>NC_041825.1:11498537-12171922 GCF_900964775.1 Scleropages formosus | reverse complement strand
GGGTTGGAGAAGGGTATGTGCTGGAGCCGGCCTAAGGCTTTCGGCTTTTTGCGGGGCCGGCGCTGTGGTGTCCGCAGCAGCTAGAGTTCAGCTGGGAGCTACGGTTTGGGCTGGAGGCAGGGTTAAGGCCGGAGCCTGGGCTATGGCTGGAGATAGGGTTAAGGCTGGAGCTAGGGTTAGGGTTGGAGAAGGGTAAGTGCTGGAGCCGGCCTAAGGCTTTCGCTTTTTGCGGGGCCGGCGCTGTGGTGTCCGCAGCAGCTAGAGTTCAGCTGGGAGCTAGGGTTTGGGCTGGAGGCAGGGTTAAGGCCGGAGCCTGGGCTATGGCTGGAGATAGGGTTAAGGCTGGAGCTAGGGTTAGGGTTGGAGAAGGGTAAGTGCTGGAGCCGGCCTAAGGCTTCGGCTTTTGCGGGGCCGGCGCTGTGGTGTCCGCAGCAGCTAGAGTTCAGCTGGGAGCTAGGGTTTGGGCTGGAGGCAGGGTTAAGGCCGGAGCCTGGGCTATGGCTGGAGATAGGGTTAAGGCTGGAGCTAGGGTTAGGGTTGGAGAAGGGTAAGTGCTGGAGCCGGCCTAAGGCTTTCGACTTTTTGCGGGGCCGGCGCTGTGGTGTCTGCAGCAGCTAGAGTTCAGCTGGGAGCTACGGTTTGGGCTGGAGGCAGGGTTAAGGCCGGAGCCTGGGCTATGGCTGGAGATAGGGTTAAGGCTGGAGCTAGGGTTAGGGTTGGAGAAGGGTAAGTGCTGGAGCCGGCCTAAGGCTTTCGGCTTTCTTGCGGGGCCGGCGCTGTGGTGTCCGCAGCAGCTAGAGTTCAGCTGGGAGCTAGGGTTTGGGCTGGAGGCAGGGTTAAGGCCGGAGCCTGGGCTATGGCTGGAGATAGGGTTAAGGCTGGAGCTAGGGTTAGGGTTGGAGAAGGGTATGTGCTGGAGCCGGCCTAAGGCTTTCGGCTTCTTGCGGGGCCGGCGCTGTGGTGTCCGCAGCAGCTAGAGTTCAGCTGGGAGCTAGGGTTTGGGCTGGAGGCAGGGTTAAGGCCGGAGCCTGGGCTATGGCTGGAGATAGGGTTAAGGCTGGAGCTAGGGTTAGGGTTGGAGAAGGGTATGTGCTGGAGCCGGCCTAAGGCTTTCGGCTTTTTGCGGGGCCGGCGCTGTGGTGTCCGCAGCAGCTAGAGTTCAGCTGGGAGCTAGGGTTTGGGCTGGAGGCAGGGTTAAGGCCGGAGCCTGGGCTATGGCTGGAGATAGGGTTAAGGCTGGAGCTAGGGTTAGGGTTGGAGAAGGGAAAGTGCTGGAGCCGGCCTAAGGCTTTCGGCTTTTTGCGGGGCCGGCGCTGTGGTGTCCGCAGCAGCTAGAGTTCAGCTGGGAGCTACGGTTTGGGCTGGAGGCAGGGTTAAGGCCGGAGCCTGGGCTATGGCTGGAGATAGGGTTAAGGCTGGAGCTAGGGTTAGGGTTGGAGAAGGGTAAGTGCTGGAGCCGGCCTAAGGCTTTCGGCTTTTTGCGGGGCCGGCGCTGTGGTGTCCGCAGCAGCTAGAGTTCAGCTGGGAGCTACGGTTTGGGCTGGAGGCAGGGTTAAGGCCGGAGCCTGGGCTATGGCTGGAGATAGGGTTAAGGCTGGAGCTAGGGTTAGGGTTGGAGAAGGGTAAGTGCTGGAGCCGGCCTAAGGCTTTCGGCTTCTTGCGGGGCCGGCGCTGTGGTGTCCGCAGCAGCTAGAGTTCAGCTGGGAGCTAGGGTTTGGGCTGGAGGCAGGGTTAAGGCCGGAGCCTGGGCTATGGCTGGAGATAGGGTTAAGGCTGGAGCTAGGGTTAGGGTTGGAGAAGGGTAAGTGCTGGAGCCGGCCTAAGGCTTTCGGCTTCTTGCGGGGCCGGCGCTGTGGTGTCCGCAGCAGCTAGAGTTCAGCTGGGAGCTAGGGTTTGGGCTGGAGGCAGGGTTAAGGCCGGAGCCTGGGCTATGGCTGGAGATAGGGTTAAGGCTGGAGCTAGGGTTAGGGTTGGAGAAGGGTAAGTGCTGGAGCCAGCCTAAGGCTTTCGGCTTCTTGCGGGGCCGGCGCTGTGGTGTCCGCAGCAGCTAGAGTTCAGCTGGGAGCTAGGGTTTGGGCTGGAGGCAGGGTTAAGGCCGGAGCCTGGGCTATGGCTGGAGATAGGGTTAAGGCTGGAGCTAGGGTTAGGGTTGGAGAAGGGTAAGTGCTGGAGCCGGCCTCAGGCTTTCGGCTTCTTGCGGGGCCGGCGCTGTGGTGTCCGCAGCAGCTAGAGTTCAGCTGGGAGCTAGGGTTTGGGCTGGAGGCAGGGTTAAGGCCGGAGCCTGGGCTATGGCTGGAGATAGGGTTAAGGCTGGAGCTAGGGTTAGGGTTGGAGAAGGGTAAGTGCTGGAGCCGGCCTAAGGCTTTCGGCTTTTTGCGGGGGCCGGCGCTGTGGTGTCCGCAGCAGCTAGAGTTCAGCTGGGAGCTAGGGTTTGGGCTGGAGGCAGGGTTAAGGCCGGAGCCTGGGCTATGGCTGGAGATAGGGTTAAGGCTGGAGCTAGGGTTAGGGTTGGAGAAGGGTATGTGCTGGAGCCGGCCTAAGGCTTTCGGCTTCTTGCGGGGCCGGCGCTGTGGTGTCCGCAGCAGCTAGAGTTCAGCTGGAGCTAGGGTTTGGGCTGGAGGCAGGGTTAAGGCCGGAGCCTGGGCTATGGCTGGAGATAGGGTTAAGGCTGGAGCTAGGGTTAGGGTTGGAGAAGGGTAAGTGCTGGAGCCGGCCTAAGGCTTTCGGCTTCTTTCGGGGCCGGCGCTGTGGTGTCCGCAGCAGCTAGAGTTCAGCTGGGAGCTACGGTTTGGGCTGGAGGCAGGGTTAAGGCCGGAGCCTGGGCTATGGCTGGAGATAGGGTTACGGCTGGAGCTAGGGTTAGGGTTGGAGAAGGGTAAGTGCTGGAGCCGGCCTCAGGCTTTCGGCTTCTTGCGGGGCCGGCGCTGTGGTGTCCGCAGCAGCTAGAGTTCAGCTGGGAGCTAGGGTTTGGGCTGGAGGCAGGGTTAAGGCCGGAGCCTGGGCTATGGCTGGAGATAGGGTTAAGGCTGGAGCTAGGGTTAGGGTTGGAGAAGGGTAAGTGCTGGAGCCGGCCTAAGGCTTTCGGCTTTTTGCGGGGCCGGCGCTGTGGTGTCCGCAGCAGCTAGAGTTCAGCTGGGAGCTACGGTTTGGGCTGGAGGCAGGGTTAAGGCCGGAGCCTGGGCTATGGCTGGAGATAGGGTTAAGGCTGGAGCTAGGGTTAGGGTTGGAGAAGGGTAAGTGCTGGAGCCGGCCTAAGGCTTTCGGCTTTTTGCGGGGCCGGCGCTGTGGTGTCCGCAGCAGCTAGAGTTCAGCTGGGAGCTAGGGTTTGGGCTGGAGGCAGGGTTAAGGCCGGAGCCTGGGCTATGGCTGGAGATAGGGTTAAGGCTGGAGCTAGGGTTAGGGTTGGAGAAGGGTAAGTGCTGGAGCCGGCCTAAGGCTTTCGGCTTCTTGCGGGGCCGGCGCTGTGGTGTCCGCAGCAGCTAGAGTTCAGCTGGGAGCTACGGTTTGGGCTGGAGGCAGGGTTAAGGCCGGAGCCTTCGCTATGGCTGGAGATAGGGTTAAGGCTGGAGCTAGGGTTAGGGTTGGAGAAGGGTAAGTGCTGGAGCCGGCCTAAGGCTTTCGGCTTTTTGCGGGGCCGGCGCTGTGGTGTCCGCAGCAGCTAGAGTTCAGCTGGGAGCTACGGTTTGGGCTGGAGGCAGGGTTAAGGCCGGAGCCTGGGCTATGGCTGGAGATAGGGTTACGGCTGGAGCTAGGGTTAGGGTTGGAGAAGGGTAAGTGCTGGAGCCGGCCTCAGGCTTTCGGCTTCTTGCGGGGCCGGCGCTGTGGTGTCCGCAGCAGCTAGAGTTCAGCTGGGAGCTAGGGTTTGGGCTGGAGGCAGGGTTAAGGCCGGAGCCTGGGCTATGGCTGGAGATAGGGTTAAGGCTGGAGCTAGGGTTAGGGTTGGAGAAGGGTAAGTGCTGGAGCCGGCCTAAGGCTTTCGGCTTTTTGCGGGGCCGGCGCTGTGGTGTCCGCAGCAGCTAGAGTTCAGCTGGGAGCTACGGTTTGGGCTGGAGGCAGGGTTAAGGCCGGAGCCTGGGCTATGGCTGGAGATAGGGTTAAGGCTGGAGCTAGGGTTAGGGTTGGAGAAGGGTAAGTGCTGGAGCCGGCCTAAGGCTTTCGGCTTCTTGCGGGGCCGGCGCTGTGGTGTCCGCAGCAGCTAGAGTTCAGCTGGGAGCTAGGGTTTGGGCTGGAGGCAGGGTTAAGGCCGGAGCCTGGGCTATGGCTGGAGATAGGGTTAAGGCTGGAGCTAGGGTTAGGGTTGGAGAAGGGTATGTGCTGGAGCCGGCCGAAGGCTTTCGGCTTTTTGCGGGGCCGGCGCTGTGGTGTCCGCAGCAGCTAGAGTTCAGCTGGGAGCTAGGGTTTGGGCTGGAGGCAGGGTTAAGGCCGGAGCCTGGGCTATGGCTGGAGATAGGGTTAAGGCTGGAGCTAGGGTTAGGGTTGGAGAAGGGTATGTGCTGGAGCCGGCCTAAGGCTTTCGGCTTTTTGCGGGGCCGGCGCTGTGGTGTCCGCAGCAGCTAGAGTTCAGCTGGGAGCTAGGGTTTGGGCTGGAGGCAGGGTTAAGGCCGGAGCCTGGGCTATGGCTGGAGATAGGGTTAAGGCTGGAGCTAGGGTTAGGGTTGGAGAAGGGTAAGTGCTGGAGCCGGCCTAAGGCTTTCGGCTTCTTGCGGGGCCGGCGCTGTGGTGTCCGCAGCAGCTAGAGTTCAGCTGGGAGCTACGGTTTGGGCTGGAGGCAGGGTTAAGGCCGGAGCCTTCGCTATGGCTGGAGATAGGGTTAAGGCTGGAGCTAGGGTTAGGGTTGGAGAAGGGTAAGTGCTGGAGCCGGCCTAAGGCTTTCGGCTTTTTGCGGGGCCGGCGCTGTGGTGTCCGCAGCAGCTAGAGTTCAGCTGGGAGCTAGGGTTTGGGCTGGAGGCAGGGTTAAGGCCGGAGCCTGGGCTATGGCTGGAGATAGGGTTAAGGCTGGAGCTAGGGTTAGGGTTGGAGAAGGGTATGTGCTGGAGCCGGCCGAAGGCTTTCGGCTTTTTGCGGGGCCGGCGCTGTGGTGTCCGCAGCAGCTAGAGTTCAGCTGGCAGCTAGGGTTTGGGCTGGAGGCAGGGTTAAGGCCGGAGCCTGGGCTATGGCTGGAGATAGGGTTAAGGCTGGAGCTAGGGTTAGGGTTGGAGAAGGGTAAGTGCTGGAGCCGGCCTAAGGCTTTCGGCTTTTTGCGGGGCCGGCGCTGTGGTGTCCGCAGCAGCTAGAGTTCAGCTGGGAGCTAGGGTTTGGGCTGGAGGCAGGGTTAAGGCCGGAGCCTGGGCTATGGCTGGAGATAGGGTTAAGGCTGGAGCTAGGGTTAGGGTTGGAGAAGGGTATGTGCTGGAGCCGGCCGAAGGCTTTCGGCTTTTTGCGGGGCCGGCGCTGTGGTGTCCGCAGCAGCTAGAGTTCAGCTGGGAGCTAGGGTTTGGGCTGGAGGCAGGGTTAAGGCCGGAGCCTGGGCTATGGCTGGAGATAGGGTTAAGGCTGGAGCTAGGGTTAGGGTTGGAGAAGGGTAAGTGCTGGAGCCGGCCTAAGGCTTTCGGCTTCTTGCGGGGCCGGCGCTGTGGTGTCCGCAGCAGCTAGAGTTCAGCTGGGAGCTACGGTTTGGGCTGGAGGCAGGGTTAAGGCCGGAGCCTGGGCTATGGCTGGAGATAGGGTTAAGGCTGGAGCTAGGGTTAGGGTTGGAGCCGAGTTTAGTACTGCAGGTTGGGTTAGGGTTGGAGTCAGGGTTAGGGTTAGAGCTTGGGTTAGCTTTTTAGCTAGAGTTAGTGCTGCAGCTAGGGTTAGGATTGGAGCTAGGGTTAGTCCTGCTTTTCCGGTTAGGGTTGTAATTAGGGTTAGGAATAGCGGTATGGAGCTAGGACTGTGAACATTTGTCAAGAATCTATATTAAAGTGCTGTACTTATAACTCTATTTCTATTGAGGATTTATAGCCAGTATCTTGCAGTAGGATATATGAATCTGAGCAATATAGATGCAATGTGTCTTTTTTTAGCTAATCTGAACTACATGTGTCTAAGAATAAACATGGCTTTTGAAGAAGTAGACCTATTTATTTTATTTAGGTTTTCATTGTTGCTGAACACCTGCTTGAGTGCATTGTTTTCATCCATCATTTCTTCCTTTAACGACACCATATTCTTAATGAATGGCTGTCGGTCACTCACGTGTCACCTGTTGGCAACACTGGCATGGGGTGTGACCTCACTGGGGGCAGGTTTAGACTTGCTCAGTCAGCCCTCCAAAGTGGGGATGCGGCATGAGGTGAATTTCTTCACGGAAGAATTTTCAGGACAGCAGGCTAACGCAATGATCAGCCATGTGCTCCCCCTGCCACTGATTTCGGCACTTCTCCTAACAAAGCTATCAACGGCCACATGGGAGACCATTTTTTTCATTTCATTGCACAGCTGCACGACATTGACTCAAAGATAGCCAACTTTCAGAGAAAGCGTTCTCTTTTAAGACCTTCCTTGTCTCCTCGCTTTGTGTCAGCTTGCAGCTCCTCTGGACGATTTTGTCCCACACTTTGACTTTGGATGTTGGAGCAACAGGGACACTGAATATTTATTACCAAGGAAATGAAATGAAGGGAAAAGGGAAGACACCTCTGTGATTGCATCTGAATGATCTTGTATTCAGACTGATAATGAAAGCCTGGCTTTATTAAAGAAACAAATGGTTGCCCCTGGACTGAGCGAAATCAGCACAGGGGAATGTGCTGTGAATGTAATAAGTAATTTTAAACACACATGTCCTGCAAAGCAGTGTGGTGCATTTCAAAAAATCTCTGCATACACTACCTTAAATGCATGTTGAAAGTACTTTTTTCAATAAGTTTTGCACCTCTCATTTTCTTTTAAACTCCGCAACAACAAAAACTACAGCAGTCAGCGGTAACATTTTAGTGTTTTATTATTGGTTGCATTCAGTGAAGTTATCCATTCATAGAGAAATCAGCTGCTGCAAATTTTATTTGCTTCCAAAAATCTTTTGTTGTGAACCTTAAGCTCACATCACTGGCTGTGCTTTGCATTTAGGATCCACAGAAGCCAAGTCCATGGCATCCATTGGGCAGAAAATCCCATGGGCAACAAAATGCTCCAGTCCTTCCAAGTGTGGAGTTACCACAGATATATTTCAAGTCCTGCTATCCAACGGATTGTATGTATGCATGACAAATAGGACTTTGCAGTCTGCAAATGCAATATCCTGTTGCAATTCTTCTTGGCCATATTCGTTTAAAAAAGAGTTGCACACATTTGCATGCTTCCTCTGTCCATTTGCAACTACACGAGAATTTTAAAGCATTACATGTTGTAAGGCTCACAGCGTCTGCAGCTAAACTCATAGCAGAGCCAAGGACTATATATTGAAGGATATGTTTGCCTGTTTCCATTGTCATGGAATGCAAGAGGTACATGAGCAGGGACACATAGTCAATAGCGTGTCAAGGCAACAACAGTCCAATGTTATGCATCTGAATCGGCGACCGCTGTTTAATAGATCTGTCCGGGAGATCTTTTCTGGCACAAGTTATTCACCCACATGTTGCATCTACACATACAACATGTTGCCTCATTTAAGTTGGCCATGCCGAACCCCCCCGACCATATTCAAAAACCATTGGCGGCATCATATATCTCACTTTGTTGTTTGCTATAATTACCCCTCTCCTTTTTCATGCCACAGAACATCAAACCTTCAGTTAGACTCCTCTATGTGTTTGCTGTCCGCCGGCCCCTGGCTGGCAAACAGAAAACAACTCTGGACTTCTTCATCCCCACAAGGCCAGCCCTTCACATCTGCAGTACTATGATGAGTCTTGTATTCTATTTCACAGTATCACTGCGCTCTGAAAAGGCTGCTTTGAAAGCACCGAGGGAACACATAGCATGCTGGATAGCATATGGAGTCGTTAGGGTTTGGGCTCAGAAAGGACGTGGCAGCTGAAGTAAAGCCTGTGTGTCTTTACATGTTTATGTACCCAGCGATGGTTAACAAGGTATCTCATTTAGCTAATGTGTCCCAAGAGATAGGGGTAGAAGGAAAATACCTTTGTTTCATCATCCATCCCAGCCAGCCATAGCCTAAAAGAGCACATGGCAGTGTGTCTATATCTACTAATCTTGAAAGAGCAGGTCTCTTTTGGTAAAAAGGGCGCACTAATGAGCAGGGACCAGCATAGAGAGATATATGTCTGCTTGGGGAACAGCTGATCCATTGTGGATCTCTGATTGGGCATTCTTTTGAGAGCCTCTTGACAACAGCCAGATAGCGTAACATGTGTTTGTTTCCTCTGTTCGCCAGAAAAGCTCTGTCTGCCTTTTCCGCAATCAGATTAACAAGGGCTAATTAATGACTTCATTTTTTATTGCGGCCATCTCTCCACCTGAGAGTTTATGTTTGGACGCAATCCAGTGAGCTGGGCTATTTGGACAATAGCACGTGTCTCTGACTGAGGGTATAAGTCCGTCCTGCATCTACCCCCCACCCCCCGTTCTCACCCTGGGTGATGCAGTTCCAGCTTTCAGATGAGAAGCCCTACTGCCTTGTTAATCAGATTGAAATTTTTCTGCTCTGCTTAAATTCCCTCTGAGATTACTGTCCTTGCTCCACAGGCTGTACGATTAAAAGAATGCAAAGACTACCTTTCTGATATATGAAAGGTCGCTCTTGCATGGGAAACATCACACCAACTAAGATTCCAAGGATCGAATAAAAAGGTGTACATCTTTTCATACAAATCTATTTGGAAAGGCATGTTTTAAACATAGGAAACATCATATTTGATTTGGCCACTGATTTGAACAATTTTAATGGTAGAAACATGACCCAGTGTCTCATCAGATTTTCCTGCACCAAAAAAAAGAAAAAAACATTATTTTTTTGACTATTCATAGTCCTGATAAGCCAAGCTATTGGACAAAGCAGTGTTTTTATTGCGAATTTTTTGCATGTGTAAGTGAATGTTATTTACAGATTGTAATATTAATGCACTCACACTATACAACTCATTCTTACATGTCATTTCGTTTGGCATATGTTTGTGTAGGCAGAGCAATAGAAGATATCTTATATTGTCTCTTTGTTAAGGGGTAGAGAAAACAGTGATGTCAAACAATCAAAAATTATCTATGTCTGTGTTCTAGTGACCCTAAATCTGTTAAACCGGTTGAATAGCGAATCCCTCTCTTCTCATTTCTTAATGGCACCTGGAATATGTACGAGCAAGATAAGTCAAAGCTTTTCCCTTTTTTGTTGAAGTGCAGGAGGCCCTTGTCCTGCTGCCTTTCTGCAGAAACCCATCTGCTCTCTTCATCAGCTCTGCTCTCTGGCGCGTACACGGCTCTTGAGGACCGCCTGAAAGACAGTGGATGACCTCTTCAGGCGCTTTAATCAAAAGGCCTCATTAGCACAACCGTCTCGTCTGCGCAGCCGTGATATTGCAAGCAGTCAAAGAGGACTGAGTGTTGATTAGTGGAAATGACCCAAGGTTCCTGGACACACACTCATATCGGTATAAACCCACTCCACCATCCACTGGACTTTCAGGATTGAGCTCAAACCACTGGCAGGAACACGGTTGCAGAACAAAAGGGAGCAGATGATGCGTTCAAATTGTGTACTCTTACAGTACGCACACCATGGGAATATGACTTTTTTACAATGAGCTTGCTGTTAATTGATACTTTATGGTGTACATATTTCAAAAGCTAGCCAAGCTTAGCCCAACCCTAAGTTTGCTTTTGCATTGAACTGCAATATATGGTCCAATGAAGCAGGGTCACAACAGGTGCATTGGTAAAAGATGTGAAAGGATGTTCCTATAAGAAATGTTGCAAAATCTCTTTGAGAGAATGCAGAGCAGCACAGCTATTCTCAGTACCATATACTGGCATAGTTAAGAATCATGACATGTGACCATGAGGCTACAGGATCCAGTGGGGGTAGCACTGATGTGCCATTGCACCAGATGTTTGATCCTAACTTTTTCTGTGAAATTATTGAGTTGTGTTAGTAAATAACCAACTTTTTAAGCTTTAGAACGTGTCAAATGAGGATTAAAGGGTTTTTTTTTTGTCGACTCTACAATATGAACCATTTGGAACCAAAGCAAAATTCCTTGTATGCGTGTGCATACTTGGGCAAATAAATCTGATTCTGATTCTGATTCTAAAATGAAAGTGTAGCTGTGGATGTAATGTATTATCAATGATATGCTGCATACGCTGTATCTCCCACAGCCCCCAGAAACATTTATATGGTCTGCAGAACTGTTTCAGTCATCTCAGATAATTTGTTATTTTGTGTCTATTAAATGGTGATGAAAAGGTCTTCTTGCTGCTGCATTGGTAATCTGGGATCTTTGCAATCGTGGGGACATGGGTTTCCGTCGCCAGTATGCCGCAATAGCCATCTGTGATGAGGAGTTCCGGGTAATATAAATCAGCCTTTGTTCCCTCCAGTGGGTGATACAGCTGCTATTCTGCTTGAAAGTTACTGCGCCACCTGTAGTCGACTGGACGTCTCAGGGAATAAGGCACGTAACAGTCTCTTGCATTTGGGCTGTGGAACAAAAAGAAATTTCTAAATGCACATGTTGTGCTTTGAGAGGGAAGCATAAGAACACGGTAACAGATTTTGACTAAATTTATATGGAAAAGGATTACTTGCAAAAAAAAACATAACTGGGAGTTGTCACCTTCTGTGTTAATGTAAAAATATAACATTGTTTCACAGTACTTTGTCATTCATCCACAGACTGAACCAAGACAGAAGAAAATTACACACAGCAAAAGTCAACGCCATTCACATTTTTCGTTTGGCTAACAAAAAATGTAATGAACACATGCATTTCATTCTCCAAAAAACAAATCAAATTGGTAATTCTTGCAGCTGTATATTGTTTCAGAAGCTTTCAGAAAGTGGATCTTAATGCTCTATTTGGAGTGTGACATGATTTGTGACATTAATGATATCTAACATTGCTTTAAGTTGATAGGTTATATCCTTGATAAAAGAAAGTAGTCACAATGACACATACATCCCTTTGAAGTGATTAACTGCTGTCATTTTAAGTACGTTTGTGCAGAAATGCAAAAGTAAACCAAAGCATTTTTTGAGTGTAAATGTTAAAGAACAGTAATTAACATCCAATAATTACAGATCTTCAACATTCACTGCTAGACTTTCCTTACGAACCTCCATTTTGGAGACCCATTTCAGAAATGCCTTGGTTCACTACTGTTGTCCCTTCCATCACATTTAGTTACAGTATCCAGAACCATACTCGAAAAATGAACCAGAATGGGTAGAAAAAGAAAATGTTTTTTTCCCTTGATTTTCTTAGCTGACAATCAGTACACCTGTTTATGAAAGTTTGCTTTTCGCTGCCTTTGTTTCTGAAGCACTTGCCACCATCCCAGGTCATTCTGAGATGCAATATGCATATAAAGAGATTCCATGAGTATACATTGTATTTCATATGCATAAATCATCCACACACCATAGTTATGAGACCTGTGTTCTTTGGAATTCTTTAAAGAATGATTTCATTTAAGTATGTTATACAGTGCGACCTTTTATTGTTAGAATCGGATCAATATTGGCTCCAATGTGGTGGAATGACCTTCCCCTCTCACTCAGAACTGCTGAATCTCTGTCTACATTTAAGAAGGGTCTTAAAACTTATCTCTTTTGGACTCACTTCACCCATGATCTCTTAAGTTCATGTAATGTCTAAATGTTCAAGCTCTATATTTTTGAGATCATAAGTGATGAATAATGGATAAACTTTCATGCAGCTACTTGTGTAACGTAAATACTTAATAAAAAAAACCTTTATGCAGCTACTTGTGTGATGGACATTGGTACGGATGGTGGAAAGAAACAAACTACTTATTCACACGTCTGCCACTGTGGCCCTCTTCTTCCTGATGTAATGCATACATTGTATTTTCTATGAGATGTGCTTTGGAGAAAAGCATCTGCTAAATGAATAAATGTACATGGAAATGTACTATAGCCTACAAAGTGAGTACTGAATATAAACAAAATCCAACAAATTGCCCAGCTCCTCAGCATGGCTGTTCATTTGAAGAAATGCTCTGAAAAAATCTTTAATTGGTCTGGAGGAAAACTAAGAGGCTTTTAATGCTTCTCGATTACTTCAGAAGGAAACCCTTCAGTTACCTCCTTAATTAATTTATTTCCCTCTCCAGTCTGTTGAAAAGCTTCATTTCTGGGATGGAAGGAGGGTCATGATATGTATAGCAAAGTGTAATAAAAAAAACCAACCGAGATTGATACGCAGGAGAAAACATATGTTTTATGTGTCCAGTCAAATCAGAGGAGTGGCTGTTGAAGGTCTGTTTAATGAAGCAATAAAACATTGTGATCCCCAACACTTCTGCTTGCATATGGTATGGCCCCTGCTGTGTTTCTGATGGGTGCTGGCCACTTTGACGGGCTCTCGGGTTGCTGCCTGCTTGTCTGGGAAAAACACCGCAGTGCTGGGAAATCAGAGTGGTTGAAATGAGGTCACTGGTGTCCCACTGAACGCGGCCCTGCATTTATACAGGGATTGCGGACGGGGCTCTTGCTGTTGGGGCCCGTCGGCATCTCCAGTACTGGGCGGCTCTTTCCAATAAGCGGCCTTGGTTGGAATTCCTCACACGTCTCCCTCAGCGCTCATGGCCAAATGGGCACATACAATGCCCTGACCGCATGTATCAAAGAGAGGAAAACGAATCAATAAATGCCTGTGAAATGAAGGGGACTTTACATCTCACTGCAGCAAATTCCTTTCTCTCAGCCTGCATAAACAATCACCGAAAAAGTGTGGCTTACGACAGCAACAGAGGAAAAAGCAGGCAGAAACACTTCAACATTTTAACTTTGAAAATAGTCCTCCAAATTTTCATTTCAGTGTCCATCTTCACCTTACTTGAACAACAAATATAGTCTACTAACACTGGACATTGTAAACCAACCAGTGAAGGAGTCAAAAGTTAGAGCTTCAGCATCATTTTTTGAGAATCACAGATAAGGTTTACACAGATGGAAAGAGATCACTTTTATCAGTTTCCTCTAAAGAAACAAACACAAATGACCCTTTCAGTCTTTTGTACAACTAGACATTTTTATGGAAGCAAATCAGGTTAATTATGTTAGTCAAGGGTACAAGAGTATGCTTCTTAGCAAAAAGCAAGAAATCATTCAGTCTTTTAGGCATGAGAGTTTTTATAAAAGGAAATGATGAATTTTTAATAGATTTTGTCAACTTTGAAGGTTTCCTGGTGATGGAAAGGTCATACAATGGTCACTATAATATTGTTCGATTCTCATTATATTTCAAATAGAAACTCTTCTTCTAGCCTTGAAACTAAAGCTTTTATTCATCTGCTAATTAAGAGCAAAAGTCAAACAAGAGACTTTGTGGTTTGTGGGGGGACAATTCTACAAATTCAAATGCTCCTCTGAACTGACACATTGATAAATCCCACTGATGTACTAATAGTTAGTACCAAATAACACCGTCTTTTAAAGGAAGTGCCCACAGTAAGCTGGCCTTTCCTTTCTCTTTCTCCCCATTTCATTATTTTCATAATTTGCCAAGTGGCATTTCCGCTCGCCTTCCAACTTTAATTTTCATCTGCTAATTTTCTTTATCACATTTCTGTGAAGGTCTGCTCCTGTACTGGCAGCAGCTGCTCGGCAGCCATGTGCTCCTGTGTAATTAGTTTAAGGAGGTTTGAGAGCGGCTCTGCCTGATAGCGACTCAGTGCTGAGCGCGGGCTGACAGCGAGACGGCTCGGCTCATTAGAGCACCACAGCACACTATGCCATCCGGGGGACACGGCTTCATTCATACATGATTCAAGTAAAATCACTTTTTGAAAATGACAGAAAAATCAAGCCTCAACAGAGAAGAGCAGAACTTTCTTTGAAGGTACACCCTCATCGAACGATGCCTGTGTGTACGACCAGATGTTTTGTCTGTTTATACACTTAGGTGTTTTTGACAAAGCTGCTCAGTTGAAATGCTGTGTGCAGTGCTACAAGGATGTATGGCTGTCTTACTGCTCCAGCTGTGAGTTTTTTTTTATTACGGATCTGTAATATATTTATAAATTATGTTCTGATTGGGGGGGTGCGGTGGCACAGTGGGTCGGACCGGGTCCTGCTCTCCAGTGGGTCTGGGGTTCGAGTCCCGTTTGGGGTGCCTTGTGACAGACTGGCGTCCTGACCTGGGTGTGTCCCCGCCCCCTCTAGCCCTACACCCTGAGTTGCCAGTTTAGGCTCCGGTTCCCCGCAACCCTGTATGGGACAAGTGGTTCAGAAAGTGTGTGTGTGTATGTTCTGATTACTCTGTATTTGCTCACAACAGTCTGATCTTCATCATGTTTGGTATTAGTATGTTTAGACACCCAGTTGTTGAATGTACTTTTTTGTTTCAGTGCAGACATTGTGCTTTGTGGTTTTAAGTTCACCGGACTACTCTGGTTCACAGGGGGGAGAGATAAAACATATTTAGTGTGCAAAAGTGGCAGTGTGCCTTCTCCTACAAAGGGAGTCCAGGCAGGGAAATGGGCAGTGGGCAGTCGGCAGTGTGCAGAGGGCAGTAATTCTGACAAGGTGGTGGGCAGTGGGTCTAGCAGGGCAGTGGGCAGTGGACAGAGGGCAGTAGGCCTGACAAGGTGGTGGGCAGCGAGCAGTGAGCACAGCAAGGCGATGGGAAGTGGTTCCTGGGGATGGTAGAACTGATGAAGCTAGTGGAGCTGACAGGACTCCTCCTCTACCTATACCCCCCCGTGTGTCAGCATCTCCAGCGTCATTAATGAGAGCCAAGACACCTCATCTCTTCTTCTGCTCTCCTCCCCTACATCTTTCTAATTAGCCCCCCCCACCCACTGATACCACAGTCCCTGAGGAACATTACCAGATCTCGTTGCGCAGTCTGCACACCCGTTCCCCACCTTGGAATGGGGCTGTCGAATAGATGCTTGTTCACTGCATGCTGACAAAAGTGGTGTGTGAGAGAGAACCCTTCATAGGTCCTTGATTGGTACTTGATTAATCATTCGTTGTTCCACTGCAGCAAAATGGTGCATTTAATCGGCAGCCTTCACTTTGCCTGCCATTTTCAGGGGAAAGTAAGGAGTGCCCTAAGAATCACTGAAATTTTGAACTTACAGCAACAAAGAACAAGGACAGCTGGCTTTTCATTTTTCTTGTTATGTTCAAATGAAAAGTATTTCTTGAGAAAGCTCATTGCTTCTAGATCGAGCCTTGTCTCTGGGTGAAGATGTCATCCACAAACTTTCCTCCTGGTGCCTTGGCTTCAGCACCTCCACTTCAGATTCAGCACAGCACCATGAAGGACTCTAGTCACATACAAAAATACCAAGAAAAGCTTTAAAATCAACCCATGCGGAAAATTTTTTCCTCCACTGCCATGTAATTAAATGATGTTATGACTTCCCTCTACATGACACAGCAACCAACGTTAATAAATGACAGCTCTAGATTCATACTGATATGTTTTTTATGTATTTATTGTATGATGTTATTCAGTTCAGTAGTTTAACATTCATCACATTTTTGTATTTCTCTTCATACATAATGTTTTAGCCAACCCTGTTTTTTATTGCTAATGTTGTCAGTTTCCTATAGAAAGAATAAAATTTTGCATTAAAAATTTTTCCTAACCCCGGTTAACAAGAAAAGCACAGGGAGCATGAATATTAAAAACAGTAAATTTAATAAATGCAATTCATGTCACTTATGTCTTTGCTGAAAGCTTAACTATAGCTAGAGGCAGAGTTACACATTGGAGGCTTGAATTAGATTCACTAGTCGTGGATGTTGACAAATATTATGTCTAGTAATTATCACAGCTGAACACACTCGTGAGTGTGTATCCTTCGCCGTGCACAGAGACACCGACGTGTTCACTCCCACACAAAGACAAACATGCTCTCCTCCTCTGTTCCCTTCCCCCATGTTCCACCAGCAAACCCTAAAGGACATCTCTCACATCCCTCTACGTACTCCAGTGTCCAATTAGAGCTTCTGCAAAGTGGCACAACAGCAGAAGGTGTGCTTTGCTCTCCTGCAGTAATTCCCTGTCAAAGCGCAAGGCCACTCGGTCACTTACCGTGACCCAGAGCCCTCCACACCCCACCTGCAGTGCAGCCGAACACATGTAGACCACATATCTTCAGGTGCAAGGTGCTGCTTTATGGATGCCAGGAACAGTAAAGGCAGTTTCTCTTGGCTTGCAGACTACTGCAATCGTTCGTCTTGAGTCAGTGAAGGTGAAACATGAAAATACCAGAATTCTTCAACTGCAAAATGTGTTTTTTTTTTTTTTTTTGTTCATTTTTTTTATTCTTCAAGCTGTTCACTTGCCACGAACTTATATCATAATTCAGTTGTTTTCTATTGTCTTGGAAGACTTGAAATCCTTCAGAGAACTAAACCAAAGAAGGATATTATCTGTCTTAGTGTTGTCTTTGTCAGTGTCTATGTGTGTGTCCGTATGTGCGTGTTTGTGTCTTTGTTCACAAATGTGTGTATATCTGCGTGTGTAGAAAGACTTCCTCCACACTGAGCCGAGCAAAGCCCTCCTTTGTGGGAAGTGGCTTCGGATCAGGGCCGTGACTATCCATCATCCATGAATATTCAGAAGCTGCCAAAGAGTAGCCTGTCACCTCACCTGCAAGGGAGTGTTGGGATAGCCAAAAGCTCCACAGACACCATCCCTCTCTGCATTACCACCCCAGCCCCCACCCCTTCCTACAGGCAGGCAGATGTGTGCTGGGTAAGCAGCCTAAGAGGAATAAGGAGTCTCCTGGTGGAGCTGACTGCTCTTAATTAACCCCCGGTGGTGAGTGGGCCCCTTGGCTGCGGTTGTTTCTCCTGCCCTCTGCCATGTGGGTCCTGAGAGACGTTTTCCTTCACACGTCACGTCCTATTTGCTGCCCTCAGGTTTCTATTGTACATCTAACTGGCCTATGCCTAATGCATTTACAGCCTCAAATCACGTAGACACAACTCTTCAATTATTTATAATTGTTTACATAAATTCAAAAGATGGTCTTGCCACAGCCAATAAGCTCCCAAACAGCATATAACTTTATATTTGTATTGATAAATGACAATTAGAAGTCTACTGAGCAAAGGTATATTCACTGCATCCAGTAGTAAAGCAGAAAATACTGAATACATTATTCTGTGCTACTCTTAATGAATAACAAATGTAAGTAGAATTTCTGCTCATTTTGCCGCTTTAATCATAGTCGCAACTAGGCTCTAGAAAAATGTTTTGCATTAAACCTGTGCTACGCACATACTTCATTACCACAGGGGTGATGAAGAAGAAGACAAAGCAGAGATCCTTAATTGAAAATTGTATTTTTATTTTGTGGGGGTGCGGTGGCGCAGTGGGTTGGACCGCAGTCCTGCTCTCCGGTGGGTCTGGGGTTCAAGTCCCGCTTGGGGTGCCTTGCGGCGGACTGGCGTCCCGTCCTGGGTGTGTCCCCTTCCCTCTCCCGCCTTACGCCCTGTGTTGCCGGGTGGGCTCCGGTTCCCCGTGACCCCGTAAGGGACAAGCGGTTCTGAAAATGTGTGTGTGTGTATTTTTATTTTTACACATGGAATTAGTGATTATTGTATTCTGTTGGGTGGGGGGTGCGGTGGCGCAGTGGGTTGGACCGCAGTCCTGCTCTCCGGTGGTTCTGGGGTTCGAGTCCCGCTTGGGGTGCCTTGCGGCGGACTGGCGTCCCGTCCTGGGTGTGTCCCCTTCCCCCTCAGGCCTTATGCCCTGTGTTGCCGGGTAGGCTCCGGTTCCCCGTGACCCCGTACGGGACAAGCGGTTCTGAAAATGTGTGTGTGTGTGTGTGTATTCTGTTGGTTTTTAACTTAGAAATGACATCTGAAAATAAAGTCTTAAGCACCTGGTGTCAGTGATATGGTCTCCTAGATATGACAGAAAAAAACATTTCATGGCCTGACATGCAGTTAAATGCAATTTAGGAATTCTTCAGTTAGAATCATTTTTTTAATGTCACAGTTGGTGAAAATATATGCAGCAAGACATGAAGCAGGCTGAGTTTCTGGACTCAGCAGGTTGCTACATGTAAAATGTATCAAAACCAATTATCATAATTAACTGAGTTCCATGACAAACTCAATGACCTTCGAGGATGTAGACATAATTCTCATTAGTGAAAATAATTTTTTGACTCTTGTTAGGGAAAAGATGCTTTTCCAGCATTTGCAGAAGCATCAGAGTGTGTCTGCACGTGTGTGTGAGCTGCATGTGCACCATGTGCAGCTTATACTGCAAGTAAAGAAAGCTGACCTGAATAGCTCAGTCAGATGGCCTGCAGAGAGAATGAAAGAGTCATGGGGTCATAGGAGAGAGTGAGAGACAAAGGACACACGTTTCCCCCGAAAATGGAACCTTGATCAAGCAAATGGGGAGCAAAGCTGGCTTCCCTGAGCAATGAGATGGTGTGTGATTAGCACAGGACAAAGCACAAAGTCAGGTGTAGTATTACCCAGACAGCTGCAGGAGCCAGATGCAGGGCTTTGCAAAGCAAGCCCCTGCTAATCAAATGAAAGCCCCAGCCAGCAGGGGCGATGGAAGCAGAGAGCTAAACTGGGCTTCCATTTAATTGAACACACTCGCTGTTTGGAGGCGGAGACGAGGGTCTACAAGTGGGCTAGGAAATTGAAAGTCTGCAGACACGCACACATGCACGCATACACAGTCCGTACAGACATACACAAAGGCAAGTTAGTAGGTGAATGACATGTGTAAGAGCCAAGCACTACGAATGAAAAGATCATATGTCATCAATATATGAGTCAAACATAATAAAGCCAATTGTAGGAGCCAGAAGAAGAGGTGAACCTAAAGTTGTGGCCAAGGCTAGACACTGAGTGCATCAAATATCACTCTGTAAACACAGCTCCAAGCAAACACACCTTCTTTGTCCCTCTTCCCACTCGATTAGGACTGACGCCGCTGAAATCACAATAACCGCCATGACCTCTGTAGGCACCTGAACATTTCACTGCGACCAGAGCAGGCCAGTTATTAATGCTTACTTAATAACAATTGGTAAAACTGTGAAAAGCAGTTTTCAATGTGTTTCATGAGATCTAATCACCAAATCAAAATTTATAAACCCCACACACACACACACACACACACACACACACACACACACACACACACATTTTCTGAACCGCTTGTCCCATACGGGGTTGCGGGGAGCCGGAGCCTACCTGGCAACACAGGGCGTAAGGCCGGAGGGGGAGGGGACACACCCAGGACGGGACGCCAGTCCACCGCAAGGCACCCCAAGCAGGACTCGAACCCCAGACCCACCAGAGAGCAGGACCCGGTCCAACCCACTGCACCACCGCGCCCCCTGGATTTATAAACCAGTACACAGGTAATATATATTTCACTGGCAAAAAAATGTCAAAGTGTACAGTTTAGTGTAAATATTTTAGGCAGTACATAGAATACATGGAACCAAGTAATCAGGTGCATGGGTGTAAATATGTGTCCGAGTGAGAACATTTTGGCCCCCTTCATCCATATAGATCCCATCTATAGCTAATCCTTTTTTGGGCTATTTCCTGGGCAACCATCTAAAATCAGAGCATCGCAAAATAATTTTTAGCATGTGATTTAAAAGAAAAATATGTGAAACATAAAAACAGAACCCTTTTTCCCTTTTATTCTACTCTGTCACTTTGGTTCCCACACTTTTTTTACTGTGTGTATGGTTACATTTAAAATATCAGCAGGTTTTTTGCAGGAATCAAGCATTCTGAAGTACTTGCATCTTGTGGCAAGGCTACCGTGACAAATTAAACAGAAAAAGACCAATGTGGAGACAGCACAAGGAAATCAGTGCCTTTGGTACTGTATGGAAGCACAATGGGGCCTCATGCGGAACAGGTGAAACAGTGTAATCCCACAAAAGTGCTCTAAAAAAATTTGAATAATCAACTCTGAAGGGACAAAGCGGGACAAACTTCCATCAAAGAGCACATGGTTGAAGAGTTTCAGAAGTGCAGATCATAGTGGCAGGCCAAACAAGCCCGTTTCCCATGTGCTCAGTGTTATTGATGAGTTTGTGTGGCTCAGCTGCAGACAGCTATATGGTATGTGAACAGGGCCCCGCTGCTGAACGATGCCTATCCCTGTTCCTTCGAGAGGCTAGGGTACGTCATCAGCAGTGGGGATAACATCTGATGGAAGAGCACAAGATGCTTCATCTACCTGTTATACCTTCACTGCTGTAGTTGTAAGCTGCACAACATATTCATGCATGGCCTGTGCACCCACTTGTGTTTACAAAGGATTCATTATACAACTGGGAGCTTGATCAGGAAGTACCATCTAAAAATGCCCCATTAAATGCCACCTAAATGCTCGGCCAGAATGATTTAGAGCACATGCTGAGCTGTTTAGCCACGGCCTGCTTCGTTTCACCTCATTATGATTGTTTGTTTTTTCGTTATGCACCAGGTCATTTCTCTGTGCTGTGTTTACAGAACCACTCAAACCCATCAGTCCCAGAGAAGCTTGGGTTTTTTTTTTGTCAACTAATGTGCATTATATCCCATATTGATACAGCATGAATTATTGCTAACCAAGACATAATTTCTCAGGGAACTAAGACTGTTTTATGAAGAAGTTGGAAGCATTGGTAGGAGTAAGTTGGTGGTACAGCTGGTGACTTTGAACCTAAAGGATGCAGGTTTGAGTCTCACCTCCAGTTGTAAACACACAAACGCACTGTCAGAGACCGCTTGTCACAGCGACCCGGAGCCTAGCCTGGCAATACAGGGCACAAGGCTGGAGGCGGGAGGGGACACACCCAGGACGGGACACTAGTCTGTTGCAAGGCACCCCAAGACGGGACTCGAACCGCAGACCCACCAGAGAAAGGGACCCAGCCAGGCCCCCCTGCACCTCCCTCCTCCATCTGTAGTGTCCTTCAAAAAGATATATGCCCTAAATTGCTCCAGCAAAACTGCCCAGCTGTGTGAATGGGTAAATAATTGTAAGTAACTTAACATTATAAGGCATTTTGGAGAAAAGCTTCAGCTAAATGAATGAATTATATAAAACTCAGTTCTTCTGATCAGGGTAATACCAATCAACCATTATGTCAACCTATACGATTTTAGTTCATATTGCATATGTTTATTAGCATGTTGTCACAAAGTGCATTGCCTACATGGAGACAAAGAACCAGTACTCAACATGGGGAAGAAAAAGTAAGTGCAGACTGTCAATGGATGTCATGTCATTTTGGACAAGCACTGAAAACCATTTCACTTCACTACTTTTTATTTGCGTTTGTATTCCTTAAAGGGACTGTTATTGTTAACATGAGTTATTGAAATGCTCAAAAGTGTATTAGACAAATTAAAATAAATTCATGCAAGGTTCTTCACCATTATTGCAAAATGCCCTGTTTGTATAATAAGGGGGAAATGAATGCTATTCTTCAGCCAAATTCCCTCTAGGGTAGTCATAACAAGAGACCACTATTATGATAAATCTCTCCACTGATCAAGAATGAGGTAAATGTATTGCACGGTAATAACCAATCAGTTCACCAACTAATGTCCTGCATTCTCTGCAGACACATAATGCAACTGACTGGGCCTTTTGAACTTAGTTTCTTTATGTGAGGTGCTTGTCCCTGGTGACCTGTGTAACTATTAGAAGAGGTTCCCAGGGACTTCAGAATTAATGTGGCGATTTAGCTGCATTCAGTGCTGAAGTTCTTTATGTACGATGTGAGAAAATACAGGTATTTCATGATATTTTCTTTCTGATGCACGTATTAGATTTCAATGCCAGCTACTGACGAGGCAATCTGAGGGACAGCAGTGCTTGTCTTCATTCTATTCATTGAAGTTTTACCGTTTTCTTCATTTCTTATTTTTATATCCAATTAAAAGCATAACTGGTGTGAGGTGATGTCAGTTCAAGAGATATGAATAAACTGGGCTGTTCAAATGTCCATGATGACTTGGGCTAAACTGTTAGGCTTCTTTAGCTATTTTCTTTGATGAAAGGAGCAATAAGGAGCAACAGTATATGCTTTTCAAAGTAAACAACAATGACGAGCTAATAAAACCTGTACTGCAGATTTTCTTATTATTATTATTATTAGTTTAATAAAATGAAGTACACAGAACGATTCAGAGTGAAAAAAAATGAATACAGTTGAATAGTGAGGTAAATTTACTCATATTTTAATGACTGTTGATGTCTAACTGCTTGATGATGGATTTAGAGCATATAAAATGATGATAGTAGAAACAGGCAGTATGCTGGCACAGTGGCACAATGGGTAGTGCTGTTCTGTCTCAGTACCTGGACAGTATGAGAGGATATGGGTTTGGTCCCTGCTCAGTCTGTGTGTTTGTGTGTTTTCTCTGTGTTAGCATGGGTTTCCTGCAGGTGCTCTGGTTTCCTCTCACAGTCCAAAGATACAGTATGTGTTTCATGGAAACTGATAACCCCAAAGTTGTCTATAGTGTGTGTGTGTGTGTGTGTGTGTGTGTGTGTGTGTGTGTGTGTGTGTGTGTGTGTGTGTGTGTGAGAGAGAGAGAGAGAGTGTGTTGCGCTGATGTATAGATAAGTAGGTGGGTTGTGTAGTATAGTGTTTCTAACATTGCAAGTCACCTTAGATGAAATGGTGTCAGCTAAATACTAAACATGTAACAGCTGCTAGCATAGTGGTTAGACCTGCTGCCTTTGGATGCGAAAGTCACAGGTTTGATTCCCACCTCCCACCTGAGGGGTGCGAGAGAATGTGGGTTCAATGCCTGTGTGGAGTTTGCATGTTCTCCCTGTGTCTGCATGGGTGTGCTCTGGTTTCCTCCCACAGTCCAAAGACATGCTGTTCAGGTTCACCCATAGTGTGTGAGTGACAGAGAGAGTGTGTTTCACTGATGTATGGATGAGTAACTCCTTGTAAGTAGTATATCCCTGCAGTGTAAGTCACCTAGGTAAATAAGGTATGTTGTCTGATAACACTACATAGAGTTCATTGGAAGTTGCTTTGGAGAAAAGCATCTGCTAAATAAATGAATGTAAACAATAATCACTGCATGGTGCTCTGGAGAAAGCTTCTGCTAAAAGAATAAATGTAACCTGAGCTATTCTACTGAAATATGAAAATACTAAAATTCATGGTGTATCTGAGCCTCAAGAGCTTCTTAACCAATAGATAATGAGACAGAGAGGATTCATATACATGGCAGTGTGTTTTATAATGTGACCGACAAGCACCACTCCTGTGGGAGGAGCAATGTCACGTGAACGTGTCTAGTCTCTGTCCTTTGAGCAGTGATTCAATGGGCCTGCCAAATGCATTACCCTAATTGAGTCTAAATTTAGTGCTATGCAGAAATTATTCGGTCACAATGAGATATTAGGCTCCAAAATGTGAAAGTCTTTTTGTACCTGTCATTTTGTGTTTTTGTAAAATTATCACATAAAAGCAAGTATGTAAGCATGTCAGTATCCAAATGTATAAGGATCCCCTATAAAATGTTATCCTCAGAGGGGCTCAGCACCAGGGGAGATATCTTACTAGGCACAGAGGTCCTTAATCTAGCAGCGACAGAACGATGTATTTACAGAAAAGAGGTTACAGCCCTCATTGTCAATGGAAAGGCTTATTCCATTCATAGTACAGAAATTAGTTTTTTATTCAGTTTTCATAATGCAGACATGTACTCAGATCTATTGCCAATCTTAAAATGCATTGTCAGGTGTAGGGCCTGCTATGAGATACTCAATGTAAAAATAATTTTATTTGGCTTATAGTTATGTGTTATATAACTTAATTATATTTCCAGAATATTAAACTATGATTTAACCATAAATTCTTTTTACAGGAACTGTGATTTTTAAGAAAATGAACTGATCTGAACTGAAAATTTTATCCAGATCTACATTAATGTACCATACTGAACTGTTAGATAACCACAATATAACATGAAAATGTGCACTGTCCTAGCAGGTGGCACAATAAATTTTGGTATGTCTATGATTTTTGTAATTCCCAGTCATTATTACATTAGCTAAATTGATTCCTATCCATTCCATGTAACAGTTGTTTTGACAAATATTAACTGGCACCCTAATAATACAAGGACTGACATTACATTAATCCAAAACATTCTATTGTGATCATAGCTTCAGCAGACAGGTCTTTTTCAAAGAATGGTTTTTGTCTGTCAAATCTTTGATTTAAAAAATATTAGCATTAAACATGTTTAAAGAATGGAATGTGGCTATGCTACATTTCATTGGTTACTGATCAATATACAGATTAAACAAAAATGTTGCTCATGTTCTTCCTACAAATTTGCAGGAATCAGTTTGAAAAGCATTTTACCACTACCATTACGTTACTGTTTCCAAGAATTTTTCTATTTTAAAAGTTAACTTTTTATATTTTATATTTTACAATGTACATGAGAATACAGATTAAACCCATTGAGAAGGAAGCCTGTTTGTCCCCCAAACAGTATACACTTTTGAATTAATTATTCATTTCTTGCACAACTGAAGACATTGCAGGAAAATCTTCTGACATTTAGAATACACAGCAACAACATAAATGAAAGCTATCTCTACGATTTGGTGCTGTGAGGTGTTAGTTTCTAAAGAATATTTCCTTCTCCGGGGTCCTTTTACAGTACGGAGAGGAGGTTTTTGTGTTGTTCTGTTCAGTGTGTTTATCTTTCCTTTGTTTTTTCTCACGATTCACTCCATTGTTTGGAAAGTACAAAAATACCGATTTGCAAGACTAAAATTTTCTCTTAGCCTCGGAAGTGTCCGAGCTCTGTATTTAGTCTTTATTTACACTACTGCAGTGACAAGACACAGCTGTCTCGCTGTTGGATCCAGAAACGCACAAACCTCATCGATTGTTACTCAGGAATATGTGCAGAAATGTTTTACTGCTGCTACATCTTTTACTTCCTGAGGTTAAGTCAAATTATATTAGGCCAGCCCCTTTGGGTTGTTTGCCTTTATATTCAATAAATTTTTGTATAAATTGATTATAGTGAAAAAACAGCAGAGGAGCATACTGAAAAAGAACTGTGCAGAGGAGTACTTACACTTTTTACTGATATTATATAACATAGTGTCTTTTAACATGATTAGACTGTATACATTTTCACATAAACCGCACATATGTTTACACAAGCTTTACAAGGGCAACGTGGAAACATAGCTATTGAAATCGGTGTGTCAACATATCAGCTAAGCGACCAACTCTGTGGCAAATCATACTCATAAAATGAGTTTTCCTCACAGCCTTGACATTTTGATCTCCCCCTGTTGATGAAGGACAGTCGATCACACAACTTTAGTGACCTTTAAAAGTCTGTTTTAATCTTGCACCATAAGTGATGGAGCTGATTCTGTGTGAGCATGTTTACATTTAATATATACCCCTGAGAAGAACAGTGGCATGACCTCACAGCACCTGGAATATGATTCATATCTTGACTTTGATGAGTAATTTTAATTTCATACACCTGCAGTTTGATTGTTTTGATTATTACCAAATAGCTTCATGTAGTTTTCTTGAGAATGCCATCGATGATGAGTATAGAATTCTTTGTCCATTTTCAGCGTCCGCTCCAAATATTTTTAACTTTCTGGCACAACCATGCATTCCACTTACAGCACACCTTCCTTTTTAATACGACTTTTTAGAAATGGTACAGGTTGCAGGCAGATTTGTATCCTGAAGGTTGCCTTTTCAAGTTCCAGGAGGAGGCCTGAAGTTCTACTCTCTAGGAAGGTACTTAACCCAAATTGCTCCAGTAAACCGCTCAGCCATATACATTGTGTGCTATATTGTAAACTGACTGAATAAAAGCATCAACAAAACAAAAATTACAAAAGCTCTTGGACTGCAACATTGTAAAATACATCACAGTTGATTTCAGTTACTTTAAAAATAATGGAGGCTGTCCAAACATCAATGTATCTGAGGAACCTGAAAGATGTTCTGTCCTTGGCTTTTATACAGTGTTTTTTCATACTAGTTGGAATATCCTTCAGTCTCTGAACAATTTCAATACTGCAGAAGGGATTAGAAGCGAAACTAATACAAGTAGAAGTTACCCTGCCCTTGATTCCCTTTTTTCTCAACACAAGCTGTCTCAGGTAAGATGTTCCAACCATTAATGAAAAGCAATGACATGCAGCTATTTGTCACTGGAGTGCAATAGCAAAGTGCAAAAAAAAAACCACACAGGAATTTCAAGGGAGTAGAGCTAATTCTGAAATGGAATGTGAAATACAGCGATTTCTGTATTAGTGATGCAGTGTAGAGCCTTCATATCTGAGACTAGTTTTTCGGATCTGAGGTAGAGCTTCCATTTTGTCATCTCCTCAGCTTGTGCCCACTCATCCCCTGTAATCGACACTTCCAGTCCTACGTGGGGGCCTGAGGAGGGACATAAACCAGCATGAGAGCACCCAGGCCTGACAGCCAGCCTTGTCCCTGCTGACAGGTCGACGCGCTACGCCGTGGCGGTGGTCCCGGTGTGAATGGAGAGCTGGGCTCTGCTCCCAGGGAGATAGCACTATCTGTGCAGACCAGGAGCCTTGATCACAGCCCTACTTCTGTCTGGCCAAAAAGCCCTCCATCACCCTATGCATCCTCAACCCCTGTCTAATCACTTTACTCACACAGATCCATTCTTTCCCATATCCAAATTGGGGATCACGCTATGATGAAATACATCACAATTTTATCCATGGCTTAACCTTACGGTGACCATATTTTGTTCTCAGGTATTCTGTTCAGTGTGTTTATCTTTCCTTTGCTTTTTTCTCACAGGGTATTGTAACTTTTAGCTACAATGCTCAGCGAACCGATACTTTTTCCGTACAAATGTGTCCGTTTCTTAATGTTTCCTGGAATCTGAAATATTCCCAGCACTCTCTATGGTCTTAACCTTCGACCTCATTTTGCTACTTCTCAATTATTCATTAAAAAGAGATTTTAAGAACGAACATTTTGTTTTTCTGATTCAAGACTGGCACCATTCAGCAGTTATACTTGCGGTGTTGCATATTTCTGTTTTCTTCATTTTTAATAAGTTTCTGTAAAATTACACAAATTTAGAAACTTTCACAGCTAATTCGAAGTATGTTCTCCTATGAACGTGAGAGTGGTGAATGTACTTTCTTCCCTTAGCTCCATTACTAAAGAGAAATGTTACTTAACATGAGTTCTGATTTCTGCGGCATTGCAGACGGTTCAGTCGTTCAGCTTGCTCTTGGCACGAGATTCAGGTTTTGCCCAAGGTCTGTCTCACACCATGTCCCTTGGGCAGAACAAAGGTGACATACACAATGAATCTGGCAGGCCCAGACATGCCCAACCATTTCCACCTGACACTTTCGCCAAACACCTTCCTCCGCTGTGTTCAAGTGCAGGGCACAAATGATCAAATTGCACTAAAGATATTTGTCCAGTGGACGCTGTAACTTTTAGAAGCCGGACAAGTTTAGGCTTGACCACAGTATGTTGGCCTTTGTCAGGGAGGAAACGCACTGTGTTATTGTGCAGCATTGAAATGCAGTGCGGTGAGGAGCACAGAGCGAAACCAATAAATCACTCAACCAATGATAGTTTTCATTGAAAATAAGGAAAAATGTCAGACTTACTGCTGGGGTGTTTACACAGTAGCATATTGTACATATGAAAGTCCCCATGATTGCTGTACAGAAAGTTGATAGTCAAAATTGTGGCACAAAACTTGTTCCTCACTTGGTCCACATCATTAATAAAATCTGTAAAACAAGTCTTGAAATATTTTTAGAAAACAGTACACTAACTAATTTTAAACAAGTACAATCTATTAGCAAAACAACAGTGTATTTAAACAAGAGAGGCTAATTAACGTTACACACACACACACACTTTCAGAATCGCTTGTCCCATATAGGGTCACGGGGAACCGGAGCCTACCCGGCAACACAGGGCGTAAGGCCGGAGGGGGAGGGGACACACCCAGGACGGGACGCCAGTCTATCACAAGGCACCCCAAGTGGGACTCGAACCCCAGACCCACTGGAGAGCAGGACCCGGTCCAACCCACTGCGCCACCGCACCCCCTCCCCACTAATTAACGTTACCTCTTATTTATATTTATATTATTTTCATTGCAGAAGCATAATGTAGAACTAAACTAAATTATCATGACTAGGTAGCTAATGTTTCAACAAAAATATGCTGCTTCAGTGTTAGCTACGTGACTCAAGCAGATACCTGCACTTGCCCTTGTTTGTTCTCCTCAATAGTGTTAAGTACATATGACTTCCAAGAACCTGTAGCGTGAATGTGTTAATAATTGCTCGTTTGTGCATGTAATTTAATCCGCAACAGCCAGCCGGCGTGTTCTCTGTGAACTGAGAATGTGGCATACAGATCAAAAAAAAAAAGATGGCATTCGAGGTCACTCTCAGGTATATGGCATATGCTCAGGGTTGACAGTGGCGTGAAAGATTGGTTGGGTCTTCAGTGCTGTGCGGGACTGGGGGACACAGCCAGAACTACATCACACCTACTTCCAGAGCAGTCCATCACTTTTTCAGATAAAAATCTACCTGTAACCCTGCACTAAGCATTATGGTTTACTAACTGCCTCTCGAGTTTCAGGAAAAAGCACTGTCCTAGAGTTGTTCCGACACCATGCTTCATTAGAACAATTAAGATCACTGCAGAGCACAGCTCATCCAGCATGTACTGCATATGGGAATATTTACATGAGGGCTGATGCCAACCGATTTTCCAGCTGTTAAACTGGTTCGGTCAAGGCAGAAAGCTGCATCATTGAGTTCACTGCCTCATTGGGACTGGACTTCCCACGCCTGTCGCTGAAGTGCCCTGCTTTACACAGTGAAACATTGTTCCTCTTGTAACGAACTTACACATTTTTCCTGGTGGGAGGTTTATGCATTATTTGTAGAGCTGTTTTGTTCAGGCTCTATTCCCCTCTTACATTTAATTCAATAAGCAGTTTTGTCTTTGTTCCTTTCATGTCTACAGAAAGGGCAAGTTAAAGGAAGGAAACAAAGTAAATAATATCTTTGATATGGCATAGGGGAAAATCAGTGTTTTAAACACACTTTTTAAGTCATAGGTGAGTACACTAAATCCAGTAATCCAGATTTTTTAACCCATAATTTAAACTACTCAAGAACATTCCAGAAACAATCTGAACAACTCAACTTAACAGGGTGCAGCCAAATGTAACATACAGAAAAGTGATATTCAGGACAATGAAAATGAACATGATGAGAACAACTGAATGAATGTCCATTCTTTCTAACCTGCAGAGGTCACTGGAGAGAGAAACTCAAACTTTTGCTTGAATGATAAAATGTCCTTGAAAAACTTTGTGGCTGAGGTTCATGGGTCTGGCAAAGCCAGGCTTACATATGTGGTCTTCAACAGGTTTCAATCTGCTCAGCAACTAACAAAATTTGTGGGTCTGTGAGATGAATTCATGTGGGTAATCAGGGTGTGATGCTGCAGCTTGCACAAATTCATTTTAAAAAATGAATTAGTAGATATCTTTGAAATGAGAATATGTTTTGCGTTGAATGGAAGGCACTCTGTGGAGTGGAACGTGTTCATTTCAAGGTCTTCAGTTCTTGTTGTGTTACATTCTTCAGCATTTGCAATGACTGGGTAACTAACTGATATCAAGTTAATTTGAAATTTGTTTTGCATTCCATATCTAGAGGATTTTGATCTTGCTTAGGTCCAGTAAGCAATTTTTGAAGTATTTTCTGAAAGCA
Source organism: Scleropages formosus (assembly GCF_900964775.1). Lineage (NCBI taxonomy): Eukaryota > Metazoa > Chordata > Actinopteri > Osteoglossiformes > Osteoglossidae > Scleropages > Scleropages formosus. The sequence continues at coordinate 12,141,971 of NC_041825.1, read as the reverse complement.
TGCAAAGGAGTTTTACCCCATCTCTTATTATGCTCCTATAAAAGTCCAACAGAGAGTTTGTGGGAGGCTGCAGGAAGTGCATTTTCTCGGCTTTTTCAGTTTTATTTCCTCCATTAGTCTTAGCCCTCTATGTTAATGTTTGTCCCCCCATCCTACAGCAAAAATGGAGTCACAGAAACTGAGGCAGTACTCAGGGTATAAGAACATTTGTGTGCTGGTATTGGTTGAATAGAACTTCTTGCTCTGTGCAGATGAATTGCGTATTTAACAAACAATCTCTTGGGATGCCAAAGGAAGTTGTCTCTTTTACATAGGACATTCTTTCAAGAAAAATATTTGCAGAAATTTGATGCTGGCTTGACTGTTATATGACTGTGAAAAAAAAAATTCAAATCACATTTGCTTCGGTCCCATTGTTTTTTTTTTTTCTGCAAATGTTTTATACAGAGATTTAAGTGACGTTTTAATACAGTTAACTGATCTGTGAAGTTACACAAAAGACAAAACAAGAAAACAATTACACTCAAGTTTACATATGGAACACAATGCTATTACTGAACCATTCATTGTTAACATCTTCCTGAAAATGTTTTCTATTGACAACATTGTTTCAGCAACCTTTACACCGCAAAATAATTACTTTTGGCTTAATACTATTCAGGATTTACAAATGGGTGCTCTGTTTCAAACAGTATTTTCAGCATGACCAGCCTGTCCAAGCTGGTCTAATATTTGAATAGCAACCGATCGCTGTCTTGGCCTCATCTTTCCAGAAACTTGGTTCATTCGGAGCAAGCAGTAGAGACAATCCTTGTTTATGTATATTCTTAGGCTACAAAGGCCCGTCTCTCCTCCTGTGTTTCCTGATAAGCTCTGGACAAGAGGTTAATGAAAAATGAAATGTAAATGAAGACACTGTATTTTGATGTTGCTGTGTACATTCTCTTATCAGTCCTTAATGGCCCTTTTATAACTTTATAATAAGGGCAACATGTAGTACAGTGGATAGTGCTGTTGTCTCACAACTTTTGGGTGCTTGGTTTGGACATGTATTTAAATCAGGCTCAGTCTGTGTGGAGTTTATATGCATTTCCTAGAGTGCTCTGCCCCCCCCCCCCAACCCTGCACCAGTCCAAAGATATGTGTTTTAGCTGAACTAGTGATTATAAAATTTATAAAATGCCCTTAGTGTGAGGGAATGAGTGTGTGATTGCACATTAATGGACTAGTGTCCTGTTCACAATGTACCATCCCTTTTGAAGTACGCTTCCAGGGTATGCTCCGGACCACCAGAACCCTGCATTGGACAAGTGGCAACTGATTCGTGGACAAACTGACGTTTATAGAGGGAAGAAATTCTATCACCAGCATTAGCATTTTTTCAAAGGCTTTATATTTATTGCATAAATGGATTTTAAAAAGCTTAAGAATGTAAATGAATAAACAATTTGACATTGCAGAGGCTGACAATACACATAACTGAAGTGTTCAGAGCCTTTCACGTTACCTTCCAGCCATTCTTATACACTTCTTTCACTGGCTTGGTATTTAGTCCATTCACACAACCAGTTTAAGCCTTTGTCATCTTCCATAAAAATAATCATGAAAAATCATTTAACCCATTTAACACATATCTTCTATTTGTGTTTCCAAGCTGCATGAAGCAACACATCAGCATTCGATTGTAACTTCTTTTTTCTGCTTATGGAATACCGATGTCCTTCAGTGTGTTTCAGCTTCGTCTTGAGAAGTGTTGTTACAGTGCTAAACTAGTGGCAGACCCACATTCTGAAACCTTGGGTTAGAAGCTGTGCATAATTAAAACATGGGAACATCGATGCTCCGACACTGACAGTATAGTACAGTATAACTATAGGGGTCCTGTGTACCATAAATGAGTAAATTCTGAAACCATCTTTCTTTGTTCTATGATTTGCAAAGCATAAACATAATCCCTCACCATTTCCTTCCAAAAATCAGTGAATCAGTTAACATACAACAAGCTTCTGCATCTGAGAGACTTTTTCCATATTAATAAAAGTGATCAATAGATCACAAAATGTATTAATTTCTGTATCAAAAAATTTGTTTATTTTTATGTTCCACAAAACAGCATCAATCCAGTGCTATAGGAAACAATTATGTGCTTTTCCAATAGAAACAATGTATGCTTCAGAATTATAAAATTTATGCATGTGGCAAGATCTCTCCCTACCGAAGTCTGGCAAAGAATGTGCAGCTGACTTCTCAAAATACATTTAAAATAACTTGTACAGTTCACACTTTACACAGATTATTGGTTGGTGGTTTTAATTCAAGTATGTCAACATAGTATTGGGAACTGATCATTTGTCTTTATAACAGCATTTCTCTGTATGATACCAACTGACAAACATTTTCACTGATATCTAATCTTAAATATTGCATCTTCAGTGCAGTAAGAGAGAACTGCTGGGCGGGTGAAACTCACAAGATATTAAACAAGAGATGATCTGCTTCCAGCAAATTCTGTGCTGCTTCTGCCACCATTTAAGAATATTATTACAATCCTCTGCCCTTTCCATAATCACAACTGTAGTTTGTCAAAGTGCATGTGCAAGGAAATCTGGAAGGCATTTTTTGTGCTTGTTCATCACTCATATCTCCTTTTTTGTGTGTTGCAGTATAATCTGGATCGATGATTTACAAGTGACTAGTCTAAACATCACAAATATTCAACATACTACACTAACGTCTCACTATGATGAAATTAACCCATCACAAAAAGCAATCAACGTAAAAATCTTTTTTTCTTTAAATAAAACAAAATGAACAAAAACATTCGACAAAAGGAAATTTTCAAAACGTGTAAATGTTTATGCTAATGTAGCAAAACAATAGTTTGTAGGTCTTCCAACTTGCACAAGTACAGCATATCTTTGGAAGGCCCAGCACAGCAAAGGCCTCACAGGTAAGACTGTGCCCTGTCCCAGGTTTGCATCTCACTGAAGAATCCCTCACAGACAGAAAATCCATGCTCCAGTGTTACAGGAATGGTCTGCACCTCTTCTTTAACCTCCTCCCATGGGTGTCGCATGGACTCTGCAAACAGGGTCATCTCTTCATGATGTTGTGGGAACACAGGGGTGTACTGCTGCTGCAGCGGGTTGCTGGTCAAATCTCCCACAGTACCCCCAGCCTCCATGTACCCGTAGGCCTGCTCCAGCCCACTGCCACCCCACTTCGCCACGCCACCCAGGGGCCGGCCTTGCAGGGAAACATCCACTTCGCACCCCAGCGAGCTCAGGGCCACATTGATATCCAGGTCCTCAAAGTTGCTGCCTCTCTCACTGAATACGTCATCAAACAAGGAGCTCCAGTCAAAATCCCCTCTGAGCACATCGACTTCTTTCACTTCAGGCACCAGCAGCTGGTCTTTTGCTCGTCTTGCCACCTTGGAACTTCGTTTTGGCATAGCCTGCTTGCGTTTGTTGCCCAAACCCACCCCTCCGTAGGGGCTCTGATTTGTCTCAAAATGGCCAAAGTCAGGCTGGTGCCCATTTTGGTACACAAATCCAGTGGAATTATACAAGGAATCCAAACCTGATGAGGTTTTGCTCTGCCTGTTAGTGCTGAAGTGAGTAGCAGGCATTCGCCGGCGTTTGAAGACTCCGTTGACAAACATGTCAGCATACTGAGGATCGATTTGCCAGAAGCCACCTTTTCCAGGCTCGTCCTTCTGCCTGGGTACCTTCCTGAAGCATTTGTTCAGCGAAAGGTTGTGACGAATTGAGTTCTACAAAGACAAATGGAAGGAAGACCGTTTAAAAGACTATGTAGTGATGTAAACTCCAGTCCCACTGCATAGCAACTGATTTTACAATTGTATCTCTCTATATTCAGATTCATTCGTTTACTTGTTCAACAGTACTACAGATGTAGGCAAGGCTTCAACCTGTGACCTTCAGGTCCAAAGGTAGCAGCTCTAACCGCTATGCTACCAGCTATCCAACAGATATATATATATCTAAAGTCAGGTTAACAAAAGCAAGTTTTTTGCACATTTTTATTTTGCTTTTGTTAACCTGACTTTAAAAAGCTCTTTTGTTTGTGGGAACATACTCTCAGCATCTATTCTTTGAGATTTACTATCCTTGCAGGGGAAAACACAAGCATACACCCTAGCACAAGGTCATATGAGCTCAAGATGTTTATGTTTTATTTTAAAATACACTGACTTACAATATTGTTATCAATGTCAAGAATTATTCAGTCTCTAAATAAATACAATACCAGTCAAGAGGCATACCCCTGGGCAAAACCTGTGTTTGACAAACTGGACAAAAGAGTTAAAGGAAAGCAACCCACAGCTGCCCTACATCTCTGTGAAATCTTGCAGATGAGCAGAAAAAAATGGGTGATTTCTTATCCAAAAATCGTTAACCAATAGCCTCATGGAAAAGCTGTACTCAAACTTTTCACCAGTACCCCAGTTTATGGTATAACCGCATGGAGATATGAGTGAATGTTAGGGTATAACTAACTGTTGTATGCTTTTTGATCATTAGACGTAAAAAGTACAATGATACATCTGCCCATGTTTGAGGCGCATAATGGGCCTACTTATTATACAAATTCATCAACTTCTATTTAGTGTATCAGTGACACTCGGAATTACCCCTTCCATTTGCATATACTTTCTGATTTCACTACTGCCACGAGGCACACAGCAAACCAATTTAGCATAATTTAGACTTTGAACAGAAAACTCTTAATACCAATCAAAATGCTAAATTCTTCCTCGTAAATGCATTTCATGCTAAATCAAAAACTGAACTGATCTTTCAGCTTCAATCACAACATATTTTACCAAACTAACAGTCGAAGCCATTTCACTCTGGAGAAATTGAAATTAAGGTCAACAAACAGATTGACTACATGGGGAACACTGAGCTGTCTACATGCAATACCAATTTCCAGCATGCTTGCGATGTCATTAGTTATTGTCCAGTTTATAGAGGGTAAAGGTCAGGGCCATTCATCTCAGAGCTGATTCTATTGGTTTTCTGTTACCTCTGAGCGGCAAAACACCTCATTCAACTAACTGCCCTCATGGAAACTCTTTAACTACCTTTCTGGGCTACTACATGTGTACAGGGAACTGGAAAACCAACTGGACTCACCCCTCCAGAGCTTTGAGCTCAACAGCCAGGAACAGATAATAGGGGGGTGGGGGGTGTATTGTTTTGTTTGCTTGCTTATGGGAAAGCAAATGATCCAGATCACAAGTTCTAGTAACAGAGCTGTGTGGGCTTTCAACACCATCTTCTTTGCTGTGCTTCCAGCGACCTCCCTAAGGAAACACTCATTAACAAGTGCCCCCCAAGACAAGCAGCGGAGCGCAGGTACAGCAGCCCTTCTCTCTGGAAAAGTGCCTTCCATGAAGGAGGAGTGCGCGCACGCTCGACACGTCAAACAGGTGTCCGTTCTACACTTATCCTGCAAAAGACATTGAAATCCACTTTTTTGTTCTGCATTTACTGCTCTCAGTGAGAAACAGGTAGAATTAAAATGGATTTTTTTTTTCCATTGTGATATTTTTCTTATATTTAGCTGATGCTGTTTTGAAGTTATTTTTGCTATTCTGTATCATATATAGTACTAATAGTAACTAGTATTAGCAGTCATTACTTTTTTCTTCTTTTTTAAGGAATGGTTTCATATACACCAACGAGTACAAAAGAGACTTTTCCCCTTTAAGTAAACGCGCTCAAAAGTCCCGTTTGTGGTCACAGAAGCAGCTATTGGGTAACATGTCCTGCACCTGTCACACGCACCTTGTCTTGCCAGGAAGGCTCATGCATTTTTTAAAAGCATGGATTCGTCTCAGCATCTGGCTTCCCCCGCTAATTGTGAACTGGGGGGATGGTAATTATTTCTATTATTTCCATGTACCTAAAGTTTAGCCTATTACGTTCAACCGTCGAAAGCCATTCCTGTCAGTAATGAAATTCATCATGTCACATGCTCCTACACTAATGAAAAGGGAAAGAACAGGTGGTTTTAACGATTGACCCGCGTTACAGGAATGTTTCAGCGGGTACACGGACATCACAGTCACACGCGCACACACGAGCACGTGTTTCTCTCCCCCTCCTCATCCCGCCTGGGACGCGCGCGCGCACCTGCCAGCTGGGCTCCGCGTGCCTGTAGTAGGAGAAGTTCTCTGTGATCCAGCTGTAGATGGCCGACAGGGTGATCTTCGTCTCCTTGCTCGCCTGCATGGCCATGCAGATAAGAGTGGCGTAGGAATAAGGCGGCTTCACCTGAGGGTTCGTCCTGTAGTCCGTGTCTTCGCCCGGGCTCTCGGGCGCCGCCGCCACTTGCTCCCGTCGTCGCCGGCCCCAGTTCAGGCACGCGGTGGCGCTGACGCACGCGAGCGGGGTGCCCGGGCCGCGAGGCATCATGCCCGTGGCGGCCGTGTCCCCGGCGGGCGGGCTGGCGGGCGAGCCGGTGCCCTGGGGCTCCGACTGGCAGTGGCAGGAGGAGCTCGGGGGTCGGTCCAGGTTCGCGCCCGGGATCGAGAAGTCCTGGAGCCAGTGGAGGCTCGTGAGGCTGTCGTCCAGGTGGACGGAGCCGCTCACGTTGTCCTCGTCCTCGGGATGGAGCCTCAGCCATTTCTCCTTGAACTGGGTGGCGAACTCCGGGCTCGTGAGCACGGGCATGGTGAGCGCGTGCCGGCGCCAAAATGCTGATTTCAGTGCCGTTCAAATGAAGGTTATTCGTATGAAGCGTTCTTGCAGCAAAGTGACACCGCTCGCAACTACAGCAATTCAGCGGCCGCTGCCTCTAAGCCTTCGTCTAACAGATCAGAATAGTGAATAGTAAGAGTGATGAAATTTACTATGAAGAACTACTTTTTAAAATAAACCACTGGTTTAACCAGATCAACTGTTGCCGCTGTCACAGCTAGCCTACAGCAATGCGACTGTAAAGACGAGAGCTGCACAATAGTTGGTCAGTACGCGGATTATTACTGGTTACTCCGGTGCAATGTATTATATGTAGGGCGATTCGTGCATCACAACGAACGCATCACAGTTCACATTTAAAATTAATGAACTCGCAGTTGCTTGTATCATTAGTTACTTCTAGTCGACGTTTGAAGAAAAAAAAATAATAAATTTGTTAAATTCAACAAGTTCAATGTCCCGTTTAGAAAATGAACGAAGGTCGCAGGAGCTACATCGCTCCTCGGGGCTCAGCAGTGTGATGCTCCAACCTGTTGCTGTTATCGAAGTCCTTCGCTCTCAGCAGCCTGCGTGCTGCAAAGTCGCCGATGTGCAACAAGTGGACCGGTGCGGTCCAAGCCCTTCTAAAGGAGCTGATCGTTCTGCACCATAACGAATGCTTTTAATGTCCTCTTACTTAACTGCGCGGCTGAAACGAGCATTTTCTAAAACAATCACGCTGAAGAACACACGAACAGTGACCGGCTGCCGGCAAGAGTCCATGTGGACAGTTCCTCCTTCTCTTGGCGAATGCGCTGTATTTTAGTGGACCTTTAAACACATCGCGCACCGTTGATTGGCTAATATGGTATCCAGGTTTCGGCTTTCTATTTTCTAGAGCGTCTCGAACCCCCCAGGGAGTGTCAAAAACACACTGCGTGGCACGAAAAACGAAGACAGAATTTCCGTGCATCTACTTTAAAAATACAGTCCACATGACAACTCCATTTACCGTATATGCGCCTATAAATGACAAATAGATGATGCACTTAGTTTCACAGTGTTAACGGTTTCTCATGAAATATTGAGTCAAATATAAAGCACGTCATGTGCCAAGAACAACCGACGACAGAAAATTGTTACATTGACACATTAATAAATGGGCCAAACAAGTGAGGGGCGGTTCTTCCAGTGTTCTAGCGAGACTCACGTCCGCCCAATATTTACGTAAAACTCCATTTAGTACCACTCTGATAATATTTTTCGTTCGTCAGACGCGCTGTACATGAGAATTTTTATACAGTAAAATAGTGAATGACGAAATATTGTAAATATAAATTAAAAATAACATTGCTATGCAAGTTCTCTCATTTTCATGAAACGATAAAAACGCGTTACTCTTATTTCACATGATATTTGTGTATGTTAGGTTAAGTTACAAGATTTTTTTTTTTTTAAATCCTGTATTTTTCTTTGGGGAATTTAAAAATGTCTGAGAGCTATGCAAATACCAACCTCACTGGAGCTCAAATTCATTATTGTTCAAAGTCTACTGCGGCGTGCGGCGCTCTAGGTTTGGATGGAAGAAGGAAGCACAGGCAGCGTTCATTTCGAACGTTTGTTACAAGACAGGTACATAGGAAAATACTCTCAGCCCGAGAACCTCATCTTCTCAAGACTTGGCACCTCGAACCAACCGTCCCCGCATACTCACCGCCCCCATGGACACCCCTTTATTATCCCCTTAAGCCCCCCAGTGGTTGCACACTTTATTCACATCTTTCCCATAATGCAACTATTCAAAACAAACGCATTCCCCGCTCAAACTCGCAGTAACGGATCGTTACAATACTTTTAAACCGGCAGCTTGCATCAGAACGGCTTACAAACCACACAAAGAGAAAATATCATGTCTGTTAATAAGGAAGGGCATTATTCCCTGGCCACTTTAAAGCGTTTGTAAAATACAACCTGGGTCTGGGACAGCAGGCGGCGTAATCGTTAGAACTGCAGCTTTACACTTGCCCTGAGTTCCTCCAGTAAATATTACCTTATTTAGTGGCTTAACGTGGTAATTCGCTCTGGATAAAAGCGTCACGCGAATAAATGTAAGTGCACGGTGTAAGTGTGCGACACACTTCACGTGTAGCTACGTCAGCACTATATTGCGCCCGCGACTGCAGCCGGGCGCGCGGGACAGGGAGCGCGAGCGCGTCGGCAACTGGCGCCTCAGGTCCCGCTCTTGTTGCACTTTCGACTTTGTTTCCTGCATTCCACCCCATTGTAGAATTCTCTAGAGAAAGACAACTGGGCTGAACATACTTGTCAGTGTTCGCTCAGAAGAATACTTATGACCTCACTTTGCCGGATAAAAATGGTTCGTTGGTTCACAAATTATAGACAAACGGGATTAATGTAAATCGTAGGTAGTGTTCAAATTGCCAGCAGCGATGCTCAAGCCCGCCTTCGCAGCATGACTATCAGCGTGCCTCTCCTTTAATATTTCCTTGTCGTCTTTTACCGAAAGTAATAGCTTGCAAAGGAAACCCAATCCGTTGGGGGTTTTCATATCCATCATTCAGTAGTTTCAAATTCTGATATTTCAAGTGTGATGACAAATTATGCTTGTTTTCCACTTTATGCTAGTAGTGCAGGAGACTTACCAGATCTGAAAAGGTCGTGTAGCATTTGTATACTGAATATATCTACTTTTAGAAAAATATCCCACATTCTTGAAATGAGCACATTTTGGTGAATTTCGGCACCAGCTTCCAAGCACTGAATGTTCCAGTACCTTTTAGGATATGATGCTTTCTAGAATGTTTTGGTACTTTCTAGAATGTTCTGTTGCCTTTTAGAATCTTCCAGTGGCTGTAAAGTATCAAACTAATATTGACACTCTAGAAGAATCACTTGTATTTTTGTAATTAGTAAACTAATTATAATTGACGCGTAAATTGACAAAACTAAGAACTTTGAAAAAAAATGTTGTGTTGTGTTATGCATGTGTCTTTCCATGAGACAATTCAGGAAACTTAGGTGACAGCAAAAGATGGGGCTAAATACATGGATGGCAAAAGAGCCTTGCATGACATTTAAACATTGTAAATGTCGTTTTATTGTAAAAATATGCAATTCTGTGGCAGAAAAACTATCCCATCTTTACAGACTTAGGAAATTGAATGTGTGTTGTAGCCAGTTCTTTGCCCTTCATTTTCTGGTATTTGAATTTTTTTTTCTTCCGTTTCTTATTTAATTTATAAGTAATCACAATGAATATTTCATAACCAGTTACTATGTAAACTACTGGTTTGGTATTTTTATGTATATAATAATCAAACTCTCCTGTTCTTTATGGCAACGATGGATGTCGGTTACACTGCCTACAAGTGGTTTTATTACAACATCTCTACTTGGTCCTACCAAGTGAAATAATATGGTAAGTGACTTGGAACCTTGCAGGACTAGGTGGCTGGATTTTTTTATTCCATATTAAAATGAGAATATTTACCATCAGCACATTTTTACTAGATTAAAAAAGTTGATTGCATACATAATTTCACCTCCCACACGCTTTCAAAGTCTTAGGATGAAGCAAGGTATCACTCGGCCTTAAAGTTTGTAAATCACCTTGCTCTTCTCAGTTGCCTTGGTTGAGGTCACACATGTTTCTGTCTGAATGGACTTCAATAACTTGTGTCAGCCTTATAAACACCTTCTCCAACAAAACAGAACTGGTGTTTCTTGACCCTTTCTTTGGAGTTTACTTTAAATCTAGTCATTAACGATAGCCTTTTCAGGCTAACACCCGTCAGCCCCAGCACACGACTTGCATCTATTCCCAGGCGTGTTTCAACTTGTCATGTGTGAGAGGGGCGTGCAATAATATAGGTAATATGACTCAATGACGCTATACACAAATATTGGGAGGAACAAATTAAGGTTTCCTTGCTTACGTAAACATATATGCCCACCTTGTTGTACTTATGTCTCTACCTTGATCACTTTTTCCTTAGAGCTACATAGTCAACAATTAACTCAGACTCAGTGTATGAAAGTTCTTGGTTAAATGTCTCCTTTTTTTTTCTTTGTTCTTACTTCTCCCACACTTTTGTTATTGATAATTCACCTTTCACCCTCAGTTGCTCATGCTGTTTGTGGAGTCAGCTAAGAAGCAGAAGACAGCTATTTCATCTTCCAGTTCATGGCGAGCAAAACCTGTCTTCTTTTCACTCAATGAACCAACTGGCAGAAGACAAGAAAAGTAAGCAATAATGTGAGGAGGTACAGACTGATTAGGTCTACATCTAGTGAGAACCCAAGGGGCACATCTGTTCTGATTATCTTACACTCTTCAGCAAATAGATTTGTTCTGCTGCAAGGGTCACAATCAGCAAATGACAGAGCTTGGATCTCAACCACACTCTTGAGTTTGGTTGCTGTCTGGATGTGTAAAATGTGAATAGGTAATTGAGGTACTATGGAGCTTCACCAAGTAATTTTATTCAATAGAGTGCAGTTGTATCTTACACGCTTGACTACAGATTTCTGATTCTAGATAATGGTTTTGAGCTAGTCATCTAACATCAGCCTTTTCCCAGGTAACTAATAATCACTTCAGATACCTCTAGGCATCTCAGTCTGTCTCATTTACATTTCACTTCATGCATGTATGCTGGTATTTATTTTTCTGCTGTTTTTTATTTATGAGTAATTATGATATATTTTTCATAACCATGTTTATTATATGTACTACTGTAGCACATCCATAAGGTATATAAGATGAATCAGTTATAATCAGTTTTTGGATATACAGTACATACTATTTCAATTCCCACATAAGTGGCAACTTCATGTATTTAAATTTTGTGTATTTCAAACAAATTTTAGCCCATGCTTAAACTACTAACAAGCTACTAAGTGAAGACTTGAAATATATGTCCAGAGAGCTTGAGAACAAGTGTGTGTGGCAAAATTTGCAAGAACTAAAGATGTTAGGCTAAGATGACATGCATGCAGCTAGACCACATGTCACAGTGCACAGGCATCATACCCAGTGAGATACAGGAGGGGCCAGGGCAGGAGGCAATCCACAGCACCAGGATCCCCATGTGACACAAGCAGAAACCCTAAGCAGAAAAATAGATTGGCAATAGGTCAAGTCACCTCAAGGTAACAAGAAGAAAGAATGGCAATAGTTGTATATAGATAAGGTGTTGCAACTGGAAAGGGTGTTCTTAATCTGTGGTCTTGCTGCTTGCTGAATTTTAAGAAAAACACAGGTTTCTGCAGAGTGTAGAGTGGCATAGGAGGAGGAGGAAAGAGGGGGGCATTAAGTGGACAGCTTTTCTAACAGTTTCTTTTGGGTTTGCTATAGCGCTACTAAGGCAGAAACACAGTGGGTATCTGCTCTACTCCAAGAAGGTATCTGACAACTACCTCAAAACTTCATATAGCAACTTATCAGAGACTACATGTGTCACCACTGTTAAAGAAACCTTATCTGGACCCAAACTTTGTAAAGACTTACACACCTATTTCCTTCCTCTGTTCTTTCCAAATCCTTTAAAAGCTCACTTTAGAACCAGTCATCCTCATTCCTCATTCAGAATGGTCTCCAGGACCAACCTGAATGTAGATTCATCATTGTTTAGTTTATTGAGCCCCTACTTACCATGTCAGAAGCTCTCTAGTTGAACTGTCTCCATCTGTTCAGTTCTTATTGTGAAAGTGTTTTTTATTGTACACTTCTGCAACATTTGGCACAATCACAAAATCTCCTTACCTCACTAGACCATCTTGGAATGAAAAAAAAATCATCATTAAACTATTTGAATGATATATATCAGGTACATCTTACCAGAGAATTTAACAGAGCTCCTTTTCTGCCCCTTAGTCTCGCTCAACAGATGTTCCACAAAGCTCAGTTACTTTTCTTCACTTCTCATGGCTTCTATCACTACTATGCAGATGACACATTGCTCTTCCTCTCAGTTCCTCATTTCACCAGACATACTGCATGTTGCTTTGAATTGCATCTCTGCTTGAATGACTGATCACCATCTACAACTCAAGCATTCCAAAACTAGGTCCTCACTCTTTCTACTGGGTCATCAACCAGTAACATACTGTATCAAGTAGAAAATGCATTCAGCTCATCCATTTTATCAAGGGCTTGGGAATAACAATTTACCTATCCGCTTCTCCCACCACCCTGAAGCCATTAACCTGATCCTGCAGACACCATTAGTAGAATTCATCCATTCCTCATAACCACAATCTACCCAGCTCTTGGTCCTAATTATGTTTAACATCTTGTGGCTGGATTAATGCAGTTTGAGGTTCAAGATTCAAGAGTCTATTGTGATATGTACAGTAAACAGTCTGTTACACCATACAATGAAATTCTTACTATGTGAATCCTCCCATGTTCATGTCTGGTCTTCAGGCCTCTGCCGTCAAGTCTGTTTAGGTGATTCAGAATGTCACGGCATGACATGCATTTGACCTGCTGAAGCTCCATCATGCGTCTCCCTTCTCATCACTGCCCATTAGCTTCCATGTAGCTGCCGTAGACTCTTTACAGAATACCAGACAGTCAAAGGAATTGGACTGCTATACTTACAGGACCTGGTCAATCACTGATTGCTGTGCTCCAACTCTGACCATATACTTGTCCGAAAATGTCAGTGATTCATTTTTAATCCTAATCTGGTGGAATGGACTCAGAGGTTCTCAAAGAAGGGGCTTCCAGGTTCCTAGTGATATTATGAAGAACAATAAATATATTCCAAACCTGATACCTCCAAGCTGATTATTAGGGCCCTGGCCAAATTCATGACAACCCTATTAAACGGTAAAAAAAGGTAGGGGAATTGTTGGTTTAAAAAAGGTTCAGATTGTTCCTCCCATGTTTGCAGAGCATTTATATGGCTTTTCCAGTACCAGTCTATTGATCAATCCTTGGTCTTGTCCACTGGTGAGGTGTTACCCTAGGATGCATCTATGGGCCAGTTGCAAAATAGCATTATCATATGGCTTGGGGATATTGGATTCTTACCTCATATACAGCATACTGTCACTGGCTGTATGTTGAAGGTAAAAAAAAAAACTGCTGAAATTGAAGACAGCCTCTAGGTAACAATAACAATTGTTAGCCAAATGAGGGATACTATATTTCCCAGGTCCAGCAGCACAGAGGCACAGTTCTCCCACAGTCTTTATTTATCATCATATTATCATCCATGTTTTCATCTGCCTAACAGGAGGAGTAAGGTGTAAAACGTGTGGCCTAGGAGCAGTATCTTCAGAGGTGGCTTGGCTTATCCCTGTCAGAGTACCTCCAGGAATTAGGGTCTGGTAGTTTGCAAGAAATAGGACCACATCCTTGTTTTCTAACTTAACCCACTAGATCGCTAACCTTGGGATTTTCCCCAAGGCATATGGATTCCCACCATTTCTGGTTTTGCTAAATTACAGATAGCCTTGTAATTTTTAAGCAGCTTTCCAGAAGTTGTTCTGTCTTCCCAGTAGTGATTTGTTCTGCAATTTATTTATATACCAACCCACAGCAGAGCCCAAATCCTCCATCTATGTAAAAAATGGACCAGGGCTTGCTTCTTGGTGAATGACAAGTCAGGAAAACAAACCATAACAAAAATATGTGGAAAAATAGAGAGGCATTGCCACCTAGAGGTTGTATTCAGTTTCAGCATTTTTTTTTTTTTTTTCTTGCTGGTGGACATAATGTTGTTTCCTAAATCTTTTCCCTAACTGGTCTCAAAATATCACCTCCAGAGCCACTTCTCTTATCTTTTAACTGCATAAAATTACATCGCAGTATCACCACTTTGTCTGCTGTTCAATACTTTGGAAGAGTGTCTGAAAACGCATAAATGTTAATGTCTGGCATCAATCTCCTCAGACTAGAACAGGCAACCCTCAGCCTTTGTAGCACTGACCATGGGCCCCATCTTGATAGCTTCCATTGCTGGGGGTGAAGCTGAAGCCCACAATGTGTTTTCAGAAATGTGCAGATAGTGCACATGATAAATTTTGCCTCCCTGCAGAACAACATGAGGAATTAAATAAACCTGTTCAAACAACACCTCAGTCTAAAACCTCAAAAACATCTTTTTCTCATTTATCATTAAAAATAACTAGCATAAAATTCAGACCAGGAAACTGGGGGGGACAGGAAATACTAGGTATGATTTAATGAACACAATCAAGTTCAGATGTAAATTTAACATAAGATCAATATGATATGTAAGATCCAACTTAAGTACTTGAAACCTTTGACTCAAGTTATGTCTTGTGGAAAAACATTTATTTCTGTGAGGGTTTTGGAAATTAACACTCTTGTCAAAGGCTACCTACAGCATGGGACTGTCCTGAATCTTCCACTGGAAAAGTGATTAAAACATTACACATACAAAAAATATTAATATATACCCTCCAGTACTGAAAAACATATTCCTTTTCCCTTAATTCACCCAACAGTTGTACTTGATATGTGCTCCAGGTATCTCAAAAGTACCTACCATCCTCTTCTCAATCAAGATAAAGATCCTCTCACCATCCAGAGCAAACTAAGCTGTGGAAAGATTAAACTGAGTCCTGTGTCAAAAATGTGTAGCATTTACTTGGAAAGAAATTTAAACTGTACATCATTTTTATTAACTCATTTTTTAAACAACACAAAGTCCTTTATCATTACCATAACTAAGTGCCAAGTTCATTTCAACTCACACAAACCACCAGTTCATGGCTTGGTTCAAAATTTGGACATGTAAAGGAGTCAGTTTCATAAATATGAGTGGCATGCAAGAGGCTTCCCACTCTCCCTCCGAATGGACAGCAGCCCCTGAAGACTGCTTGTTGGGAAGAAACGAGTATCAGCTCTGGCTCGCTGGAGTTGTGAAGACACTAAGAAGGGAGTTTGAGGCACTAGTGGGAAGTATGTGACTTGGGCTGTATGGGAACTGAGACGATTCAGCTATTTATAGTGGTGTCTCATCTGTGTTCTCAACACCTTACCAAGTGTAGTTTCGAAAATGACATTTTCTTGTAACCGTGTTGTGCTTTGTTGTTTCAGCTAAGTCTCAGTTCTCTTTCATTCTTCACTGAGCCGAAAGGCCTTTCATGTTCAGTTAAGGGTTCACTTCAGTTAATGTCCGTTGGGGAACATCGATAGGAGTAAACAAATTAAACTACCTACCTTTGTTTCCTGCCTGGTCACTCCAAAAACCTAGTTACACCCCTGCATGCCAGTCTATTAACTGTCAAATATTTTTAATGAGCTCATAAATATTGGCTTTTCAAACTCAAATGGAGCTAAGAGAGTACTAAACAATAGACAATCTATTTACATTCAGCACTGCTTTTGTAAAAGCTGAGGAGTATTACTATAGTCCATGCCACCATTCCATAAACAATTTATGTCAATGTGCATGGAAACCTCTAAGGTGTGTTGTGCCTTTTCATGTGTTCCATTATAATCTGTATTGACCATTTATAAACAACCAATATGTACATATCCACTATGTTGGAGACTGTTTAAAGAATTTTAACTTGTATCCCCCCCCCCCAAAACTCTTAGCTTCTGGTGGCTTCCTTTCTCTAATCAGTTTCACTAATGAAGCCCTCACAGACAGGAAGCCCATGATCCAGTGTTAAGATGGCCAGTTTGCACATCTTCCCTCAGCTCATCCCATGAAAGCTGCAGAGACTCCATAAACATGGTCGGGTGATCATGGTGTTGAGGGAACAGAGGGATGCACTGCTGCTGCGGCGGGTTGTCGGACACAACTCCCCCCATACCACCAGCCTCCGGGTACCACCCGCAGGTCTTCTCAGGCCAACTGCTGGTCCACTTCTCCTCGGCAGCCAGAGACTGGTCTTGCAGCGGGAGGTCCAACTCACTCTCTAGCAAGGTCTGGAAAGCATTGATATCCAAGTCCTCGAGTATGTCAAATCTGCCACTGAAAAAGTCATCAACCACAGAGCTGCAGTCAAACTCTCCTGTTTCTCTTCTCTCGAGCTCTTTCAGTTCAGGCACCAGCAGCTGTTTATCCATGGTCCTTGCTGCCATAGAGCTTGGTTTTGGTGTAGGCTGCTTAGGTGTGTTGCACAAAGCCAGCCCTACATGAGGGCCTTGATTACTTTCAAAGTAACTAAACCTGGGTTGGTGCCTGTTGTGGTGCGTGAACCCAATGGAACTATATGGGGACACCAAATTGGGTGAGGTTCTGCTAAGCTTTTGGGAGCCAAAGCAAGAAGCACGCATTCGCTTCTGTTTGAAGACCCCATTGACAAACATGTCAGCATACTGAGGGTCGATCTGCCAGAAGCCACCTTTTCCTGGCTTGTCTTTCTCCCTGGGCACCTTCCTGAAATATTTGTTCACTGAAAGGTGGTAACGGACTGAGTTCTGTGGAGACAAGTGGGAAGAACACATTTCAGAATAGTGCTGAACAACATAACTGTCTGGTTAATAAAACATGCTTTACATTAAGATTGGCAATAACCATGTTTACTATAAAAGTTAAAATGCAAACCTGAGAAATTCAGCTTTGAAAAGTATTCACCCACTTTAGTTCTCATTTAATTTTTGGTAGCTGCACCTTTCACAGCAATAACAGCCTTAAGTCTTTTGTTGTATGTTCTAACCAGTTTTAAACATTTTAAAGATTAATATTTGCCCACTCTTCCTTGCAAATTATTTGGGGAGCAACACTAGAACTGCCATAGATTTTCTAGAGCAGGGGTCACCAACCTTTTTGAAACTGAGAGCTACTTCTTGGGTACCAATTAATGTGAAGGGCTACCAGTTTGCTTTTTGGGGGTTTTTCACCAGTCTCGTGAAAAAAGACTGCTGTTTGCACAAACCTGCCTTTAACTCGCGGGCTTTTTCCACTCGTAATGCGCTGCCCGGTGGGTAGTTAGCATGGTAGCTTGCGTGACACGTTCTGAAATGTCTCTCAACATTGTGCCGTTTTGCCGTCGCCACAGTCGCCCCGCAAACGAGACACACGCAGGAATCTTTCACAGTGGTAAAAAAGAACTCTTCCTCCCATTCACTGTGAAAATATGTTTTCTTTCTTTTTTCTGCCATGTTTTCGGGGGTAAATCATCTCCTCCCCTTCACTGCGCCCGCTAGCTGCTCTCTACGGCAACAGTTGCCGTGGAGACCAGCTAGCTCTAATCTAATATGAAATATTTTTTTAAAGTTTTTTTTTTTTTTTTTTTTTAAATATTGTCATTTTCAAATTTACACCAATGCAAGTGTGATTTAAAAAGAATAGCAACAAAAAAATTAGATGCAGCTTACTGGTAAGTGGCGCTATGGTGAGCTATTTTTAGAACAGGCCCGTGGGCGACTCATGTGATCCTTGCGGGCGACCTGGTGCCCGTGGGCACCATGTTGGTGACCCCTGTTCTAGAGCATTTACATCAGGGCTTTGGCCACTCAAGGAAGTTCCAACTTTGTGAAACAGCTCTAGAGAAGTCATGTCTTTGTATTTGGGGTCACTGTCCTGTTGACGCCGTGTCAGTTCCAGATATTTTGCAGACTATACAAGGTGCACAGAGGTGCAACCCCATTAAGAAAATTCTTCAAATTTGAATGGCAAAGGGCTGAGGGGTTTGTTTTTACAAATATTTGTAAAAATATTTTAAAATTTAAAAACCCATTTTGATTTGTGGAAACATGCCCACATCAGCATTTTCCATTTCTTTAGGGGGATTAAATACATCTAAGCACAAGGCTGTATGGGCCCCGGCATGTTTTTGTTTCATCATAACTTCTCAAAAATTCCTCTGTCAACCTAAAAAAATTAGTCAAAATGAGTGCTTCTCCAGACTAACCTCTGTATGTGTAATTTATGATATAAACTGCATGTAGATATGATTGAATGTTAGGGTGGGGGAAGGGAAAAACAGTGGTATGCTTCTTGATTTTTAGATATAAGTAGTACAACAACATATCTGCACACGCTTCGGTAGGGCATAAGTATATAGATTCATCAACCTCCATTCAGTCCATCAGTGACACCCAGATTACACGTTATTTGCATACACACTGATTTCACTACTGCCACGAGGCACACAGCAAACCAATTTAGCAGACTTACTTTGAACAGAAAACTCTTAATACCAATCAAAATGCTAAATTCTTCCTCATAAATGCATTTCATGCTAAATCAAAAACTGAACTGATCTTTCAGCTTCAATCACAACATATTTTACCAAACTAACAGTCGAAGCCATTTTACTCTGGAGAAATTGAAATTAAGGTCAACAAACAGATTGACTACATGGGGAACACTGAGCTGTCTACATGCAATACCAATTTCCAGCATGCTTGCGATGTCATTAGTTATTGTCCAGTTTATAGAGGGTAAAGGTCAGGGCCATTCATCTCAGAGCTGATTCTATTGGCTTTCTGTTACCTCTGAGCGGCAAAACACCTCATTCAACTAACTGCCCTCTACTACATGTGTACAGGGAACTGGAAAACCAACTGGACTCACCCCTCCAGAACTTTTGAGCTCAACAGCCAGGAACAGATAATAGGGGGGTGGGGGGTGTATTGTTGTTTGCTTGCTTATGGGAAAGCAAATGATCCAGATCACAAGTTCTAGTAACAGAGCTGTGTGGGCTTTCAACACCATCTTCTTTGCTGTGCTTCCAGCGACCTCCCTAAGGAAACACTCATTAACAAGTGCCCCCCAAGACAAGCAGCGGAGCGCAGGTACAGCAGCCCTTCTCTCTGGAAAAGTGCCTTCCATGAAGGAGGAGCGCGCGCACGCTCGACACGTCAAACAGGTGTCCGTTCTACACTTATCCTGCAAAAGACATTGAAATCCACTTTTTTGTTCTGCATTTACTGCTCTCAGTGACAAACACATACACTATCACTTTGCATGTTTTTGTCATCGCCGTATTTGTGTGCGCACCCACTACTGATGGAATTTATGACAGACACAACACTGTATATGTTATTGATCTGCTGACGTGAATTATTTGTCAGTATTGGTAATATCTAGGCACTCACGGTGTTAAGTAAGTGTTTTGTGGGCGCAAGCAGTCCCACACAGATTAAAGGACACGAACGCAAACTTGGCTTTACGCGTCCTGTATCGTCACGTTACTTCTATCATTAGGATCTTACTGTTTCTAGGATGATAGAAATCGGAGGAAACAGTGGAGACTAAGTCGTGTGCGCAACAAACTCTTCTCGTTCAGTTTTTAACAATGCCATGGCCGGATATGAGCGCCATGACGTAGTCAAGCGATTCGATTCTATAAACTGTAAAACTACAAAGAGTATGACTGGTGGTAATAGGAAGGCAAAGAAAACGCCGGTAACTACTGGACTAACAGAAGCAAGATGCCAGTTTACACCATGCATGCGCGCGCACAGGCACAGTTTAGAGGGCGTTTCAAACACCCCCCAGCACGAGTTTCTCTCTTTCCCGCCTTATCGGAGCGCCATGACAGCAGAGGCTGCCTGGGACCGGCGCACGCACCTGCCAGCTGGGCTCCGCGTGCCTGTAGTAGGAGAAGTTCTCTGTGATCCAGCTGTAGATGGCCGACAGGGTGATCTTCGTCTCCTTGCTCGCCTGCATGGCCATGCAGATAAGAGTGGCGTAGGAATAAGGCGGCTTCACCTGAGGGTTCGTCCTGTAGTCCGTGTCCTCGCCCGCCGGGCTCTCGGGCGCCGCCGCCGCCACTTGCTCCCGTCGTCGCCGGCCCCAGTTCAGGCACGCGGTGGCGCTGCCGCACGCGAGCGGGGTGCCCGGGCCGCGAGGCATCATGCCCGTGGCGGCCGTGTCCCCGGCGGGCGGGCTGGCGGGCGAGCCGGTGCCCTGGGGCTCCGACGACGGGCAGTTGCTGGAGGAGCTCGGGGGTAGGTCCGGGTTCGCGCCCGGGATCGAGAAGTCCTGGAGCCAGTGGAGGCTCGTGAGGCTGTCGTCCAGGTGGACGGAGCCGCTCACGTTGTCCTCGTCCTCGGGATGGAGCCTCAGCCATTTCTCCTTGAACTGGGTGGCGAACTCCGGGCTCGTGAGCACGGGCATGGTGAGCGCGTGCCGGCGCTAAAAATTCTGATTTCACTACCAAAAAAAAAAAAAAACTCAGCACCTGCTATCGCACTTAAGTACTCTGAGAGAACAGCTGTCGGAGTAACTGTAAAGAATTACTTAACCTACTAAACTCCGAATCAACTACCACTGTACTGGCTGTTCTTCTGCAGCAAAGCGACTGCATTAGACGCGAGACGCTGGTTGTTAAATTCTAAGTGCCAGATTGTTACGTCATACAGAGCTGTATTGGGAGGAGGGCGGAGCGAGCTGTCGTTGAGCGTTAATGATGATCGAGTGTGAACGTCTGGTACCCCTCCCCCGTTTTGTATGTAGTAGCTATGTATTGTCTATATATATATGTATAGTATATGTCCCTGTTCCGCCGTAATTAGTCTAACTCTGCAGTAATAAAGACACCGGCGAGAGCGCATGGATGGAATTCGCTAACAAACAAAGCACTGACGCTGAGAAAACAGCTTAAGTTGGCTAAATCCTCCATCGCCACTGAAACTCTCGATTAAGTATATTCAAAAGATCCAAGTAAACATCCAAAGAGAATAAACAAATTTCAATAAATTTCAGAGGACGATCTTCCGGTATTTTACAAAGCTGAAACAGGTATCACTGGTTCGTCCTCGAGTGATACGTGATTTTATTTATTTTTTTTTTATTTGTTTGCTGATCAATTCCTAAAACCTTTCTAAAATACAAAGTTCGAGAGTGGGATAATTAGTCGGATAAACCCGAGGGTCAGATCATTGATGGTTATGACGAATCAAGACTGAATAAAGTGAATTTGGTTTACGAGGAAAGTAAAATCGACCAAGGATACTAGAGACTGTATCTGAAAAAAGATTTCAGTTTTCTCACTCACTGTGGATGCAGAAAATTTCTCAGTATACGAGCATGTATAATTATTGTAAGTACATGTATAAAGTGAGCATAAAAATAGCTGACAAACGTGTATAGTAAAATCGGACCAGCTATTTTAAATCTTGGTTAAGACCAATCAAAGTACTGTTCACATCTGTGGAGTAGGAGGAGTGCTAAGGGGTAGGTCCAAAGCGTTGGCTACTGACCAATGAGGTTCCAAATTTTTCGCTGATATCCAATGAAAATGTCGCTTACATACACTGCTTGCAAAGTACATATATATATTTCTTTTTTAGTAAAAGTGCAGAGCGTTCAAGAAAAATAAGCGGAGGAAACCGAATACACAAAATTTAAAATAGACAATAACATCAATTCTGAATGAAATAAATAGCTTAATTTTTGCGCATGATCTTGTTTTTTCGCTGATTTGTAGATCAACTAACTGATTCATAGTATCATTCCTAATTTTTCGCATGTACTTTTCAATTTGAACTCGTTTCTTAGTTTATCTGTTGTCACACTATTAGAGTTTGTTTAATATTTAATATATTACTTATTTACTATTTACGTGTCCATCTTTCTCCATTCGAGAAGCCCTAAAAGATTTTCTAGAATTATCATTCATATTTAACCATTGTCGTTTTTTTTTTTTTTTAAAAAATATGGAGAATCATGCGTTTGCACCCACGCTGAACAAGCACTATTTTCCTGCAGCAATTTTGGACGCAAATGGTTAATTAGTACACGATTACCAGATGATTAGGTCTGGGAGATTGGTTTTAATTAAAACATAATAAAATCACCGTGCCACATTTTTTGAAAGTTTTTAATATCTGCATTTTTCTTTTAAAAAATGACTGGAAAAAACATAATGATAAGCACATGATTCGAAAATGGCTGAGAGTAAAACGGTTGACATTTCTTTCAAATGGAGACATTAAGTACTTTAACATTTTAAGCACTTTATGCATTATGAGGGGAGGGAAAGACCTGCTAAAACATCCTGGTGTTTTACATGTTTTAATGCCACAACTTCCATTTCACTTGATTATAGAGCTTTCTTTCTTCCGCTATTATTTTTCAGTTTCTGCTCAATTTTCGACCAGGACATTGTCCTTCTAATGTTGCATTTCAGATAGACTTGTACTCCTTTACATGCAACTTTATATAATTTTATCGAAAGACATACAGTAGTTTGTGTTGCCTGGAGATAAATACAGTTTTGTGCAGTTTAGGTAATAAACAAATGTGTTACTGGAACACAATGAGTGAGACCAAGACAGATGGCACTTGATGGCCAAGAATTTTCACGTTTGATTATAAGTGTAACAGTGTCTGAAAATCTGTAAAATAGTTTCAAAATTAACTCAGTTTAAATACTGTTTGTGAAGTGTCTTACAACTCAAGTTCCAAAATTGAACTTTGAACAACCCCTTTGTGATAATAAAATGCCTGCAGCCCTAATATGACCAGGACAAATATATAAATATTATTGTATACATAAATCCATATGCACATTTTGACCACGCATAACCCAGAGATGTGTAGTAAGGAGCCACATTTGAGTAAATTTTTGAGATTTACACTTTTTAGTGCTACTGAAGTAGACTTGTAAGGAAAGAAATGCATTTTTCTACATTAAATGTGTCATCCTCTTTTGGCTACATTTGAATTTTCCACATTCCACATCATCTTCTTTTGATCAACAGTTCATTCACATTCAAAGTGAACTGTTATATAAAATAAAATTTTACATTTAATATGCTAATACAGTATTTTTTTCTGTATTGTGAGGTTTGAATTGCATGAATTAAGTATTTTTAAATGAGTAATTCAGCAAGGTGCTGCCTTTTTTAAGTGTATGTGCTAAAATTGCTTGTATTAATGCTCGTAAACATTCCCTGTAAATGTTTGAAAAGAACTATAGAAATGGCAAGTGGGAGCTAATTGGCAATGGCAGAATCAAATGAGGACCTTTATCTCTTTCAGGTGTCAGCCACCTGTACAGCCTGTACTGTCCTGATCAGTAGATTCAGCACATTTAACAGACACTACCCTCAGAGGCCACCCTTTCCTAAAAATTTTCTTTATACTCACACATACACCAGACCAAGGTGTTCCCAAATCTTTCAAAGCTCCCAACTGGCTTACAGCGTGCAATCATAACCTAAGGATGCAGCTCTGTAAACTTGACATTACATGAAGGCAAAAAGTTCTTTTGATCCCTGCTCATTCACAGTTAAACATTGTCATATTTACTGTGAACCCTAGTACCATGACTTTTTAATTCCTCTATTTTTCAAACAGGAAGGACTTAACATTGCAATCATTTGGCAAAGACAGGTACAATGATACAGAAGCACATACATATCGCACAACTGAAGAAGTTGCACACAGATTTATTATGAATACTGTTACCATTATTCAGCAGATGTATTTGATAATTTGCACTCTGTCACAACAACTGTGCAAGTCTAAGTGCATAGGTATGTCAACAAAACAAATACAAAATGAATGTGTTTAGTTAAAAATTCAGAATCTTTTAAACACACAAGCACTTAAGATAACAGGGAATTTAAGTTTACTATTAATAATTCAACTTTATTAAATACATTTTTAATGTTACTGTGAAGCAGCAACAGAGTTTAAAACCCACAGGATCAATTTTAATCAACTGCAGCCCTCCTAAAATTTCAATGTAAATTACAACCAATTCACTATCAAGATCTTCTATGAAAAATATTATAGCACCTAAACAGCAATAAAATGAGCTGTTATCTCTATTTGTCATTGTCAAAAGTTCAAATCACTATGTTATGCAACATTTAAACATAAACCATGAAATTCAAAATGTAATTTTACAAACATTGATATTTTAGCATGTTATAATAAAAGTTAAAACAAACATGCAAATGAAAACCTATAACATGCAAACACCTGTTTTCAATAAGGACACGATACTGAACCTCAACTTTCAACCTCTTTGAACTTTTCATTTTCTTTTTTAAACTGAGTTCAACATTACCTATTCTCAAGGCTCAGCTATACCAACTCAAAGAACTATTGTAATTTCTCTTAATCACAGCACCAATCACCATCTTCCTGCTATCACACTGATCATATTATTAAACTCCAGATGTAGAAATAAGTGTCTAAGTCAGACAATGACTTTAACAAACATTATGCCATAGGTTCACTGTAAAACCAAGTCAATCAATGCTACAATGTCATGAAATCTTTCAAAAGGAAAACAAATGCATTTGCATTAAACAAAATATCTGCTCAAATCTTCCAATATGAGTTATGTTTTAGTGTTGCAAATGAATGCAGAGTTTTTAAAAGGTATGACGCTTAAATATGGTTTTATTTTACTGAAGTCATGTCAGGTGCAAGTTGCACATGGAACCATCAACACAGAAAGTACAGAGGGTTTCTCATAAAACATACACATTTTTAAGAGAAGATGGTATCTAGTCATTTTCATTGCTGAAGTGCCCCAGTCTTAATGATCAACTGTTGAACATTTGTCACAAATCCTTCTTTCTCTGTAAACCAAATATCTAGCTCCAG
This sequence comes from Scleropages formosus, assembly GCF_900964775.1. Taxonomy (NCBI): domain Eukaryota; kingdom Metazoa; phylum Chordata; class Actinopteri; order Osteoglossiformes; family Osteoglossidae; genus Scleropages; species Scleropages formosus. Next base: position 12,116,731 of record NC_041825.1, on the reverse strand, counting down.
TAAAGTGAATAAGGAGCATTTTTGTGCATTACAGTGTATACATTATTTATTTTTTTTAAACACCATGTTTGTATCTTTGGGAAAAGAGCAAAGAAGAAAAATTTTTCAAATTTTCACATCTCTAGCAGACAAAAGTCGATATTCTTAACACACCAAAGTAAAAGCCCCCAAAACACCTGAGACACTGAAAAGACGAAGGAATGAACTCTCTCTACCACTGCTTTTTTGCAGGGATTTCACTTAGAAAATATGTGAAGACAGAGAGTTCCAAATAAACCATTTCTTTGTACCTATTATTGCCCATGTTGCTCTCGATTTCTTTTTTCATACAGAAAGCTGCTATTCTGAATATTTGGTACACTGAAGCTTCACAATTGGAAGGCAGCTGAAGATCAAACCAGAAAAAAAAGCATACTTCTAGCTTCAAGCAAGTCAATCTAAGATGCTCTAAAAAAAGCCCTTACAAGCATCTCATAGGCTGCAGTCATGGGAGCTGTGAACTGGTGACTATTTTTCCCATTATAAATGTTGCCAGCCAAGTCAGTTTCTGCTATGTGAAGGCACACAAACATTTATATGGCAGGATTACAGAAGCAAAAGCTGACTATATTGAGATCCTAGCATATATTACAATACATTATAAGAGATACATGATTACTGTTTCATCATGATGGAGAGCATGGGCAACAAAGTGGACCCATCTTTTGTGAGTTGAAGATAACCCACCTATGTTGGGTTCAAACTTTGCTGGAAGGCAGACAGTCCTCCTGTTATTAAGCATATATTCAATACACCTTTTGAGTATTCTCTGTTAAAAATCCCACAAAGATGAATTTGCATATCTAAATTTAACATTTCATCTTTGAAGAATGTTTAAATGCATATGCCCCACTTCCACATGTTCTCTTCACATAGTGTAATCTATTTAAGATTACAGTATACATTGTAAGCAAAAACATTTTATTGTACTAATTACCTCAGCATTAAAGAGCTGAAATAGTACAAATTATAACCATCTAATTACAGTAAAATGGTATGTCTAAAGTATAGCAAGCTTTTGTTTTCTGAAGCAAGCTGTACATGTGCAGTGCATGTACTTAAACCTTCAAAATAACCAAGCGGTAGTAGATAATCTGAATAACTGCTTGATTAATAACACAAGAAGTGATTAACTAAATGTTTACATTTCTAGATTTGAGATCAAAATGAAAATTTGGTATCTGGAAGCTGGCCTTGACAACACGGAAACAGCACCCCCTTCTGGCCACAACCCCAAAACGCAGCTCAAAGCTGGGAGCCCGGTGTACAACTATTACATGGTGTAGTGTGGCACTGGAGTGCAGACTCCAGTGGTTTGGGGTAAAAGTTGATGAGACACACACTGCACTAATAGATTCCGTGTAATTATTAATGTAATTAAACTAATGATTCAAGATTACAGCTAGGCTATATGGTCATTAGTTCCTTAACTTTCTTATAAGTTACTTAGAAAAGCATGAATACAAGAAAATACGAAATACTTTACACATTTCCTACATTAAAAGTCATAGTTCAGTCGTATTCTTTGACTTGAGAAGTCAGTCTCTTCTTTCTTTTTGACTGCCACTGAACTAATCTCCAAGATTACAAAAGAAGGTTATAAAAACAGCCAAAGTACATATACATTTATTAAAAAAGTATAATGGATTCTTATGTCACTGCTTGCATTCCCCCTTGCGCTCAATACGATATGCAATCTTTCAACAAAGTAGAAGCTTTCTTTTTGATCTGGGTGAAGGCAGGCCTAGGGGACAAACTGCTCATCCTCAATATGCAGGCTGCTTGGGGGACACAAGAGAGGCTGGCTGGAACTGTTCGTGCTTTGACTCTTCAGGCTCTCAGTTGACTGTGATGATCCTGTGGGCAGCAGGCAGAGTGGAGACCATAGAGAACAGAAAGAAATAATACTGGAAGTACTGGCATAACACACCCTTACCCACCACTGAAAAGGAAAACAGTCTCAGAACAAAAAAGTTACATAACAGTAGCACCACTGGCATTATTAGTATGCTGTTCAGAAAATGCTTAAACTGGCAACCATAAGATTAAAATTGTTTTTTAACCACCTCATTGGTAGCATCCCAGTTTGAATACCGTGTAGAAAACATTCAATACAAAATGTAAATGTGCTCTGCATCAGCTCAAGCATGCAGTATGTGCAGTGCACAAGTACATATTAAATGTACGGGTGGAGCCAAAGAATAAGAAGCATTCATACAAATGGCACTTATAGAACACAAATCATCAAATTATGCCATGCATTTCATTTTTTGTAGAGGGAGGTCAACAGGAGTTTCAGTGAGCGAAGGAAGAGCAAGCAACCTACCAGCATTATTTCGCAATATTGAACGGGTAGGCATCTCGAGCTGGGGCTGCCCGGCCAGTAAGGACACAGCAAGCAGGCAGGAAAGAGCGACAGGTTAGAAAATAAGGAAAGCAGCACACAGACTACAGGTGATCTGCAGGGAAGAAACATGAGGAAGGGAAGCACCTCACATGTAGAGAGCTCCTCGTCACATCCTCCCAGTGTGTTAAGGTTATAAAGTCAGTAATGACATATGCTAATCTGTTAGACATAAACAGTTACTTGTACAAACAAGCAATAACACAAAAGGGACAGAAAGCAGGCAGAAGTTTTTGGGAGAGCTGTGGACACGTCGGAGGTCCAGTCAGGATGGAATCAACCCTCTGTATCAGAGCAGCCAGCATCTGGGGAGGGCAGCATACACTGACGAGAGAAGGGAACTTACCTGGCAATGACAGCTCTCCCGGCGGATCACTCTCTGTCTTGGTCAGGCGGCTGTGCTCACTGATATTGTCCTGGAAGATCTCACCCTCTGAGTGAGGCCCATCTTCTGACAAACGACCGTGGGAAGCACGGGAGTGGAATTGAGCACCAAAGCTCCAAAAACTCATTTGCAAAAGAACTGTCCAATTTCAGCCAAGACAGACAACCACTGAAGGCAGACATGTAAGTACTGCTGCTGTAAAAGTGATGACATAGTAACCCTTAAATTCTCATCATGTAACATCTACTGTTTTTGTCACTGCTTTCATTTGTACAGCTCAACATTTCAGACAGAAAGAATTCAAGGACCTGGGCTAAGAGCACATCTAATGGAAGCTCCCTTATTCATATTCTACAATAAAAGCAGTTCTGTGACATGAATTATCGGACGATAATGTACATCAATATGCTTTCCACTCTGCAGAACCTCACCTTCATCAGGTGTGACACATCTAGGCCCCTCCTCTGCCACAGTGATCTGCCGGGGAGGAAAGAAAGCAGTTTCATTCTGCGGAGGAAGACTGAGTTAGCAGCTAGCTGTTGTGGGACGAGAGAGGTAGAAGCTCACTTCGGTGGAGGCTGGACTTCTGGAAATCAGGGCATGGGGCTGGGTGTCAGACAACTCCGAAAGCTTTTCCTCATCTTCCTCCTGAATAGGCGATGATGGGGAGCGAAGGGTGCTGCAGGAGAAATATATATAGTGAATCAGAGGACACATATGGTGTAAATTTACTGTATTTACGTTTATCCTAATCGAGGACAGTAAGTCAACTAACTTACAGAGATACTGTAAGAACAATCTTTGACATATGTCCATTTCTGTAATGGGTGCAGACAAGATCGTCTGCTTTACTACAGATGGTGTTTGTCAACATTCCTCACATTCCCAGCATTCAACCGCTGTTTCAGCCAAGCTGCTGTCATTGTCGTTGTATGGATTTGACATTCACATCCCTCTGGCATATTTCTTATGTTCCATTTTATGTTTACTAACCAAATATAGTATACCTGATAAATGTTAGGGCACACAATTATTATGAAAATAAAAGAAAATCTGAACAAGCGAAGGAAATTGCACACCTCTCATTCCGAAATAATTTGTAAGAACCACAGTGGTGCTTGAAAGTTTGTAAACTCATCTGAATTTTCTGTATTTCTGCATAAATATTACCTAAAATATTACATTTTCACACAAGTACTAAAACTAGACAAAGAAAACTTAATTTTACAAAATTATTATATTTGTTCATTTATTTATTGAGGAAAATGATACAATATTACATGTCTGTGTAGGTCATATTCATGTTGGTACCCTGTTGGTTTGGTTGGTTGGTGGATGTGTTGGTTTGGGTTTGTTTGGTGGATTCGGTATGTTGGTTTGGTGGATTTGTTAGTTTGGTTGGTTCTGTATGTTGGTTTGGTGGGTTTGTTGGAGAAGGTAGCTAAGCTTCTCGGTCTCAGGTCATGAAGATGTCTGTTGGCTATGCTGGATGTTCTCTGTGGCTTCATGTTGGTTGTACTGGGTCTTTGTGTACAGCGGTTGATAAATACACATAGGGTATAACATCTTGTCCTGTGTATCTTGAATGCAGAAAGAGAAAATTCTAAAGGGTGTCAAAACTTTCAAGCACCACTAATTACTAGCATATTTTACAGATCGTTTGCAACCAAGAAAATTTACAAGTGTGTCCACTTACAAGCACATCTCCACATCACATTTAGAAGTTAAGAAATACTGTATGTTGACTCATTAAGAGTTCAGAAGAGTTTATACAAATATTACTGGTTCATCACATACACCATAGGGTTGGTATTAGTCAACATTGACTCAACAGCGCTTCACCACAACATAACTTACAAACACAGATTCATACATTCACTGATGGAAAAAAAAAAAAAAAATGAAGCATTTTGTATAGACTGTGTGCACCAATGGATAACAACTGATATCTCTTCTGAGCTTTATGTTTTAATGTTTGTCTGGGGGTTTTAGGATGGTTTTTAGGGAGCATTCCGCTATAGACACACCGTTCTTGACCAGGAAATTCTTGTAACCCTGTATCCATTACACTTAAGGCTTCAGACCTCACTTTAGCTCTGAAGAGGCTTATCTCTGCTCTCTGTCAATTTGGCTTAGTGAAGGCTCCTATGAGCCATGCTGTCAGACTGCTCTGTCTGCCCCGCACTAAGGAGACATATGGGTCTTGTGTAACATGGGATGTAATGAGCATGACCTCCTTTGGGGCACCCAGTCAAGCACACACAGAGAGTTAAGACATACTGTACTTATAATAACCAGCTAAAACACAAACATGGTGAAATGTAGCAAGTGTTGTCACATACACTTCTACACAGAATATTTTAATAACTAAAAGAGATAAGCACTAGGGAGAAAAAAAAAAAAAAAAAAACACACTCATACTTCAACTACTCCACTGTATAACCACTGTTAAACAGAGCATTAGCCGGCTTTGTTCTCACCTATCAGGTGACTTGCTGATCTTGCCTTTCTGCAAGCCCACCTCTCCAGAACGGTCCCCTGATCCAAGCTGGCGGCCCACTAGAGGCAAAGGGTCCCCCAGGCAACCAGAAAAATTGATGTCATCATAGAGGGGTGCTGAAGGAACCCCAGGGGACACAGAGCGCAGCCCGTTGAGGGCCTCCAGAAGGGAGATGGGCTCAAACCCTGGTGGAATGTTGTCTGAGTTCTGGGGTGGAAAGGTAAAAAGCAAGGTCATGCACAAAAACATATAATGATGCAGCCATCCATGCTGCGTCATTATGTGTTTTTGTTTTCTTAACCCTGATGTTTTGGTGGATATGAAAATTGCACACTAACCTATGATAAGTTATGTTATTTCTCTTGTACACACAAATGAATAAATTTAGAAATAAATCATCTTTTCCCCACTTCTGCTCAAGCTTTATACTATACTTTTTTCAGGCACAATAACTGAACTGACAACATTTTTTGCAGAGTCCAAATGAAGAAAGAAAGAAAGAGAAAAAAAAAAATTCTTTTTTGGTCATTATATCAGACCAGTAATAGACATCTTAAACATGGAAAATAAAAAAAGGACTATAAAGTGCTGGGGTTGAGACACTCTACAGAAAAAAGGTGTCATTGTGACTGGAAGGTCTTCAGTTAGACATAGCCTACTATCAAGCACAGCAAAAAGTAGAAAGGACCAATCTTAATATGATTTGCAGAAAACCACTTAGTAAGAGATAAGCAGTCTATAAATACAACAATGCAATTACTCTCACATACATGGAACCCTGGTGACAAAACATCACCGTGATTGTAAACTGAGTGACGGGCATGGTACACAATCACAGCACTGCATTCATAAGTATCACACAAACATGTGTGACAAAGGTTGTTCCTGTCACCACTGAAGGGCTATACCGAGTGTTCGTCGTGCTCCATGGTCTGCGCCAGGACGGGGCTGAAGGACACGGGAGATACAGCCCCTGGCTTCTTCCTGACTGCGCGGATCTGAAGCAGCGCCCGAAAAGCTGTGGGGGTGACAGTGGCACTTTTCAGTAGGATTCAACAAGGAAATGACATTTATTATGAAAAACCACAGTATGCAAGGAACCATCTCCTCACTGGGACTGGAACATCTCCCTGTATGTAGAGGTTTCTCCTGAACATTGGAAAGAGGAGGTATGAAGCATTATTTCATAGAAAACATAATTCCCTAAGGTAGCTGAGATCATAAATTTTTTGCATAATTACCCATCTAGCTTTATAATGACATAAACCATACAGTATTTCCTCGGGGGAAACATGAGTTATTAAACGAAACATATCAGAACATATACAGGCCTTATTTATATGGAAATAGGATCCTTTGATTATATCCTGATTGTCAGCATAGATTCTGACAATTTAACAAGAAAATGACAAATGTTTTAAAGATTCAACAAAATATGCAGTTATTTTTACTGGAACAAAATTAAGACACATTTTCAACATTTATCTGCTGTTTGAGGAAAATAATCCAACTCAGAAGCGGGAACTGGTGCATAACAGTACATGCATTTCCAGCAGATGTCAGTTGTTAAGCACCAAAAGTGCTGGAGGCAGGCTTCAAAACAGTTCTGCTAAAATTAATTTACTTTTTTGCCTGCAACTAATTCGAAACTTTCATACCACTGAACATCTGACAGTACAGTTGATGATACAGATAAAACAATTAAGTGGTTATTTTCATTCTGAAATACTTGAGAAGATATAACTATTGGATATCTTATTCAGCACCAGTGAATTCTTGTGATTTTCCCTGAACAGCATAAAATGAAGATACTTTCTAATTTTTTTGTTTATAGAGCTCAGAAGACAACCCTCTAAACTCTTCCAGTAAAGCATGAAACATAAGCAGTTTGATGGTTTCTAAAGCTGTTTGCCCAAGTGTTGCCTCTGCTGCAGTTCTATGCTATGCAAGGACAGCAAGGTTCTTCTGACCATTGGATTTTGCATGCTGTATCTTACTTACGCAGTCTGCAAATGGGGCAGTTGTTCGCCTGGTAGCGCAATGTGTCTGCGCACGAGTTGCACAGACACAGGTGTCTGCAGGGCAGAATCAGGGTATCTCGGAGGTCTGAAAGGCATACCACACACTCGTTGCTGTTGTCACCGTTTTCGTCGTCCAATTGCTGCAAATCAAAGACACACACACACACACACACTTTAACAGGCGTCCCTTGCAAAGATCACTTTTTCAACCAGATGATCAATTCTGATTTCCCATTTAATTTAAACAAAATATTACATCACTGCTCTGATATGGCTAAGATTGAACTGCATATAATCATGCAACTCAGTGGGTGTAAATATTTTTTACTAAGCTTAAGCACCTTAATGTTAAAACACTTTTTACCTATAAATAAATTAAACAAAACGTTTCAACACCTGCACATTTTGTCAGATATTTGGGTAGCAAAACCAAAACAGGAAAAGGTTTTGTAGAGGCATCGATCAGAATATTATATTAGCAAAGGAGGCATCTGCTCGTTTAACGTAATCTCTTTATTATAAGGACTGGGCATTGAGGCCACAGTAGCATAATTGCAAAAAGAAACTGAAAGCTGCTGACAATTTGTACCTTTGTCTCTTGGTTGTTTTTGTTTTCAATTCCATAAATCTCCTGCAACAGGTAACTCACACGGTCCACCTAGAGAATGGATGCCACAACACCATGAAACAGCAGCTCATGTGGCAGTGACATGGTGAAATACAGCAAGCAAGTAAAACAAGCCAATTCATTATTAACAAGCATTTGTTTTATTTTAAATTCAAGATGTAATTCCAAATTAGGAAGAGATTTTATGTCAATGTCTCTTTTTGGAAATTCTTAGAACCCATAAGCCTCCTTGATTTTGGACAACAGATGTTTATATAAAAAAAAAAAAAGTTTGCAAGATTAATGCATATGTCTTTCAGTCTGCAAAGTACACAGCATTACTAACAAATGTTTGATAATAGATCCTCATTTGATCATGAGATTAAGGCTTTATTTACTCTTTCTCAAGGGTATTCATATTATAAAGCTGTTTACATTATTTAAATAAGTGAGTTAACATTTAGAAGTTAGTTTGTTTTATGAGGACTCAACCCCAGTCCTGCTATAGTACCTCTGAGCAAGGTACTAAGTTGCTCCAATAAAAATTACCCTGCTGTATAAATTATCCAATTATTTTAAGTAACAACAGCTTTAGTCGCTTCTAATGAAATGTGACAAACTGAAAAGAAAACTGAAGTAAAATAGTCAAACTGAAACCAATGAGTGTCTGTTAACATCAGTTGTGTTTTCCTGCAAATAAATGTCCCACAGTGGGCTAAAGTAAATTCATTTTTACTTTTTCTTGCAATATAGCAAATAAGGGATCACAACAAGCTTGTGATGCATTTAAATCTGATTTGTGTTAGATATACTTTCAAAAATCTGATGCAGAACATAAGCAGTCATGGACATAAGAAATAATGCACAATCACACATTCCGTCTTCATTACACAACCACTTAAGAGTAAAGATTTGGTTATATTCCATAAAACTGTATTTCTGTTCTTGGTACAGAAAGGTGTGAGGAACAGCAAAGCTGGGTTAATGTTCACCTATGGTTACATAAAGAGTTGGAGGCAAAGTAATTAAACAGTTAAAGGGATACTTGCCCATTTAATAATAAATGGAATTATAGAAACATATGACAAATTTATAGCTACAGATTATTTACTTACAATTTGCTTCTGCTTTAAGGGCTTCACAGAGAAGCTGCCATCAACATGCTGAAAAATAAAACTTTTTCAGTTACTTCTTTATAAAGTTAGAACAAGTAATTAAGAATATTCTTTTATTTAAAATTCACATTTGCTCACACTCCTCAATGTCTACTCAAAAATGCCATGCAAATAAAGATAAAAGGATCATCGTTACTGAAAGGTTGTGTGAACCCATTTAAAAAAAGTGACTTTTTCGTAAGCACTCATGACTTTCACTAGATATGAGAAGAGCAAAGGTTCAAGACTCAACAGCTGTGTAGAGTACAAAATAAAAATATTTTTACTTTTCTACCCCCCCCCCCCCAAAAAAAAATTCCATACTTCAAAATGGCTAAAGTCAGAGACCAGACCTCAGTCCCACTGAAATGATGTGACGTGATATGAAGCAGGCCAGAAATCCCAAAAATATACATAAAGTGAAAAGTTTTGTACAGCAGGAATGGGGAAAAATACCTCCTAACTGATGAAAAAGGTGTGATCAGCAGCTATAGAGTTGGTTGAGTTTACCACCAGTAAAGGAGGTTCCACTGTTTAAGTAAAGACATGTACTTTTTACATTAATGCCTCTGACTTTTTAAACCATTTTTAATAAAGACATAGAAATGTCTATTTTCAATTATAATTTAGATTTTTTTTTTTTTATTTAGATATAATTCAGATGTTCTGCCAAAAGAGGAATGGATCAACACGGTAAGTAACATTTGTAAACAGTATTATCCACAGAACTGAGGATTGTGAAAATTACACTTACTCTTTCAAAGGCTGCCAACAGCACATGTGCATGCCCTGAGACTTCTATAAAATGAGAAAAAATAATTCATGAATGATTAAATTTTACAATGAATTAGGTCAATCACTGGCTGCACATCAGAGGAGGAGAGATTTGTGCCATTTATTGAAAACACTCTTTTCCATTCATTTGGATACCAACAGAACTTTACAGGTGCTCCAGGTGTCTCAAATAACCTACCATCCCCTTCATCCACCACAGCCTGGATCACCATAGGAAAGATCCCCCTGTCCAGATCAAAGCTGAGCTGTGAAAAGATTAAACAGAATTCTACCATCAAGACTCTGGAGGGGGGGGGGGAACCAAAACTTTTACCTCACTATGGTTTTGTATTAGTTAGGTACAGATGGAAAAAGTGCTTTTGTAATGTATGCCATCAGAATAAACCTAATACAGTTGAGAGTGATACAGGGTCACATTCCATTTACTTGGAAAGGAAAGAAGATCGAGGTATAATGTAACCCAACTGTCTCAGCTGGTCTTGCGTAACACTGAACCACTGAAGGAAACAGGCATTTACTATTCATAATCATAGGTGATTGCTATAGAAAACGTGTATGTATTTTCTTACATTTCCTCATACATGTTATCAATTCAGAGCTTTCCTTAGTATATCTCAAGAATCTCAATCAAGAAATAACTAGGGAAATTAATGAAAGTCAAACAGAGAATAAAGTACGTTTAGTTTTGTTGCAAACTACAGATTTCCAACCAATTTCCATATTCTTTTTAGTGAAACAAAAGCACACGCAAAGGAGCCTTACCTCCTCCTCTTTCCATTCAGAGAAATCGATTTTGAAGGATGGCAGTGAGAACTGCTGACTTACTCCTCGTTTGTAGTGCACTGTTTCAGAGACCATTGTTGGGTTCTTGGGACTGTAACTTGAAAAAGGAAAGAACAAAAATATTTTTAAATTTCACCTAAACAAAAAAGTTAAAGAATATGAAAAAAAACTAAATCTTTAAAAAGATATAACAGCCTACAAACATTCATAGGGACAAGCTGAGCTCTGATACATTAAAAAGAAAGCTATATAGTACCTGACAGGGTACCACTACACAAATAAGAGCCATAAAGTCCCACCTTCTTTTCATTACAAATAATTTTGAAAAAGGGAGGAGAAAAAAAAAAAAAAAAAAAGAGAAAAACCCAAGACAAGAACAAACACAGGAAGATCTTTAAGTTTAAAACACTTCCAATGAAAACTGAATGCTGAACAACCAGTCCAGCTTTAGGTGACGCTAATGGGAGATGGGTATTGCATTTCTCTCCGAGTCTGTTTGTACAGTACTTAAGAGATTTTGTTTGCCGAGTTCTCAGCACACAGATCTTACAAGGCCATTCCATTTGTAAACTCCTCAAAGGCCTGGCAGTACAGCGTGATAGCCACACGAGCATCTGTGTCAAAGGTGAACTCCACGCTGTACACAACCTTAGGCTTCCCTCCTTCTTCTGTAAGGCTGTCAGCATCATCTTTGTACCTGCCAATCAGAGCAACAAACATCACTATCAATAATTTATTATTTTGTCATTATTATTAATAAATTCAGCTGACACTTTCCCCCATAGCAACTTATATTGTAAAACTCCTTACAATTATTTATCCATTTATGAAGCAGGATAATTTTTACTGTATCAACTCAGTGTAAAAACCTTGTACTACAGCAGGGGAATTTGATCCTGGGCCTTTACATGGGCCTTTTGAATACAGGGTATAAACTCCAACCACCATTCTACCTCCTGCCCTTAAACAAACCCATAATCTAACAAAAAAAGTTAAAACAAGTCTAGGGAGTATTACTCATAATGCATCTGCATGAATATTGGAGGCTCAAAGACCAACCTTGTCAGTCTACTCATGTTATTATAATACTGCAGATGGAAAGAAAATACTTTGAAGACCAGTTCCCTGGACTGTCCTACTTGCAAATTAGTGCGTACGGAATTTCAGCAAGACTATTTCAGCACCAAAAATTGTTTATTTTCAAGGCATGATACTATTTAGGTGTCACCTGACAAGTCGCAAAGAGTCTTTTCGGATATTGACCAGGCTTCTTAGGGTCTTCACAGCCTCATGGGGTGCTGGAGTCACATAAGGGAACTGCACACCAAGCGAGAAGTACACTAAATTTTCTTTGTACACCTGTTTACTAAATTGTTTGTGATAACCAAGTGTTATAACAAATGTATGTGTGTCATTACATAAATACATCTATTTATTCTGAAGGTTAGTCTGCTTTTTTATACAGTAAGACCAAGTGTATCATTCTGAACTCCCCTCTTCTTACCTGAACAGGTCTGTTGCCAAGGAAGTTGAGATCCATGTTTTCTCCAAACAAGTATCCCTCAGGATGAGGCGTATCAAACTTCTCCCCACCCATGAAAAAGTGGCTGGCAAAATAGTTTCCTGGAATAAAAAACGAAAGGGGGGGAAGAGGCGTGTATACACATCATGAAAGAGCTCTATCTGGAACAGACACACTGCAGAATGTGCCTGGTCACACACACATCAGACAGCCTGCTATTACACATCACAGTAAAACATGGCTGCACTGCTCCCCAACCGCACTACCATGAGTCATTGCCCAGCACCAGGTGCTCCACATCAGCTTTGTCGCAATAGACATGCCAGCTGCGCCTATTTACTGGTAATAAACCCAGCAGGTTTTGCCATAATGACCTTGTAAATGTATGATGAATATGAAAGCTCACAGAGGAGGAGGGGGGGAAGGAAAAAAAAAAAAAAAAAAAAAAAAAAAACTGCCCCAGACTACTTTTCAGATGCAGAAAGCAGCAACACGTGCAGTAATGCCAAAGTGTCTTGACGACAGATGTAGCACATACTCTATTATCAACTCTCAGTATTCTCTTAGTCAAAGCTGTGGACAAAGATGTGGCAACAAGCAATACTTCTGTTAAGGTCTTCTCCTATAGAGGCCACTACTAAAGTCTGCTAACTAATCATGACCTTTCCATACCAAATTATTCTTGATTGGGTGTTTCCACATCCCATTATATGTGAATGCCATAATGTCGTGTATCTAGGCTCACTTCCGACTGGGAAACAGCTCAAGCATACAGTCAATCATAATACCATCAAGCTACAGTGAAAACATTGTCTAGACTGATGTTTTGCTCTGGAGTACTGAGATTCAATGGTGCACATCCTCTCCTAGTAAACTTGTTTCATTCAGAAGTGACCATCCATGAATACAATCTATCATATCTACAGGGAGTAACTTTATGTGTGGGTCACACTTGTCTAAATTAAATTTTATTTTGTGAATGCCTTACAATTCACTGGCTTAGCTCATCGCAGGCACTTACATTTCTGTTTCACATCTGCTCTTCATTTTAATTCCTATTATAACATTAACTAATATTATTATACATGCTACAATAAATCCACTACATCTGACTCCTATTCTCTACAAAGAGTATTAATTTGACCTGTCTAACATGTGGTATACATATCCGTGAAAGAGGAAACCACACCAAGGTTAGAATTCTGTGCTGCAACTTCATCACGGCTTTGATCTAGAATACACAGGAGCAAGTGAGCAAAAAAACATTAGGACATAATTTTAATAAAAGTACTAACAACCTGGAGCTGAACACGCTCAAAACAGTGGAGATGATTGTGGACTTTAGGAGAAACACCCCAGCATTATCCCCACTCACCATCATGAACAGCACTGTGGCAACAGTGGAGTCACTCAGGTTCCTGGGCACCACCATCTCACAGGACCTGAAGTGGGAGCTCCACATAGGCTCCATTGTGAAGAAGGCCCAGCAGAGGTTGTACTTCCTTTGCCAGCTGAGGAAGTTCAACCTGCCACAGGAGCTACTGATGCAATTCTACTCCGCAGTCATCGAGTCTGTCCTCTGCATTTCTATAACTGTCTGGTTCGGCTCAGCTACGAAATCAGACGTCAGAAGATTACAGCAGATAGTTCAGACTGCTGGAAGAATCATCGGCACACTCCCTCAGCTCTCCAAGAACTGCACTCGTCCAGAGTCATTAAAAGGGCTAGCAAAATCATTCTAGATCCCTCACATCCAGGCCACTTCCTCTTCGAACCTTTGCCATCTGGCCGGCGCTACAGAGCACCGAGCACCAGGACAGCCAGGCACAAGAGAAGTTTCTTTCCTCAGGCCATCTACCTCATGAACAGCTAAATCCCCCCTAGAGAGTAAACCAGTGCAATACACAATGCTATTTATATTTACATCTATTTATCACACCATACGTCTTACTCACATTCCCTTGCACTTGTATAGAACACAACTGTACATACATATAATGTCTAGTGACATTTTTTGTATATTGTGTACTTATATATATACACACACACACACACATATACACACACACACACATTTTTATCCTTTATTCACGTATTCTATCTTCTCATCTGTCTTGTCACTGTCATTCTGTCTGTGCTGTGGAAGTTTCTGCCACCAAAACAAATTCCTTGTATGTGTGAACATACTTGGCAATAAGGCTCGTTCTGATTCTGATTCTAAATAACTACCTTTGCAGGGTGCCAAGTGCAGGTATGAAAAAGTGAAAATTCAAGACAATTACTTTCAGCCTTATTAGGGGAGAAAACTGAGGGATTTATTCCCTACCAATGTTGACCAAAAAAGTGAGACTTCTTACATCACACTGCAGATTCCTTTGTACAAAGATATTTTACAAAGATTCACCAATTTATACAGCAGGGTTCTTACTATATCAATTTGGGGTAAGTACCTTGATATAGGGTACCACAAAAGGACCAATAGTCAAACAAGAACCTCCATATTACAAGACAACAACCCTGAACACTACACTACCGACTCCCCCTTAAAATAAGTATGTAAACATAGAACTAGGTGGAAAAAACAAAGTTTTTGTAAAGAGTTACATGTTTTCTTTTGGTACAGCAGCTCTAAACCACAGGCCAAAATTTAATCTACTGCCTTCTGGCAGAAAAAAAACAATAGCTATTTTTAAGGACAAATGAATGCCCTTGAACATCTGAATAATTCCACCTACAGCACAACGCTGCCAGGTTCAGTCTGGTACAAAATGTCTTTTTTCCATTAATCCCCGGCACAGGACTGCACTAACCCACAGTTCGTCATCTGTTGCCAGCAGGGCAACACAGAGCACGCTGGCAGTGCTGCTTCGCCAGTCGCTAACCCTCGAGGTCACGTCCACCCTGGAGCAAGGCTGCAAGCATAACTTTACACAGTGAATGTGTTCCCTTTCTACAGAGAACAGAATTTGTCAAGGGAAATTAAATAATGTTATATGGTTTTAAGCAATCTGAAAGACACACACACACACTTTTACTAAAACAGTATGACTTACATTTAAGCTTAACCTAAGAATTTAAATAATGGAGTTAAAAATGACAAGTAAGTTTGCCATATTTATTAAAATGTAGTATTAATATTTATAGTAAGATTATTATTATTACTGTCATCACAAGAGGTCCACAGTCAAAAGCCTGCAGGTTCTCAGTATTGGCTGTGATGTAGTGGGATGAGTTTCCTCCCTCCCTCAGAACTGCTTAATCGCTTCCAGATATCGGGGGGGGGGGGTCTAAGAACCTATGTTTTGAATAGACTTTTTGGCCTGTCACAATCGCCTTTTTATTTCTTATCAGACTGAATTACACAGACAGCTACTTGGGTGATGTGCGTCGGCAAAATGGTGGCACCAGACAAACTAAGTGTGCTTCAATAATCGTATTTATCTAAGGCTTAATGTGAAAAGCACTTCTGTTTATTCTCAGTTGCACACTGCATCGCAGAAAATTTTCTGAAATAATTTATAAATGTGAAAGTATTTCTTAAATGCACTGTATCAGCAAGCATAGTGTGAAATTATCACTTTGGAAAGACTGCAGAGGAATAACAGTGAAATTTCTCATACTACTGGGATTAAATTTATCATTACCTAGTTATCAAGAGATAAATGAGGGCAGTGACAGCTGAACATAAACTATTCTACTATTGTAGCTAACTCATTGCTTTTCATACTTTATACATTACAGCATTGGGTAAAGCACCAGACCGAAACACTTTGTAACAAACAGCAGGAGTAACAGGGTAATAAAGGCACTATATTAAAAATGACTGACTCCACCCAACTCCTTGTCCAGGCCATGGTGACATCCCATCTGGACTTCTACAACTCTCTCCTGTGTGGCCTTCCTGCTACTGCCATCAAACCTCTACAGCTGATACAGAATGACATTGCTGCAAGAGTTGTGTTTGATTTGCTGAAGCGTTTGCATGTATCTCCTCTACTCATTCCTCTGCACTGGCTTCCCGAAGCAGCCCAGATCAAATGCAAGACCCTGGTTATTGCCTAGTACAAATGCATCAACAGAACTGCTCCCAGCTATTTACAAGACTTGATCAACCGCTACACCCCAACCAGACCGCTTCGCTCATCTTCTTCTGCCTGCTTGGTGGTCCCGCACGCGAAAGGTAAAGCACGGAGGTGCTCGGATCTGGTTCTGTGGTTCTGAACGACCTCCCCCTTTCACTCAGAACTGCTGAAACTCTGTCCACATTTAAAAAGGGTCTGAAAAGTCTCCTTTTCCAGACTCACTTCACCTAAGATCTCTTAAGATCATGTGAGGTGTAAATGTTCATGCACCATAACTTTAAGATCGTGCCCGGATAAGCCTTTACATACATAGCCACTATTGTACATAAATGTTTGTGTAGCTCAAAAAAAAATGTAGGAAGGTGATCAGGAATCGTGTGTGATTCTTAAGTTACTAGTTTGTTTCTTTCCCCTACGTCGCTTTACTAAATGAATAAATCATAAATGTAAAAAAAAAAAAAAAAAAAAAAAAACACCGCCAGCGGTAAAAAAAAAAAAAAAAAAAAAAAAAAAAGAACTGAGCACTTCTTTACTTGTGAAGTATTAGTGTTACTCCTGCAAAGTGATTACCTGCTTCTGACGTTTACTGAAAACCACTGACGGAAGTGGGTTAACTAGCTCAGCACAAAATGTGACGTTGTTTTGCTTTTCCACTTTCACTCACTAGTGACATTTGATTTGAAGAAGGGAGTGCAAGAAAGAAAGAGAAGGCGGACTTTATTTTTTTTTTTTACCCTGCCTACTTACCGGACTTGGGAGGATATCTGTACGCCGAGTTCGCCTGGATGTCGATGTCCTCCACTCCGGCAATTCGTCGGCTTAGTATCGAGCCCATTATTATCATGAATTTGAGAAGAACGGCAACTACGGGTCCGTTGTAGGAGCGTTACGGACACGGAGAGACACGGCTCCCTCTTCAAAACGAATACATGATAGTGCGGTTGAACGCGATTTATGATGATGGCGAACTACTACAAGCTGTGCACCATCATCAGCCACAAAACACAACGTCAACACCACGAACGGCGACTTCCTCTACACCAGCAGCGTCTCTCCTGTCCACCCACGAAGCCATGTTCCCCGCCTATTCATGTGGGGGGGGGTTTCTTGGCGTTTACGAGAGGAAGTGGTAAATTTCTATATTCGCATACGAATAACGGCTTCCAAAACCAAACTAAAAGAACAAAACAGAAGACGTGATTGTTTTTTCCGTCCCAGCAGCCACTGGGCGTCGCGCAACAAGCGTCATCCCCACACCAGTACGCGACGCTCAATAGTACCTGGGAGATGTAGTCCATGGATCGCATACATTTACAACATGTATACTTAAGGGGCGCGGTGGCACAGCGGGCTTGGCCGGGTCCCGCTCTCTGGCGAGTCTGGGGTTCGACTCCTGTTTCGGGTGCTTTGCGGCGGACCGGCGTTCCGTCCGTTGTGTGTCCCCTTCCCCTCCAGCCTTATGCCCTGTGTTGCCGGGTTAGGCTCCGGCGGCTCGCCGCGACCCCACCTAAATGCCGGTTTCAGACTGTGTCCATGCGTGGGATGTTTATTTGGAAAAGTTATGCCAGATCTTTCTAAATTAACGTGTCTATTAAAAATGCGTTTTAATAAGTTTAATTAGATGTCAAAAAACATACAGAACACTGTGTATGTATAACAGAAAGATGTGTGTAAATAATTTAGCTTGTCCTATAACATTGGATAATTAAAATTATGTCTGCTTTTTCATCCCAAATGCTATTAATGAGTATTTCTGCCAAAGTCAGAAAAAGAACCAGAAAGGTGCTTACAAGACAGTAAAATTTTCTCCAAGTAAATACTGTTATAATGTCTAAGGTCATGGAATTATGTTACACATCTTGTGATGCACATGAACATATCATCAGTGATGTAGCCTAGGTACACTGTGTTTTGGGTACTTCAACATCAGATACCCTCTCTCAGGTGATCCGACAAGGGTTGATCAGGCCCTGGCTCCCACACAGGTAGTGTTACCTCAAACCCACAACTCATCTCTCCTGATTTACAGTAATCTAGATGACCTTTCCTCAGCCTCAATAACAGATTTCATAGTCTTCGTGCTCTGTCTGCCTGCAATACGCAGCATACTACAGGCCTTGAACAAAATCCTGCAAAGCCCCTGTAGCCTGCTACAGTGTGCACACACCTTGTCCTCCAGCCTTTTGATCAGTTTTGCTCCAGCATTTCCTCGTTCCTCAACATCTTTCCTTCATTAGCCTCTTCCATCTGCTCCTCCCAAGGAACTGTAAGCTCTGACAAGATGACTTGCTTACAAGTTTCTAAGCAACACAAACAGAATAAAAACCAAAAAAAGCTGTCAAATAACAGGATAGTTTGTAGAGTGAATATACACTATGTAATCATGAATGATATGGTCTCAGATGACCATGACTGGATATGTTGTGCTGTAGTCAGATTGGATAAACCTGGACTTACTTACTGTCTTCTGGACACTGCCTCAGGCCCAACATCTGGGTTCTATGGTAATCGGTGGTGATCTGTAAGCAAAGAACAAGATGGCCTCAAATGAGAGGCAAAAAGGAAGAGGAAAAATGGTTATGACCTTCTTTACAACTATTCTGGGTAGAACAACATCAGAAACAGCAAAGTTTAATAGAGAGAAAACCTAACTACCTAAAGTATAGCAGCATAATAAATAAACTAGGTGCTCCAGAGTTGGGTGGCACAGTGGGTTAGACCAGGTCCTGCTCCCTGGTGGGTCTGGGGTTTGAGTCCCCCTTTGGGTGCCTTGTGATGGATTGGTGTCCTGTCCTGGGTGTGTCCCCTCCCCCTCCAGCCTTATGCCCTGTGTTGCTGGGTTAGGCTCCAGCTTCCCGCAACCCCAGATGGGACAAGCAGTTCAGATAGTGTGTGTATGTGATCTAGAGCCTTCACACAACTGCAAACATAGTCACATGATGATATGGAGGCACCACTGGATACAAGATTTGAAAACAGCTCTGTGGTCAAGATCCATCTTCTCCCCAGCACCTTCAGCTCAACGAAAGCTTAATGGGTAGTTACTGTATTTATTGTTTACTTAAAATGAGCGAGAGGATTATGTGAACAAAGTGGTATGGAGGCTCTAGGCCAACAAAACCACAGAAATAAATCATGTGCAAGTGCAGCTAGAGCTTTAAAAGTGAGAAGCATTTTGTGCTCAGCTCTTAACTGGAAAGGATACAATTTGACAGAAAGCGAGTGAGAGACAGCGTAGGTTTGCTTGTGAGCTCAGTTTCTTTGCTTACTGCCAGTGTGTGTCTGGCAGGACCAGTAACTCCCAGCTCTTAACGATTCAGTCAGACAGTGCTATTATATTATTTTACGATGGGAACGTCTTCCTTATTGAATTTAAATTTATATTTGCGATTTCACAAAAAAACTTAGAACAAAACTAAATATGAAAAAATCAGAGTATGTGCGTACAGGTTTTATGTGTAAAAATGCGCAATTTTACAGAATTTAGATTTCAGCTTCGTCTGATGATTTTGAGTTGACATTTACGCGCGATTTTCAGTCGTAATTCAGTAACGTTATGTTCATAATGTTGTGCTTATTGTCATGTGATTTCACTATATCATTGCTATTCTTTATG
Source organism: Scleropages formosus (assembly GCF_900964775.1). NCBI lineage: Eukaryota > Metazoa > Chordata > Actinopteri > Osteoglossiformes > Osteoglossidae > Scleropages > Scleropages formosus. Next base: position 12,096,823 of record NC_041825.1, on the reverse strand, counting down.
CGCCGTTGACGTATTAAAAATTTACATTACCGCAGTTGGGCCACGCTTTATTGGCTTGAACATGGGGGAAACGAACAAGCAAAATATTTAGAACCTCATTTTAAGGTCCTACTCCGGCCCTTGGTGACCGACTCGCCTTCGTTCGATTTTATTGGTGCGCGGAGATTTGTTTACCTTATTTGGTCAGCTAGTAACAGAGCGCGCATGGGAATTGGACAGGAGTCGCCGTCATTCACAAATTTTTTTCTTCGCCGAATTTTTACAAACAAAATGGGCGTTGTCGGGACATGTAGTCCCACTGCAACCAAAAACAAATAATATGGCGTAAATCGACGCACATATTACACAAGCATTTCTACATATTTTTCCGCGAAATTTCACTGGTTTCATAATTATTGGTCTTCGAAACTAATTCCTAAGCATATTGTAAAAGTGAATTGGATTCAGTTTCGTGATTTCTTTGACAACCTCTAACTTCCCGTACTATTATCCACGTCTCAGGCAGCAAATTTGTTTTTTCTGCCTACAGATCCCAATTGCCTCTGATGGCCTCTCATTGGCCGTTCAGACCTGCCAATCAGAGTGTGCTCGGTACACTGGCAGTGCTCGTACAGTAAATATTTGTGTTTGCTCAGCCGGCTGTAATGGTGGATGGACTGAGAGCGAGACAGTAAGACGAATCTACCGAGACCGAGTGCTAGATTCAACACTAAAACAACGCAAGAACGTAAAGACTCCGGCAAACAACATGGACGAGCTGAAACATCAAGTAATGATAAACCAGTTCGTGCTGACAGCGGGCTGCGCGGCGGACCAGGCGAAACAGCTTCTGCAAGCGGCACACTGGCAGTTCGAGGTGAGCGAGGGCTGCTGTCTGTGTGTCACACTCCCTTCGTGACTTTACACAGACTGCCATGTTCTTTGTTGTTCATTTCCATCGACCACATGCAACCGTCGTAAAACATCATCTAATAGATCTATATTCGTATGCATTGCACGTACTATTTGCATTGAGTAATCGTGTATATAATAAGGTAACAGATATATTCTTTACCTTAGTTTATATATATACGATTGCTATATATATATAAGGTTAGGCGCACGCAGAATGTAATGTATGTTAAATATATAGGTTAAGTAGAGTGCAGTCTTTAGGTTCATCCAATTATACTTAACTGTAAATACTGTACTATGTATAATCCCTTTCCTTAACTCTTAGCAGGCAGTTCGCAGCGCCCAGTTAAAATTACCATGCTGTAATACAGTTTTACCCCAGGCCACTCCAGTTCGCTTCTGGTAGTACGTAGCATTACACAAATAAAGTAGGCTGTATTATTATGTGTTGAGGAGAGGTTTTAAAAATGTCTCAGTCAATGGAATGTTTCCTTGGCCGTCTACAAACATACGAAGTGAACTCGAAATTGAGTGTATAACTAGACTGTGTGATGTAGGTCTCATGCTAATCAATAGATTTTTTTTCTCTTTGGTCTAGACGGCGCTAAGTGCCTTTTTTCAAGAAACCAATATTCCGTACAGCCACCACCACCAAATGGTGAGTACAGGTGTGCGTGCGTGCGTGCGTGCGCGCGCGCGCGTCGCCTCGCCTCTTCGTCCTGCGCGTGTGCGTCGCCGCTGTGTGCTCTGTGTTATTGCCGTGTGACGGTTAGCCCCATTGTGTCACTGTCCGCCATGTTGGGGAAACACAAACAAACAGGCGGCCGGGTGCTCGCGGCCCTTCTAGAAGGCCGCAGAATGTCTGCAGTAGCTCCTCGCAGCCCCTTGACTCCTGACTATGGAGTGTGCGTTGTGTGAGCGAGTGGCCGCGTGTGACAGCAAAACACACACACACATTCACTGAGCCCGTCTGTTCGTGTATTTTCGCTGCGGCGCGGAGGCGGGTGTTTTCCAGGAACACCATGAACGATGTTGTCTTTTTTCTCCTCCCTCCCTTCCTTTCCTTCCTTCCTTCTTTCTTTTTGCTGTCTTGTCTTTCTTTCTTTCTTTCTTTCTTCCTCACAGTCGCCTACATCTGCAGCCCTTCGGGCGTCAGTGTTATTAAACAGGACAGAAACAGAGCCCCATTGTTGCCGAGTGGTTTGTTAATTCACGAAGTTTGTTGTATGTAAATGTGGAGAGTAATTCGTAACTGACTGCGACTGAAACCCCGACGGGCAGCTCCACACACACATACACACACTTCACTTCCACTGCGGGTTCACATGACTAGGCGGAGGGCCACACCAGTGTCTTCAACAATATCTTCTTGCACTGAAATGACACTTAACCTCAGCAAAATATGAAACATAAAGGACTTGGAGTTGGAGGCGCTCACCAAATATGGCCCAGATTTGCCAGGTGACATTCTTTTAGCTTGTGTACACAGTGGAGGTCACTCTTTGTGTCTTGTGTGTATGTGTTTTCACAGTAAAGTGCCACTTATGGTATGAATCTTATTTAAATCAAAAGATTTGGGCTGAATGTAGTTTTTGGACAATAAAGAACATTTACAGTACCTATGTTTATACCAACACTCTGAAACTAAACGTAGTGAAACTAAAGTTGTTCTAGTTAGGAAGTTGCACTTTGGATAACTATATATACGTTTCAGGGGTCAACTTCTGCAATGAGATGCTTTTGAATATTACAGTGTGTTTAATTGATGGAAAACCACACTGTAACAAATCCCCATTCATGCTATAGATTTAGTGTTTTTGTTTTTGTTTTTGTAACCTTGAAAATCAACAGTTGTATGTGTACTTGAGGTGTCCTTAATGTCAAAGAAGGGTTCATAAATGGGCATGTTCACAAACAGAATTGATTGACTTTAAGGACTCATTTCAGAATATAAACAGTGTAATAAGTGAAGTAAGCCTATAGAATGTTTGGTACAATAGCATTTTGATAATTGTCGATAAAAAGAGGTACAGCAGTTTGGCAAGGGAACTGTCACTGTGGACCAGGGTTAAAAGGTTCTTTGGCTCTGTAATTTTTTTGGACAGCACTCTGCGACGTGACTTCTAGCAAATGCCAAGAGGTCAAACTCTTGCGTGTCAAACTAATCAATGAAATGAATGAAGCCTAATTAAACCAGGCTATTTCAGAACCAAAAATGTAAATTAGTTTTGAATAGCATAAGAACTCCCATAGCACGGAAAGCTCTCGCAGTATAATTGTCTGCTTAGCAATACATCTAATTTTGAGTTAAGATGCTTTTTTTTTCCTTAATGCAGTTATTTTTGAAAAAAAAAAAGTGGCACGTTTTAAAAGCGAATCACTAGCACATCTTCTCTGGTAGTGCATTAATGGGAATGTATGTGGAAAAAAATGTTAATGAAAGGAAATAATAGTAAAGGAATCAAACATGATTCAGATACAATTGCTATAAAACTGCTAATCATTTGGTAGTAGTTTGTAAAAGTACCAGAGGTTGGATGCCGTTGTTGCCCGCTATTCAAAATGCGAATCGAATGAGAAGCGGCATAATGTACAGCTGTTAAAGGGAGGGAATGGCAGTGGAGGAAACATGAGAACTGGGGCATTTGTGCAGTGGCAACTGTTCATCACTGAACTCAAAATTCTTGCTTGTGCGACTCATTGAATTCAATGAATTTGACAACGTGTGGGATTTATTTCCTGAGGAGTTAATATATGGTTAAAGACACAAGTTTAAAGCGTTTAAGCAAGTAGGCCGAATCTTTTAGCGGCCTTTTTGAATAATGGATTAGAGCTTTGGATTTCTCTATTGCCTGCTGTTTAATTTAGAGTTTTGTCATTTCATGTTACTGTTACCCTCTTTTATGAGAAATGCATTATTAAATAAGATTCCCAAGGGTTAATCCTGATACATGGTGAACTGTTGTGGCTACAGAAAAGAACCAGGGGCAAGTGCTCTTTAGGGTGATTTCCTTGCTAAGAGACTGGTTAGGTATCATGAGAGGTTGCTTTGAACTGGAAACGCAAATGAGGTGTCGGGTGGTGGGGATGTGCATGGGCAAGATTTGAATCCTGTTTAGTGTGCTGTCATCATCTAATAAGGGTGTGCAAACTGTACATAAACACTGCTCGTTTTTTACAGCGAGCAGCAAGAGCAAAGTTAAGCAAGTGTGATCACTGCAGGAAGTTATACCGCAGCAAGCCACCACATTTTCTTTTTGCGTTTGGCTTTTAGAATTGCATGAAGCAGTCCAGTCATAGTCACTTCTTTCAGTTCAAGCTGTAATATTTTTCACAAAGGTTATGAAACTTTAAAAAAAAAAAAAAAAAAGCCTGTCACTGAATTTCGGATGGCATGATGCGAAACGTACCTCGACCGAACCATGGGAGCTCCGTAACTTAAACTGCTTGTTGTTCCTGTAATTTGGTAACTCGGAGATTAAATTGGTGGCGCACTCTCCGATTATCTGTGGTGTGTTGTGCAGGTTTTGAGTGGCCCAGCTGCTTAGGGTTTCAGGTCCACGTTGTGGAAATGTGTCTCTAGGAGGGAAGGATGGAAAATAATAGAAGTGAAATGAGCTGCCGGGATGGCCTGTGCGACCACCCAAAGACAAAGTTTGAACATGAGCCATGCTGATGTTCTTCACTGAGTTGGTGAAGACAAGGACGTCTGGGGTGCCAACATGAGGTTGTGGGAAATTAGGTTGGTTGAGGGATGTGGAAGAATCATTGTGGACACTTTACCAGGGTTGCAGTATGAAGTGGACAGAAGCTGCAGTCAGTTACAGCTGGGAGGACAGAAGGAGGGAGGATCTTAATATTCACTTCAGGACATCCAGGACTGGGCTCAGTAACTAACTTCAGTGCTACAGGTTTCCTAATACATTTTAATTAGCCACTAATTTACAAATAATTGCCTCAAACAAGCAATTAAGATGTGGAGTAAAGAAAAAGTCAGCGTACCCTGCCACTGCCCACCGTGTTCGTGTGTGGATTGTAAATTTCCATTTTCATTTGGAAGCAAATGAGGACATGACTTCAGTTCTTCAACTGAAAATTAAGCGTACAGCAAAAATGAACGTGCCTGTATTTTTTAATCTTTCTGGAATCCATCTGTTTACATTTATATTTTTTGTGGTTTGGGCCAACAGTAACAAAAAAATCACTTAATATTCTTCATTATGTAGGCAGAGCCCCTAAATAATTCATTGAGCAGCACATCCTGCTTCATTTCTAACCACTCATCATTTAGTAGAAGTGGAAGTTCACTTCTGGAAAGTCATTCAGATGGGCAATTTGCTTTGAAATTGTTGATGAACTCTTGTACTTGGCCTCACACCTGGCCGCCGACTTTCAGCTCCACATGAGGAGCACTCTGATGATTTTTGAACGCAAGCAGAAGGTAGCTGTAGCTGTGGTCCTTGGAGATCCTGCTGTGAGACCAAACTGCAGATGTAAAACACACTTAGAACTGTGTGTGTTGAGATGCGCACTTGTGCCTGTGTGCAGCCTGCCCCACCGGAGAGAAGCTCAGCACGGGGCGTTCTCACGTTGAGCCGCGGGAAATCGCGCCGCCGCCTCGGAGCGGAAGCCATCACTAAGCCCACCCCCCCACCGCCCCCTCCTTCGGTCATGACCCCCAGCAAGCCCCTTGAAGACGGTTCCTGAGGTGTGGCAGCTGCTGGGATACAGGACAGGCCATTGCCATCATGGTGCCGTGACCCGACTCCCGTCCTTTGTGGCACAAGGCCTGCTTTTAGTGACACCACGTGGATATGCTGCAGTTCACAAGGTGGTTAAGGGCACAGGTGGCAGCTCAAAAGCCGATCCTTTCAAGTCCTTGGAAATGTGCGAAATTATAACTCCCATGGGTTGAAGATATTAATGTTTGAGCAAAGTCCTGCTGTCTTGAACAGGGATACATTTTTTCCAATTAAAGCATGACTGTAAAGCAGATGGATGTAAATATTACATTTTATACTAATATTCAATGTCCTTGACTCTGGAAATATTCATTTTACATAGATGCTGTCTTAGAGGAGTGTTAGTCTTTGTAGCACACGGGGATATTTTCCACTTGTCACACAGTATCTCCTGTCTTCACCTCTGCAGCGAGATGTCCTGCAACATACTCATAAGTTCAGTGTGTGAAAGAGCTGAGCCAATACGTTTTCTGTGATTGATGTCGTTTGCAGGCACTGCTATCCAAAGGCATTATTATATCAGTAAAACATACTTTACAGCTGTGTTGCTTCATGCAGCTCTGTGTCTGCTGAAGTAATTGGTATTAAGCACAGCTCTGATGGCACGATCAAGAGTTACCTTTTAGAGATTTGAACCTGGAACCTTTAGGTCACAAACTGAGTTCTTCAACCATCACAGAGCATACTGACCGTGAACAGGAATATTCCCCATGACTCTGAAGGGCTCTACTCCTTTTGTCGTTTAAAATGAATCTGTGGTCGTAATTTGATAAACTGCACCAGTTAGGCTTTGACCAGTCAATGGGCTAAATTGATTGGTTTAGCAATTTTCTCAGCAACCCAAGAGTTCTTCCTGACCAAAAACCACTACAGCAGGTTTTCTGGGCCAATTTTTCTGCCAGAATTATACCTACAGATATCTTCACTACATTTCCAGACTACTTTTCAAGGACAGTCTTTTTCATTCAAGAAGTAATGTTCTGGCTTATTCACTGGGGAAGAAAAACTCTCAATATGCCAGTGTGTTTCAAACTCGCAGTTAATTTCGAAAATGCCGGTTTTATAGCTAAATTCCATTTTAAGATGTTCGGTTGTCAACTCCTCTCGTGTCGTTGGTGTGACAGTGCTGTTTCCAGGCTGCGTTCGACCCGCGGCCATGCTGTGCCCGGGTGCCAGTCCTCTGTACACACAGATGCCGTTGCGGCTTTTGTGCACCCAGCTGAGGGCTGTTTGCAGACCCGGGGACAGGAATTCTCGTCCTCTGTGCTGCGTCACACCGCAACTCTCTTGTGCTTGCCCATCTGTGACTCTTCATGCGTAACACAGAGTACAGATTGTGCAGCCCTGGGACCCGGATGATGACGATGGCACTACAGTCTATGGCAGTGCGTTCGCTCCCAGAGACAGGACCTGTTCAAAATGCCAAAAGCTTTTAGTTGATCGAGCACCCGGCTCTTTGTTGTAACGGATTCGACGCGATGCCCAATCGGACAAGCTTTTACGTCGACAAATGAATTACTAGATATCCACAGCGTTGACATGGTCAGATATTGGGGACTAAACAAAGGCTTCGTCTGTCATGCTTCCGTTCTGCTCCCTCTTTTCAGATTGGTGCTGTGAGATTTGTGCGCTTTTCTGAATGTATGGACTTCCTGCTCTTGTCTTGGTAGCTACGAGATGTGCCAACCGACACTGTCCAGTGAAGTAACAAGAATCCAGCTGACCGCTGACATCATGTTCGCTCACCAATGACATTTACTCATTTAGCAGATGCTCTTCTCCGAAGTAGTAGCATCAGCTCACACCTTAGTCACCCAAGGTGACTTACACTGCTAGACAGACTACTTACAATGGGTCACTCATCCATCTACCAATGAAACATGCTTCCTCTCTGTCAGACACACACACTACAAGTGACTTAGAGCCTCCAATCCACCTGAACAGCATGTCTTTGGACCGTGGGAGGAAACCCACGCAGACACAGGGAGAACATGCAAACTCCACACAGACCGAGTAGGGATCGAACCCATGTCCTCTCACACCACCCAGGCGCTGTGAGACAGCAGCGCTACTCGCTGTACCACCAGGACAAGCGTTAGTAGAAGTCCCAGTCTGGCGCTTCTCTGAGAGCAGTAATAGTGCTGCGGGTTCTCCTAAATGGTTAAGGTCAAGATGTGGTTACTGTGCGACTCAAACGTGGTTATTGAGATGGTTCTTCCATAGCATCAAGTACCAAGAGCTTCATGCCTCTCTCCATCTTGTCAAGTTATTCGAGAATTGCTGTTTATTTATCATCACACACACTGACTGCAGCTCTTTTGTAAGTTCTTCAGCAATTTTTGAGCATGTTTCCGTATCTTTCTTCATTCACTATAACCGGTTTATGACGAGGAGTTTGGTCCGGTCTTTCATGTTTGTGTGTGATGAAATGTACAATATATATTTTTAGTGTCCTGCAGAAATGAGCACCAGTGACAATTATTTAGAGGTTTTGATGCTGCTGTTATCCAAACTTTCCTAGAGCATACACACATTTTGTTTTTCTGTAAATTGATATTCGGAACACTCAAATATGCTTGTCTCCACAAGTCAAGGAAACACGCCATATCAGCTTGGTGGCAGTATTTTGACTAGGATCATGAGGGAATTTGGCCAGTTTTGGCTGGGCCTCTGTGAAATCTGTGGGTTTTTTTTTTTTAAATTGAATCAGTTCAGATAGCTATATCACTCTGCAAATTAAGAAGTGTAAATAAAAATTCGCAGTGTTTCAGTGTATCGTAAGAGTGTCAGATTGCAGCTGCTCATCCAGGACATGTGATGTCTGGAGAGTAGAGATGTCATGATGGGGCAGTATGAGCGGTTCTGTGGCTGAAAGCAAGGTCTTGCAGGTCTTGTTCTGAGGGAGTTGCCGCTGGGTTGAGAGATGCTGCATTTCGAACCTCTGCTGCCTGACCAGCCTCATAGCAGCTCATAGGCCTGGGACCTCCATGAAGTGACTCTCTCTGGTGATGACTGTCATCACAAAGGCAGATGCACTTCTCCTTCCCGCGTTTGCTCTGGTCTTACCACAGCACCATGCTCAGGGTGAAATGTAGCGCTGGCCGCACGACTGCTCTCAGACACCTGCATGTGCTAGACAGATCATTGGTGGAGCTTCGCCAAGAGTTTTATATAATTACGGAGAACAGATGCAGCGACCTTCTCCCACTTAAGGAGAGTAACAGGTTATGGCCACACACAGAAATCGTAGCAGGCCTCTCACCCTAGAGTAAGAATGGACAAAGTTCTACTGGAGGACAGTGGTGTTTATTTGTTTTTGAGCTCGGATGGGTGTGGAAGTGGAGAGGTGCTGACAGAGGGGGCAAAGGTTGGCGGTGTTTCCAGCTTCACTCCTTTGAGTGTGAATGTGGAGCTCGTGAGGGTGATGGGAAAAGGCAGAAAGCAGCACTACGGAGTCAGGCCGGTGTCATGTGGAAGCTGTGCCATTATTTTCAGAGTAAGTTTGTGTGAATGGAGGCAGCACCAGGCATGGACCCCCTCACCCTTCGTCACCGCACGGTATCAGGGATGTCGTACTCCGTCCTTCCCATCATCGTATTCTACCCACAACCTTGGGTTTCCATTCATGTTGGAACATGTGTCCAAACGCCCACTGGAGTTTCACCTGATGGGTTACATGTCTGACAGGAGCAGATCACACTCACAGTCCATTTTTCTAATTTCTGCGTGTGTGTTTGTGTGTGTCAGTGTGCAGATCTGTAGGCTTTGCTCAGGCTTTAGCCTCCTCCCTGCGGTGTAGCACTTTGACGAAAGGCCAGGGATGTGGCTTCTCGTACCGACCAACGGCCAGAGGATGGGTCCATGTGTCGGCTGTCTCAGCGCCCGGCCGCAGCTTTCCTGGAGTGTGGGTTCCCAGAATCCCCGGGAACTGACTGGCGGCAGAGTGGGAAGACCAGATGTGCTCTGCAGTGTTTGCTGCACTTTCGCAGAAATTTCCAGCCCACATCTGTCCCAGCTCAGGGCTAGGGCTACAGTGTGTGTGTGTGTGTGTGTGTGTGTGTGTGTGTGTGTGTGTGTGTGTGTGTGTGTGTGTGTGTGTGTGAGAGAGAGAGCCATGAGCACACAGATATCAGCTCAGGGTCAGCTGACTCTCCCCCCCAGCGTCATCTTCCTTTCTGTAGATCAGGACGTGCGTCGTGTTGTTCCTCAAGCTCGTCGACCCGTCTCTAAACGTATGGCCCATGTTTTTATTTCACAGCAGCGGCGACATTTAGGCATTCTTGCCCGTCCCTGTGATGAATTGGCCACAGATTAGCTCCAGTTTTCCCTGCGGATAGAGTCCTTCGTTTGTGCAGACTTGTGCTGTTGTTCTGTTTTTCTTCCACATGAGCACACTTCCTTCATCACACAGAGCAGCCGCTTGCTGAAAAACAAGTGTGCGGACTGACCGTACAATTACCGCCGTCCTTATTGATTGGAAAACATCCCAGCGGTGTCAAACAGGCGCTTGGGAGCGGGTTAATGATCAAGCTGCTCTCTGGGACATCATCTAGTCCCTGTTGTGAGAAGTGTTGTGCTCCCATTCTCCTTTTATAACAGGATGGAAAGTGGAAGGTTTGCAGAGAGACAGACCATGGGAGAGCAGGTTGAGTTGTTATGTTGTTGTACATTATGAAGTATCTATGTCCTTCTCATCTGAAGGTCTCCTAGCAACACTAGCTCCGTATCCCTTGCCCCCCTCATCTCCCAGTCGGACTGGAGGTAGATCTAACTTTTCGCATCTGTCAGGTCGCATGCTAGGTTCGTGGAGTCCAGCTGTAAAGCTCGATCTTATCATCTTATTACCTTAAAAATCTGTAATTATATAAGTGCCTACAGGATGAGGATCATTTCCAGCTATCGTGCCATGCTCCTCCACCTCTGGCCTCTCTGATAGACTCACTCACAAGGCGTTTAAAATCAAAATCGTGCCAGTTGTAAGTCTTGGCCGCAGTGTTGTTGAAAGAACTCCCTCTCTCTCTCACAACTGCTGAATCCTTTCCAGCATTCAGGAAGGGTCTTGGAATAGACACACTTCTTTGGAACCCATCTCTACATTTACATTTACATTTATTCATTTAGCAGACGCTTTTGTCCAAAGCGATGTACATCTCAGCAAAAGTACAGTTTATGCATTACATTAAGAGAAGGAGACATAGCTACAGACATGAAAGTCTCAGGCAAACCTAGTTCATTCCCTACCACTTGCTGCACCAAGGTTCATCATTCGAGAAGGTGCATAAGGCACGGGATAGATAAATCCCGATACCCTCCCTCCATTAAAAAAAAAAAAATATATATATATATATATATATTACATTAAATCTTATATATTAAATAAATATTAATATAATGCTTGGGAAGAGGGGGTGCGGTGACGCAGTGGGTTGGACCACAGTCCTGCTCCCCGGTGGGTCTGGGGTTCGAGTCCCGCTTGGGGTGCCTTGCGACGGACTGGCGTCCCGTCCTGGGTGTGTCCCGTCCTGGGTGTGTCCCCTCCCCCTCTGGCCTTACGCCCTGTGTTACCGGGTAGGCTCCGGTTCCCCACGACCCCGTATGGGACAAGCGATTCAGAAAATGTGTGTGTGCGTGTGTGCGTGTGTGTGTGTGTGTGTGTGCTTGGGAAGAATATATAAAAAACTGTATAAATTAAAAACTATAAAAAAAATATATATAATAAATATTATATATTAAATTAAGTATGATATTAAATCTCTCCGTCTTCTGACAGCTTTGTAACTTAGTCCAGCACCCCCTGCTCTATTAGCTATGTTTTTGCCAATTGAATGTTGCCCCTGTAGGCAGCTACATGAGCAACGTTTGTCGACCAAACGGTAGTATCAAACAAACAAGCTGTGCTTTGAAAGCTGTGCATTTCTGCCTGTAGCACTTTGTTGCTCAGTGCCCTTTTTTACCCTGATTTGTGTGTTGCTTTCGAGTGAAGCATTTGCAAAATGCATCAATGTGTATTTAAAGTTAGTTACACGCTGCAAGATCCCATAGACACAAGCGTTCCGAAAGATAACAACTCGACTGTTATTTCAACCAAAACTGGGGCATTTTCAAAATGTGGTGGGAGACATTTGAATCCCCCAAACACTCTCCTTCCTTCAGTATTGGAAGTACAGCGGTGAAGATGAGCATTTTTGGAAGCTTTTACTAAACCATAAACTTTTAGAAGTTATTTTTGGAGCCCCGCTGCCACTTTGTGTTACTTTCCATGATGTGTAAAAAGGGAAAAATGTGTACAATTTCCTCGAGTGATCCCAATCCCGAGATATTAAGAAAACCAAGATATGTAATTTGGTGCTCGTAGCCCAGTGGGTGTGTTCTGTCTACAGACAGTACGCATGAAGTGCTACCGCTGTTTAAAAGTAAGAAGAGGAGCAGAAGATGTGGCCGAGACGAGAGAAACGAAGCCTGGAGGCGGACCATGTTCTCTGCAGTTAGATGCCAACCAATTTAAAGTGAAGCGTGTCCAAATTACAGAAGACACACTGTCATCCCAGAATATTTTCAGTCTGTTATTTATATGTGTGTATGTGTGTGGGACAGAGGGTGTGACGCAGGTATGTCTTTATTGATCGTTCACACTTTGCTGTACCTGCGCCGGCTGCTGCCACTGCTGGAGTGGAGAAGAAAAGATGGGGAGATGGGGAAGGTCACACAGAGAGGTCCGGCCGCACGCTCCTGCGCTCACATGACCGGCCGGGAGGAGAGCAGAGGCCCGCTGGATAGCCAGCCACACAATGGTAGCCTCTGTTTGGCGGTGAACCGCACCAGCCGCCGGGCATCACATTCTCCGAATGCTTCTCGCTGTGCCGACATATTGTACAGCACTGTGGACGATCCGTCCGCCTTCAGCAGAACTGTTCTGATCCTTGCGGTGGTAGTGTTGGGGGGTGTGTTAGAAACTGGGGACCTGCTGGTGCAGCCCGTGCGCACCGACCTCCTGCTCAACAAATTCTGACCTATATCAGACTAGAGACACAGAGTGTACACACAAAGCAGGTAATCCATCCCAAGCTGCACCTGGACTGATAGAGGACCACACCTGGCCAGGTGATCTGCCACAACAGGAGCTCATGCCAGGTTGATTTGTTGCCTTAGGTACAGGAAAGAAGAAAACTAAACAACATAATCTAGGCTTGGTGCGCCAGTTAGTTTCATCATGTGTGCAGAGTGTAGAGGTTAGAGTGACTCAGAATTTCCTGGTGTGTGTGTGTGTGTGTGTGTGTGTGTGTGTGTGTGTGTGTGTGTGTGTGTGTGTGTTACATTGCTCTGCTGTACAGATTTGCAAATGATTGTAGGCAGTTCATTACAGTGTGCCCAGGACTGTAAATCACTTTGGTCAAAGGTGAAAGGTAAATGGTTAGTTAATAATCATTGTATGTTGCTTTGGAGAGAAGCATCTGCTAAATAAATAAATGTAAAATCAGAAGTAGCTTATCATGTGAAGAACACCTGCTAAAATGTACATATGTTTTAATCACTGCTGATCTTTCTTACCCCGCGTTTTCTTTTTGCTTTTGGAAACTGTCAATTTACTCATTTGAGTCCATAGTGGCAGTGCAGCTGCAGACCGCTGAGATGGTGCGGATATTGTGTCTGGTCATATACCGTTTATAGAAGTTATTGCTCAAGAGTGCAGCAGGTAAAGCAGGAAATAGCAGCTAATTTGTTCTGTACTTAACGTTACTTCCTTTAGCAGACACTTTTCTCCAAAGCGACTTCCAATGAACTCTATGTGGTGTTATGAGCCCACACACCTTATTCACCAAGATGACTTACACTGCTAGATACACTACTTACAATGGGTCAGTCACCCATACATTAGTGGAACACACTCTACACTCTCTCTGCCACTCACACACTATGGGTGAACCTGAAGAGTATGACTTTGGACTGGCTTGGGAGATCATGCAAACTCCACACAAACTGAGTGGTGATCGAACCCATGCCCTCTCGCACCACCCAGGTGCTGTCATACAGCAGCACTACTCGCTGTTCCACCGTGCTGGTTAAAACTTAAAACACTTGGCAACACAAGCAGGACTTTGAGGGTTGGTTTTAAGTAGTTCAGGACATGGTAAGCTAGGTCATTCATTCATTCATTCATTCATTCATTCATTCATTCTCTCTCCCCTCCATCCCTTCTGTGTGTTTGTGTTCCTGAACTTGTTAAAGCACCACTAAGGCACCCCAAACACTGTGTGCTTACGCTTATAAGCGTCGCTCCTAAGCCTTTCCGTTTTTCATCACCGGATCCATCCTCGGGTAGAAGATGTCTGTGTAGCAGCTCTTTATGGGAGAATGAGGTGTGTCGTGTGCCTGCGTGTCCACGCAACGTGCTCTCGCCTCCTAAGCAGGTCGTTACTGTGCCCTTTTCTTACTTTCATCGAAAAACCACAATGTCTCGGCAGGCCTGCGCCGCGATCCGCCCTCCCTCTGCCAAATAGGGAAGGGGCGGTAGTCGCAGATTCTTTGCGCTGCTCTCCCAAAACAGCAGGACGTGGCCCGAAATGCCTCCCTGTTTGTGGGAGGACAGCGAGTTCTTCCTGACTTAAAAAAAAGGGGGGGAAAAAAAGCCACATCTGTTCCATCGCAGAGAGCAGGACTGTGCTTTTACATCCACTCCCTTAGTGGACGCTTTTTTCCAAAGCGACTGACAGTGTTAAGGTACCAGTTATTTATCCATTTATACACCTGGGTCATTTTACTGGTGCAATTTAGGGTAAGTAACTTGCTCAAGGGTACTACAGCTGGAGGTCGGATTTGACCCGCCGACATTCTGATAAACCGTCGCGCCTCTTTCGAGGTCGCTTCCCGCTCCAGGCAGAGCAGCCGCACTCTGGGTGCTACAGGGCACAATACGGTGTGCCGAGTCGCTGCTCTCGTCGCACAAAACGTCAGTGTTTAATGTGACGGGTGATGAATTCCGTGAGAAACGAGTTGCTCCTCCTAACGCTGCTCCTAGACATGCTTTCCTTGAGAATCGGGACGCTCCGTGTTACTTTATAAAGTATAACATGCGGATGTATGGCAAAACTGATCTTCCCCGTTTCGCTGTGAGATGATGCTTCCTGCGTGATGTTCCAAAGCTGAGGACACACCCATGTGTACTGCGGTGCCACGCTAAGGCCAGCTCACCCTCTCCAGGAGCCCTGCGCACGACGGGGCATGAAGTACTCTTTACGCTGGCATATGGTGTTTTATCCGGACATTAAATCCCGCGTCACCTGATCCGCTTCACCCGGCAGCGATCTCAGTTACTGTGACCGGTGCCAAAAGGCTTGATGGCATCACAGAATAAAGTGCGCGTTGGGCCACGCTTCTGTATCAGGGCACGCGTTTATAATCGGGCTTCTTCCGGATTTGGGGGGATACTTTTACTCGGCGATCGATGCATCCCAGTCAAGGTTGCTCCCGCAGCGACACGGCAGCGGGTCTTGGGTGAGCTCAGCAGATGTGGACTCAGCGTAAGACAATCTGGGGTGTGGGTGAACATACCTGGGCAGGGGCAGCAGGCTGCGGTATCGCATCGCTTCCACGGTACCATTTTACCGGGCCTTTCATTTCCTGGGGAGGCAGAAGTTCCGATGCAGCGCTGACACTTTTTCTTAACCGTTTCATTGTTCCGGGGGCCGAGAACACGCTCTTCACTTGAGTAGTTTTCGCTTCCAAATTCCACTGCGGCGTCCAGCACATCCTCCGCATTTACCTGCACTCCTCGAAACTGGTTGAGTCCAGACCGCTTTTTATAATTAATGTAAATCCAAGTAACAATGTAGGACCGTCAAATTTTTCTACTAAGATCGAGAAAAAAATAAGTTAAAAAATAAACATACACACACTGTCTGAAGCCGCTTGTCCCGAGCAGCATCGCAGCGAACCAGAGCTTAACCTGGCAACACAGGGCATAAGGCTGGAGGGGGTGGGGACACACCCAGGACGGGATACCAGTCCATCACAAGGCACCCCAAGCAGGACTCGAACCCCAGATCCACCAGAGAGCAGGACCCTGCCATGCCCGCCGTGCCACTGCACCCCCCTAAATAAATAACATCCTTGCTTAATAACAAAGAGATGGTTTTTACATTTATTCACTTAGCAGACACTGTTCTCTAAAGCAACTTCCAATGAACTCTGTAATGTTATGAGCCCACACACCTTATTCACCAAGGTGACTTACACTGCTAGATACACTACTTACACTGGGTCACTCATCCATACATCAGTGGAACACACTCTCTCTGTCACTCACACTGGGGGAACCTGAACAGCAAGTCTTTGGACTGTGGGAGGAAACCAGAGCACCTGGAGTAAACCTACACAAACATGGGGAGAACATGCAAACTCCATGCAGACTGAGCAGGGATCAACCCCATGTTCTCTGCACCATCTAGGCGCTATGAGACAGCAGCACTACTCACTGTGCCACCTGCGGGTTTTTATGAGAAAATGTGATATCTGGATCCTTATATATTATGCAAACATGTTATGATGTGGTACAATGCGCCGATGCCCCAGTCTGTGAAACTGACCGCTTTGTAGGTAACATTTTCCATGAAGTGAACTACGAGTGTATGCAGTGGACAGTGTCCCTTCTGTCCATCTGTCTTTTCCCGCAACAAATGTTGGAAATAAGTTTGCTTTTCAGTCCGATTTCACTCGTTGACGTACGTGTTGGTTCTGTCTACAATGCCGGTCAACTCCGCAGGGTTCGTGAGGGACAACGTGTTCCTTGCCGCTGGTCCCTTACTACTGCTTGAAAGGTGAGTGAGTAGGAGACACCAGTGCTCCACGACGCCCTTTCTGTCCCCTCATTAACAGGGCAATAACTCAGCGTGCGTGCGTGTGTGGGGGTGGGCGCAGTGGGTTGAACCGGGTCTGGCTCTCCGGTGGTTCTGGGGTTCGAATCCCCCTTGGGGTGGCTTGCGATGGACTGGCGTCCCCTCCTCGGTGTGTCCCCTCCCCTTCCAGCCTTATGCCCTGTGTTGCCGGGTTAGGCTCCTGTTCCCCGCGACCCCATATGGGACAAGCGGTTTAGACTGTGTGTGTGTGTGTGTCTGTCTTTACTATTGTGCTCTAATAGTTTCGTAATAACCCATAAGTCACAAATTCATTGACAATTGAATTGATGCATCGAAATAAACGTAATCCAAAAAGGGTCTCAAAACGCACCCCTTTTGGACCCACTTGTGTCCTGATGTCTTCTTACCAGCTCCATTAGTTTACGCCACACCATCTGTCAGAATCTGTGTGTTTCCAGTAGGACTCAACTCTACATGGAGCTACTCGTGAAATCTGTGTCGGCGAAATCAGGGTTGTGGGTCAGAGGAACCATACTTTCACAGTTGTGCACGTGTGTGTGTGTGTGTGTGTGTGTGTGTGTGTGTGTGTGTGTGAAGCTCTTCAACTGCCACAAAATGTATGGTGTTTACTCCGAGGTACCGGGTTTACTCCTTGTTTGTCCCAGCTCTGCCGTTTGACTTGCGTCGGTGTAGCTATGCATGTGGCGGAGGCAGCCGTCCAACACGGAGCTCTCAGCCCCTGGACCTGTTGTCCACGCCACTGGGTAAGGTATTTGGCTGTAGGACAAATCCTAGCAGCGAGACAATGGGGGTCACGCAAGGCTGCCGCTCTGAGGGACGGGTCAACTGAGGTGAGGGAGGCAGCCCGTGGTGCCAGCCTATAGCTCAGCGACAGGAAGTGGAGTCATTGAGGCAAAGAATCTAAATAAACAGAAGGAACCGCCGGCCATGGGCAGGAATGTCGGCAGGGTCTTCGGGGACACGAGAGGAGGGGATTCGTCCACATCCCTTCCCCATTTCCTTTCGTAGAGGTCCTCGGCGAGGCCCCCGGCCAAGGGGCTGCTGCGGTTTTGGGAAGAGTTGGGGTAAGAAAGTGTTGCACCAGTTGGTGGCAGAGTGTGACTGGAGGCTGTCCAGGGATGAAGGGACCCCCGAGGTCCGTCTCGGTGCGGCGTCGCGTTGCAGGAGGTGCCCGCTGCAGCCTTTTCCGCATGCGATGCTGCTCGACGTGAGTCAAACGCTTCACCTGTGTGCTTCTTTGTGTCTAATGCAGCTTTTGCCTCCTCTCCCCTCTCCGCCACAGATGTGCACTCCGGCGAACACTCCTGCAACCCCCCCGAACTTCCCCGACGCACTCACCATGTTCTCCCGCCTCAAGGCGTCCGAGAGCTTCAACAGCAGCAGTCCCGTAGCCTCGATGGCCACCTCCCCTCCCCCGCAGGTCAGCTGGGGGGTGACTCCCCCTGCTCCCAGCCAACACGGATTGTGGACCCAGGGGCAGCCCCCGTCACAGGCGCCCCCCCCAGGTTGGCCCTCTGCCGTCACCCAGCAAGCATCGGCTGAACAGAAGGCCACCGTGGTCATGGAGGCGGAGAGATGAGGGTCTGGACATGAGAGTCGCACACTAATGGGGTGTGTGTTGGGGGGGGGGTTTGAAAGGGAGGGGGGTGGGGCAGATGGGTGCGCCTTTCTCTTTTACTGAAAAACAACGGAGGAAGAGGGGCACAGGCCACGAAAGTGAGAGCCAACCAATGTGGACTATTAAAGGGCGAGACCCTCACAGCTAATAAAAGAAAAAACGAGAACGCACACAATGTACCATTCAAAACTGCAGTGGATTTTTTTTTTCTTTTTTTGCTTTTTTTTAAGTTTCTTTTTTCCTCAAAAGCATCATGAAAAAATAAAAGGTATGGAATTGCAAAGGACTTGCGTCGAACTTACGTCCTCATGCCCAGGAATATTTCTAGAATTTTCTGTTGGATGTGTCTATGGACTTGTTTGGCAGCATCTTTCCCCCTACCTGTCGATTTCATTGCTAACTGGATCAGGTGTCTGTGCTGAACTTCAGGCCTGTGGTACCAGTGTTTGCACTGCATGAAGAGTGGCAATCCGTCATCGCAGTCCCCCCACCACCACCACCACCTTGCTCCCCCACCTTTTTTCCTTTTTTCTCTTTCTTTTCATTCTTCATGGCAGTATCTGTGTATGGTGTGTAAATACTATCTGCATATGCACACACTCAAGTGAACAGAAGCAACCTGGAGACATTTTCCACCCCACTGGATGCTGGGAAGCTGCTTACCTCTGCAGTCACCAGACTTTATCAGTCAATCAGGGATCTCAACTGCCGATAAGGACACTTTTATCAAGCTGGGCTCAAATAAATACATCTGCTTTGGTCTTATCTATTGATAAGACAGTTAATAGGCTTTATTTCCTTAAGGGATGTAATAGCGAGGATATGAACATGAACTGAAAAACTCATTTCCTGCAGAGATTTGTGTTTGTAAGTCATGCTTTCTTATTTTACATTATTTGGGGCATTTACGGTTTTATTTTTGCTTTGGGGAAGGGCAAATCAAGCAACACAGAGCTACAAAAAAAAGACTACTGTTAAAATGTTTTTAAGCAAACGTACCTTTTTGCATGATATGTTTAGATGTTTACCACCTTTTCGTAGGAAACCCGCATTTAACGAAAGATGTTTGCTTTGGGGAAAATTTACATTGATTTAATTTCTTCTCCGGTTTGTATTACTTTTAGAGTATTCGAGTTCCTTGCAGGTTAACCATTTTGCTCCTGAAGTGAGGGAAATGTGTTGGAGGGAGATGAGCGAAGAAGATACGCAAATTCAGGGTAGGATTCATCACTTGTTTTAGAATATGAAAACTTCAAAAAAAAAGTGTTAAATGTCTAATTTTTTTTTCTTTAAAGGCAAAATATAATGAACAATTTGAAATAAGCAACATTATTGTCCCTTTGATTTGATTTCTTTTTAACATAGTTTTTCTAATTGAAATTTAGGGTTGATCATCTGTTCCTCAAAAGTGTTTCATGTATGTTTTTTTTTTTTTTTTTTTTTTCTCCCTGTATGACTGTATTGATGCCATTCCCACAATATTTGTGGACAACCTGATAATTAACTTATCATATTTGTGTTTTTAAATAAATATTTTATGTCCTACTAATATGGTCCACTGATTATTCTTTGATGCATAGCATTACATTGTGTAATTTCCATTGACTTTAAACTGTTATAAAAAAAAAAAAAAAAACCCACACGCTTACTCGTACTGTTTCTATTTAGCAAATCATATTTTCGAGTATTAAATGTAGCCTGTGAGGCGGTGTGCCATTGTGTGTATTAAAGAGCTTTGTAGAGGACAGAAGAACTCCAAAGAGGGCTTTAAGTGTTTAATGTGAAGGTGGTAGATGTGCAGCGTCTGGTTACTGGACTCTTCATCCTGTTGTTTCCAAAAGCCACAGCCACCGTATGTCTTGCTGACATACCTCCCTCACTGAGTCTCCACTGCTGTTTTTCCAGCTGCTGGAGAACAAATGCCCGCTAAGCCTGATGGTTTCCACATCCACTTCCTCGCATTTTACACAACATAATCGGAGACCCCAAAGAGAAGCACTTAGACCAAGTCACTAACAGTCATTTCCCTTGTTTTAACATGCGCTGCTATATACCCCAAATGCTAAACCCTCAGCTTGCTTAGTTAATGTTTTGACAACTATTGCATGGTAACACAGGGGTCAGACACTATTTGCTGAGGAATTGGAGTCCGTCTTGTCATCTACATGTGTAAGTGCTGCTAAAATGAGAAGTAATTCTGCACTCACTGTTTACAATGAGTCGTGGTGATATAACCACTGACATTACTTTGTGCCAGAGTGTATGTGTTTTGGGCTTCTTCGTCGCTCATTTAATAACAGTCAGCCGAGTGGAAAATCGGGATCGTCCTCATGCCCGCCTCGTTCGTGTCACCGTTAAGAGGGGAGTCGTGCTGGACGACTGACTCTTCGGATGCAGTTTTGCAGACCCAGTGGAGGAGTGACTGCATCCTCTGTCATCACAAAGAAAGCAGACTGTCCCGCCGGTGGTGTATCGTACAATCGATGATACGTGGCTCTGACGCGCGTGTGGAAATTAATGGCAAACTGGCACACTATGGAATTTGCTCGCTCTCATTCTAGGTTTTATCGTCTTTCACCGTGACGGCGCTCTGCTCCCTTTTCAAGCTTCTCAGATGCAAGCAACAGGAGCAGCCTTGGGCAAAGTGAAATCGCGATCGCTGTTCAAGTTTCTTGATTTGGGTTGCAGTGATCGAGAGCCGACTGCAGGCACACGGCCCCGGGCGTTTTGTAGCTTGGGTGCTCGTGCAAATTCACATAGCAGTGGGATAATTTGGTCACTAATCCACCTGAACATGGCCGAACATATGAGGGAAGTCATGCGAACATGTTAACAAACCCCAATATGGAGATCTGTGCGACCGCAGCGGTCATAACATAGACTCGAGCAAAGCCTATAGGTCCCAAGAGACCTCCCCACATTTCCCCCCGCCCCGCCCCGGCTCCTCCACGGCACACACGTAAAGTCTTGGTGGAAATTTAATTAATCCTTAACTGCAAGCCAATAAGGTTACATAGAATTTCAGTGAGATTGTTTACCGAATGCATTTAAAAAGGTGGAAGTATCTTCAGTGTTTACCAGCACTTTAAATGAGACAAACACAGTACTTATAGTACAAATGAAAGTACTGTGGATGGCGGGGTTGGACAAGACTGCTGTGTACATCAACCAGCAACTTGACCTTAACTACCTCAGTACCGTATATATTCGGCAATATAAGCCATGCATGTCATAATGGAATCAGGTATTTGCTAAGTAAATAAATAACAATATGGCCATTGTATCTGTGTTTTTACTTGCAGGGGAACATGCCAGGTTGCGTTTGGTTGAGCTGTGAATGAGGTCAGGCCGTGTGAGTCACGGTTCTCCTAGAGGCGCGGGGTGAGCCGGTGCGTGGGAGGGTTCATCATGGGGGGCCGTCCGGGGAACAGGATGTGTCTGCAGCTCGGGCCACTCCGGTCTCCCGTAGGGGAGCAGGAGGAAGGCCGACAGCAGCCGAACCCGACTCCCCCTCTGCCCGTGCTCCTACGCAAGGACAAGACGAACAGGGTACCCAGACTCGCTACGCCTTGGATCAAAGCCACATATGGCAGGCAGAGGGAGTGCAACGTGTGTGCGGAGCTGCTTCCCACTCTGCCTCTTATGCCTGCAGATTCACTCACGTACAGTAACGAAAGTCACTCGCTCTTCAGTCCCTTGTCTTGATGGTGCCCTGTTCTGATGTCCCACCAGCTGCGATCCCAGTCTGTACTCCACATGCTTCCACTTGGAATGTGATGATTCACAAAAGCTTCATGGGGTTACCATGGCAAAAAACAAGAAACAGTGAAGACCGCAAAGTCAGCAGTCTCCTAGTCTGTCTGTCCAGCCGTGTGCGTACAGTAAAAGAATAATAATCTCCACCTTTCGTCTGTTTTGTTCAGCCAGCTGGGTTTACCTTGAGGAACAAGGTCCCAGCTTGGTGATGAATCTAGGTGACGTGACAGAGTGCACATTAGTAGGATGGAGCAGACCACACCTGGGTGAAAGTTAAGGGGAAGGACAGGTTGTAATTGGGCTTGGTAGTTATGGGACCAGTGGGGTGTGGCGGTGCAGCGGGTTTGGCCTGTGCCTGCTCTCTGGTGGGTCTGGGGTTCGAGTCCCGCTTGGGGTGCCTTGCAATGGACTGGCGTCTTGTCCTGGGTGTGTCCCTTCCCCCTCCAGCCATGTGCCTTGTGTTGCTAGGTCAGGCTCTGGCTTGCTGCTACCCTGCTTGGGACAAGTGGTTTCAGATGGTGTGTGTGTGTGTGTGTGTGTGTGTGTGTGTGTGTGTGTGTGTGTGTGTGTGTGTGTGTGTGTGTGTGTGTGAGAGAGAGAGAGAGTGAGCTATGGGACCTCAACATCATAGTGTGTTGAGGTAGCAATGTGATTTGGTTATGGGGAGGATGGGGTTAATCCTGTACCATAACTGAGTTTGACCCCATCAGTGCAGCTCTGTGAGATACTGACCTCCATGCTGGAAGGTAACAGACAGCTGGAGCTTCCTCTCCTCTCTGTACGAGTGTCCTCAATGTATCAGTGAGCTCTTCACACATTCTGCCAGAAGCAGACAAAACAGAAAAATCATATCTCTCCAAATCACTTTCACAGGGCTGTGACTGTAATACACCAGACAAATTTTTGATGGCCTTGCACTTGTGTTTTATTCTGTTCTTCAGATTTTTTTTTACCTCTCTTTACATTTCATGCATGTTTCATACTACTTTCATTAGGTAGACTGGGCTTATATAACTTTATCCACTTTTGTACAACCTTATTTATTTAACAGTGCAATGTTTTGAGTGAATGGGGGTGCGGTGGCGCAGCGGGTTTGGCCGGGTCCCGCTTTCTGGTGGGTCTGGGGTTCGAGTGCTGCTTGGGGTGCCTTGCGATGGACTGGCGTCCCGTCCGGGGTGTGTCCCCTCCCCCCTCCAGCCTTATGCCCTGTGCTGCCGGGTTAGGCGTCAGTTCACTGCAACCCTGCTTGGGACAAGTGGTTTCACACGCTGTGTGTGTACGTTTTGAGTGACCCGGGTTATTATAACCTCGAGTTCTCATTCCGTTATGTTGCCACACGTCCGTCATCTCTAGCACAACCGAGTTCCTCGTTGTGTTTATATGAATTGTTTACTGAAGATTCAAAGCATGGATTTGCACAAAAGATCCTCAGGTCGCCCCACCTGCCCTTTGACCGTCCCCAGCTGTGGCCATAGCGCGAGGTCATCAGTGATGTCACTGCTGCCCATGCGGTAGCGGAGTGGTCACATGTGGGGATCACGTCTGAAGCGTGAACGCGTTGTGGGGAGCGGTGTGGACGAGCGCGGCGGGAACGCCCCAGCGGGACTTCCAGAGCGGCGAAGCACACAGCGGGGCATTTTGCGGCCCCTCGGAGCTCCTCTCATGTGTGAAGGCCTTCATTCCCTCCTCGTGACTCAGAGCCCGACTCCAGCTGTTCCACGCAAACAGGAAGCGGCTCTCAATGTTTTCATTCAGAAAAGGAGCACGCTCACACTCGCACACACTCACACACTCATAGGCGCATGCTCAACACATTGAGGAATTACAATGCAGGATTAGTTCAGAAAAATGCACTTTTTTACCCTCTGACGTAAAGCACTTATTGTTTTCTCTGGGTCCTGCATCACTGTGGGAAGACACACACACACACACACACACACACACACACACACACACACACACACACACACACACACACAGAGCATGCAAGGCTGGAGGAGGAGGGGACACACCCAGGACAGGACACCAGTCCATCGCAAGGCACCCCAAGCGGGACATGAACTACAGAGCAGGACCCGGCAAACCGGCTGCACCACTGCACCCCTCAGGTGCTAAATAAATAAATAAATAAATAAATAAACTAACTGACTGACTTGCTAACATGACTCGTTTCACTTTGACACTTTTCTCCAGCGAGATGTACAACACAGCGTGAAGTAGGGCAGCTGGTAACATAGTACTTGGAGCTACTGCCTTTGGACCTAAAGGTTGTAGGTTTGAGCCTCACCTCCAGCTGTAGTACCCTGGAGCAAGGAGCTTACCCTAAATTGCTCCAGTAAAATTACCCAGCTGTATAAGTGGGTCAATAATTCTAAGTTTATTTGGAGAAAAGCATCAGCTGAATGTAAAGTGCATTTCACCATTAGACAAGACTTAGATGGAAAAGTTCAACTCCATCTGTGCCGAGAGCAGCTTCAACACCGGCAGTGAGGAAGCGGGAATAATTTGGTGATGTTTTACATATATATTGTTCATTTCACAAAGGTTCAGCTGTATTGTTGTTCATTTAGTTTATTATAGCTGTGCTTGTTCAGAAGTAAGAAAAGGAAATAAATACATAAATGATCATTCATAACAAGCAGCAGTAGCTCTGTAACTGTAACCCAGTGGCATCTTTCTGAGAGGATTCCTGCCCCAGATCTCTCACAGTGAGCAACGCCAACTCCCATCAGCCTTGTGGTGGGATCCGCTGAGCACTTTGCTCACGACAACAGCGATGAGCGCAGCCACCTAGTCACCCTTTCCAGGAACAGCAACATAAACAGAGAGCCCAGGGGTCTGGACTCTCCGGCACCCTGCTCTGGACAAGTAGTTTATGATGATGAATGGGTGGACGGAGGGGTGGATGGAACTGGCCTCGTTTGCTGACTTTTTTTTTACGATCTTTCCAACAAATATAATAAGAATTACTATTCTACAAGTTTCCAATAAAATTCTTTTGCTTTTTTATTCACATCTCTTTTATTGAGCTACACTATCTCTCAGTAAAAACCATGACTAGAAACGTGTGATTTTTTGGTGGTTTTTAATAAACATATGTATATTTTTTGCAAAACGTTCCGCAAAATTTTTGAAATTTTTTTTAAAACACCTACTGCCTATTTTTACACCGTAAAATCAGAAAGAAAAGGTCGCATTTCTGCTCCAAGTTCCAACAGCGATGAAGAGCAACCGAGTACTTGCGTGTTTGACGGCTCTCGCTGCTCGTGCCCCTGACCAGAGCACACGTGTGTGTATGTGTGTATGAACTATTGCGTGGGATCGCTTGCTCATCAGAGGATAATTTGGAAATATGGTGTGTGTGATGGACGTGGGATGCAGGGATGACAGTTCTAGTCGTGGCCACAGGTGTGTGTGTGTGTGCGCTCGGTGAGACCTGGGGCAGTGTGACAGTGACAATTAACACACCAGCCCCCTGTTATTTAGGTGTCTCTGTCTCTCTGTCATTGGGCGTGTCTCAAAAGTGGCTCTCAGTAAGTGTGTGTCCACATGTGAGCACATACCACAGGAGGGTCGGTCAGTGACGACTGTGGCCCAGTGAACACTCACCATACCGTCTTATATCACCCTCCCAGGGACAGCTGGTGGCGTAGTGATCGGCGCTACTGCCTTTGGATCCCAGGTTGCAGGTTGGATCCCCACCGCTGACTATAGCATCTACCCTTGAATTGCTCCAGTAAAATTACCCAGCTGGGTAAAAGGTTCTAACCTTAAAACTGTTTGTCACTTTGAGAAAAGCAGCAAATAAGTGTAAATATGCATATCAGGTCTGACAGGGTACCTCTGTGTAGTGACATTGAAACCGTTTAGTCCTAAATAACTTTCTGTCACTTTTATGTGCTATCATTACTTGAAGCGCATCATTTGGAAATTATTTTATGTGTAGAAATTGAATTTTATGTGCCTGGAAGATCCGCTTTCGCAGACGTCCGGGTGACTGTGCGGGTCTGTCAGCGCCATCTAGCGGTGAACCCGGGAAGCTGCAATGCGCCCTATAATGAGTGAGACAGGAGCACGCAGGCAGACATACACGTGC
The DNA here is from genome assembly GCF_900964775.1 of Scleropages formosus. NCBI lineage: Eukaryota > Metazoa > Chordata > Actinopteri > Osteoglossiformes > Osteoglossidae > Scleropages > Scleropages formosus. Next base: position 12,070,843 of record NC_041825.1, on the reverse strand, counting down.
TACACATGTGGCTGACATTGTTCTTAGGTCACAGGAAAAAGTTTGCGTGTGCATGTGCAGAACGTTTGGTCTTATATAGCAGGTCATGCAGGAACCACAGCAAAATATTAATTAACGTTGTCCTCTTGTGCTGCTTGTGGAAAATGGTTAAAGCACCGGTACATTTCTCTGCAGAATAATGAATCTGAATTTGCATGCGGAGTCCTAGACTCATATTAATACCTCCTCTTTGGATCGGTCTTTTGCAGAAGCATACGAATCTGTGGATTTCATGTGATGCGGCTTCACGCTTAACCTGCTTGTAGGTTTTCGTTTTGCTTGAATTATGACACGTTTCTAAAAAAATGACCTGCAGCCCGACTAGGTCTATAGGAGATCAAATACTAAAACACTGGAATGTGTGCCGCACCGTTTCAATTTGTCGTTGTCAACAGCCTAAACCCAGCGGTGTGTTTGAGGACCACAGTGCAGCGTGGCCCCGCAGCGCCACACGTTTTACATCCAACAGCCTACTGCCTAAACGTGGCCTGCATTTCCTTCGAAACCGTTGAAGCATCTATGTACAGCGTACAGTTCCTGTGACCAGACCTGACCCCAAGATACTACCCTCAACACAAAAAGGTAAACAACTGAAATGCTCATTTTCATCTGTTTCAGAAATAGGAAAATGTAAGGGAAGGCAAACATAACTTTACTCTCATTAAAAAATTACAGTAAATAGGAAAAAAAAAAAAAAAAAACACCATTCTCCACGCACAAAGCAAACCAGCAGGTAGGTACAGTGTGGTGCGGGAACATAGTCCCAGCACTGAAGAAAAGCTTTTACCCACAGTAGTACAGTATGTCACATATTGTATAACATAGTGTTAGAAACACATCTACAAAAGGTTTAACAAGTAATGGGGGGGGGACATGGTGGTGTGGTGAGCAGTGCCGCTGCAAATGGGTGGTGCAAGAGAATGCGGGTTTGATCCCCACTCAGTCTGTGTAGAATTTGCTTGTTTCCCCCATTTCTGCAAGAGTTTCTTCTGGGTGCTCTGGTTTCCTCCCACAGTCCAAAGACACGCAGTTTAGGTGAACTGGCGAAACTAAAGTGCCTTTAGTGTGTGGATGGGCGAGTGACTGTGTGTATGCTACTCTGCAATGAACTGGTGCCCCTTCCAAGGTATACCCCCCTCCAGCTTTGCATCTAATGCTTCCAGGAAAGGCTTCAGGTCACTGCAACCAAGCTCAGGAGAAGCGGTTATTAAAATTGGATGGATAAATGTAATACTGGTTCACACTCCAAGATATGTCCTGCTGTTTTTTTTCCTTAACAACAACCTCTGACAAAAAGCTCTTATAGAGAGTTTAAGGTCGTTTAAATTGGTTTTACTACATTAAACATTAATATAGAAACTTTGCACACACAGAAGAAAATATTAAATTGTACATATAGTTTAATTTCTAATGAAAAGTACAATAATGCAGATTTTGAAGTTCACAGCTTTGGGTTTTAGTTGCCTCATTGACTATTTTTTTGCCACATGAAGCCTTTGAGAAAGTTTCTTGCAAACAGCATCATAATGACGGGAAGCAATGGAATCTCGGCCTGAAACGTGACAGACTGTTCTGAAGTATAATTGCTCTTCAGTAGAACAATATGCACAGTTCGGTTGTTGCTGTAAACAAAACTAATTTGCTGCTTAGTGACCAAGTATTTGACTTATTCATCCAGCTGGGTGTCTTCACTGGGGTATTTCAGGGTACGTACTTTGCTCAGGGGTACAACGGCAGGAATGTGGTCTGGGGTTTCAATTAGCAGCTCACGAGTCCCGGTGCTCAAGAGCCGTGTTACTGACAGTCGCACCCAGGATGCGCCTGGTGAGCAAAATTCACCGATACGCGGGGTGAACTGCCCGGGACGTGACGTTGTTCTGGAAAGTCTGGGGACGAACAAGGTGAATTACGGTAAAAGGGAAAATCTTCTGGCTTGTGATGAGAGCAGTGCTAGAAGGTCGCTGTCGCTCTGGTAGCTGTCTAGTTTGCCCAAACTAAGCGAGTGTTTTGATTTGTGCACTTCCCCCCAGTCTAAAGTGTAGAAAAGAATCCCCACATATAGTTCCTACATCCATCCATCCAGCTTCAGTAACTGCTTGTTCTCATCAGGGTCACGGTGATTCAGAGCGTATCCTAGAAACACTGGTCATAAGGCTGAGTGGAGTACACCACGGACGGGACGCCCGTCTATTGCAGGGTTATGTACTTCTTCACTTTGAAATGTGTGTTGCTAACGGTAAAACCGAGCAGTTTTTACTTTACCTCTCGTGATGTCATGTTTTTTCAGGTGACCTCTCTGGTCTCCGTGAAAGCGATGGGATAACTCAGACACCGTCTCCATCACCTTCCTCTCCTAATACATCAGCTATGAAAGTATGTAATGTCCCATTCGCTTTGCTTTGAGTTTCTCACACACGCACACAGTCTGAAGCCGCTTGTCCCGAGTGGGGTCGTGGTGAACCAGAGGCTAACCCAGAAACACAGGGCACAAGGCTGGAGGGGGAGGGGACTCACCCAGGACGGGATGCCACTCTGTCACATGGTACCCCAAGCAGGACTCGAACCCCAGGCCCACCAGAGATCAGGACCCGGTCAAACCCTCTGCACCGCTGGAGTTTTGTAAAATGATGCTGTTATTACGCAGTTGGTATTTGCACAAAATTTTTGACAATGAAGAGAAGCCCGGATTCTTCCATATAGCCAGAACAACTGCCAGGCCACTCGTCCATTACTCAACGCCCTGGGGTGGGCGGCGTGTCCTGTCCCTTGTGCTTTGCCTCCATCCTCTTTGGGTGAGTCCTTCAGTTTTACAACCTTCTGGGTGGCATAGTGTAAATATTCATTTATGCCTGTGGGAAAATGCACGGTGTACATATTGTACGTATCATATGCATCGTATATAATATACACTGGCTCCTGAACTTACAACTGAGACCAAAATTCAGTTTGTAACCCAACTTGTTTGTAACTTCAGACACTTTTGCCACTAAGTCAAAGTGAAAGCTTCATAATGAAGATGTTTCCTCATTTTTTACAAGCAGCAAATCTTCAGTTTTCTAATAAAACCAGTTCTTTATTATTAAGCAAGATTTTTTTTTTTACTACTTTCATCCAAGATTACAATTTATTTTAAATTCGAGCTGTAAAAAAATGACACTCCTAAATTTTAGCGCCTTTAGGCTGTTCCCTAAGTTCACCTAATCATGAAGCCGGGCCTGGGCGCGAGGCTAGGGACACCCTGGATGGGACGATGGCCCAACACAGTGTGATGCTTTCATGTAGTTATTTTCCTCTGAGTGTACCCAATGAAAAGTAATTTAAAATTATTGAAAATAAAAATACTCAGTCTCCACAACCTTCCGTTCAATCCTGATTGCTACCAGATTTCCCCCATAATCCTGTGCAATGTTATATAAAAGCTAAAGTCTATAAAATTTTGTTTATAAAAATCTTTTTTATTTACAGGTGAAACTGTTTGACAAAATATTGCTTTAGCAAATAAAATACCGTGTAAGTCTTTCCATTTTAATTTTTTAAATAATTTTAGTTGCATTAAAAACAATTTAAAATACCTGCAAACCAAAGTCCATTGTCTGTAAACACTCTTGTTTGTGGGGAAATACGGTGACACAGCAGATACTGCTGCTATTAAGACAAATAATGTAATGCAAATGTATGGAGGTCAGGAGAGATGGGGGTCTGAAAAAAATGTGTTGAGACCCTTCTTGAGTGTTGGAAGGAATTCAGCAGTTCCGAGTGACGGAGGCAAATCATTCCAACGCTTTGGAGCCGGAACCGAGGTTCTTTGGGGTGGGTAATTTCACCGAAGTGATTCTGAGTGAGTACCTTGCACAAGAGTACTACAGGAGGACGTGGGATTCAACCCGGATCCTTCAAGTGCAAGGCAGCACCTCTAACCACTACACCCCCTGCTGGTGGAAAATTTTTCTCCCTTCCTCAGAGCAATGATAATGTTAATTCGATGAAACATTCCTTTTCCTTCCAATTGTTCTTTGATGGAGTTGCCTGTTAATCATAAGTTTCACAAAAAAGGCCCATTAGAAGCATTTTTAAACATTTTGCAAGTACTGGGATATGAGAAATACAAGCACTAGTAGGTAATGAAGCTGCTGCTGTACACGGTATGTTCTTCCTTGCAATTTGCATGTTCAGCACATACGTCCACGTCCGTGTCTCCTGCCCTGCAGGTGTGTGGCCGCCAGCTATCCGATCCCTTTCTGCACGGACGATGTCGAAGACGTGGAGCAAGAACGCGCCAAAAGTCCACCTCGAATCCACGTGACTGAAAACTATGACTGGTCTCCTTTCCTTCGCTGTGACCGACTCCTGGCTCACGAACAAAAAGGGAATTCTTGGAACTTCTGGTATATCGACATGCCTTTCAACATGGGTTAGCAGTCGCCAGAGTTAAATCCAAGCAATAAAGAGCAGGTTCTGATTCGGAAGATTTACTGCTAGAACAAGGTAAGGACTTTAGTTTTGGATCAGAAAACAGCTCTGACATCTTCATAGCTCTGCGTAGCTTTCTGGTGAGTGCGGCACTTTGATTTGCATGGATTTATACAAGCATGTCAGGCTTTGTTCAACGAAGAGCTGCAAAACTTGGAAAACATTTGTGACAGCTCTCCGACTCGTAGAAAAGCAGAATTATAGATCAAGATACATTGCCATCTCTTCTCCAGATGTTTTCGGCCATAGGCGTTCTCATTTCTGAAGGACACCCCTTCTAATATGCAAACGGCACAGCCTTCGTGTCTCTCCTCCTTACTGACCCCGAGGTGCACCTCACGCGATGCTGGGATTCTTTAAAAGGGTGGCTCTCGTTATAAAATGCTTCCTTGCGTTGTCATAAGCGTGTATGAGCTTCTACTTATGTTGCAGCCAAAAACCCTCAGACAGATTTGGACTAAAATGTTAAAATTCGACATGCCTTGAGACCTTCTTGTGCCTTTTTGCTGCTTTGTCTTACTCAGGTTCCTATATCATTATACGAAGGCTGTGAATTAAACAGCAATTATCCGAAATACATTTTAACGTATAACATTATCAATGTGCTGTGTATGGAAAATCAATGCGAAATAAAACTCATGCAAACAATTAAAAGACTAGATATGACTATAGGAACGGTTCCGGATAAGACTCCAGATACCAGTCTAGATCTAGGAATAAACAGTCTAAGAATAAATGTTCAAGCAGGAGACTCGGAAGCAGCTGCTTGGCTACTGTTTTGACTTCCGTGCAGAACAGCAACCCACTCATTAACTTAAGACTTTATAGTAAAGTATGGTGATAATTTATAGCGTACATCTTCCCTCGTGATCTTCAAGGGACTTGGCGAGCGTAGGTTTTGTACGGCAGCTAGGATGAGAGCGGCTCACCCCGGCCACGACGGGCTCATTCATTCTACCACGGATGGTGCGCAGGTGTTCCAGCTGCATCATTTAAAAACGAACACCCGGGACGGAAGGAGAGCACCTGGGCTAAATTAGGGAAATTATCAGGATAACCACACGCCTAAAGTGCTAAAATGGTACATTTGTTGGAAAAAGCGTGTACGGATGACAGTCGACCACATGCAGGAAGAAGCTCTTGTGAAATGTGAAAGAACGTCGCTAGAGGAACTTTCTGAACACCACTGAACTCCGGATCCTTCGTACTTTCAGTTATAGAAATTAAACTAATTTATTAGTGTGTCACATCAGCTGCGTGACTCTTGATGGTCTTGTACAAATTTTTTCTTTTACAAAATATTAAAGATTTTTAGCAGATGTCGGCAGTCATTTTGATATACAGTATGCTTGAGCTTTTAACTAAAAATGTTTACCTCTGAATTAGTCTCAACACTTTGAAGGTAATTCAGTAAACGCTCATCATAGTTAATCATACCACAGTTATGACTAATAATAGCTACCTGTTATAAAGCTGACTCATCCTCAATCATACTAGCACATCACCAATTTTATTGACATAGATTTTATATTTTATAAACACAAACACACACCAGACAGTGTATCCATTTAAACTATTTACAAAATAGAGCTCATGGATGTGCTACACATGTATAAAAATATGCATTACATCTATATAAATATATACACAATGTGCAAAACATATGGCATACAAACAAATCAGACACTATTTGCCGGTACTTCAAAATGCTGAACGTATGGATCTCCGATATCTTCGACATCTGTTGACAGATGCACAGATATGCAAGGAGCAAGTTGAAAGAAACCCAAAGGCAGACGACACTTATGCCCATACCTACATGCCTGCGGTAGCAACTGTCGTTTTGTCATCAGATCTTTAAGGTAAGAATCTGTAAAGCCGGAATTACTCTAAGTTCTCGAGCGCTGTACAGTAGGGTGAAAGTACGGTAACCAGCTGAAGAGGTCCACTGCTTGGCAATGTAATGTTGTCAGATCCCACACGCTGTCAGTCCCTTATTGGTTACAGCTTTGCTCAAGTAATCCTTCCATCAACAATAATGCATCGACACTCGAGTGTCAGAATGGCTAACGTGGGCACTGAAACAGTATGCATCGCATTCTTTTTTGGTTGGCCTATTTGGCTGCCAAGTGGTTTACAAAACAAACATACTTCTAAAAGACAGTAAAACTATGTACATCTTCTCCTTTCCCACTACTATACAAGAAATCCAATCAATAATTCACGTGTTTCCTCAACAAAACAACTGCTAAAATAAAGGCGAACAAAAGGCAACAGCTGCTTCTCGCCCTCTTTGGCAACTTGCTGGAGCGCTCCGGATCAGACTGCGGCCGAGGCCCGTCCTTTCAAGGGTTCATTACACCCGTCCGTCGTCTCTGAGTGGAAAAAGGCTTACGCCCTTACTGACCTACAACTAGAAAGTGCCACGCTAACTCTGATTGGTGTTGTCCTTGCAACAGCTCATGAAATGATTACCGCGGCATTAGTAGATGGCATTGATCCGACAGCACGGAGAAAGGACAGCGTGAGGTTTGAAGAATGCAATGTGAGGTGGCCACGTCTCAGACAAACATTGCGCTGCTTCCTGAGCCAAAAGGTACACGCCCATCCTGACCGTCTCCACCTGCGTCAAAACAACGCGCTCAGTGAGATTGCCGCGTTCGCACAACGATGAAGAGCCGTCCTCACCGCCGCATTCCAAAGTGCAACACCTGACCGCTCCTGTACAACACAGACCAGCATTTGGTCACCCTTTGGATTCAATGTGTAAATGTAGCTAAAAGAAAAAAATTCTAATACAATCTAAAAGGAAGAGAAAGCGATACCCAGCAAACGGTGAACGTCATGTCGCTCTTTTCGGTACGTCGCAACTACCTTGAAGGCAAAGTCCAGATGCGTCGTTCGCTGTTCGCCTGCCCGACGGTCCACTTACAGTCAGAGGTGAAAACGCGGCAGAGCTGCAGGGGCCGCCACACGTCCTCACCAGCATCTCGAGAAGCCGTTTTCTTCCAGCGAGCACCAGTCACGTATCCCCCAAATACGTCCCTGCTGTTGGCTCCGTCGTCATTTCAGCTACTCGGGAGGCGGACGGGATTTTAAAAAGCCGGAACACAGACAGACCTTCTCCTTTTCCCTTCGGTTGCTTCCGTAAAACTCGTCCGAATTTTTGCGGCACGCAAATCGCGGACAGAAAATATCCGTCAAGTGCCGTTCAGAGGAAAGATTAGGAATATGCTCACTTCACGGGAAAAAGAAAGCTAAGTAATGGTCAATTTAGCTTTCCACACAGACGCTTTTTCGAGTTCGTGTGATTTAACAGTACCTTACATTCAAGATTTGTACCACATCAACATGGAAACTCCTTTTGCAGAGGTACCGTACTACGATATTTGCAGAGCTTGCTTTTGTAATTTATAGTAACACCAAAAAGAATTTTATTGCTAAACTCAAGGTCTTGCGGGTGCAGTACTGCACATGCACACTCTCTCTCTCTCTCACACACACACACACACACACGCACAGTGAAGGGATAAATGCAATTACCAACTAGATTAAAGCTTTTGTAGACAACTGTTCACGCTGATCCCCAGTACCAACACACCGAAAGTGTTCTAGTTCAACCCAGAAAGCCTGTCAAAAAAGAGCATTATTTATGAGCGACTAAACACACAAAGCAATGGCACACATGACTCAATCTCATGCAGTTGTCGGCTGTACTGGTAGCTGAGTCCAGGGAAATGGACCTGTTCAGGACCAGCTACACTGGACCTACTTCATTGTCCCAAGACACATTCAGACGGATGAAGAGACAGACAACGAGAGACAGAGACATCTGCTTTCACAGCATCACTGAATACCACAGAACGCATGATCTTCAGAGGCTTTCCACGGCCTAAATGCACGTGGAATCCAGCAGAACTGCTCAGCTGTAAAACTATCCTTTTTTTTTTTTTTAAAAAAAAAAATCCCTATTCAAATATTTTCCTTCCATATAGTTTACATTATATTTACATGACCGTGAGAAGTTTAAAATTCTTCTTTTTTTTTTTTTAAAAGAAAAAAAAAAAGGCATATTAAAAAAGAGGTTATAAACAAAGCCCCACTGGTAAGAGTGTCTCATCACGATCAGTTGAACCACATCCAGAGCCCTAGATCAAAACACGTGTAATATGTAGTGTGCTCAGAAGGGATCACTTTCTGACTGCCCACCACGCAGTGTGCACATGGTTTACGTAAGTGAACAGGGCTGAAACCCATCACTGCTTAACGGGACAACATACCAAAAGCATAAAAAAAAAAATCATTAAAAAGGACTAAAGACAACACAGCCTTCCTTTTAAAATGCTTGCAGTTTCAATTCGCACTGACAAGGCTGCTTGCTTTCAAACTCTATGTGATGAGGGGAAAAATGGCAAAAATATATATCTGGACTTCCCAGCTTCTTAGTACCTCACTACAGTAATATGATGACCATGTTTGGAGAAGTGCCTGTAACCCAATTTGTGTTTCATGGCTCCTCCGGTGGGTAGCAGCTGGCACACAGTCAGAGGACAGCAGGACCACGAGCGCCCATTTGCCCTTATGCAAGATACTTGAAGTATGCAGATCTTTAAATGGGTTCAACAGTCATTTCATAGCTATAGGCACCAGGTTGGCACAGGGTACTGAATCCAGTTGTAGATATGGCAAACAAAACGTAAAATTTGCCACAACTGATAAAAAAGACTCAATTCTTTCATTAAAGGAGAAAAACCAAAACGGGCTTAAATGCTCTTATTACTAAGTATAACTAATTGATCAGGAATTTCCAATGACCCAAATCCGTCTGAAATCCACAAATTTTCCTACCTAATCAATCAAGATTAAGCAGATTATCTACAATTAGAAAACAGCCAATGGACTGCTGAACTGTATGGGGCTACAGCAACCCTTCTGAGTCATTAATACAGGCTAACAAGCCGGTAAAAGTGTTTCTATTGCTCTTTCCACTCAAGAACATACTGTTATATCTCTTGGCCGTTTTACGATTTTACATGATGTGTTGCGTGACGAGTTTAAAACAACACATTCCAACTGGCCAGACTTTTGTTTTACATTTGTCACTTTTTGGATCTGATTCTGAATGTGTTATCAGTCCTGGATACAGGCTGTGGAGGAAATGTCAGGTACCTATGCAGGTATAGATATGTGTTATAGTATGGAAAAGAATCTCTGCTACAAAATTAATGTAGTGTCATGATCAATCAGTGTGATCGAACAACTGTATTTCGTTTTCACATTTCAAGTTTGACGGAACTGTGGTTATGAAACGTATAAAAACTAACATTGAACAGGAAAAAAAAAAAAAATCCTTTTCCATCCTTTTGAGATATCAGTGGTTATGAAACATTTCAGATACCGGAACACAGTCTCTGAAGGTTAGCCTTTCTTTTAAAAAAAAATTAAAAAATCCAAAAAAACATACATATAATAAGTTATTGGTGAACAGGAGAATGTGTCCATCGTTGCAAACCACAGAAATAAGGGCAACATTCACTGGGATAAACAGAAGAGCGAATTAGAAAACAAAGGTGTAAGACGGATGAGGACATCAGCTGCCTGACAAGGTTCTGGGTTTCGTTTGGCACAACAAAGGAACACAGAACAGAGGAAGAGCCGTTTGCCTTTCCCCCTAAACCCACACACTCATGGAGAAAGGACAGGTCACCCTAAATGAATATGGCCATTCTGGTGTACAGCTGTTCCTAATGTCTTACACGTCCTCTGGGAGAGAACAGGAAGGACATTGCTCAATGGTCCTCGGGTCCACACAGATGTGGGCTCAAACCTGTTGAGAGGGCACGGCCTTTGGCAGGACAGCTGTGTTCAGACAGATCCTCTGCTGCCTTGACACACAGCTACCCCAGCTTTCTTCTCAGGCAGCTGCAGGGAACAACAAACCCACCTCATTCCCCAACTCAACGTGCAAAGGTTTGAGTGAGTGCATTTCACACAACTGCATACGTCCTAGGGCTGCTGAAGAGCTGCTGCACAGGGTTCCTCAGTCCCAATGGAGCTGCAGGTCATGTGTGTCCAGCAGGTCTGTGGACATGCCCAGTGCAGTGAGTCCCCCGGCGGGCCCCGGCATGGTCAGGTCCAGCCACTCCATGTTGTCCAGGGCAGTGTCATGCAGGTCGAAGGAGCAGGGAGGTGTGGGGTCTATGAAGGGCAACTCAGAAGTGTCCATCGGGGAATGGGGGTTGTCCAGGAGCTGACAGTGCAATTCGTCTGCCAAACCCAACGTCCGTGGCTCTGGCTCCCCTGACAGCGTGCCCTCTAGAAAAGCCTCCAGCTGGTTGTCGGAGGCCAGAGTGGCCAGACTGGGCGTGGAGTCCAGGGTTAGAGAGGGCGGTGGGGCCACCTGCACCTGTGGCGGGGGCCGTGACAGCACTGTGTTGATGGGCAGGGTTGTGATGCTGGCTGTCACAGGCAGCGTCTTGGTCAGCGGAGGCAGGTCCTGTCGAATGAAGGGGGAAATTTCTGCACAAGAAGACAAAAGATTATTAGAAAACTATGACCAAACACTTTTGAATATCAAGTCTTGCGTTAAGAAAGGACATCACGCTCCTGAAACACTGCAAGCACACAGACTGAATTCCATCTAATATAATGGTAGAACACCACAGTGCGTGAGTGCCAGGCTGATCCCTTTCTGGTCCTGTCATTTCTCAGAAACGTAAGCATGGAGCAGCAGGTGGTGTAGTGGTTACAGCCATGGTCTTGCAACCCAAGGAACTAGTTTCAAATTCCTAACCCTGCTGTAGTGCCCTTGGTGAAGGCACTTACCCTGAATTACAGTAAGAATTACCCAGCTGTCTAACTGGGTAACCACTGGAAGTAGCTTAGCATACAAATCTAATGATGTATGTCATGTTAGACAACGGTGTCAGTTCAACAGCAATTACTATATCATTCATAAAAATAATAATACTCTAAATGCTGAATTGAAGGAAACCAAACCTACTGGAGTTACAAGACAACTGAAAAACAGCTCTTCCCCAACACATTTTTCACAGCAGCTTAATTTGGACAAATAAAACAAGTTTTACTCAGAAAAAGCATGTGTATTAACAATGGCTATTAATACACTGTTAAACTTCCTATGTAGTTGTGTGGCCAACTGCAGCACGCATGCGTACCTCCACTCTCAATAAGGATGTCAAACAGGTCATCCATCTGCTGGCTGGTTGCTGTGGGAACCTGCACAAAAAACACGCAGCAGCGAAAGACTAAGTGAAGGTCACATTTGACAAATGCCAGAGACTGATTAGTAAAGCACAGCAACGTCAGTGTGTTTTGCGTCGCTATTAGGAGCTCTGGTCGCACAAATACCTTCTGCATTTTCCTGTGGTTGCCCATCAGCAATATGCGTCTACACAGCAGTCTGCATAGTGGTTAAAGAACTGGACTTGAGATCAAGCGACTCAATGCTGACACCTCTCGAGAGAGAACTTGCTGTTGTACCCTTGAACAAGGGTCACTTGCTTGGTGTCAGAAAGGACGTTTGTTGATGGGTTACGTAAATAGTGTATCGACGGGTCCTTTCACCTGGGTCTGCATGCTGCGTGTCTGTTTGACAGCCTCCTCATAGCGGGGTGGGTCTTTGCTCTTGGGGGCATGGCCAGTGAAGCCAGACGATTGGAGGATGAAGGTGGGTGGGGAGGGAGTCTGGGGAAGACACTCTTTTCTCAGTTGAACTACATATTGTATTCTTTTGTACATAAATCCTGCATTTAATGTAGGTACAATTGCACACAAAATGCTGAACAGTACCTTGTTCACGGGCCCATTGGGAAGACTGGTAGAAGACCTGCCCTCCGGAGAACTGTTTAGAAAACACTGGGGAATCTCCTTCATCACCCGGGTCTGGTTAGGATTGTACTGGAGACCGCTAGCTGATGTGGTGCACACTGGAAAGGTCTGCAAAAGAAAATAGCAAATGTTTTATAAAAAAAAAAAAAAAAAAATTACTCTCCATATGGGAGAAACTAGAATACACTTTAGACTAGCACATATTTCAGCTATGGATAAAAGTCTTGCACAGCAATAGAATATTGGGCACACAGTCATGGACTACACTGTTATTCAGAACATCAATACTTCCATTTATTTTTCAGTAAAATACTTCAATCCATAGAAAAAAATATGCCATGTAATTTATACATAAATATTTAGACTGTGTTTTACTGAAAATACTCCTGCAAAGTTCCATTTATTACATTATAACACAACGAACCTCGTTTAGGCCTCAGCAAGCTGTCCCAGCAGATAAACCTAACCGCATGTGACAAAGAGCACACGGCAACGGACTGCTTTGACATTATTCAGCTAAAAACAAGACACGTAAATACCATCTGCGCATAATTAACCGCTTCAATATGAAATTCGAAGGTGATCAGAACCACGCACTGCAAATTAAGTGCACATGATTAGCTGATCATCAGGACGCGCTACATTTGTACATACAAAAAGTAATACATCCCATACAGCAACAGTCCAACTGCCATCCAACTGCCTGCTTAAAGTCCTGGATGAGCCCAGCAAATGAGAAGTATAAACAGAATCAACTTAAACAAACAACACACCTTTTAAGTTGTGGTGGAAATGGGCTCCATGCGCACAGCAGGGAATAGTCACTATGCATGGTGGCATGTGCCTCTCATTCAAACATTACAGAGGCAGCAGAGCTCAGAGAAAGATCAGATGATGTGAAAAGTTAACTGGCCCCCTGGGCCACAGAATGGTTATTTATAACTAGAAGCTCCAGTAACAGGTGCCACACCAGGACTTTGGCCTTGACAGCTTTTGATGTGGTTTGGAGAGAAACACCCCATCCTGCACGGACGGTGACTGACCAGACAAATGTGACACGAAGACGCATCGCCAAGTCACACACCCTTTGCGGGAGCACCACAAGAAGCAGTTTTTTGAGAAACCGGGCTAATTTTGATGAACGTGCCCAGTCCCTGTGACCCTAACGCACATGGCCTCGCGCCCCTGCTGGCGGATCCTCCAGATGTTTCAAGGAAGGAGAAACATCCCTGCGCTTTGATCTCCCAGCAGGACAGCGTCCTCCCCCTACTGCTCACATTCCTCATCCTTCATACTGGCAACCTGGACAATTTTCATCTTCCTTGCACCAGACTAACCGTCCAAAAAAAATACGTTTACTCCTTAAGCAAATACCACTACCATTATTTAGAAAAAAAATGATCTGAGGTATGGTGATAAAGATTCTTGCATCCATGGAGTGCGTTGTGTCCAAAAAAAAAAAAATCCTTCTTTAATAAATATTACTCAAAGAAACAAGTGGAAACGAGTAACAGAATGTATACTCATTCATCCTACTACCAATAACCTCTCGTCCTGTGCAGGGCTGGGTGCTCCAGAACCTATGCTGGAAACATAGGGTGTGAGGCAGGGTACATTCCGAATGGGACGCCAGTGCATCAAGGTGCAATAACACAGTTATTCACTCACACATAACAGAATACAGTACATACAATAAAGGCAACTTAGAGTCATAGATTTGAAACACATGCATTTGGACTATGGGAGTAGACCTGAGCACCTTGAGGAAACCTACACAAACACAGGGAGAACATGCAAACTACACAGACTGAGCTTGAATTGAACTCGTAACCCCAGAGCTGTGAGGTTATACAATCACTACCCATCCAATCAGATGTACAGAAACGGTTAATTTTGTCCCCGGGTAGCTGTTACCATTAACCCAATTAAAAGTGACGTATCAAAACGAAAGGTTGCCATAACCACTATGACCCAGAAAGCCCAAGCGTGTGGCCTTTAAATGAAAAAGAGTCTTCATAATTAACATTCCTGGTGTATGCAGCTTACACAAAAATAGCGACAGTGCTGTTGAACTGGATTCCAACATAAAGAAACAGATCCCACAGCGCAGATAACCAGAAACAGGTCTAGTGCAGAATTCACATAACCAGCCCGTGTAACAACATGGTAGAGGGAAGGCAAGTACTGTCTTCCTATGTCAGTCACGTAGTTTATTCCAGTTCAATGTGGGATACGCTGGCTAAGCACACACACAAAACACAAAAAAACTAACAGCTGCTTGCAATGGAAGGAGACTTAGACACTGACGTTATAAAACACAACTTCCTTCGGTCAGACTGACGAGCATAATGCAATAAGCTAAATAATAAAACAAAGTATATCAAGTACTAAGTAAGCTCAATTGCATTGCTGAATACACTTAATGTTAATTATTGCCTCTGTACACATGAGCCATTTCAGAACATGTCCACAGCTCTATTACCATGAGCTGATATTCTCAGGAAAGTTTTGACTTGTTGAGCTTTCCATACGTTACGACTGATATAAACCTGCATACCTAATATGTCTAGCTTTCTATTGCATTTTGAACACAAGACGTATTAACACCCAACAGCATTCCGTAATGTACAAATCAGGCAGCCGTTACCGCGTGAGGTCAAACTGACAATGAATCAATCGATTATTCAGGCCCGTAGCTGGCAGCTCAGAGAGCACTGCCGCTGTGGACACACAAAGGAAGGCTCTAGTTAATGTGGTTCTTCAACAAACAGTTCATAGTTAGTTGGTTAAGTGGTTCTCCATTGAGATTTGTAATGTAAACCATCAATTGTCTGCTTACTCTGGACTAACTGTCACTCACCTTTGTCAAATGATGGTTCTGGTTGGGCAGGTGCTGTGGGCCTGAATTCTCTGCTTTCTGAGAGATCATCTTGGGAACAGAGGGCTGGATGAGATCTTGGGCTTGAGTGGGTACTGTTGCCTGGACGATCTGCTGAGTCTGTAAGGTCATAAATGGCATTTTATACCTCTGAGTGGCAGCCTTACGTCTACCTCTGCACAAAGTTACTTCAAGTTTCCTAACTTAAATGATCAAATAAAGACCCTTACCACATAATACTACAGTATAATACTGTACTGATCCATAAACATGATGTAATTGTAAACATCACAAATACTCAAGTACCCAAAAAAGATGAGTAAATTACAATGATCTGTTTAATGCACAAAAATTTTAGAAATTACACTATACTATATATTTATTACAATGTTTTACAATCATAATAAAGCATGAGAAAAAACACTAATAAAAATGAAATCCTCAGCTTAGGACTATCATGTCTGGACTAGGAACAACAAGAGAGAGATGCAGGCAGGATACCTGCAGGCTGACAGTGGTGCTGGGCAGTTGGATGGTGGTGCCTGTGGTTGGGAGTGAGACTGGCACTAGGATCTGAGTGGTGCCTGGTTGGGTTGGGATCAGAGTCTGGGGCTGGCCTAAGACTTGGGGCACATTTGGGTGGATGAAGAAGGGGGGCAGAGAGACAGGTGGGATTGGGCCTGGGGCAGGATTGGAGGCAGGTTCCTCCTGTTTGACCACAGGAGGCTGGGTTAAGGGAGACCATGTGGCCAAGCAGTTCTGGGAGATGCTCTTCTCCTCCTTTACAGGGGCAGGAGGGCTCTGCTCTAGGGCAGGACCTGCTTGCTGGCCCCTCTTCTCCACCTCCAACTGCATCTTCAGCTCCTCCACCAGGCGTTGCTCCTGCTCCAGGCGGCGCATGAGCTCTTCGATTTGCCGCTCCTTCTCGTGCAGGCGCCGGTCCTTCTCCTCGGGGACCTCTTTGCGTGGAGACATCACCGGAGCAGATTTTGAGGGTTCGGCCACCGACACCTCCTCTGCGGCAACAGTGCAGAGCTCCAAGGGCATGGGCGATGCTGGGGGTGTTGAATTCATGCTCTCTGGCACTCCCTGCTGGATGGGCGAGAGGCGCTGAACGGTTGAAGAGGCATTCACCTCCATAGCAGAGGGGGACAGGGTGCCCCCGGTGAAGCTTGGTGGTGGTACAGTAGTGGCACTGGTGCTCTCCTGGAAAGGCCTCAACCGTTCGATGAGGTCCGTCTTTGTCCCTGACACTGGGAGCCCCCGAAGCTTCAATTCCATCTTTAACTCAGCCACCTGGGGATGATTTTCATGATTTTATAAGAAACCAAATACCATCCTACCCCTTATATTCCCTTACACTCTTTGCTCATAGTTTTCCTTGATATAATTCATAAAATTACCTTCCCGGTGTTAATGTTTAACTATTTAACAGACTGTTCAGCTAGAAAAGATGTGCACACTAAAGCGCTCACCTTCATGTCTTCTAGGTTGGCTGGCAGTGGGCCAGGCTTGCGGTTGGCCAGAGTGTTGTTGGGCCGTGCAGGGGCAGCGGTCGGAAGCGACACCACAATGGAGTTAGTCAGGCCACCGTTGCTGTTCAGAGCTACGCTGGAAGTGCCGGCCTGCCCCTCGGCCACTGGCCTAAAGAGGAAGGAAGAAAGCATGAACAAAATGAGTGACTTCCTCATCCTACAGCATTGAGCAAACAAACCAAGTGGAACAATGCAGACAGAGCAGTAAATACCACACTCATCAAATTTTAAGCGAAGGGGCCCTGTGTGATCCTACCATCTTCCAACCAACTAAACCTGCACACTCAATGTTGTGATCTACCAGGAACTTATCTCGGTTTGAACTTATCTATAAATTCACACATAGAATTCTGTAATGTTTAACTAAAGTAATTTTGGTATGTTTAAGATACAGAGCATCAAAACTGATCTAGCTAAAATCAGCATTCTGAGTTAGGAGCAAAGTACAAGCAATTGAACACTGTGTTTCATCCACACTTTACATAATACAAAGGAGTGATTGCCTTTTTTAAACAGTGAGACAATCCGTCAGATTGGCCAGCGTCAGAAGAGGATTTTGTCTCTCACATATGCTCTTTACTCAGCGGACGACTATGCATCTCTGGGCCGAACGAGCTGTGGATATGGGCGTCGCCTACTTGAGTGGGGCAGGGAGGATGGCCTGGTAGTTGTAGTGCTGCTGCTGCTGCTGGCTTAGAATCTGCAGCTGCAGGAAAAGCTGCTGCTGCTGGAGGAGCCGTGCGTACGACGAGTCCATGGGCGCCTCGCTAGGCTCCTGCTTCTGGTCCGGAGGGATGTATTGGTGGTACTTCAGCTTTTTGACTCGTGGTCTGGGCTCTTTGCCCTTCTTGCTGCGGCTCTTGTCTCCGGCTGGTTTGGGTTGGCTGTGCTGCATTAAGGTAAAAGCATGAAAACCACACGTTTACATTTATTTATTTAGCAGACGCTTTCCTCCAAAGCGACTTCCGATGAACTCTATGTCGTGTTATGAGCCCACACACCTTATTCACCGCGGTGACTTACACTGCTAGATACACTATTTACACTGGGTCACTCATCCATACATCAGTAGAAGACACTCTCTCTCTCTGTCACTCATACACTATGGGTGAACCTGAACGGCATGTCTTTGGACTGTGGGAGGAAACCAGAGCACCTGGAGGAAACCCACACAGACATGGGGAGAACATGCAAACGCCACAGACTAAGCAGGGATCGAACCCACGGCCTCAGGCACTGTCAGACAGCAGCGTTACTTGCTGTGCCACTATGCCGCCCACACCTTATATCCCACATAGCTTGTAACACAGGATACTTTGCAAACTATGCAGGTAAGTATAACCGTTAAGAATTTCTATTTGTTACCAATGCAAGTACCAGTGCTGGACCAAAATAACTGCTTCAACTGAAACATATAACCTCACAAGTAGCTAGTTCTAAAGTCACTGAATATTAAAACATCAACTAAGAACAGTAACAGTAGCCATCAAATGGTAACTGATTAAATCACTGGGCAGGAACTGAACTACAGATGTCCCTTTGCTAAAGCTCCAGATTATACACAGTCCTGATCTTATTGTTACACTTTCAAACAATGTACCACAAAATTGAAAAAACAGGATGAGGAAATAAGGTAAGAATTGGAACATCTAAAGAGGAAGGTGACATCTGTTCAGTAGAACAAGATACAGGATACACTGTAGAATAATAGCCATTCCAGCCATAGTCACTCAGTGAGGCTCTCAAAGTCAACAGGTCACCAATGAGACCGGTCTTTGTTATACTACCAGAGATCAGGGGGGAAATTAAGAGTTTAAAATGAACTGAAAATTGTTTCTGTCATAATTAATAATTAATGCCCTTGATTAAATAATGAAAATGGGCCCTAATGCTATTTTAAAATTAGTCTGTGGCTATAGTCCATACTTAAGAGCAGGTGGTATAATAGTTAGAGCTATAGCCTTCCGCTCAAAGGGCTCAAATTCAAATCCCACTGCCTGCTTTAGTACCCTGAGTCTAATTACTTACCCTGAATGGATACAGTAAAAATTACCCAGATGTATAAACAGGGGATACTACTGTAAGTAACTTATCATTGTAAGTCGCTTTGGAGAAAAGTGTCAGCTAAATAAATGTTTCTGAGAAAAATTCCCAAAACTCTTTTCTAGACAGGAAGCCCTGACATCACATCGCAAAGTCACAAAGTTTGGGGGGGAATGGTTTTTGCAATTCCTTATTCTCACCTCTTTGGCTCTTCCAAAAAAGCTTTTATACTTTTTTTTTAAACAATATTTAGAGAGGGCATCTATTTAATGCAAGCTTGCCCATGCCCTCATAAAGGCTATACTAACAGTTTACCTTCACCAGTGTGGGCCCTGGCTTTGAAGGAGCCGGTATGGTGATGGACTGGGGGGCAGCTGCCAGACGAGCTGCTGGCTGGTCACTGGTGGAGACAGGTTTTGGGAGCTCCGTTTTAGGCTGGGACACAGCAGGATGGTACTGCATTGAAAAAAAAAGTCAAAAGATAAACTGCACGGTTCAACCTGGACACTTCATTAATCCATCCCACAAGCAGTAACATATGAGAAATCTACCTCAAAACAAAACACCAATTACAACAACGTAACTATGCATATATAAAAAAAACTCAAAATATAGGAAAAATATCTGAATGTAATATTCTAAGCGCGATTAAAAATAAAATTACAGCATTTAACAACAGCAGCACAGCTTTATAAATGGGTATATCCTTGTAAGCTATTTGGGAGAAAAGCATCAGCTAAATAAATGGGGCTCAGGGTAAAGGAACCCTGATGAGCCAATGACCTGCTCAAGCTGACACAGGGAGTGTATCAATAAGAAGTCTGAAGGAAGTGGCCTTCTGCACCTGCATGGTAGAACTCAGCAGTGGGGGAGAAGCTTCAACAGGCCTAGGCTCCCCAGGAGAGGGGGCAGATCCTTGGGACTCCTGGCTGGCAGGCTGTTCTGGAGAGAGGGCATCGCTGCTGTCTTCCTCAAATGGGTACATGTCCAGTGTCTTGGGATAGTTCACCTGGCCGACTGTGGGATCAACCAGAGGCTTCAGTGCCAAGCAATTCTTTTTAAATAAACGTGAGCATTACAGAGGGACTTTGTGGCCGACGGCAAAATAACAGACAACTGTTGTGTGAAACCACCTAGAGGAGAAGGAATACCAGTTGCTGATAAAGCTTCCAATTCCCTTGAATGCTAAATTGAAATCTCACTTGCTGCGAACAGTGTAATCCTTTTCACTGAACTGTTTCATTTGTTATTGGGGCAGCAAGCAGCATTCTGGTTAGAGGTGATGTCAAGTACTGCCGATTACCGTACTTTTCCTGAATTGCTACACGGCTGTATAAATTAGGTAAACCACTACAAGCAGGACAGTGTAAAAATCTAACCTTGTATATAACGAAACAATAGGTATTATGTTGTGATGTGTATAAAATTATGCATCACTGCATTTTCCCGTAAGTTGTATGCATTATTGTTAATGTTTCTGTTTAGCTTCAATTTCAGGCAGCTAATGTGTTTAATGATCAGTGAATACAGCACATTTATTCAGGATATCTTCAACATTTATATAAAGAAGGGTGTTCTTGCATGTGGAACAGAATAATGGTGCTTCTTTAATAACATTATTGCAGGCAACTTTCTGGCATTGTGGTGCGGTCGACTTGGCCGGGTCCCGCTCTCTGAGGTTTGAGTCCTGCTTGGGTGCTTTGTGACAGATTGCCCGTGCCATCCTGGATGTGTCCTCTCCCCTCCAGCCTTGCACTCTGTGTTTTGCGGGTTCAGCTCCGGCTCAGGACAAGTGGTTTCAGCCAGTGCGTGTGTGTTTTTGGTATTGTGTTTCAGAAGTCTACTATCTGTCTTCCCACTGCACCACTGGTGGTCTCGCTCACCGATGATGGCCTCCTTGACACTAGAGTCCACAGGAAGGATGTTCTTCTCCACCAGCTCCATGGGCCCTGGGCGCTGCGCGATCTTCTCGTTGAGGTCATCGGCCAGCCGGGCCCTCTTTAGCTTCAGCTGGGTGGCCTGAAGCGAGGGCTCTGCCAGAGTCTCTGCAACACATGGGTCTCATCGGTGTCCTGGTCACAGCTCGGGTGCAGTCGGTACGCCAGGTCTGTACTTCCCTAAATCACCCTAGGTTTTTACATATCACCTCACTCACTCAGCTCACTAAAACCTTTTAACAATTGTAAAAATCCCATTACTGTATTATACTGTGTTTCTGGAAGAATCACTCCTGCTTTCTGAAAGTTTTGTTTTAAATCGTATTTAATCTATCAATTGTATACTCCACATAAAACCACGGAGACCCTCCTCAGCAGTTTGCTGCATATAATAAATAGTCTGCAGGTTCTTTGCCGTGTTAAAGTGATTTAGAGAGAAGGCAAAGGCAAACACCGTACTAAAACCTCTATCTTATAGGTTCTGGTTTGTCATTAGGGAAGAGAGGAAACGCCACGTCCGAGAGGGCCCTTGGCACCCGGGCCTAAAATAACATGGCACTCAGCTGGAACAGGAGCTGGCACTCGAGCCCTTAATCCTGTGTTTTGCAGGCCACTGCAGCCAAAGCGATTGGCAGGAAACTCGGAGAACTCGACACTCCGCCATCGTGGGAGAGGCCTCACCTTGAAGAATGTGCATGCGCACCAGCTCAGAGCGTTCGGGCCGACTGCGGATCTTGTGCTTCAGGAAGTTCTCCGTCTGAAAGAAGAACAAAGTTTTCACACAGACCAAACATTTTCAGATGAAAAGCTTCACAGCAGTGCAGGATGTGAATTGAAAAGGCATCAGCATTCTTGGAGCAAGTACAAGGCACACATGCATTAAAAGGCTATGTACTAAGTGCTGGTAGGTGGCACCTACAGTACCAGCAAAAGTTTGAGTTCACTTGGGCAATGCTTGCCTGGGACAAACTGAAAAGAACAGTCAGAGCAGAGCAACAAGTGTCCAACATCTCCGGGAATCACTGTAGAAGAGCTAGGAAGCCACGTTGGCTCAATTCCTGGGTAAACTTTTTAACTGAGTGAAAAAACTAGCCTCCAGCAAGTGGACTCTCTCTTTTGACTAAATGTCGGGACCCCGATGGATAAAATAGTACTGCTTCCTGATTTAATCATGACTTCATACATATTAATGAAAACATTAATAAATATAATATTAAAACGTCCTTAATATCCAATGAAGTGCGCAAGCACAAGACGGACTATGCCGACAATCTCTAAGCCGGGGTAGGCTGGTCAGGGCTGGTCAGGCTGCCTAGGCTACTCAAGGTGAAGGACAAGCCGCATTTGCGATGGCTTACCCGGGCCCTCTCCAGGCTGCGGATCTGCTCGTGGAAGGCTGCAGGGCTCTTCAGGGCTGCAGAACGGAAGACCGGGTCAGGGTCACGACTCGACCTTTCATCAGTCATTTAACGACGCAGACTGCACCCCTTAAACGTGTGCAACTGCCTTTCATGAGGAGTATCTCATTTGGTATCAGTCAATGCACAATTATGTTTAGTTTCTGTATAAGAACAAAACATCCTGGTTAGTTTTTGTAATTTTACAATACCGTATTAAAATGTAAAAATAACATGAGCTCAATTCAAACGTAAAACTAAAATTCAAACGTAGTAAGAAGGTTAAACGTAATTACACTTCACCACAGTGATTTCAGAATGATACATCACCCCAACTGATACTGCAACTGGCATCTTCTTGATGACTATACATTTTGGTATTCTCATCTACGCAGAAAGTTATCCAGCGTAAAACTGATGTTTAATTCTCAACAAGTGACTAATAGAGAGACAGAGAGGGACTACTAACTGCATAAAGGCAACGGAAAATTGTCAGGGTACTAGCAGCTAAGGACAAAAAGATGAAAATGGGAAAGCAGACATTTTGAAATGAATGATTCGAACCAAAGCCGAGGCTCAATACCCTCATACCTTGTAGAAACACAAATTCAAAGGGCCAAAATCATCAGCTGCATTTCTATCTTTCCCAAGATGCATGCATACTCAGCATTCATCAAGGAAATTAAAATTCATACATTTTAAGATTGACAATCAATGAGTGTCATATAACGTGAGGGTTCGCAAACTGAAAAAGTGAGGGATAAGTTTCAAGAGAAATGGATTTCTTGGTTTTTATACTTGACAGACTGTTACTCGAGACTAGGTTATTGAGTCTTGCTTCCTATGACTCATTCTGCACCAGGAAACAAAAAGTCTGGACTCATCATATTGTAAATAGGTCATTGTAACCATTGTAACTTTTCATGCAGCCAAGGGAAGGTTTAATTTTTGGTCAGCGAACAATATGACATATAGTACAAAGTACACACAAGAGTTCCTAAACCTGGAAGAACGAAGCACTGTCACCATGGTGATCTGGACACAGGTCACTGAAATGACCACTTTAAGCCGAAGGCAGATCGGACCCTGTGAGGGGGTCTGTGGGCAGCTTTTGCGTATGATTCTGAAACGGCCACTGTCGGGTAGACGGAGGGACAGGAACCGCTCCGACACAACTGAAAAGGATCAATACAGCAGCGTGGGAAATAGCGCGATACTCATGGCACCGCCACACCCCACAAGATCCTTCATGCACAGTGTAATTCCTTTCAGCCAATAGGCTCTGATAACCGACACAGGCAAAGTGAGGGAACACTGAGGTACCGAGGCAGTAAAACGTTTCAAGTTAAAATTATAGCCTCTCTGTAGCTTATTCAGCAAACACGGCGAGAATACACAAGCGGTTGATGCTCTGTAGCGAGGTACACCTTGTCGGTGTGTGAAAGTTGGAAACAGACATGTAAAGTACCGACACATGGTTAGAACACATGAAGGTAACATCTCCAGACTTTGACTTGGGACACAGGCAACAGAAACCCGAAGACAAGTGGAACAACAGGAAGTGGTTGTGACAGAGTAATGCAGGGCAGCTCTGCAAGACTGTCTGTTCCCACAAGGGATGAGAACAATGAGCTTTAAACCTACTTTACTCAGTTCCGCAATCTTATTATAATTTCTGTAGTAATGCCGGGCAACACATGGATTAATTCTTCATTGCGTAAATCCCGGTGAAGCAGCTAACCATATCAGAAGGGTTAAATATATTCCAGTTTCTTGGGAAATTTCTGAAATATGTAGTCAGCATCATGCTTTACAAAGACCTTAATCTCAATACCTCTGTACTCCAAGTCAGTCATGCCTGTTCTATAGTCTGACTGTTAATGTTGCTGAGCTCAAACTCCAGACCCATGCAACACTTAAGCACCCGTTTGCATGGGATCGATGCAAACCTCTGTTTTAAGCATCCACTGAACGTGTAACCAGCCTTCTATACGCTGATCTTAAAACGGACTTCAATTAATTACTCACACACACAAGCTTTGAAAGCGGTTAAAAACTAAGCAAACAAAACAGAAAAGTGTGCAGACCCATTCATTGTTCCGAATTTAATTAATAAGAAAACTGTTTACGGGTTTCATACTTTGTACAACTTCTGGTTTTGGAATGAGATTAGGCGAAAGTTATGAAAGATACGCATTTTTATCTCCCAATAACTCAGAAGCTGCTGTCGTGACAACGTGGACGGAGAGGGTCGGGAGGCATTTGCCATACTTACGAGGCATGATGCCCTGGTCCACCAGCTGTTCACGGGTGCGTCGCTGCTGCAGTCGGAGTTGGAGGACTGTGGAAAAGCAGAAAGCTGGAGGATTAGGCTCAGCGGCACACACTGCTGCAAGGCTGCCCTCCGGCACGTCAGGGGCTGGGTGTCAGAGCAGGATGTGCCGTTATATAATCTTGCCTCCTGAGCGAAACACACAGTCACACACAAGTGCTTTCTCTCCTTCACTCACACGCACACGCAGGGTTTTGTATGCGAGCACTTGCTTTCGTACAGACGCGCTCTCTCACACACATATGGACACTCAGCCTACCACAGAAATCCCGTGCATTTCCTTTCCATCAAGCACCGAAAAAATGACTATACCAGAAAGCAAAAGGATTACTTAGAAAGAACATAGTGGCATATTTTTGGCTTTAAAAATAAAAAAAAAATTGTAAAGTATACATTTCTGAGTACCGACAAGTTCTAAGTTTTACAGTAATCACATAGCAACTGCTCTAAGGGAAAACACATGCGAAGAAGCAAAACTAACGAAAGACTGCAAGTTATTTCAATATTTTCGGTGAACAACACCTGAAATGTAGTCCTAACTACCAAATATCATACCTTAACTTTGTGGCTCAAATGAATGCACCAAACACTGATTTGACACAGTACAAAGAAGCTGTATACCAATAAATGTGTTAACTGAAATTCAGATTATTCTGAATTCTATCCTGAATTATGGGTCATCTTTCTAGAATCCAAAATAATCTGAGTAGGACAACACAAGCTGTTAAGGTGTACGCTTTGAGTAAAATGTTACCAACTTTCTAAAAGACCTCTGAAGTGGTCATGAACCATATTGAACTTCACAAAAACCTTCCGATCAAAATGTGGCACCATTAAATGACCGTAGAAGTAATTGAAAAGTACGTGGAAACATTTTACTTTTTTCAGTATGATCCCCCCCCCTCAGTGATTAAGACACACTGAATATCCTCTAAAGCATAAGCATTTACATACATCCTTATATAAAGCATTACCAGTTTGATTTATATGATAGAAAAAAATACCTTTATACAATTCAAACCATTTTTTGAGATGACTCCAGCACAGATGTGAGTCATTCAGCTCTAAATTGAGCGAATGCGCTCCGGTGATGTCATGTGAAGAGCAGTACAGTATTAAATGAGCACTACTGAGTGAGTTGTACTAGTAGATTTGGTCATAATAAACAATAACATAAGCTTATTTGAAATATTTACAAACACTTTAAGATGCAAGCTATCTCAATCTCCAAAACACAGCACAACACGGTCAGACAACATGCAGCAGGAGTTGACTAATGATGTGCTCCACATCGTGCCTCTTTTGAGCCACTCAAACCTTAAACCCCGAGGAAATATCACTCCATGGGAGAAAAACACTGACTCACCCCTGGCAAAAAATAAACTGGGCAGCTGCAAGAGCTGAAGGGTGAGTTAGGGTTAGAGGTGAGAAGAAGCCACATTGTGCTCATAGGTAAAGGGTAAAGTGGGGCCACGGCATTAAACAAGCCCCCCTTTCCCGATTTGGGTCTGTTTAGACCAGGCATCCTCTATGATCCACTTGTTCAGGAGCATTAAGCTAAAAAGTCTGGGTTGATTTTCTGCTCTTCAACATTTTTGGAGTTGGTACAACAGCTCACATGAGGCAAACCAATTTTTGGAAACAATACCAAATGTGAAACCTTCCACAGAGCACAGTAATAAATACCAACGTTATCCAACAAAGAGAATTTCTGTAAAAGGAGAAACTGTGGCTTCCATGTTTTAAATGTCATGGTATAAAATTACTTCACAAATGACTACAAGAGTTCTGATGTACATGTTTAATAAGAAAACATGACAACTAAGAGAAACAAAACAGTTGCCAGAAGTCATTTGGAATTCTGAGACCCAGTGGTCTTAAACAAACCCAAATGATCAGGAAAAAACAAACTTCCAGACTCTAGACTCACATCAGTTCTTGAGATTGATTTCAATTGCAAACCGCCAAAAGAGAACAGGCGAAACAAGCTTTAGTTCCGGTTCTGTCTATCTGTCGCAAGCCCGTGGTCAAACATTGTGTCATATGTACACAGTAAAAATTACCGTGTGGATGCGGGGCTCCCAAAAGAGTAAGTTGTCTCACCTTGGTAAAAAACACTCCTTTGTCACGCAGCTGCCACGGAGTACAGAAATATATCCAATATATACATTGGAGAAGATGAAGTCTAGGCACATAAGGTAAAGTTGTTATAATGACCATACACAAACAGATTGCAAACAAGACATCCTGAGTGGTATGCGATCATCATCACATAAAAATAGGACTGCTGAAGCAGAGCTAGAACTGCTCCAATCTAACAAAGGGATTTCAGCATGAATTATTAAAGAGGAGAACACACTGGCCATATTGCAGCTTTAGCTCTCAGTGGTGATGCCCCGTTGGGGGGAGGGGGGGTAGCTGCACCTGATCTGAAGGTGCTGCTGCAGATGCTGGAGGTCTCTACATCCGGGCCAGCCGTCGTACCGGGCAGGTGGACGTGACGTGGGCTCTTGCGCCCGTCCCGAGTGAGGAGGTCCAGAGCGAGGTCTCAGGGGAAAGTGTCTTGGTGTGAGACATCTCAGAGCACTCCATTAAAGGTCACCCTAGTTACTCCTGCCCTGCACCGCGCTATCTTTTCCCTCCTGTGCCTTCTCACTGTGTGCGTCTCTGGACTCTCACCGTTGTGATTCCACGCAGCCAATGAAAGGTTAGGGAGAGGGCCCAGCGAAGCTGATGTTAACCCTTGGCACTACCTTAACTGCACTCAAGGTCTAGTATATTGGGCTGAATTTCACATAAAAATCAGAGCAACACACTGTAGCCCTCATATGTAGCCAAAACTAGATGACAAAATAAACCTACCATCTCCTGGAAACAGCAAAACTTTGAGGCTAGCACCATAAAAATTTTACGCTTTCCCTTTATCAAAGCATACCTGGCTTGATCTACAAGAGACAATATGTGCTGCTGTAATATTTGTATCTTGAGAAACAGGAAGTATACCACTACTTTTAAAATGTTAGGACCCATAAGGACACGGCTGCACTTGTTTACACAACATGCATAGTCTCAAAATTCTGAGAAGGCAACGAAAAATTACGACAACTGAGAACATATGCTGGCGAACCACACACTGTTGTGTCATTGTGCAAAAATGAGTAAACACTCTATAGCTATTAGGATAATTAAAGTTTTTCATGTGGTCCTAAATAATAGCAAGCTGCTGCAAACAAAACGCTTGTGTTAATTAAACACTGTGTAATCAGTCCACAACAAACTGGTTAACCTTCCATTACAAGTCTTGTTTGTCTCTAAGCTATATGTTGCTTTGGAGTCCGCAAAGTGAATAAATGTAAATGCTTCGAAAGTGCTAACGTGTTAAAAAATATCATCAAAATAGTATTTTTACCGTTTGCGCCTTACTGGCATTTTGTGACTAAGAGAACCGAGAAGCATTCTCTTAAGGTCAATGAGGAATTTGTGTTACGCAAATCGGACCAAGTGAAGCCGTGCCACGGAACGAGGAGGCGTGCGAGATGGGCTCCGGGGATCGTGACACCTCCGAGAAATGAGAATGCACGCAAAAATGTGATCGAGGAGGAGACGGGCTCACGGTCCAACGGTTAACATAAGGAGGAACTGTCAATAAGGGTAACACACAGCACACAGGCAAGAATGTCGGGTCAGCTGGGTTGACATTTCCAGTCACTGACTAACTGACCTTAACGCTGCCCTCCATCATCGTTGGTCAAAGTAAAATGACCTGCAAACACAGCCAACGCACAGCCTGAGGTAGGAGTGTTGGTGTGAAACTTCCTGTCCACATATCTCACTGAAAATGATTTATCCCCAATTTTTGCCCTACAGATTAATTCTGAAGGCAGATGAGAATCTTATGACTAACACTAGGTTTGCATATTTACCTCCCTTGTGAGCTGTGTGAATTACGAAGCAGTATTCTTCTAGTCCTGCAACGCCCATCACACCGTGCGACTGTGAAATACATGGACTTGTAAGCTGAACGTAATGAATCCGTCAACAATCGCCATTAAATAGAAGGTTGTGAACATTATGGATTTTTATTTTTGGTAATTAGTAGGCTTTAGTAGACTTCATTTGATTTTTCAAGGTTTCCTACAGAACCTAAGCCATGAATAATTTAATGGACATCTGCATTAAGCTTTTATTGCTTGTGACAGTGATAAGGGAGAATTTGGATTTACTAAGAAATCCAGTTATGAAGTCTCATTTGTGTTTGTGTTGAGGATCAAGAGTAACAATAACAATAGGTTACTTTGACTCTTAAGATGCACATAATGCATGCAGCTGCACTAATTAATAGTAGAGTAACAACTGTCAGCTCTAACATGGCCTTATCCAATGTCTAGATTACATTCAACACAGCAAGGTATATTAACTTCTGCCATTACCACTATATTAGCAAACACACTGCTGCTTGGTGGGGCTCATTTGACCGACTCAAAGTCGTTTCTATTGATTTACATATTTGAATTTGTGAATGTGCATTCATCCATTGCACATTTATACTCTAACCATTTAATTATGTAAGAATGTGTGTATTATTTATACTGAACAATATTTCACAATTCCACAAATGTTTTACTTGTATGCTTGAACTGTATTTATACTTGTTTATATTTGTTTTTGGCACATTATCCAACAACTTAAGAAAAAACAAATTGCAGCATCGCTCTGCCTTTCCCATCCTACTCTGACATTTTAATAAGTAGTTTGACCTGTGTTTTATGGTTAAACAGAAATGGAATACAGGCTAGTGATTGAGATAATCACTGGGGAAAAGAGATGTTATTTCAGAAGCAGGGGAGGCTAGATGGAAAAGTTCCTTATTGATATCAGTGATCTACTTTAATTATGCAATCTCAAAATTTTTTGTCACAAGCCTTGTAGGGGAAGCTATTCTTTTTTATATCTGCTTTCTTCTTTAGTTCTTACTTGGATGACACATTTTTTAAAAAATATTTTTCACGGAAAATACGTATTTCCAAACTGACCTCAAAATACAAGAAAACACATTTAGTCCAATTTTCAAATACCGTCATACCCTACCCACACCCATTCTAGTTAGTACACTTGGACTTTACAAGGAATTTCATTTAACAACCCTACCTCAACTTACAAGGACAGACTTTGAATTTCACATGCCTGCTGACAGCTGAGTGGGATGAGACCACAGCCACCATGTAGTCTTCTACATAGTTGTAGTTTGGCATTAAATTGTCAATCTCCATAAACCCTTGTTTATTAATTTCACCTCTTATAATCTTAAAAATTATGGTCCCTCTTTGGACTATCAAAACAATGTAAACTTGTTTGGTCAATGCAAATTCATTTGCATTGTTTTCATTGATTTCGTTGGTCTCTAGCACTCTATTTTTTGCATTAAAGATTCAATTAATACGGCAAGACAACATTTTACAAACGATGAGTTCAAAGCAAAAAATGATCATTTTAACAAAACTTCTTGAATTTAAAAATGAAAATTACAATTACATTAAATATTCTATTCATCATCAGATATTTAGCTATTGACAAACTTTGACAAAAATCACATATTTTCATTATAAGAACCTGCTTCAGATATGGATAGAAAAATGTGTGTTTTGATGTTGAATGCGCTTCTTTGAGAAGAAGGCAGCTTAAGTCTACAAAGTACACACCTTTTTGTATGCAACAAATGTAAAAATGGCCTCAGTTATTGACACATGCATGGGTTAGTGTTATAAAGAGCCTAGATGTGGGGGAAAAAAGGTGAGCTTCCCTTTCCAAGTACAAACATACCATTCATGACAGACAGCAGATTTATTTGGATGACAGCACTTCTGACAGAGGGTGCTTTCAGCTGAATCTTCACAAAAATATCAGCATGTCACTCATCCTGGAATTGTGCAAACTTACTTCACACCTCTGACCCCTGGGACATATCTTTCCTTGCCCTCTCATCCTCTGCACGTCAGCAAACATTTTCAGACAGGGCTCCAGAGTGAAGTATACAGAACACTAGGAGTTTGTGAACTCGACAAGAAAGCCAACAAGGTCAGAAGGAATAATAAAAGCTTTGCTGCCTATATCATTAACCCAGCTTCAAAAAATACATTCCTGAAACACCTGCTTGGAAAAACAAGTGATATTTATTTTGTTAATCGATCACATAATACTGTAAATGTCTGAAAAAGGGAGAATTCAAGAAGAAATGGTTAAAAGAAATTCTGAGAATCATTTAGCCATAATTAAAATTTGATGTCTAAACACTATTCTGGTGTAATTACTTGCTTGGCCAAGATTCTCTGTGTATAACAGGGGTTAAACTTGGCAGTGTCACAAATGGTCAGACAACACTGTGCTCCCAGCAATCTACTAAGGGTAGACTGGGGACTTGAGAGATTTGTGGAAACTTAAGGCTTTTTTAAAAAAAAGAAAAAAAGATTTAGTGCTTTCTACATTTACTTCAATTATTCAACAGGAAGAGAGCCAGGAGACAGACAGGAAGGACATGCGAGGAGAGAGAATGAGAATGGCACGTGCACAGTGCTAACCGTTCTTGCGCTCATTGAGAGGTGGCAGGTTCTGGCTGGGCTGTAAGGACAGCTCTTCCATCTCGTGTGTAACCGTCTCACTCTGTGGGCTGGGAACGAGCACCCCCACATCACTCTCCGCATCCAGCAACCCCTGGGGCTCCATTTCTCCTACGGGAAGGAGTCGGGGTGTATCCGCAGGAACAGGGCCGCTGGTCAACAATGTGCCCAGTGCAATGTCTGTAAAATTAAAAAAAAAATCTGTATATTTCTGTATTTTGTTTGTGTGTATTTCTACTTCTAAATACAATTTATGGGGATGGTAACTTTGTAGTTTGTCAATAGTGACAAGTTGCACATAAGTTCATTACAAACATTAAAATACTTAAACTAAATATACTAGATCATACTAAATCTATGATTTAGACATTTTAAAACCACACACAAGAGTCTGTATTCCTCAAAAGAGTCAAGATTATTTTGTATGCATATTATTTATGAAGTACTGTGTATTATAAAAGAGATATTCTATATACTTACTGACTATACTCAGGTATGGTATGAACCATACAGTTTTTCAGTAAGCTATTAACAGTATATTTGGTACAACAGTAGGTAATGTTAACTAAAATCTACTACACATTTACAACATACACAATATGCATTTCTATAACAACAACATTTATGGTCATTACCAATATTACACACAAATTTCCAAAAAAAAAATATACAAACCCCATCATGCACTTAAAGTGTATGATCATTTTGAGGGTACTTTTGCATTTTAGGAAGTACCAGTAATCATAACAACTCAACCAAAGAACAAACCAGAATCCAGATCCAATACTGGAAAAGATACAACTGGGATTATGTCATTATGGTGGTTTAACATTAGGGGGGAAAAAAAGAAATGTGTATATAAGTAAACAGCACAGTAACCATGGCACCAGAAGCGAACCAACCACACAATTTCTCTATAATTGCTTTCATGACTATATTCATTCACCTTCTCTAACAGTAGCTTATTTTACATTTGATGAACAATGATTTCACTAGACTTCCACTGAGGTTTTATCGTATGGAGCATCTTTCATTAACTTTTGTGTAGTCTATATTAATACAGAGAAAAAAGCAAACATGCTTGGTGAGATAATATGTTTATTTGCAACATAAATCATCCAGCTTTACCAAAAGAGGCAGATTTTCAAAGGTCTGCTGGAATTAATCAAACAACCAAAGGACACAATTAAAGATTCCAGAATGTTTAAAGCCACATCTTATTCAATGCAGGAAAATAAAATAAATTATACTCTGCAAATGTTAAACCTTCAGAGGATTCTAGAGATATATTAGGAGATTAATGGGTCTTACAGTTAATCAAAACAAGCTGCTGACCAAAAAAGACACAAACGGGTCAAAATCTAAGCAATCTAAAAGAGCGAAGACAGAATAGGACAAAAAAGTTGGCTAATATTGAAATTTTCCCCTAATTTGTCATGTGTGAGTTGGAAGCATAAAATGTACCTTTTTCTCAAAGAGTTATTATCCATTTTCAGTGAAAGTTATCCTGAAAATTGCTGAGCTATGCTTTATCCATGTAGAG
Source organism: Scleropages formosus (assembly GCF_900964775.1). Classification (NCBI taxonomy): domain Eukaryota; kingdom Metazoa; phylum Chordata; class Actinopteri; order Osteoglossiformes; family Osteoglossidae; genus Scleropages; species Scleropages formosus. The sequence goes on along the minus strand of NC_041825.1, from coordinate 12,038,204 downwards.
ATACACTGCGTGCTTCAGTTTAATAGACACTCTGGATAATATTACATCTTGATATGGAATATATGAAGTACGATATACTTGTAGCTAGTGTTAAAGCTTGTAAATTCACATCTAACACATTGTTAGTTTCCACTATGATTTCACAAACTGATCATGTATTTTTTTATTGCTCGACACTAGTAGCATCCACTCCCCTCCACTTAATGGTAAGCCTATATGGACGGGTGTCAGCCACATTAAAAGATGTAAGACTAATGAAAGTGTATATTGCTGCTTAATGATTTAATTGCCGCTTTTCATTTTCTATTCATTCATAACGGATTTGGGAAATGTCTGATTTTCTATTAAAGTCTGAAGAAACACTTACTTGAAACAGAAGAGTCATCTTAAAAATCTCTAAGGGAAAGTCGATGGCGGCAGATACAGAAATGAAGGCACTCCCAGCAACAAAACAGTTTCTTTTTTGCCCCTTCTCTGCAATCAAAGCCTGGACTCAGATGGCCTTGGAGAACTCCTGGGGTCTGACAGAGCCTCTCAGGCATGCAGCCATGACACAGTCATGGCCTTGATCTCTGTCATGCTCATTACCCTCTGCTGTACCAGTCCTCCATGAGTAAGCATGCTGACATCTCAGCATGGGTGGACTCAGACAGTCACCACAGTGCGCTTGCACTCGAAAGAACAAGGCCAGTGCCAAGGTTTTACCTCGCTGATGGTCACTTGCTAAGAAGTGCCAAGTACTTGTAAAATCAATGGGCTATTTGGATGCCCACAGTGCTCGTCTGTCAGTCTGAAGGCAAGGTTCGAGCTACCTTTATTCACTACTGACGTAACACTTTTCAGTCTTCTAGCGCTATACAGCATTTCTGGAAAGAAAACATTGAGTGGTTTAAATACACATATTGACTGCCGTATAATACCGCTTCAGACCTTCCAAAAAACACAACCAAAAATGCATAAGTATATATTTTTTTAAAATGGTTCTGTAGATGCCTTGTTTAGACAGGCGTGACTTGTGTCAAACCTTATCTGTGGTGTACTCCCTCAATGAATCCCCACCTCCTTATATTATTAAGGTTTAATCATCAGGCTGGAAAATGATTATTGGGTATTCTACCCACTTGCGTCCCGGAGAGTGATTTCTGAGCTGTGAAGCGGTCCGATTACCCAGTGAAATGAAATAATTTTCTTCAGCTCACTTTCCAACTTAACACAGTCTCAGCTGGTCACATGCTCGAGGAACTATTAAGATGGGAATAACAGAGGACAAACACTGTTGACTTTGTACCACAGAGATGAATGTGGTTTAATTGGTGGAAGGGGAACATTCCAGGACTGGGGTCTCATCTAGAGAAGAAAACCACTTAACAGCTTGCAGGAAGTCTCCATTTTCATGAAAAAATCCCTACCTTTCAAGCTCATTATACCCTGTAGCCATCTAACAGAGCGAGTCATGAAGACTGTAGGAGGCAAAATAAACACCACGAGTGTTTTCAAAGTGTGATTTGGACACTAATCTACAGGGATGCATCTCACAGACATCTGTGGGGGTTAAAGCCACAGCTTTTTGTAGCCAAACTTGATCTCACAATGAAAATTCTTACATATTGCGCCCTTTGCACCTCCCGTTCAAAACACCACACTGTGGGATCCAGCCTTCCTGTAATTCATAAAACAACAAAAAATCCACACCACATAATCCAGGTTGTCATGCTCTTCTACAAAAGTGACCCAAGGGCAGAGGAACAAAGGCTGTTTATATTGTTAAGAACCGCTTCTATAAAAGCACAAAGCCAAAACCAGCACTCTTCGATGAGATACAGCTACTGACAGATGTTTTTAACTGGATCTGTCATGAATAAACATTTGTGCCAGGTCTACCTGAAAAAACTACTGCAAGACAACATATTTTACAAACGCTCATGAGTTCAAAGCTGGTTTTTTAACACCAGCAAATAAAGGTACAGTTTTAGCACAGATGTTCATGTCACAGTTTGTCCAAAGCTACATTATATATGTACTTGTTTATATACATATATATATGCAACAAAAAATGAGTTATACAGTATGCCTTGCAAATTTAATGAAAATAGATTTATGGCTCATAATACACTGATCTGGCTTTAGCCGTTATTCGAACTACAGATGAGATACTTCCATGGGAATGAGATCATTAATACCGGAAGGACATTCCTTTCATCATTCCATTAGAGGCTGTATAGAAAGCTGTCTGTGTCCCAAAGAAGACAGCAGCATCAAGTAACACAACATTTAAAATAAACCTTTTGCACTATGTTCTGTAAGACAAGTCCATGGTGTTGTCTCATTCTGTATAATAAAGTCAACATAACACAAAATAAAAAGGTTATACTGACTCTCCTCGACATTTAAGGGGCTCCCTTAAGGTCAAGGCAATTTAATACAAATTAAACAGCAACAGATGAGTATACAAGGATTATTGGAGGAACTTGCAATAAAATAACCACACTTTGTAACTGGGTAAAGACAGATATATTTCAAAGAGAAATGGCAGGAGAACAAGCACTTTAAGATGACAGGGACTTGCTGTACTAATGCACAACACCCCAAGCGATGGCTGTTAATAGAAGGTTTGACATGAGAGTTTGACTATACACCTGTCAGAAAAAGCGTGGAGTGACGGACAGTTCACGGGAACAATTTGCTCCTTATTAAGACGGCATGCTACAATAAACGTTCTGCCCTTCCACAAACAGAACAATAGAGCTGCACGACCAGAAAGAACTGGAACCAGAAAAAAAACTGCAGCACCAGATGCAGAACATTGAGAAGAAGCCACAGGCTATAGTTGACCACAATCAAGTAAATACACAATGCTGTCTATTTCCGCAAGCTGTCAGGTAAAGTCTGCTTGGATGGGGACTTGAGAGATTTTTGGAAACTTAAGGCTTTATAAAAAAAAAAAAAAAAAAAAAAAAAGATTTAGAGCTTTCTACATTTATTTCAATTATTCAAACTATGCCAAAAAACAAAAAGTAGCACCAGTGGGATGGGGCGGAGAATAAGGAATAGCTAAAGACAGGCTCATCAACATGATCGCTACCAGATCTGCTCAGCGATCATTCATTTTAGTCACCATGTTCAAAACCATCCAACTAGAAACTTTGCAGTGTGTTTGCTTCTGTTTGAACCATGCAGTAGTAATCTGCCTATATGCAACTCCTTCATATTTCGCTGAGGATTCTGGCCGTGGTTGTTGCTTAGAGACCTTGACTCTGGCTCCACAACACACTCACAGCTCTGCCCTTTGCATTCAAGGTCTCCAATACTAGTTCTCTCCATTTTCTTTCATTATATTCATTGTTCAAGACAGAAGTAATTTCTGAACACAATTTATATTCTAGCAAGGACCATAATTTTGCCTCTGCAAAACTATATTCAGCGGTCTCAGTAATTCCATTTTTCCCGCTTTGAAAACTGAGAATAAAATTTCACTTTTTCCTTCCAAACTTATTTTCATGAGTTTAAGACACATGAAATGTCAAAATGTTTGAATTTACATTTAATTTGCCGATGCTTTTCTTCAAAGTGACTTACAGTGTTACAATTAGTAAAGCTGAGTAATTTTTAGTGGAGATATTCAGGCCAAATACCTTGCTCAAGGGTACTACACAGGAGGTGCAATTTACACCGGCTCCTTCGAGTGCAAGGCAGCACCTTTAACTACTTTTCAGCCTGCTGCCCTAGGTTTAGCTGTACTTTTATAGGCCACATCCATGTAATAATGTAGAACTTAATCAAGTAGGATCTGTTCAAACAACCATCAGGATCATTGGAGACTCCAGCCACCCAAGCCATGGACTGCTCTTGCTGCTACCATCAGGCAGACGGTATTGCAGCACCAAATCCCGCACCAGCAGGTTGTGGGACAGCTTCTTCTTACAGGCCATCAGGCTACTGAACTTTAATAAGTAACTAATAATGCCACCACACGCACTACACCACTAACACTGGATGTTGTATATTTTATTATGTGACTACTGTACACACAGTACATATTGTACAGGTGTTTATTCTATATATTTTTTGTGGTCTGTATACCTGTAACTTATGCCGAACAGCTGCAGAGAACGCACCGAAGATTTTCACCACCCGTACACTTGTGGTTATGGTAAATGAAAGTGATTTGAGGTTAATAAATAAAAAAAAAAAATAAAATAAAAAAAAAAAACAACCCTCTAAACAACAATCAGCAGCTCCTCACAACTGTACCTTTAAGTACAATCTGCACTGTTAAAAACACAAAAAGCCAGTTGAAACAAAATTTTAATGGATTTCATAGCAGCGACATGATAGCCAGCACCTTGCGCATTCAAAGCCTTGTTTTCATCTTACACTTGCTTTAAGCTGAGTTCAAACAGAGGGTCCTGTCAGCAGATGATGAACACTGGGGCACATGCTGATATCAACACTATCTGCTGCACCCTGCTGACTCAGAGCCATGTTTGCTCTGACGCTCAGCCCATTTTCCACTGCTGCGAGAGCTTCAAAGGGGCAGGTAGAGCGGAGTTGACGTGGGCAGATGGACGGCAGCGGTGGAGAATCTGGCAGTCAACAACCACATGTGTAGGGAGCAGATGTGTCCAGGCCTGAGGATGTGCCAGGCTGGTAATCTGGTTTCAGGGAAGATTCTTAGCAACCTCATCTATCCCCCTCTGCACAGAATCAGGATTTGTTTCATTTTCCTAATCAAGTGGCACTTTCACTGCTTTCACCAACATGAATGTTGCTGCGATGGTACCAGTTTCTTTACCTTGTGTTCCTTTTTTTTTCTTTAGCATTCTGTCAACTTTTAATGCACCCATGGTGGTGCACGTTCAAATCTAGCTCATTCTGTGTGGAAGTTGCATCCTCTCCCAGTATTTATGCAGGTTTCCAAAGGGTGCTCCAGTTTCCAAAAATGTATGTCAGGTGAATTTGTTATTCTAAATTGCCCCTTTACGTGTGTGTAAGACAGTGAGAGAGAAATACTGCGTAAGAGTGAATAAGCATGTTTAATTTCTCTGTGATAAACTGGCATCCTGTCCAGGGTGTACCCTGCCTCACACCTGCTGCTTCTAGAATAGGTTCCAGACCACCATGACCCTGAACTGGAGAAGCAGTTACTGATTAATTACTGAACAAATAAATTTCTAAACTTTAATGCAATGTCAGTAATGCTTCTCACACGCAGACTGATCACGGACTAAGAATTCAGATTTTGTACAATAGAAGAGTTAAGTGCATTAAGCATGAATGACTCTGCTAAAACATTAATGCATGAATCTGACCTCTTAACATAATTGTAAACAAATTTTTAAAGGCTTAGCCAAAATCCTGCCATGACTGTCGGCTGGACTTGAGTGAGGTCGTGAGCCGGCAACATGTCCATAGTGCTGACCATGACACTGAGCTCTATTCTGAGCGTGTTGACTTCCTGGGGGGTGGAACAGAGAAGGCTGAGTGGGCCAATGCTCTCAAGTTTGGCTCTGAGGATCATGTTATGTAAGAATGAGCACTATGAAATATAAAAAGATTTAATGAAAGAGTGAGAAAGTCTGGTGGTCCGTGTTGCTGGAGTGTGTAGGATGCAAAGATGCAGGGCTACATAATCGAAATTGTTAATGTGCAGAGTATACGAAACACTAGCATCTGAACTTCATGTCTACAATGCACTGTTTAGAGAGATACAAAGACTACAATCCAGACATTTTGGCTATCTGACTAAATATTGTGAACAACCTGCGAAGTACATGTGTAAACATGTTGTTTCCCAGTTGCAATTCCTTTATTAAAGAAAAATAAGAACATATCAATTAATCTATCCACCCACTCATTATCAGAAACTGCCTGTCCAATGAATTTTCACAGTGGTCCGGAGCCTATCCGTGAAAGCGTGTGAAAGCAGGGCACACCCTGGATGGGATACCAGTCCGTCAGATATCTTCCTTCACTCACATATGCACATATTATGGGCAATTTAATGTTATCAATGCCCCTACAAAATAAGGGGTGTAGGAAGAAACAGCAGCACCCTGAGGACACCAACGTAACACAGGTAAAACATGAAAACTCCACACACACACACTGAGCCAGATTGAACACACAGTTCTGGCAACTGAAATTGCCTTGTGGTACAATGGAAGAAGAGGTTTCAGTTTTAGCATAAATGTCTGCTCATACTAAATGGCCATGTCGGTTAACAAACCACCTGTACGCAAACCAGAGACAGGTCTGGAAAACCTGTCTGAGACTTGGGTCGCTACTCAAGATGTGCCAGTCAATTACTAATGGCTTGGAAGGTTCAGGAAAGGATATTATACACACATAGTATCTATATAATATAATATAATAATATACACATTATCTATATTTAAAATAAGTTAAGGGGAATTTGAACAAGAGAAAGCTGACTATTTTTATTTGAAAATGAGTCATGACAGGTTCTGTTAAACTTCATATCGTTATAAAAATGGTTACAGCTGTGAGTACTGTCCAAAATATACTTTTTGACAAAAAACTAAGCAGTGCAAGCTCTCTTTTAATGTGCAGTTTGCCCAGTTAAATCTATAGCAGAGAGTGACTGTTACTCATTGCCTAATGCAAACTTCAAAAAGTTGCCTAATGAAACTGGAAACACAGGAGTCTAAGTTCTAACCGGTATTCATTCTCACTTGATCTGGTAAATTTTAACACCATCGAACCTATAAAAATTGGCAAGTAATAGATACTACTCACCAAACAAACACCCACTGACAGAATCTTGTTACTGTTTAAAAACTAATGGAAAGCATCTGGGTGATAGTTTGAAGAGTAATTCTGACAACTCATGACCAGGTCACCAAACTACCATTTACATTTATTCATTTAGTCAACACTTTTCTCAAAAGCAGCTTAGAATATTAAGCAACCAAACCCCTTTATACACCTCTGTATTTTTCAGTGGAGCAATTATGCGTAGGTACCTTGCTCAAGGGAAACTATGCTGCGTAGAACGTCAACGTGGTGGAATGATCTCCCTCTCTCACTCAGAACTGCTGAATCTCTACATTAAAGAAGGGTCTTAAAACTCACCTCTTTTGGACTCACTTCTCCTCTGATCTCTTAAGTGCATGAAAAACGTGTAAATGTTGTTTAATAAATTTGTGTTTAGAAATTGTTGAATACTGGACACACCTTTATGCAGTTACTCGTTTGACGTAAATGTTTAATTTTCTGATTAGAAATGTCTGAATAATGGATAAACCATGTAGCTACACATGTGACGTATATTGGTTCATATGGTAGAATGTGACAAATTCGCTGTGTTTTAGAATCATGTGCCTGCATCCAAGTCTCTCCCTCTGTTGATGTAATGCACTCATTGTATTTTTCTGAAAGAGGTATGTCGCTTTGGAGAAAAGCATCTGCTAAATGAATAAATGTAAGGGTAGTACAACAGGAGGTGGGATTCAAACTTGCAACCTCAGAGTCCAAAGGCAACAGCTCTCGACTTCTACATTACCTGCTGTCCCAAAATAGGTAAGAATGCTCATTAAGTTTCTATTACTCCAATCCACAGAGGAGTTGTAAGCTACAAGGAAAGAAGGACGAATCATCCAAAACAAGGAAAAATGGCCAGAACATGGAGAACAAAGGTTGTAAATAAATCCCAGCTGGGGATGAACAGAAAGAAGGAAATGTGCCCCAGTGTACTGACTGAGTGAGCAAGATGAAGAAATGATTAATAACAGTAAGACGGTACAGTGTGCTGCACCTGGAACTCCGGTACTATGGTCACTGCATTTTAGAAGACGCTTTTGAGACAGAGCATTCATTTTAGAACAGTATTTCAAATGAGCAAGTGCATTTATACTGCTTTTACTGGAAAATATAGAAGGCAGCATGTTCAAGGGAATAAGAGAAAACAGGCCAGAGTCTGACCTAATATCAACACAGACATTAGAAGATGCAGTTACAAAGAACAACCTGAAAAACAGCTATGTAATATGCGGCCCCTATACTGTTATCTGGATGCATAAATTATATCAGCTGTCAAACTCAGCTTTAGAAAACAAACCACATACAACTTCCACAAAATAAAATGAAGGTAATAGAAATATTACACAGTCTGAAGCAACAGTCTATCTGAGAGCCATAACTTGAGTTGAACAGATGAGATGGTCCTTTTAATGTATTGGAATATTCAGTTTGATAAGAAATTTAATTTAAAAAAAAAAAAGACATCAAGGGGTTCTCAAAGCAACAGTGCCTTATGTGAGACTTATAACTGTCCGTAAAAGGCAAAAAGTCCGTCATGTTTCTGAATTCAGGCTGTCAAACGCGTTTAAAGATTCTGCTAGATAAAATGTGAAAGTACTCAAAAGTTGAATCTTAATCAGACTCTGAAATTTTAAACAAATGCCTTGTGAAATTCTGGCAAGTTTCATATATGTTGAGTGACTGCATTACTTTCATTTAGTCTATGAACCAAAATCAATAATTGATAAAACTTTATCCAGCTGCTTGTGTGATATACACTGGTCCATACAGTGGAATGTGAAATTTACTGTGCTCTACAATCACACCTGCATCCAAATGTCTCCTTTTGCTACTGTAATACATCTAAGAGAAAAATACAAAGAGTGTAAGTCGCATTAGAGAAAATCATCTGCTAAATGAATAAATGTAAATTGAAAACAAGTTATACCATGCATTGGTGGTCCCTGAATGCACTTAAAGGCCACATTAATGTTTAAGTCTTTATAAGGCCACTGTTAGTTGTCATCATGTTGCCATTGACTTACTAATCACATTAAGCTATATGACTATCTCCTGTATCTCAGCCATTTACAACAGTAGAACTTTAGGAAGCACAATTATAAATAAACAAACTACACAGTGTGCTAAGGAAAAATTTAGGTTTGAAGTAAGACACTTAAAAATCAAATAAATTGTCATCCAAAAGATAAACCTCAACCCTGACGTCTCTGAGCTCCAGTGTTTGTGTCTGGGTTACAGTTCTTTAGGTGATTTTTCAGGTCAGAAGCAACCAAGGCATCAGAACAACGTGGTTTTCCTGTGAACTTCTACAACGGCACTCACCTGTAACAGGAAAATGAGAAAAGAACACTTGACAGGAGAAGCAGTTCTTCTCTTTCTGCTTCCAGAATCACTAGGCCATTGTGATTAATCTGAAACACACAGCATGAAAAAGCAGCATTAATCTCTTCATCAAACAGGCTCATAGCTTGGTTTTCATGTCTAGGGTAAAAGCACAGGAATAGTATGACAATACATCTAGAACCACAGAATCATGGCTCTCATTATCATTACTTTTTATATGATGCCCTTGAGACGACCTGCAATGCTAGATAAGCAAATGTACAGTGATGACCCATTTATGTAGTATGGTATTTTTACTAGAACAATTCAGGTAAAGTACACTGATCAAAGGCACTACAGCAGGACTGAGATTAAACCCGCGCACGCACGCACGCACAGTCTGAAGCCGCTCGTCCCACGCAGTGTTGCGACGAACCAGAGCCTAACCCGGCAACACAGGGCGCAAGGCTGGAGGGGGAGGGGACACACCCAGGACGGGACACCAGTCCGTCACAAGGCACCCCAAGCGGGACTGGAACCCCAGACCCAGAGAGAGCATGACCTGGCCAAACCCACTGCGCCACCGCGCCCCCTCTGAGATTAAACCCAAGAACTTCCAATTGCAAGGCAAGGGCTCTAACCTTTACACAACCCGCAAACCTATGATTGCAATGCAGCAACATAATTTTTATATAACCATGGAAACTCAGCTCACTAGAAAACAGTGTAAAATGATGTCCACCAGCAACATCAAAACCAGAAGAACATTCCAGTTTGCCCTTCTGCAGGCAATTGTAGAAAACACACGTTCTTCAGTTCATGCTGACCAGCTTTTACTGCAGAAAAAGAATGTGACACCTAGAGCATTGAGGATAAACTGTGTATTTGAAATATGAGGCATAATGCGCATTTATTGTAAACTAGGACAAGCCTTTGTGCTGGTTTGCATCCCGAGAGATTGCTATGGAAACCGTAATTAGTCGTCTCAATGCTGGCAGCACTACGCAAGCAAGACAATAGTAGGACAGGATTTCATAGACATAAGAGGCTCTTCAGTGAAGGACTAGGCACGAAAAAAATGTCCTTGTACAGAGGAAGAGACAGAACCCCCACCGCCAAAAAAGAATGCATCATCAGGCCACTTAGTGTGCTATACACAGATGTCTCTGAGGAACATGCAAATACTTTTCTTTTTCCCCATCAGTGACTAATTTGCAATTACTGTATATGTGCACTGCCAACGAATGAATCTTCAGTCACCAAACAGTTGAAAAGTTAAAAATTCCAAGGCATAAAACTGATCTAAGGACAGAGGTGTAAGCAACCTCAATATTAAACAAGTGCTCTTTTTAGCTACATGTATAGAGCACTGCTATATACTATAACACTGTGCCAACTGTTCAACAAAAACTAAAGTAACTATTCTTGAGTGCGATTACAGCATACAACCACCTACAAATTCTTTCCGACATCTGTTGCACCGAAAAGCATGGATCATGAATTTATGACATTCGTTTGCATTTAATATGGTGACATTTATCACTACTGACATTTATTATAGAAACTCTTTAGAAATTGTTCAGAATGCTGTGTCATATGATCAACATTGAAAGTCTCTGGATTTTACAACAGCAGTACCATAGTCCTTGGTGGCACTGGCACAAGGAGAAATGGATATACCATGTTTGAAAATATATCATCAGGGATTTTTGAGTTTCTTTTCTTGCACTAATAAGATCTTTTTATTGCTCATGCCTCTTGGGCAGCAAGACCCGTTTCGTTTGTGATTTTGTGGTTGCGGTCACGATCATTCCTTGGATATTCTTTGACGTCATGCTAAGTGCTGTCAGCTTTCAATAGATGTTTGTACTGTAACTGCTCACTGGGGGCCCACGGCGCCCCATTCGCTTTTAAGTTCACAGTAAATCTGGGGGTGGGGTGTTAGGGGGCTGCCTGCAGATGTATGTCCAGACCAACTTCTGGCCTGTATACAGGCTGCAGGGCAATTTCCAATGAAGCGTCTCCACTCACCAAGGAATTCAAGTAGAAAGGCTTTTAGCTGTGGAAGTGCCCATCTTGCACTGCCACAGAAAGGAAATACAAGGATCTACTGTTACAGAAAACTGAATATCAGAGGAAAACACGGAGGGAAAATTTTGGAGAAAGCATGCCACGTTCCTGTTCATCTTAGGACACTTAACTGGCAATAAATGGTACATAAACATGTCAAAACAGGAGACATATTTCCAGTCACAATGGTGTGGCTGGCACAAAATGCTCAATCACGTAACAAGCCATGAAAATTTGGGTGTTTCTGCAAAAATCAGGCATCATTAACTATTTTATGTCAGCACTGCAACCCTGTCATGGTTTATTTATAGATCAAATGCTGTAAGACCTATGGTTTCCATTAGGTTATCAGCGCATCTGAGCATGAAAAGATAATGCACCACAAGTGAGGAACAGACATCCACCACAGCAGCGTGGAGAGCTCCAGTACATTCTGGAAACCCCTCATTGTACAGAGCCATGATCAGCCTACAGAGGACACAAACAGCTGGCATCAATTACCTTATGGAGAGATTAAGGCTTTCAGTACTGAAACCACTTCTAGTTTTGATGCCATCTGAAGATTTCATTTTGAACTCACAACCTCCATTTTTCGAGCTGCAAGCAGACCCCATAAACGTGTTTCAAATAAGACCACTGATAAAGTAACAGCCAGAAAAAATAGACAGTGTCAAACCAGTTGGAGCCCAAACAGGCAATTATCCAGAACCAGCAGATGCTTTCATTTACACCCAGTGTGACCCCAACCAAACTCTGCTATTACTGGAGAGAACAAAAAGGTTCGCTTTATTGGCATTGGTCTTGCAAGTCACAGGACATACCCTTTTCCCTTGATGGGGGGAGTGGGGGTGGAAGAAAAAGAACTCATGTGTGGCAAAGCACTGGTAATAAGCACTGGTAATTAGCACTGGGGTGGCATGGTGGCACAGCAAGTAGCGCCGCTGTCTCAGCGCCTGGGTGGTGTGAGAGGACATGGGGTTCGATCCCCGCTCAGTCCATATGGAGTTTGCATGTTCTCCATTCTCCCTGCGTTTGCGTGGATTTTGTCCGGGTGCTCTGGTTTCCTCCCACAGTCCAAAGACATGCTGTTCAGTTTCCCCATAGTGTGTGAGTGACAGAGAGAGTGTGTGTTCCACTGATGTATGGATGAGTGACCCACTGGAAGCAGTGTATCTAGCAGTGTAAGTCACCCTGGTGAATAAGGTGTGTGGGCTGACGACACTACGTAGAGTTCATTGGAAGTTGCTTTGGAGAAAAGGGTCTGCTAAATAAATAAATGTAACCACCAGACTTGCACGTACAGCATCACAACATGGGAGTGCAGGTCTCCTTAACAACACGTCCTACAAAGAAATTTCATTCAGCACTGCAGGAGCCAGCTGAAAATGTGTAACATAACACCGACGTATAAAAATCGTTTAAGATATCTGCTAATGTACAAAACCCCACCATGGCAGCTGAGTCATGGAATCGGTTGTCCAACAGATGGTGCTTGAAAATGTAATGTGTGGAAAGCCCATTTTGTGACTGTCCCACCAGCGATTAGGAGAGGCCCCTCAATGTGAAGCACTGTCTTTGTGCTTCTTTAACCACACATGCAAAACCATGTCCTAAATAGAGCACAGTGAAAAAGGAACTCCAGCCACTCTGTGGTACAGCCACAGTACAAGAGCATGAAGATGATCACTCTGATTAGACTTAGATCAGTCTTAAAATGAACATACAGATCTAGGAAACAGCAAAAGTTCATTTCCCATGATGACATCGATATTAATGTCATCCATCATCCTTAGACCAAAAGTCTAGTTCAAAGTCACCACACAGGTTCACAGATGTAATGATAAAATGATTCCGGCAACGTACAACACAATGCCACACGGCTCCCATGTCTGGTTCTTCCTTGCCTATGTTTCCAAGATATACAATTAGCATACTACAGCAGTTTTAGAGCATAACAGCTCACTTGTCTATTTTTTTTTAAGGCACAGAATGTTCCAAACCAGCAATAAGATGTAGTATTTAGAGGTAGAATGACCGCTGTCATGTTCAAATATACTTTCAAAATAATTTCATCACACTTCTCAAATACTCAGCTCCTGCTACCACAGCCTTAGCTGGGGAATTCCTCCATTGTTTACTGGAAGCTGATGGTCTTCATCAAATGCGCCCTGTGACACATTAGCCAGCTTCAACAAGGGGGCTGACAAAGACATTTTAAAGTACACGTGGCAATGGACCTCTGGTGGTTTATAGAAGCTAAGTGTAGGAATAAATGAACACTGTTGCAATTGCAGCACTGTACTTGGGTCTAGAACCTTCAGCCATGCAGTTACAACACGGCCAGCTAGCCACTTACTTCACTTGAGCACGCCCGAGTGACGGTTCGATGACGTCAACCCTCACTGCTTCGTGAACTGCCAGACTCAAAGTAATGCTGGTGTTCTCTGAAGAGCTTGCAATGCATATATAATGACAGAAGTTTCTAAACACTTCGAAACTACAGCATTTGTACTTCTGCACGAATGGTTTCTAAAATGTGATCTGATGTTCAGCTAAATTTATTCATTTAGCTGATGCATCTCTCTAAAATGCATAGTGTTGAGCTACTTACAGTGATTTACCATTTGTACTAATGGTAACTTTCCACAGAAAAAAATTCAGGGTAGGTACCTTGCTCAGGGGTACTGTGGCAGGTGGTGGGATTCTCTAACAGATAAAGGTACACTTTTTCAACGAACAGCACACACGAGACTGTACATTCTTGACTCTGCTGAGCAAACTGCTTGAATGTTCAAGGTCTTGGGCAGGAAAAGTATATGAACCCCTAACAAAGAGGGTAAAGGGAGTCAGAATTTCTAACCACTGAGATAACAGGTATGGGTTGCAAGTGTCCTGCCCTGTTTTTTAATTTTTTTTTTTTTTAAAAAAAAAAAAAACAAACATTACCTGTTCTTCAGAAACAAGATCTGTTGAAGCACAACATGACCTTTTCAAAAGAGATTTCAAAGGATCTCAGAACCCAAGAATGACAACTAAGGATCAAAAGGCATCTCCTGAACTTGTGGGCAAGAGTCCACAAGAAGAAAACCAATAAATATGAGTCATGTTCATGGGTGGATGCCATGCAGAAAACCATTGCTACCCATCTCAAGTTTGCTGATGATCATCTGGATGTTCATCACTGGCACAATACCTGGGAGACAGATAGACTTTTTCAGTAAAAAAAAAAAGACTGCAGTGTTATGTTTAGAGAAAAAAAACACTGCGATAACACCAAACCTTAATCTGAGCCGTGAAGCATGGTTGACAGAGCAACATGATATGGGGCTGCATTGATGCCTCAGAGCCTGGAAAGTTTAAAATCATTGAGAGGGAAAGTGAATTCCAAGCTAGATCAGAAAATTCTGTAAAAAAGTACTAGGATCCCACTGTCTGTACTTAATGCCCATTCTGTCCCACATATGGCTCTGCACTTGAACACCTGGATAACCTTTGAACAAGCAACCCCTCTGTGGACCCAGCAATTTGCCACATCCTATGGATACAGTTTCTGCAACCCATAGCAAGCAGACTCCATATTAACAGACCTTCATACATTTTGCTGCACAATGAATCATAAACCCATGATCATTTTTATATTCATTTCTGATTACATAAAAAAAGTCTTAGTCAACTTGTTCCTACTACTCCCAGAATCATAAGGTATTTTTATGGTAACTAAATCCATTAGCTTCTAAAGTAAAAATCAAAGAAAGTAAATAAATATACACACAATGAGAAATCCAGAGACTGGTGCAACTGCAATTGTTTTACCACTAACAAAAATACCATTTCCTAGAGATTGTGTTACATGGTTTAGTCTCTGCTATTGCTTTGTCTACTCCTATTGGCTGGGTAAAATTTAAATGTGTTAGATGTTCGACTACATTTACTCATTTAAAACCCATATTAGGACCATTAGCTTCAAACAGGCAATGCTGTACTGCAAAGCAGAAGTTGAGATTTCTATTTGTTGAGGAGTGTATCATTTTTGCACACTGCAGACTGTACCAAGGGAAAGAGGAACCATATTTCACTCCTAATGTGAATGCCCCCTGAGACCTAACTAGCAAAGTCTGATTCCTGTCCAGCTGTGCGGCATGTCAAAACACAGTACAGCACTCTCCCACAAGGTATCATAACAATATATCCACTCATACAAGGATGTCCCATTTACTGAAAGACACCGAAAACGCAAGCATGTTTCCCAAAACTTTACATGACGCATTCGGATCAGCTTGCGGTTCTGTACTGGGGGAAACCACAGCAAAGCAGCATACTGAATGTGGGGCGGGGGGGGTCAAAGACCTCAGAATTTGAATGCAGCTAAACAGAATAGGTAAAAGCCCCCATTGTGCTTTCATAGCAGGAAGAAGAAAGCTCAGTCTTCAGAAGCTTAGAGTATAAACAAACACACATAAGATAGCCTCTCACACCCTTGGCTCTTCCACCACTACAAAACAAATCAGCCATAAACCTAAAAATAGCATGGAAGCAGAACTAGAGCAATACCAGCATAAGCGGCAGAAAAACAGCCTCTCCCTTACGAGGGTGGAGGGGTTGGGAATTCATACTCTACCACTCACTACAAATAAACTAAGAAAACAGCCCTGCAGCAGGAACCCAAACCTCCCACAATAAGGAGCCACGTGATCAAGCAGACAGAAGACCTGTTAACAGGTGATCAAGTCGCACATGCCACTCACAAGAAAAGAATCTGCTAGTTAACTACAGTAATAAAATCAACAACTTGCTATACGTTAGTCTAACTCTTACAAACGTTTAAACTATTACAAACACACACGTGATCCATGTCTCTAGATAGAAGTTATGAATCTTCTTTTCTAGTACTTAAGAGGTCTGATTTAGGTCCCTATGGGACACTGGACTCTGAAATCAAAGGCAGTGGATCTCAAAGAAAAACACCAGCCTTATACACAAATAACCTCGAAACACTTCTCTTATGCATGGACGCTTTGATCCATTTAAATGTGTCAATGTAAAAACACCACTGCTGTTAACCGAATGAGAATGGACCTGTATTTCAAGAAAGAAAACAAATCTGTGGAATGTTGCAGGGTAATAACCTGAGAGAGTCATTAGAGCATTAAAAAGAATGTCCCAGAAAACAACATGTCACCCCATTCAGCATTTTTTCCCCAGCTGCTCTTGGCTCCCTTGGACTGACAATAACTCATGCAGCTGTACCAACAATCTGTTTGCGTGTAGTTCATAAAGTTATTGGTCTTTCACAACACAAAAGCATACACCTTAAGTCAGTCATCCTCATTTTACAGATGCTGTTTCTCCCCACCTAAACTTCATTTACTAGCACAGTGAAGTCGAGTTCTCACACGGAAGGTTTCCTGACAAACTTCCGATTAGAGGCCCATTTCAAATTAGAAGACTGTGAACAGTGATCATTATGTCCAAAGGGCGGGGGGGAAAATGTATGTGTATATTCTGCACACAATGTGTTTAACGATAACCAGTGACTGTCATACCCACACTTCAGGGATGGACTCTACAGCAGCAATGTCTGTAAACTCAACTGCAACAGCCTGAGAAAACAGAAGCCAGAACGCCATGGGAGACAAGCTCTATAAATACCCAGATTCCCAGATCCCAGGTTGTAGACACAAAAATAAACAGGAACAGCAGGGTGTACTGAGCTATACGATGTGCGATGTGTGCAGAGCACATGGGCACCGGGCATGTGTGGCTGCAGTAAAAAATGTACCCTGCACTAGCAGGCGACCCCACAAGAAGAGGACTCCTTAGCAACTTTGAACAAGGTACTACTAGAACTGTTGGGCATCTAACAGCACTTCTCAGTCAAGTAACAATGGCTAAAAAGATCAGCAAAGTTTTGCAAGGGATGCGAACCAAGGGTAAAACAACTCCAAAATCTCCTAAAGACATTTGATGGATGGCTGCCTTAGCTCATGCTCACTGTCGAAAAGGGCAACTGCAGATAAACAAAGTTGTCGTGTTCATTCAGTCATAAGCAAACAGCATCAACAAGAATCGCCCAAAGGAAACTTTGCAGAAGTGGTTATCGCACTAAGGTTGCCGTACAAAAAACAACTAGAATATTTGGGAACAATTATTTTTTCTGGACCAGCAACAAGAGCCCAGGCAGCTGGCATTAGAATTTTCACTGGTGTACCTGGGTACCTGGAATTGGCTCTGAATACATTGAGGAATCCTTTTTTTTTTTTTTAAATTTACCAGGCTGATGAGTCATTAAAACAATATGACACATTTAACAAAATGAGGCAGACTATACTTTATCATATACCCGACTAATGTCATCAGATGGTGAAAATGGGTTTAGCGGACTGAATCAATTTCCTGAACAGATTTTTTTTTTTTTTTTTTTAAAGAAAAGGCAAGTTAAACTCTTTGCGTAATTATAAATAAATAAATAAATAAATAAATAAAAATCCAGTGCAGAGTAGAAACAGGCAACCCAAGACTGGTGGCCAAAGCTGCAAGTCCCTGCAGTACTTAAAAGATGGCTCATTCAATTTCCTTCAAAATCAAAATCAGCAATACAACAATGCAACGAGGGCACAAGAGAAGGGTGCAGAACGGCTCATGCCACAGATTTTCACCATACTTCAATGGAACGTCTTCAGAGAGAAAAGAATGAGGGAATGTAACACTAGAGGAAATTTACTGGCTAGAAATAAACTGGGCAGATGCTGCCTTGCAGTAACAGTTGCATCATTTGAAATGAAATGAGTTACATGACTGTTTCTAAGCTTTAAAATGCTGCAAGAATAAGAAACTATATTCTGAAACTCAAGAACATGGAATTATTTTTTTTTCCCCCCACAATATTAAGTATACTTGATGGCAGTAATCCTCTTAAAATTTCAAAGTGATCAGTCAATCCTTACAAACCAGCTTCTTCAGTATATTTTCTCTAGTAATACAGCATATCTCTTCACATTTACTTGAATGTGTAAATGAAAAGACAACTAATAATACCCAATGCCACACTTTTCAGACATTTTACATACATACCTGTACTCCTCTGCTTTCATTGCTCCTTGTGGAGCAGAGCACATCCACCATGCAATTTGTACACTAAGATCCAGGGGTCTTGGCAGTGTACTTTGTTATGGGGGTCTGTTCTTTCACCACACAGTTGCCCCTACCTGACATTACAACGTTGAGTTATTTCTGTTATAATACAGTCCAAAAATTTTAATTTACAAGTTTACTTCATCCACATAAAAGGCCTCCTTGGTTTATTGCTCTGCATTTACCACCAAACTATCAAACTGTCAATGTCTCTCCGGAACGATGCTTTTATTTTAAATGCTTTGATTTTCTTTTCAAAGCTATGCAGTTCACCATGTCCCACTACAACTAACCATGCATCTTGCTGTCACCACAAAGGTGACTGAAGTTGGAAGCTTTACTCAACAGCTACACATTCTCTCGAAGGTAGAACCATTAAACATTTAAATGCTAAATAAGATTCACTGTGAGCTGGAGATATCTGAAATACAATGTATGTTCCTACAAATAAAGATCCTAACATCTCTTTCAAAATAAAGTTTCCACACGCCACTGAAATTGTGAGGCAATATCACTGATGAGGCAACCAACTTGTTTTGGTAGTAAACAATGACAACAGTTACCACTGCTAGCTATAAATAACACAGCTATTGTTAAATATCTCTGAGAACATCCTGTCTTCATCATATGTCTACAAGTTTAATGAGTAAGATATCACATACATTTCACCTTACTTTAAACTGATTAGTATCTAACAGTCTGAACATCTGATTCTAGTGAGCTGTCACATTAGTCTCTGAGATGAACATGAGTAATGGGTGTGGTGTTGTAACATATACAGTCGTGTATGTGTGTGTGTGTGTGTGTGTGTGTAACATCACCCAATGCTGCACTGCTGTTCAATACAGAGGTTATACACAACTCCCAGGTTAGATATTTTGCTGCTTTTAATGTTCCAATGTAACGGCTGAGCTGGAATAGTGAAGTCACAACATACAAATAATCATGGTAAAAATACAGCTTGTGAAAAAGAATAATTTAATTGCCTAGGATGAAAAGGACATTTAAGGAAAACCAAACAACTTGGAAGTTTCCAGTAATGGTAAATTTGCAACCATTAACTCCCACAATTCCTCAGAAGGGGTAGAAAGAATGTGTGGACAGGTATTACCACCTCTGCCAAGAGTATACCGGAACCCCTAATGCCGCTTTCAATGTACTTTTAATGTTTAAAGGGAACTGTTTCATTGCACAACTTTTGAAATATGATTAAGGGTGAACACTTTCTACAATTATTGACTCTTAGGTCCATTGCAACATCCCCATGAACAAGCTACTAATTGTTTAAAATTACATTTAAATGGTAACTTTTTTCATGAAGTACTTAGTCTGATTGCAAAGGTATCTTGGCAAAACAAAGTTATTACCCAAACTCCCATGGCTTTCCATATGGTATTTAACAAACATCAACAAAAAAAAAATTTGGATTCTGGCTTGTTATAAACCCATTTTTGGGCTCGAGGCTCATGAAGAAGTCTATTTGATCTGCACCTGCTGCACTTCACATCTCACTTTCATCTCTGCCATTCCATATTTCGTTTACTCTCTCTATACTGGCTACCTTCTCACAGCAACTCTTTTCATTCCTGCCTCCAATTTGTAAAACATGTTGCCAAATTAAATGCTTCCTCCCTCTGCCACTAGTGAACATGCTTCAACCCTCGATTAAATACAAGCCAAAAATTAAAAGCTGAAAAATATAAGGAATTTTGCTCAGAAACAATATTCTCTGAAAAAATTATTCCCTAGTATTTGCAGTAAGCATGATTACAGATTAAACATCAAATTTAGCACTCATTATGTATTTTCACAGCTGGCCCATTTCCTCAGATCAATGCAAATTACCTTAAACATCATTACAGATTCTTCAGCAGAGATAAATATTTCCTTTTCACTGCATCTGCTGTTGGACCTATTCAAGACAATGAGTAAGAAGCAGAAAAATTATCTTTCTGGAGTTTTGCTGGTGGAACAGGAAACCAGTGACTGTTTCATGCACACTTCCATAATTACCAATAGGGGTTAAGAGTTAAGCTGGACAGATGTCTAATCTGACATCCAGAAGGACCTGTAACTTCCTGTTACTGTTACGCATACTGACACGTTTTGTATCAAAGTCCAGAGGTGGAGAGGGTGGTTCACACATATATTTGTTTCAATATAGAGTGTGAGCTTTAATTTGTAGTCATATACAAACCATACGGTATGGGTACTGCAAACAGACCCGCTCATTCTCAAGTACTACAGTGCTGCTTTATTTACATTTATCTACTGAGCTGAGACTTGTCCCCAAAGTAACTGGCAAAGTTAAGGTATGTACAACGACTTGACCCTTATTAGCACAGAGTACTTTTTTTACTGGAGCACTTTTAGGGTAAACATCTTGCTCAAGGATTTTACACCCAAAGGTGGAATTTGAACCTGTGCCCTTTGAGTGCAATATGGCAGGTCTAACCATTACAATACCGACTCTCCCAATCTTTAGCATCAGTTTAACGTTCAGAGTTCCAAAGAAAACCAGCACAATTCAAATTCTGAAAAGTATTCATTCATTCATTAAGATGAACCACTTGTCCAGTGTAAGGAAACAGTCTCAGATACACAGGATGTGAGGCAGGGTAAACACTCACTGGACAGACATACACTAAGAGCAACTGACAGTGACCAATGAGGCACCAGCACTTCCTGCTCTACATCCTTCTGAAGAGTCAAAGGACATTTTCACTCTGCTTTCCTTATCTTCTGCCATGTCCATCATCCCTTTATGGAAAACAGTGAATGGGCTCTCTTGTGGTTATGTCTACTTTCTCATTTTATCTGTGCAGCTGGACTCGAGTACTTTCTGGCCACTAGATTGGCTCATTTTACCCTTCGGTACCATTCCATCTGATGGCCCGACCCACGCCATCCTGGACTGGGAGCATGCTGAGATTTCTGCTGCCTTATGGGGACCCACTACTGTTGATCTGGACCATTTACATTCCTTCTGTCCTCCGTCACTGTGGTTGTCATGCATTATTTTTTCTGGTCCAAAATGCAACAATTCAATTCCAGCAACTCCCACAGACATCTTCTGCCTTTGTCATCCTCCCCTACACTTCCACTGCCTTTCTTCTTATATGAGACATTAGTGCCATTCTCAAAAGCCAATCCTGATGAAACCGCCCATCATCCAAATGCAATCAGATGAGCATTATGGCATTCAGTAAGAACTGTGAAGCAGATGAGCTCTTTCCCAATGAGGGGTTTAAATGTGCAGGTGGTGCATAGATAAATATGAATAAATACATGAGAGAAAAAGTTCTTTTCTATTTGTATAGCAGGACCTTGTACCAAAAGTGACAAGAAAGTTTACATTTTCACTGTTTACATATTTTTGGAGCAATTCAAGTTAACCTTTCTTAAAGATACAAAGAGCTGCCAGTCTCTGGAATCAAACTGGCATCTGTTTGGCTTAAAGAATGCATTGTTAACCAACTTCCTTTCTTTGCTATTGCTCTAAGGGATGAATTTAATTAGTTGTTACTCACTGAAAAACAGGTATTTTCCAAGAGTCATGAGCAGCCCAACATAAGTTCTACCCACCTGTACATAACACATCAGGTAATTTCTGAGGGGGGAAAAAAAAATAGCTTTAATGGAAGAAACAGCAAACACAAGGTAAAGCTGAGTTGACAGATGCTGTTCTGTATTTCCATCATTTTTTAACGCACTGATGATTAAAAAAAACACTATGGACACGAGGGTCATTTATGTGAATGAAAACAGACGCATGATTTATGGCAGCATCTTCTCACGCGGAATGCTATATATATATATATATTTTCTTTTTTTTTTTTTTTTTTTTTTTAAAAACCATCAGACAAGGGGCTGGACACAGAGTCTGTCACACTAGAGGTGTGTAAATAACTGCTGCAGACAGTTGGATGAAACTCAAGACACCACCATACAAACTGAGAAATGAGCTCTTCCTCAGAAATTATATGCTGTCTGCATGTAATTAGTACTAGTCCAGACAGTTTGGTTAAACTTAATATTATTAAGCATTATTTAGGCAATGCTTTGGCCAAGGCCACTGACAATGATAGATAATCCCATTTTAAAAGGATGTGTACATGATCCAGGGCATTCAATGGATCAATTCAGGCACAACATCAAAAGTACGGGGGGGGGGGGGGTCAAACCCAGAGCTTACGTATCAAGATGACAGCCCCTAACCATGATTCTGCCACCTGCTGTACATTCATCGCAATGCTTGCTATACAGGACAGGCGTGTAAGTGTTCTTCGTAAATTCCTGTTTACTCCAGGGACCTTCGGCCGCAGCGACATACCGCCAGTGGCAGAATCAGGGGCAGTGCGCGCGCGCACACTCAGGAGCAGTAACACACGGCGCAGCACTACGCCGCGAACATGTCCGAGCCCAACACGATCTTCTCGCCGAACCTTTTTCGTACAGCTAACCACATCACATGTCACACTCCAGTTTCACTTATTATTTACCACGCGGTACTCAGAATCACACGTTCCCGCGGCGACACCGCGTTTCATCTGTAGCTTCATCATGCTCGTGTCCAACCGCGCTGCTGAGAAGCGCGGCGGCGATCCCCCACCCCCCGCGCGCTCGACCGTCACGTCGCGCGCACCCGAGCTCTCCAACTTTCACAGCGAGCCGAGCCGTTCGGACGCTGCCCCTTACACGTACACGTTCGTTATCTCATCTAACCGCGCATTCATATTTAGGCGCTTGTTTTTGTTTGTAATTTGTTGTGCGCTGCAGCCTTACAGTTTTACACACAGCCTCTGCTGCTACTTTAAAATTCCTCACGAGGTGTAGCGCCGCACCAACAGCGCCAATCTGACTGAATGTGTGGCAGAGACGGATGCTTCTAGAAATCGCCTCTCCTCTCTCTCTCACACACAGTAAAGAGACCTGGCTCGGAGGATGTGCGTGTTATGTGATGTCGCCGGTCGTGCAATAACCGGTCGCCGCATACAACCAATTCAGTGGATGCACCGTAGACGCAGATACACGCGCGCGTGCGCGTGCACCGCAGCGGCAAGCCGTACGGCACCGAGCAGTCCGCGTTGCTGCGTTGACTCACTCATTCACTCACACACACACACAATACATACATACATACATACATACATACATACAGAGACAAGCGCAAGAGGAGCCCCCTCACCCTGTCCGCTGGAGCTCCCGACCTGAGCGCCCCCGGTGCCCCCTTCACACCGTCCCGGGTCCGCTGGGTTGAGAGTAAACAGCGGAGACTTCCCCTTCTGCCCGGGACTCGAATCGCTGCTCCTAAACAAGATGGCCGCTACAGCTCCGTTCGCCGAACTCGGTGACGTCATCGCACGCCGACCACCATTAACTGTTTGGAGTGCCGCAAGCCGCTGTGTGTGGAAATCTTACAGAACAGGCACCAGATGCAAACTTACTACATAACAATGATGTAGATACGCTATTACTGTGTTGCAGCATAAACGAAATTCCAGAAAAATGCTGCTACAGCTACCAAAGTTCTTCACCGAAGACACAGTGAATTCCGATACGATAGCCAACTTTCTCATCTTGCTTTGAAGGCAACATCAATATTTCTTTCATTTTTGTTTCAGTAAACATTTTTGTACTTGCTGAAAGACTAAATGAAGTGGCTCAAAACAAAAAAAGGTATAATATGCAAAAATGCTAATGGATATACCCACACAAGGGCAAGTTAGGCCTACATATTATTTACTATTTAGCAGGTGGTGTGAAAAAAGGTGACAAAATCTTCTAAATTCGTTTGCTGTTAAATTTGCTTACAATTTATAGTAACGAAAGTTGGGGAAAAAAAAAAAAAACATAAGTCAACCACATATTTCCAGAGGGAGCATCTGGTGTAGATCATAGCAATAAAATACATTTCCTTGCAAAATGTGTTCTAGTAGCCAAGAGACCTTCCAAATCATAATAAAAAATACAAACTTTGCAGTGGTTTAACAGGTACATGTCATTGATATCTCTAAAATAATTGACTCCTAGCTGTCTGAACTTGCTACAAATCTACAACTTAGGCATTTCTGCAACTCAAAATATATAATGCACCAAGGTCACACATTTTCTACTATAATTTTAATATTTTGTAAAATAATGTGTGAATTATTCCACATTTGTAGTACGTATGAGTAAATTGTGTACTTTCCCACACAATTACTGTGTTTTTGATTCACAAATTGGGACTATGCGCTATTGTCCCTAATTAATAACCTGAAGAGATGTCAATAATTTGAACACATTTCCCCATTCTGTATTTCTAAGTACAGTTAATGAAACCCTAAAATATCTCCTGGTAGAGACAAACTTTAATGTCATTCTTTCTTGTGTTGGCACCCGAGAGGTGTGTTATGGATCCTGGGTGAAGGTGGTTGAACCATCCAGCTTTCCTCTATGAATCATCAGTGTAAGATTCACACACACACACACACACTGTCCTCAACTGCCTGTCCAAGTCAGGGTTGTGGTGGTCCAGAGCACAAGTCTAAGTAGAGTAGACTCTGAATAGGACACCAGTCCATCACAGGGTAACCACACATTCACATACTAGTTACCAGCGTGCCTGAAACATGTCTTTGGACTACTGGAGGAAATCAGAGCACCCAGGAGACCACACAAACTTAGCTGGATTCAAACCTATGCTTGAACAACTCAGACTCCCTGCTGCCATGCAACCCACCAGTGTAACTATTCACCAGATAAGCACACCAGTCATTTAAGTTTTTCCACGCTGTTTTCCCCATCGTAGTGCCCTTTGGTATGAAGCCCATGTAGGATAGAATGCCAATTTTTGCAGCGTCTTATGGTGAAAAATATACATTTCCCAAAAACTCCCTCATATAAAAATTGAGAGGCTGTGTAACAAACTTTTGTCCTTTTGAAACCCAAGCCATGCAGTTTGCCACTTCAGTGGACTTTACTACATGCCTGACTGACTTGTTATGGATCTAATCCACCATACTGTTTATTTAGGATGAAAAAAAAATCAAGAAACTATCATCTTTATTTTATAAAAATAGTTCACAGTAACATGAAAGAAGGAGCAGAGGTCTGTCCAAGTTTAGGGGACTCTGTGTCACGAAAACCAGGTAAAAGACAGCGATAAAGTCTCATAGCTGTAGCCCATAGACACTGAGTGGAGTTCAGGCATTTTCTAAATATTTTGCCAGGACATTTCAGTTTCTGAGCTTTAATTTTATCTTCCAGTAAAATTAACAGGCATGGAAGAAATTGCACATAGATCCATGAAAATTTCCAGCACCTCCAACCTCTCCAAAACAGAGATTCTTCACCTCCCTGCTGGCCTGTCCTCTTATCACGATTTATCGATCAAACTGAACAACTCACTTATTTTGCCTACCTCCTCGGCTAAGAGTTTAGGAGCGATGATTGACTCAAGTCTCTCTTTCTCTCAACACATCGAAGCCACAACCCAGACCTGCAGATACATCCTGCATAATATCCACAGGATCTGTCCTTACCTCACAAGTGACTCTGCCCAACTACTTGTCCAGGTCATGGTGACATCCCATCTGGACTTCTGCAACTCTCTGTTGTGCAGCTTTCCCACTACTACCATCAAACCTCTACAGCTGATACAGAATGCTGCTGCATGAGTTGTGTTTGACTTGCCAAAGTGTTCCCATGTATCTCCTCTACTCGTTTCTCTGCACTGGTTTTCTATAGCTGCCCAGATCAAATTTAAGACCCTGGTTATTGCCTACAAATGCATCAGTAGAACTGCTCCCAGCTATTTACAAGACTTGATCAACCGCTACACCCCAACCAGACCACTTCGCTCATCTACTTCTGTCTGCTTGGCGGTCCCGCACATGGAAGGTAAAGCATGGAGTTTTTCGGTTCTGGCTTTGTTGTGGTGGAACAACCTCCCCCTCTCACTCAGAAGTACTGAAACTCTGTCCACATTTAAGAAGGGTCTGAAAAGTCACCTCTTCCAGACTCACTTTACCCACGATCTCTCAATGAGCTCATGTATGGTGTAAATGTTCATGCACCATAACTTTATGATCATGCCCAGATAAGTGTTTACACAGCTGCTACTCACATATTGTATGTAAAATGTTTGTGTACCTTTTTCAAAAAAAAAGAGAAAAAAAAAATTGTAGGACTTAATCAGGGATTGATACAGTGCATAGACAAACTGCTCATTTTACTGTGCCACCGTTGTAATTACACAAGTGAGCATTAGTCTGGGAAAGTTGCCTTTAAATAACCCTTTGAGCCAAATTCATACTAAAATAAATTCAAATGTAACAGCAAAGAATTCATAAACCTGAGGGAAAAAACAATGAAAGCAATCCATTTTGACATGCACTTATTTACCCAAGCATGTAAAGTTAATTATTCACCAAGTTATTCACATAATGAGACAAAGGTTCTAGTTTCAGTCCATGTAATTGTTTTCAAGTGAGTCATGAAAAGTGCTGAATTTTCTTGTGAGTATAGCTAAAACTGTATTCTGAAATTTTACATGAACAACAGTCATTTCATAAAAATACTTATAATTCTACTGCACACAAAACTATAAACTATAGTAGAAAACTGGGTTCTTGAGAGACTAAAGTTCAGACCACTATGTGATGTCATGTGACCCAGATAAGACACCCTCTGTCACCTCTGGCCCCAGCCCTCTGCTGCTTCCTTTTTCAGTGGAAGCTGCTTCTTGGTCGTGCCATGGATGAACTCATGCAGAAGTCTGGCGTTAGTCACACTGCCCAGGATGTCTGCCAGTCTGTCCTGGCTGAAGGTAGCCAGTTCTGCAAGGCTGCCAGCATTTCTGATGAGGGCATGGCAGTTCTTGGTATTGACACCTGGCATGCGCAGTAAGAAATCATATGTCCCAGGGTTGTAGAGGTTGGCAGACTCTGTGACCGTGTCGGACTCAACAGTGATGGCTTGGGCGGCAGCGGCATCTGGCTCAGGTCGGCCCCGCTTTAGCTCCTCAAAGAGTTCTGCTGTGACGTGTGGCGAGGGGCACCAGAGCAGCCGCAACCGAGGGAAATGCAGCGTGAGTAGAGTGAGCTTAGAGGTCACGTCATTGGCTGAGATCTCCTGCCTCAGGTCAGAGCGGGCCACCAGGGAGAAGGGCTTGGCTGGGTCAAACTCAATGAGGAGCACAGGCCGGCGATAGAATCGTGTCATGGAAAGGCACTGTGTATACAGCCGGCCACTTTGCAGGGAACCAATAAGGTCGCTCACACTCTTGCGCTCCACACACATATCCGCAGTCAGAATGTAATCTCCCACCTCTAGTGTGACAGGCTCTATGTCCAGACCCCGTCTGTGCAGCAGGGAGGGCAGCTCACTCCTGAATTCTCGCATGTCTACAATGACTCGTGAAGATTCCACATTTTGCTCCTGGCCTCCTAGTTTATGCACATTCAAACAGGAACAAAGGGTTATTAGAGTCACATAAATCATTACATTTACTCATTCAGTTGAGGCTTGTCCCCAAAGCAACTTACATCATTAAGCTACATACAACTATATACCCATTTATACAGCTCGGTAATTTTTACTGGAGCAATTCAGAATAAATACCTTTCTAAAGAGCACTACAGAAGTAGGTGAGATTCAAATTGGTAACCTTCGGATCCAAGGGCAGCAGTTCCAACTACTACACTATCAGTTGCCATGTTATCCATACACCGGTAGTGTTTAATTACATGTTCATTATGTATCCTTATATTTCAGCACCATTTAATTTAGAAATGAGTAACCACACAAACCTTCATGTCAGCAGGAACAGGAGGAGAATACAAGAATCCACAAAGGACAAATAAAGAGTTCAGTAGGTGGTAGTGAAAAGCCTTGCCTGCTTTGCAAGTGTTAGTGGTGGCATTGGCAGGCTCCTGGCTCCGGATCAGGTCTAAGTTTGTGCCCTCTCGTCCTTCTCTTTCCTCTGGCACGACCATGCTGGCCTTCTCCCTGTACTCATCCAGAGAAATCAACAGATCACACTGTTTCACAGAAATAACGCTGAAGGTCCTTAAAATATTCTAGGGAATGACACCCCTCTCTGTTTCCGTACTTCAGAAACCTTGATTCTATGCAAATGGACAAAAAGTTGTGTGAGTGCTGCTCACCTGATGAGATGCTCAAATGCCTCTTTTTCCTTGCGTAGAGCAGTCAAATACCTCTGTTCCTCCGTGGAGCCAGCGTAAATAAGGAAGTACACCCTTAAAAGTAGGAGTCATGTTTGAAGAACTGTAATATTTTACAGCTTTCAAGTAAGGCACCCAAAACTGAGTGTAAGTATAAAGTTTCTTAAGTTTAGCTGTTATAAAGTATATTACCAGTTTAAAACTTTTATCTCCTGAAAATTTTCAGCTCCGATCGCTCACAATGGATATGATTAACCATCAGTTTCTGATGAAAATATGTTGTGTCTGCATACCTCATTGGTTTGCCTGGACGACTGGCTTTATAGGTTTCCAGCTGGCGAACAAAGGACAGCTCAGCATCATACAGCACTGCATATTTTGGCTCTACTTCATGCAGTACCCGTGTCAGGCTGTAGGGGTCAGTGCAGCCCTGGAGTGGATGGATGACAGTTAGTGGTTCCTTCAAGATTCCGTAACAATTGTCGGAAGGTAGGTCCAAGCCGAGCTCTACTTCCTCTTCTTCATCCTCTCCGTCAGCACTACTGCCAAGTGCTTCTACCTCAGCTTCCTTCTCCACCATCTGAGTGAGGGTTAGATATGGCTTCTTGCTCTTCTTGCTGCCTTTTGTTTGCTTCACTGTTGGTTTCTTGCCATTTGTACCCTTCTCAAGCTCCTTTCTGTCCCAGGCTTTTCTTTTTTTTTCAAAGCCTTGCTGAAAGAGAGCATCCCTTTTGCCAATGGTGCGTGCATAGAGACGGTGCAGCAGGGCCTCGGCTCCACGACTGATATATTCCCGCAGCTGGGCGCAGGTCCTATCGTCACTGGCACAGATCAACACCCGTCCTAGGAGTCAAAGTTCAGAATCACATATAGCTCCCGACATATAGCACATAAATTCAAAACAAACTATTAAAATCTTCCAGACCAAAGTCCTATGACGAGGGTGAAATGACTGTCCTTTACCTGGGCCTTCTTCACAGCTGCTGTTCTGTCTCTCAATCTCCTGCATTACCTCAGTCAGTGCCTCCCACTTAGGGCTCTTCTCCAGCACCAGCTCCCTCTTGATCTCCACTGAAGTGACAGAAAATCTACATGCAACAAGGAACAACCACACAACCCCAGGCAGAGTTCTGGGTAGAGCTACAGGTAATTTTTAAAAAGGATCAGCCATGTACCAACAGATGTGTAGCCTATCATTATAGTCTGAGATGTATTTCTTAAGCATTCATAAAAACTCTGTGGGAGTACAGGGAAGTGAGAAATCATTGCATACTTTGGGCTGTGGAGTTTACCTGTATTGTTTTGTTGTTGCTGTGCACCATCTGTTACCTTCAGCTTCTTCTTTGTCTCAGATACACGGTACACACGTGTACGAGCATTAACAAACAAAGATGTACTAGAGTCCAGGAACAACCACCCTACAGAAATAAGACACTATTACAATCAAGCAAGATACACCACTTCAAGTGGATAAAACAAACTAAAAATCCAGGTCATGAATTGCAAATATGAACATGTTTTTGTATATATGATGGCTTGAAAGCAGCCCTGTCCCGTTATGTTTTTCCAAACAATTAGCTCCACCTGAGTTGCTTCCAAAAGCTTTTTGACTGGAACGCAGGGACTCCAGAAGGTTCAGAAAGGTGACACAGTCATACTGGGTGAGGTAGAGCAGCAGGGTACGCAGAATTTTCAGATCTTGGACCAGCGATTTTGTTTTGGCTCCCAGCTGGTGCCACAGTGGATCCAGGTAGTGACGAATTGTCTGAAAACAGACACAACTGTTTGCAACAACCTTACAGATGTGAACTTAACCAAGAAAATGGTGAATATATATTAATGGCCCACTGGAGTTCTTCAGGACTAAAATTCTGCAGTTATTAACCCTTTTAAGATAGGCTACAGAGGCATTACTGTAAATATACAAAAGTATAAGCATCATCTTTTTAAAGCTTTACAATCACCTGCTAACACAAACTTGTTACAACACATTAGAACTTCATTTACCTACCTACTTATAACAACTCAAAATAAAAGCTACCTGCTTTATGCAAACTATTGTGTAAAAGGCACCAGCTTCAGAATCCAAGCACCTCATAGTTAGAGATGTTGGTGCTGAAATTCTCACTTTCTCAAAGGCGCTGCTCAGCATGTTCTCCAGAGAGAGATCCTCAGCCTCCAGTGTCGGGTTGTAGCGCTTCAGCTCCTTCAGACAAGCATTCATGATGTCCAGCACCGAGGTCTGGATGGCCCTCATGGCTGGAGTCAGGGACACATGGAGCTCAACTACATCAGGCTTGTGTCTGTCAAGCACTGAATTAACAGCAGCATGGAACCTGCCACACAGTCACAGAAAACTGTTTTAAACTAAGTTTGGGCAACATTTGATGCACAACAGAAAATTATTATAGCTAGATAATTAGCGGAGGCCCAGTTCTCATAGTATTGATATAACTTATATCAACATTTCAAGTCTACTTCACATTATACTTGTACTCAGATTTATCATTATTTTTTCATTTATTTAAAAGTAGTTCTGCAAATAACAGCCACCAGTGTAGCTTAAAGAGAGGAATTTGTTAAATGAAGGAATTGCATAGAAACCAAAGAAGATGACTGCAAACCTGGGCCAAAGGAAGAGCTTCTTTACGAAGAGGTTCCTCATGACTCTCTCCACTTGGCAGAAGCCAGATGAGAAGGCAATGGCTTTGTCTGTGAAAGCCTTGATGAAGCCTGTCTTGTTTTTTTGCCGGAAAAGTCTCAGGATAAATGCTTCCTGGCAAGACTCGATTATCTTGTGCGCCCGGTACACCAGGATTCCTGCGTGCAAGTGCTGGAGTTTAACTTAGCACATTCATTAAGATAACAAGAAAGGAAGAACACAACTGATTACAGTCTCGGCACCCCTTGTGTCACTAAAATATAGGTGTGAGAAGACACGAACAAGGGACATAACTCCATCAACATTCATGCAATCTTGCTGCTTGACAGTGTTGTGGATAGAGCAGCTGTCTTGGATCCAAAGGTCGCAGATTCGAATCCTGCATACTTCTGAAGTACTCTTGCAGCACTGAAATAACACCAAGCTGTAATAATGGCCATTTAATTGTAGGTAGCTTATGATTGCAAATAACCTTGGAGAAAGGCATCTGCTAAATGAATAAATGTAACGTGCTATCCCCAGTATCTGTATAACGCCGCATAACAGGGACATCTGGTAGTGCAGTGGTTAGAACTGCTACCTTTGGACCCATAGGTTGAGGGTTCAGATCACACCTCTGGCTGTACTACTTACTTACTTAGGTACTTACCCTACAACTGTTCCAGTAAAAAATTACCCAACTGTACAAATGGGTAAATAACTGTAGGTAGATTAACATTGTGTCAGCTAAATGAATGTACTGTAAATGCAACTCCATTCAATACACACACACACTTTCTGAACTTCTTCTCCCATTCAGGGTCACAGGGAGCTGGAGATTAACCCAGCAACACAGGGTGTAAGGCTGGAAGGGGAGGGGACACACCCAGGACAGGATGCCAGTCTGTCACAAGGCACCCCAAGCAGGACTTGAACCCCAGACCCACCAGAGAGCAGGACCTGGTCCAACCCACTGTGCCCCCCACACTCCAATCAATAGTACTGATAAATATCATATCCCTCCACACTATTTGTCCAGCTGTTAACACCACTGCATTCAAGAGTTTGATTAAAGAGGCATGTAAGTGGGGGTGTGGTAGAGCAGTGGATTTGGCCAGGTCCCACTTTCTGGTGGGTCTGGGGTTCAAATTCTGCTTGGGGTGCCTTGCAGCAAACTGGCATCCCATCCTGGGTGTGCTCTTGCGCCCAGTGTTGCCGGGTTAGGCTCCGGCTCGCCGCAACCCCGCTCAGGACAAGCGGCTTCAGCCAGCGCGTGCGCGTAAGTGAAGAGCACGTTTGATTGAAAGCTCTCGCACGGACCGGAAATGAGATGCGCAGGGATCCGGTCGGTGAGGAAGTCCACCACCAGAATGCGGCTCGTCACGAAGAGGACGCCGCCTTGCGTGTACACGTCATAGCGCTCGCTGCTCGCCACCTCGCTGGTGATGGTGCGCGGGAGGTGTCTCACTCCTTCTGCCCGCAGCTGCTCCGTCAGGTACTCCTGTGCAGAGAAGCACCGTTCATCGAAGTGCCCGTAAACTTTACGTTCCGCATTTGACCCATCACGCCATGGCATTTTTGTACAGCCAGCTCACCTGTTCAGGTGCGGTGGTGTTCAGGAGAAGCACGAGACTTCCCTCTTCCGAATACACGCGCAAGAACTGCAGCAGCACGCGGTCGACGCCCATACCCTCCGCCGTCACCAGGAGCCCGTCGGCGGAGAAGAGACCGAGGAACATGTCGGTCTCGAACTCGAGCAGAGGACCCGCCATGGCGGCCGTGAAACCGGAAAGATTTGACTCAGCTGACTTTCTCTCTGCACGAACCCGACTCTGGAACTTATTAAAATTAATTACGCTCGTCGTCGTGTTTCTTTTTCGTTCTCCTGCACCGATGCAGACGAAGTCACCGGTGATACAATCGTTAAAATATACAGCCACTGTCAGGTGGTTTCACACTAAATTTCACAATCGAATCGAGAATCCAACTATTCCTACTGTAACAAGACAACAAGTGCCGGCGTAACAACGCGGGAATCATTATCCACAGTAATGACAACTACTAGATAAAGTTCTAATTTTCTCTGTGGAGAAGGTCTAAGCCATTGCGTTTACTTTACTCGTTCATAGTTATAAATGAGTTAAATAGCTGCGTTAAATACGTAAAACCAGCTTCGAAAAGACTGCTTCACTGTTGAGATTCTCCTGCGCCGTGTTTTGAAATTTGGCATCACGTGACCGGATTTTCCGGTCAAGAGGGCGCTTCAACGGGCACGATGACAGGAAGGGAATGAACAGCGCCCTCTACGGGGGGGAGTCGAATGCCTCACGATTGTTCCTATTTGTGACGCGTTTTCTTCTAACGGCAAAGTTATTTTTACTTCTAAATCACATAAAAAAAGCTTCTCATAAATGTATCTATCGAGTGAGCTAATTGCAGAGGCTTTCCTTTTTAAGTGGCTCACGCTCTCAGAAGCGGTTAACAGTTTGGATATTTATACCGTGTAATTTGGAGGTACTAGTAGGGCTCGAGTCTGTCTTTCAGCACAGAGAAAGAGCAGCTGGACATTCTGATGATGTCTGATATTCCCTATTCTTACTTATTCAGTCACCAAATTTATTTTGTTAGTGTTTCCAAGTCATATTTTCATTCTTCACGGAAACAATTCAGTATTATGAAACACACACACACACACACACACACACACACACATACATATATATATATACATACATTGTCTGAACCGCTTGTCCCATACAGGGTCGGGGGGAGCCGGAGCCTAACCCGGCATCACAGGGTGAAAGGCTGGAGAGGGAGGGGACACACCCAGGACGGGGCACCAGTCGGTCGCAAGGCACCCAACAGTGTAAAATTTTTTTCGAAAACAAATGACACTTAAGGTTTGTAAAGATAGCGAACATTTACATGACTTGTTTCTCCAAAGCGACTTATAACACGCACATACACACACATTTTCAGAACCGCTTGTCCCATACGGGGTCACGGGGAACCGGAGCCTACCCGGCAACACAGGGCGTAAGGCCGGAGGGGGAAGGGGACACACCCAGGACGGGACGCCCGCAAGGCACCCCAAGCGGGACTTGAACCCCAGACCCACCGGAGAGCAGGACTGCGGTCCAACCCACTGCGCCACCACACCCCCCCCGACTTATAACATTAAGGTCATAATTATTACATGCTTACAATTATTTACCCCTTTATACAGCTGAGTAATTTTTTACTGGAGTAATTGAGAGTAAGCACCTTGCTCAAGGATACTACAGCCAGAGAGGGGGATCAAACCCACAACCTTTGGGTCTAAAGGTAGTAACTCTAACCACTATGCTACCAGCTCTCCCAGAACATGCACCATTGCTATCATTTCTAATGTGCTGTTTGTCATTCGCAAATGTTTGTTAAGTGCAAATGCCAAGGCCAATGTTTTATAAAGGTTGGAACGGAGTCCATGGGTGGAGGGGAATAAAGGACACAGACACTGGCTGTCTTATCGCACAGGGAGACCAAGTGCAGTCTGGATCGCAGGCCGTCTCTGGAAGACGGGTCCTGAAATGGATCTGATACTGTGGCGAGTGACTCAGCACGACGGCGCTTCCTCGCTGCGACCTTTTGCACTTTGATTATGAGAAGGCAGAAGATCTAAGAAGATGTGTGCAAGAATAGAGGGGCGATTACATCAAGAGATGTAAAACAGCCAACAAATAGATTCCCTGAAGCGATTGGGATATTAAAACAAAAGGAGAGTAAAGAAAGAGAGGAAACATGATTATTCAGTCATCGGTGACTTTTAGTCACTCTGCACCAAAGAGGATAAAAAATGTCCTCCATCTCCTTTTATTTGGCTTGTTTAAGTTTCAAGACTGAATATGTACACATGCAGTGGATTACAATACACACCACACCCCTTCTATTTGTATTCTTTTCTATTCCATATCATGATATCACATTATTATTTACAGTGGTTCATTTAGCTGACATGTTTCTCCAAAGCAGCTTACATTGTTTTACCCATTTGCACAGCTGGGTCATTTTATGGGGTTAGGGTAAGTACTTCGCTCAGGGGCATTGCAGCAGTAGGTGAGATCCAAACTTGTCATCTTTGGATCCAAAGACAGTGGTTCTAACCTCTACACCACCAGTTGCCTTATTATTTTATGTCATTTGACTTTTAAAGAAAAAAGTCTCTGGTTTGTTACCAAGCCTTGGAAGAGTTAATAATGCTTACTGAAGAAAAATTATCTCAATCAGCAGAAATCTGCTTAATTGGGGTTTAAAGTGAATGTGGAGAAATTCACACTGCCAGTGAAATTATGGTATGTGTGTTTCTCCAAAACAAACCCTCCATGCCATTCATTCACCGCATATAAAAATACACAGTATATACAGCTGACAAAACCCTTCACTGATATCTGATAAATTGTACTAATGTATTTATCAGCGTAATGTTAAATGTGAAAAAGGAGCTAATGAAGCGCAGAGATTTGAACAGTTGGGAAAGTGCGGCTGCTTCATGATGTGCGCGCGTTATTGGGGGTGTAGTTTTGTAGTGGCCACTAGAGAGCAGTAGAGTGCCACTTTCAGCTCATTGGCATCGGTAGCGACAATTTCCATCCATCCATCCATCCATCCGTCGCGAACACCCGCTTGTCCGGAGCTTCACCCAGCAACACAAGGCGCAGGGCCGAAGGGGGAGGGGACACATCCAGGACGGGATGCAGCTCCAACTTGTGACATATATTCAATTCATTCAGCAGAAGTTTTTCTCCAAAGCGACTTACAATGTTGAACTATTTACCCATTTGTACAAGTGAGTCAGTATCAGCAAACTGAATTTTATACACATATATATATCTTGTAGCATACAGCACTCTGGGTTTGGATGGGCTAGAGAAGGACACACAGACAGCATTTATTCTGAACATTTCACTACATCACCAGCACACAAAGAAATAATGCTCTTAGGCCCCAAACCCCTTTTCCTTGAGAACCCACCCCTAAAACTAACTGCCCCAGCCTACTTAGCCCTCCCAAACACAGTTACCCCACCATTTTCCCCGTAAGTCCCCCCAGTGGTTGCACACTTTATTCACATTTTTCCCATAATGCAACTACTTACAACAGTGTGTGTGGTGGTGCAGTGGGTTGGACCGGGTCCTGCTCTCCAGTGGGTCTGGGGTTCGAGTCCCCCTTGGGGTGCCTTGCGACGGACTGGCGTCCCGTCCTGGGTGTGTCCCCTCCCCCTCTGGCCTTACGCCCTGTGTTGCCGGGTTAGGCTCCGGTTCCCTGTGACCCCGTATGGGGCGAGCGGTTCAGAAAATGTGTGTGGCACACACGGCACACGCAGGGGTGTGGTGGCATAGTGGGTTTGGCCAGGCCAGCTGTGTAGCAGGTCTGGGGTTTGAGTCCTCCTTGGGATGCATTGTGGTGGAGTGGTGTCCCATCCAGGGTGTGTCCCCTGCACCCTCTGTTGCCAGGTTAGGTTCCAGTTCGCCATAAGCGGCTGTAGGTATATACTGTATCTCCCATCATATAAATGATTGCAAAACATTTTAGAGAAATAACAATAGAATATGTCAGCCCATAACATAATTCCCCTTTCTTACCACAGTGCAAATAAAAACATTACTGAAGCGAAAGGGTTGAAGTGAATATTCTCACACCCTGAGTGTCCCAATACACACACACACACACACACACACACACACACACACACACACAAACAAACACTTATCTTACAGTAGAATTCAGTCTCTTGAGGGAGAATGATTGTGAGTGCAAAGCTTTCCCAGCCTCCCTCAGAAGGTCCCGGACAGACAGTAAAGTCCATGGGAGGAAACGGCTCCTCTGAGCTGCATACACAATGTTGCAGTTTGACAGGGGAACAAAGCAGGTGCTTCTTTTACTCCCTGTGGGGTCACAGTTCTGCTGGATCCTCTGTCCTACTGGCACCTGTTTCATACATTCCCATCTGTATATACACTGTGTGTGTTAACAGTACGTATATATTACATTTATTCATTCAGCTGATGCTTTTCTCCAAAAAAGCTTACAACTATTTATACAGCTGGGTAATTTTACTGGAGAAATTCAGGGTAAGTACTTTGCTCAAGGGTACTGTAGCTGGAAGTGGGAATCAAACCTCTGACCTTTGGGCCCCCAGACAGCAGCTCTAACCACTACGCTCCCAGCTATCTGCTGTGATTGGCAGGGGTGTATATATATATATGTAATGTAATCATATGTACATCTATACATAAATATAACTATATAAAATGTGTGTGTATAAAGTGTTTACATATTTATTTATTTATTTATGTTAAAGCAAGCAATGTGTATATATAGTAGTATACTGTAAATATATACATTTACATATTTATATAAATGCAGGCATTTTGTTTAAGTTAACGAATAAAATCTGCAAACAATTGTGTATAAAATATTGTGACAAAAAAAGTAGTAGTTTCAGCTCAAAGGACTTTGCAGCTGAAAGGACTTACACTTTCTGTAGAGTTTGTGGTTAGTATATCGTTTTTTCTACCGCAAGAAACATCTGGAGTTGAGTTACAGCTGAAAAAGCTGTAGTGCTTAACGGACAGAGTTGGAACTCAGTTTAATTGCTCAAGGGACACATCACCTAGTCTAAAAAATGCAGTTTTACACCTTGTTGGGTTGGGTTAGGCTATGGATTTGGGAAAGTGTGCTCATATAAGGGAAGTGCTGCAGAGTAGCACACACACACACACACACACACTGTCTAAATCGCTTGTCCCATACAGGGTCACGGGGAGCCAGAGCCTAACCCAGCAACACAGGGCGCAAGGCTGGAGGGAGCAGGGACACACCCAGGACAGGACGCCAGTCCATCACAAGACGACCCAAACAGGACTTGAACCCCAGACCTACCGGAGAGCAGGACCCAGTCCCTCGCACCACCGCACCCCCAGACCCTTACAGAGTAGTACCATAATCTTTATTCTCTACCCTCTTCCTCATGGTTAGTGCTTCACTCTCTTTGCCAATATTCGCAGTACTAAACAGTTCGGTCTCGCAAGGAAGACTGTCAATCATATGCATAGGTGACACAAAATTCCTTAAATGAATGTTTAAAAAATCTGTTTGAACAACTGTTTTTTGTGGTCCTCAATATAACAACCAGTGTCTTGAAATACCCACACTAATGATACACATTGTAACAAAACATTTGTAATATGTCAACTTTTATGCATTTTACATTCAGTTTTGTTAGATTAAACATACTTCTTGAGATTTGCAAATTTTGGCATCACGTTTCAAGCACCGAATGTTCCGGTACTTTTTAGGATCTGATGTTTTCGACAGTGTTCTGGTGTCTTCGAAAATGTTCCAACGGCTGTGAAGTATCAAACTAATACTGGCACTCTAGAAGAACTAGTGGTATTTTTGTATTTGGCAAAATTTAACTAATCATAATCAACGCTAAAATGGACATAACGAAGAACTCTGAAAAATTTAGTTGCGTGATGAAAAAGTCTTTGAAGTGTGAGTAGAGTCCCAGTAGATTTGGCTGGGGGAGTGTGTTTGGGGGTACGCTTCCGGTTCTATATGACATTTAAATTAACAGGCCATCTGCTGTACACTTTGCCATGTGCTTATGAATCTGCATGCATTATGAAGCCTATTGCATGTGCTCCTCTCAGTGTGAGAAGGGGAGGCGCAAAGCTTTTTTAGTTCAGCCGGGACACAGATCTGGAAAAACGAGCCCAGAATTCGATAAGTCCATCGAGGGTGGACAGGGTAGCCCAGGGGCCGCGTGGGAACCCCAAGGTGAACGTTCTTCGCAGGCTGTCTGTGGGCTGCACTCGATCTGGCCACCAGTGGGCAACACGTCCACATATTCCCCCTCCCACGCAAGAGGACCCGGCACATGTACGGCCACCTTGTGCTCTTTAACTTCACTCACTTTCATTAGCTGCTTACCCAAGTCAGGGTGGGGGCAGTCCAGAGCCTATCCCAGCGACACAGGGCGTAAGGCTAGTTAGGCTACTCTCTGGAAGGAACATTGGTCTGCCACAGGGTAAGAATATGCTCCAGTAGCAATTCATACCACCTGACTTACATGTCTTTGGACTGTGGGAGGAAACCAGAGCACCCAGGGCAAACCCACAGACAAGGCAAAAACAGGTGAAATCCACACACTTATTTAACTTGCTTATCCAACTCCTCTTTGTGAAGAACGTCCTCCTGACTATTCGTTCTTGTTAACCTTACAGTGGTATTTTTAAGCTACTTGTGGTTATTCATTTATCCAAACATCTCGTTTTTACAGGGTGTGTACCTTGCCCATGGGTAGCAGGGATTCAGACCACTGACTATTAGACTAGCACACGTATTGAAAAGTACAGTATCTTTTTGATGCCTTTCCTGCCAAATGTATCAAGTGTCTTTAAAGACCAAATAACATAATTCTGAGGAGCAGCACAGAACTGGCTCAACTCACACATCACCGTAGCAATGGCATCGCCAGCCATCTAGTGCCAGTGTTCACCTCCTTCCCCACCTCCTCCAAATATTTCTCACCCTTTTCAATTCCGCTCTTTCCGTTCATTTATTTAGAAAGCACTTTTCTCCAAAGTGGCTTAAAGGTGAAACGAAGGGCAGGAGAGCAGAGCAGAGGTGAAATGCTGCCTGAAGAGGTGCCTTTTTTCCACTATTTGTCCTGAGATTTGGAATTTCTGCCTGGGGGACAGAGTTCCGCCAGCGAGGGACCGCAGTCAGACAGAGATGTGATTGCGATGTCCCACCGTTCGGAGACTGGACAGTCAGACAGCCTGAAGAAGGAGGTGAGAGAGATTGGATGGCGTCTGCTGTTTGATGAGGCAGGCAGCCAGAACCAGGGCTCAATTTAACGCAGGCGTCCATTTGTGGCGGGCGAAGGGGGCAGAAGGGGAGAAATGACAACACGTCAATGCTCAAGACACGCAGGGGCACTTGGGATGAGCTGCAGCCCTCTCGTGCCGGAAATACAGGAGAGACATGCCCATACCTAGGGGTGCTGAGGGAGGTGCAGATGCCATGCATGTTGAACAGCAGAAGTGCGCAGCTCACATGCCGTGTGTGCGTATGGAGTGTGTATAAAGGCTAAGCACAGTAGGGGGCGTAGTGGTTATAGCCGCCGCCTCGCAATTTGGAGGTTGCAGGTTTGAATCTCACCTCCTGCTGCAGCACCTACCCTGAATTGCTCCAGTAAAAACGAACCACCCGGGCAAATCACTGCACGTCATTTGAAGAAAAGCGTCATCTGAATGAATAAATGCGAGAACAGGGTCCAGATGCAGAGAACAATTGAAATAATCCCGAACTGGAGTGAGCATGGACCCTTGGAGCGCTCATATGCAATCAGCTTCAAATCATGCGTCAAAAAGAAGTCATTATGACAGCAGTACCAACATACATGATTTTGCAGGTAAGAACAAGCTTACTTCTCTGTGCGATGGGAGGATCGTGAACAGCTGTGCGTGGAGCGCCTGCAGAGCTACGCCACTCTTAAATCCCTGACTTCCATCGCACATTAGTTTATGCTGCTAGGCCGCTGTCTGCGTCTCCGCGTCCCAGGTGAGAAGCACCCCCGTCAATCTGCAGGCGCTCAGAGCGAGAGCCATTAGTATGCTCCCAATCAAGCTGCTTGGCAGTCTGGCGGAAATGCAATAAAAACACCACTTGTCAACTGCTTTTATTGACTTAATGTCTAGCAGAACGCTAAATGGACGAGACGTGCCTCTCGGAGGTGCCGCATGCCTATTGTGGCATGGGGATATGAAAAAATACACAAGTGAAAAAGATGTATAAATAACAGAATAGGAAAGACAATAGGGCTGAGGCGGTCCCGGTGCAAAGTGGAAATCACCTTCTCGGGCTGTCGGCCCCGTTTTAGAAGAACCGTTCGACTTGGATCAGTAATGGAAACACGGGAAATATTGTGTGCCAGCAAAGAGGGGTATATTTGTTTGACTTTGAATAAATATGGAAAGCAAGAGTACACAGGTGCAAACACCCAGACTGCGGAGACTGCGGTGCAGTGGAGTGTCGGGAAAACAGTATTCCGCAAACATTTAATTATTTAGCAGATGCTTTTCTCCGACGAACTCTATGTCGTGTTATTAGCCCACACACCTTATTCATCAAGGTGACTTACACTGCTAGATACACTATTTACAATGGCTCGCTCATCCATACATCAGTGGAACCTGAGCAGCATGTCTTTGGACTGTGGGAGGAAACCAGAGCACCCGGAGGAAACCCATACAGACATGGGGAGAACATGTAAACTCCATACAGACTGACTAGGGACCAAACCCACGTTCTCTCGCACCACCCAGACGCTGTGCTACCACGCCACCCCTCTAAACACACTCTGCCACCCCAGTGATTTTCTCAGAATCCTTAAATAAAGTGTTTGAAAAGGGAAGGGGTTGTTTTTTTTTTTTTTTTGTTATTCCCCCCCTTCGCTCCCAGTTTAGCCACGATCACTGCATATACCTCCCTTCAAAGTCGGGCAGCCACACCCCTCAGTCGATGTGCACGCTGAGAACCACCTGCTTCTTTTCACGCTACAGACTGCAGCCTTCATGGGGCACTCTAACGTGCTGTGCCACGTAGCCCCCACCTGGGGGTGGCGTAGTGGTAGCTGCTCCTTCGCATCTGAAGGATCCGGACTCAAATTCCACCTGCTGCTCTAGTACCCTTGAAGAAGGTACTTACCCTGAATTTACTCATTTAAAAATATCGGGAGAGTTAAGCCTGATGCAGTGTGACTAAATAAAGCCCGCAAAAGAAGGAATGATCACAAGCGCTGCGAGATGATTTCCCAGTCCATGTGGACAGAATGCCGCCCTGTCGCTTGGCTGACAACACTTCCTCCATCAGCCTCTGACGCAGTTGCTGAGAGGCTACCGGCTCTTTCTCCGAGGCCTTCTCTCCACTTTGTGAATCACTTTTCACTATTATAAATAGAAGCCTTTATAAATAGGAGGGCTCATATTAAATATCATTTGGCATCTGTCCCAACAATCCCTGTAAGTGCTGTGCATTTTCTGTAGATGTCCTAATTTGGTGACAAGCATCTTCTGGGCTACATTGTTTGTGGGTACTGATATTAGCAGTATTGTTTGTGTCCTTAATGACGTAATTTGTTGTCAGGAAGAACGTTGGAGAGCATGCTGGAGGTGTCACACTACACGGGGAACTAAGGATGGAGCTGTTTCTCTTATCGATGGAAGATGGACTGCATGCGGATACAAAGTAAGGTGAGGTACCAAAAGGTATGCAAGGTATAAATCGACAACAAGTATGAATGAAAGAATGCTCAATTTATGGTTCTATGATGGTATGGCGGGTAGCGCTGGTGCCACACAGCTCCTGTGTGTGTGTGTGTGTGTGTGTGTGTGAGAGATTACCCTGTGATGGACTGTCCAGAGTGTTCCCTATGGTTCCAGGATAGGCTCTGGACCACAGCGAGCCTGCACTGGACAAAGGGTCATT
This sequence comes from Scleropages formosus, assembly GCF_900964775.1. NCBI lineage: Eukaryota > Metazoa > Chordata > Actinopteri > Osteoglossiformes > Osteoglossidae > Scleropages > Scleropages formosus. The sequence continues at coordinate 11,995,556 of NC_041825.1, read as the reverse complement.
GATGATGGATGAAAGGTTCCGGTTTTCTTTGTTTGATGAGTCTCTCATTTACATTAAACTTGTCTGCAGAGGTTTGAATTCAACTAACTTTCTTTGTTTGAGCGCATTTGTCCTAAGCGCCAGTTATTATTTTGCATTTTTGGAAAGGGCAGGGCAAATCAGCATGCCATCACAAGAGGGAATCTGGTGCAGGATGATAATAGTATTGTTCTAAATGTTCTTAATTCTGTAACATGGAGATTATGCTGAAAGATGTTCCGCTGGGGTGCAGGAGGCTTTAGTACTTCTGCCATATTGGCCCTCTTGTCCCAGTCCATTACTAAAGCAATAACCCTAACCCTCCCTTCCTCCTTGTCAGCCCTCAGCCCCAACTGGCCGTTGGCAACATTTAATGGGAAATCGCGAGACTGTCGACCCTCAAAGTTATGCACAAGTGGAGGACAAAAAAAAAAAAAAAAAAAAAAAATGCCATAAGACCGCTGGAAGGTCAAAAAAGCAATTACTGGGGGCTTGTAGAGGCCAAACTACTTTTTATTGTTCATGTAAGCACCAAACTCAGAAAGCAATTATAAAAAGCCATTATTATTTCTTCAGTTAGCTGGCACCTTGGTCCAAGGCGACTTACATTGTTAGGTTTATACACCGAACTACATGATTTACACGGAGCGATAATCTTCACCGTGGCGATTCAGAGTAAGTACCTCACTCAAGGGTGCTACATCAGGAGATGGGATGCAAACCTGGGTCTTTTGAACCTCTAACCTCTACGCCACCTGCTGTACATCTTTATAACTGCACGTATACCGCGAAAACAGTCCTGCAATAAGCGATCAAATACCGGCCTTTGTGCTCGAAAGGGATGGGGGGGTTTTGGGGGGGTTTTGGGGGGGTTTTTGGGGGGGCGGTTAATGAAAAATGAAGAATTTTTTGCTTTTTTGCGTTTGCGCTTATGTTGTGTAAGGAAAAGCTGTGTAATTATACCGGGGGCAGTTAGTAAATCATTAAGAAGCCCCAGAAAATGGGCATATATTAAGAAAGATCACAGCTGTGTTTCCTGCTCCACTCACATTATTATCACCCTGGTTCTTCAGCCCCTCTACACTCGGTAGCTCGCTGGATTTAGGAGATTTCTTGCCGACAGTGCTACCTAATTAATGATAAATTATGGGCGCAGTATTGCTGCACGCTCAGAGTTTGATATGGAAAATCACACTAAAAGTCTGATTAAAGTAGGAGTGCAGGATTTGTGTTGTGGAGTAAAAAGTACATTTGGTTTATACTGGAACATTTACTTCAGGGAAGATAGTGTGAGATAATTTACGTGTGGGGACGTAAACAAAAAAAAACAAACAACAAAAGAAAATTAGTTAAAACCACAGCACCGAAACCAGCCCCGTTTTCTCTTTAAAAACCTCCTTTGATGATTATAGACAAATGTCTGACTATATTTGCCGTTTCTCGAAAATGCGTGCATTTATTTTCCTATTTACGGCGTAGCAGTACAAAAATGTTGTTTCATCTGAATCCCCCAAGATATGGAAGATGCAAACAACAAAGGATTTACGACATTCGTTCTTCAGTGTAATTCCTTGAAATCCTAATACTAACATTGCTCCGAAAAACTTAATTAAAGACGCAGAGCAAATCGAGGCTGTTATAAGCTGTTGGTGGTGGATTATGCATCATTGTTGCTGTATGTGTAATTTCAATTCAATGGTAATTTTGCTTCGAATACTGTATGAGAATGTAAATTAATATTTCTCGGCACGTGCTAGAAAGAGACCGAGGTCGCCTCACAATCGCTAGGGTTCGATCTGAGTAGAGCACCTGCCTACAGCTATTTGCGGAATTGCTCCTGTAGCATCGCCTCCGAAGAACTGAACGACCAACAGGAGATTCCTTTGGGTGCCAAAGACCGCGTTCGGGGCGCTGAGTCAAATGTGTTCAATGGCGTTCAATTCCATTAAAAGTTTCGGAGACTAGTCTGACATCATGGCTTTTAACGTTTCATTATGGAAAGGAAGGTCTTTGGATAAGTCATACCGCAGTAAACGAAGAAACAAATTATTCTTACGCGCTTACATCGAAATGGTGTTATAGACGTCAAAAACCTACAGGAAATGTTCGAAAGAAGCAGAGAGACACTGCGGGTGAGCTAATGAGACGAAGATAAAAAACGTTTGCGTGAAAACTGTTTACCCCCCCGAACCCCAGAGTCGTGTCACCAGCATCTTGATCTCCCCCAGACACTGTGTTGCTGTCCAGTGTGAGAGTCTGCAGGGCCCCAGCTGGGCGCCGCTATGGCCCTCCTGGGTTCTGCTCCGGCAGCAATCGACTCATTAGCCCCAGGATGGCCATAAACAGCCGTGGAGGCCCCGTAACGAGGAGAAGATCAATGGGCTTCTAGCGCCGCAGCAGCTCTGCACAGTCCCAGCCCCAGGGATGGGAGCTGTTCGAGGAGAGTCGTGCCTGGGCCGATGTGGAGAGCGCTTCTCGATTCAAAAGCCCTCGGCGACAGAGGCGCCGCGGTGCTCTGGGCACGGAGAGTGCTGCCGGCGGAGAGGTCAGCCTGCAGGGTGGGCTTGGCCGGCTTCACAGGAGGACATACTAATGGGCAAGGAAAAAAGAGGAGCCGGGGACTGAGCCCAGGGGGCCGTCGTCAAAGCCTCCCCTCGGCTACGCAGCTTGCTCATATCGAGCTTCGAGATCAGCTCCGTTCCCCTTTGCATTTTACATTTCACATCTGGACAGGCTTACTATCGAAGCACCTCCATATGTAATAAGTACTGCAGAGAAAGGATGTCTATAATAGAGAGCATTAACTACCAAACACATAAGTGGATTAGTGTTGGAATGAGTGTCTTCACAGGAAGGAAAGGCAAGGTTAGAAAAGCAGACAAGGCAGACGATACTGAGCACCACTCCAAAGTTACAAACGTTAATTGCTCGCCGTCAATGGATTGCTCACTCGATCGTTCGGTTTTATTTCATCTGGATTTTTGTTTTTTTTTAAAGGTTTTACGTCATATCCAGATGGAATGACGAGCAGCTGCCCAGTAAAATAGGAAAACTGAAACTCATTCCCTGGTCCCAATACGGAAGTGACCGAGCGAAACGCTTCGAAATAGTCTCTAATAACAAGGGGAAATTAGAAAATTACTAGTGAAAGTGAGAGATCGTGAGTCTCGGTCTCACATGTTGCTGGCTGGTCATTTTATATTATCAGTCAGATGGATCAGACTGGAGTTTGGGCCTCTATCAGGATTCTGCCTTCAGGCAGCATCTGGGTGCTGGAGGTGATGGTGCTCGGGACCAGATGGCTCCAAGAGGCTGAAGAGAGCAAGAAAAATGGTTAGAGCCCGGTTTGTAATCAGACTGGGCTAAACAGCATCTGAGACAGCACCGTGGGAGATAGAGTAACCTTAAAGGACAAAGCATAGTAAAAAAGGTTACAAGCAGAGGATATTTGCATCCATGTGGGGTACTACAAGATAGGACCGCTAAGAGCAGGTTCGCTGTTCTACTGAGCACGAGGTTTGGATGAAGGAGCTTTTCTGCCACGTGAATGTTTTTCTGTCCTTGTTTACATCCTGAAGGGGGGCGCAGTGGCGCAGTGGGTTGGACCACAGTCCTGCTTTCCGGTGGGTCTGGGGTTCGAGTCCCGCTTGGGGTGCCTTGCGACGGACTGGCGTCCCGTCCTGGGTGTGTCCCCTCCCCCTCTGGCCTTACGCCCTGTGTTGCCGGGTAGGCTCCGGTTCCCCCGTGACCCCGTATGGGACAAGCGGTTCTGAAAATGTGTGTGTGTGTGTGTTTACATCCTTGCTATTATATGATAACCAGCATCCCGAGAGAAGGGTCACGTTTTATGGATGAGGATGCTGTTGTGAAATATCATACACTAAATATGATTGTTCACCCCCCTGTTAATGAGTTACAGCACAGAGAGCAAATTTATACCTCCCGCTTCACTTAACGGACAGCTCAGCTACCATAATGGAGAAAAGCTGTGATTTTTCAGCGCAGTCAGAGTATATAGATAGAAGAAGAGTCTCGCTGTCTGCCATCGCTTTCAGTGACATTGCAGTCCTTCTTGTCCTATCTCATCACCTTTCCTGTACTCACCTTTTCCCAAAATGTAAGTAAGCTTGTTGAAAGAAGAGTGTCTCATTTCACACGTTCCCATTTTATGTCAAGTTGTTACTTCATGATAATTAGAGCGATTGCGAGGCCGCAGTTTCGTCATCGTCGCGATTGCGCGACAGCTTGGTGTGACACCATAAGGATGTCCCGTGACGTGTGCTGCGTACTCACCTCGGAGCAAATGTAAATTGGACTGGCCGAAGGAAACAGAATACATGTCTTCCCCGACTTGCTGGGATTAATAATATATTCCACTGAGAGAATATAATGTATCTGTTCCCTAAAGGGGGGGATGTGGTGGTGCGGTGGCGCAGTGGGTTGGACTAGGTCCTGTTCTCAGGTGGGTCTGGGGTTCGAGTCCTGCTTGGGGTGCCTTGCAATGGACTGGCGTCCTGTCCTGGGTGTGTCCCCTCCAGCCTTATGCCCTATGCTGCCGGGTTAGGCTCCGGCTCCCCCCAATCCTGTATGGGACGAGCAGTTTCAGATGATCTGTTTGTGTATATTCCCTAGAGAATTTTTTGTTACTATAGAAAGACAAAATACAAGGCTACTGGGTGGTCTCTGTCAAAGCCTCTTAGGATAAAGGGTATTCGGTGGAAAGCCAGGTGGGGATACAGTCACTCCATATGCAAATTGCTTAATGTAATAATTACTAATTGACCATGTGCTGTTAGCAGTGGAACTCGTTCTCTGCTTTCATACACTAAAAGTAATAATTAATAAATGACCTAGCTTCTTCTGGCTAATCATAGGAAGATGCTTTTGTGTCTTATCATCACGTTAAAAATATAACAGGGCCTAGAGAGTGACTGTACTGTACAAATCAGACCAAAAACTATTATGCGCCGTACTTGCCCTGCATAATTGCTTCAGTGCGCCACGATCTTATTATAGATTGTGATGTCACTCTGAGACCAGCTAACCAGTCTGTCCTCTCGTCCCCACTGAGGACCCGTGCAGGACTTCGGTCTCCTCCTTTACTCTCCGCTCTTTATCTGTCAGGTTTGACCCTTTTCCCGGTCACAAGGTGAGTAGTACTGCGCGTCTCAAGCGCTGATAGCAGATCTGAAATGACCGGCCAGACAAGTTGGAAGTGAAGGAGCTCTTTGAAATGAACTCCGAGCCTTCTGACATACTGGACCAAAATAAAAATGGCAATTGTCGAGAGGTCATAAATTACCATGGTGTGTGGTTCAGTCGACGTTACTAATATAACCAGCGAACGCTTCAAACTGTTCTGCATTTGCGCTGTTCCATTTCATTAATTTATTTCGGTGCATGTATCTCAAGTGCAAGGCAAGGTTCGAAGCAAGGAATTAGAATAATAAAGGAGCCTGATCCCACCCTTCTATGCTGGCAAAAAAGTGAACAATGTTCAGATGCTGTCACATTGGGTCACTTTGCCATGGACACAGCAGGCGCTTTTAATAGCGTTCGGCACGTCTGCGAGTTTCCTTCTTTCTTTTCTGCTAATGTTCCCCACAGTCCTATTGTTCCTGGAAAGTGGCTCCATTACTGTCTAAAACGACAATAATAGTATGCAGATGGTCTGCCAGCAAAGTGATCTTTCTAAGTTGAGGCAAGCCATGATAGACAGCTTAAAATAAGCACCTGCAGCTGTCATTTCCCCCCCAGTAAAAGCCTGTCTTCTAGAAAACAACCAGTCTGTAAGTCAGCCCTGAAAATCCTGCTTCATAGTAAGCAAATGTTCAGTCTATATGAGGGATTGAAGATGAAATGTTATAGACCATGCCAAGTTTTTGAGGTCAGCTTACAAAGCTTAAAAATTAGGTGTTCTATTGAATTTACCATAGTTTTACAAGCTGTCAGTTATTTTCTGCGAATGAAACGTTTCGCACAGACTGATGTACGCTGCATGCACCTGGAAACATAAAAAAGGCTTCCAGACAATGGGAAAAAAAAACGGTAGGGGCTTGGTAGGGAAAGCATGATTGCAATTTTTGCGGGCAGAAAGCTGGACGCAGCGTGATGTCTTTGGCAACACGGTGCGCAGGGAGCTGGGAGAGCGCACTTGAGGGAGCTCTGACATTCTATCAAGGACAGGCGAACGGGAGAGAGCTCGGGCCCTGGGAACTTGCAAGTCCTACATATAGATAATACATTTGGCTAGTAGGGTATGGAGCAGTTAGACATAAAAGGAGCGAGCTATCATCAAAAGCCAAAGTCTGCGGTGTGTGAAGCGTGGAAAGCCGGTAAATGTCGGCAGTGTAGCCCTTCTGTTAAAGGACGGGCTGAATGTGTGTGGACGAAGTCTTCAGGCTGAGATCAGACACGCTGCCGGCATCAGTGCGACAGGAGCAAGAAAGCAGCTCTTCCATGCTGTGTCACAACAAAAAGTCCACGCAGATCTCGAACCGGACCGGAGCTCGACAAAGACGGAAGGCCGGGGTCTTGTAGAGTCGCCTTTTTTCTCGCCTGCTGAACGCAGTTCGGGCAATTTCAGCTCCGAGATTCACTCCCCGTTGTCCTCCCTACGACACATCCGTACCGAGGTGGGACACTGCCTTTCTGGCAGAACTGCGAAAAGGAGGCTTCTTCACGATGCTGTTGGGACGCGGCAGGAGCCCCACTAAGCCAATGTCTTTCATAATGGTGCGGTACTTGGGCGCAACGTTCACGTGGGGCAAACATGCGACACGATGTATCTCCCCACCAACGATACGACGCCAAACGTCTCAGGTGAGCGCGCACATCCCCACAAGTGAAGGCTGCGATACGTTCTACTTACGGAATACGCAGGAAAACACAGTTTTTTCTCTCACAGCGAATTATTGTCCCCTATTTTTATAACGCACACAACAAAGCGGTAATCCAAAGTGACAGCCAAGAGCAGATTTATTCTCGAGAAGAATGGAGGTAGTGTTGCAGTCAGTAGATAAAGGCACCACAATACTTTCCTCGGTGAAGGGATCACTTGGCCCACCTAAACCCTCCACTTTAACAGAACTGTGAAAAATACATCCATTTTTATTCAAATGGAAAAGAACCACCGTTCTTTACTTACGGTCTCTATTTACGTTTGTTTTGAATGCATGCTTAAGAGGGAAAGCATATTGTTCTATTAGTCTTCGTAACTTTCAGAATTCCTGATTTAATCAGATGTGGTTGGGACTTTACATTAATCTGCACTGAAACTGAAGGAAAGAAAAAAAAAAACATGAATAAGTAGATTAAATAATTTACTAATTTAATGTGAACCATTTTAAAAGCATCACTTATCATGGAAAAAACATATCCATGTTATTCCAGGATTTTCCCTGCCCACGTTTTTCTATATATCCCACATTTTTTCTTTATACCTACGTATTATTTTCCGCAACAAAAAAAATCTCCGTATCACATGCCGGTATAAATCTATTTGTAATATATTAAAATATTAGCAAAAACTTAGTGTACATTTTATTTCATGTCAGCCGCAAGTTAAAAATGGAAACGTGCCTGAGATTTTCAGAAAGTTCATAATATCTGTGTCATTATCTAATGAAATTATTAACTGTAGCATCATTTCAAACGATCTTTGGTGTATCGCTGCCAAGAAGAATTCTGGATTTGCAACTTTGGCTGAGCATCACAATTATAAATAACTTTTTTCCTGTTGTTGTTGTCATGACTGTGATGTGGAAAAACAATTTCAAGAATCAACATTACATTTTGAGAGATGTGCTAATCTTTGTTAGTCATATGAGTATTAATTTGATTTCCTTACAGGCCCCTCTCTAACTGTACAGCATAATAAAGGGAGACTATTAAAAGCCCCATGGAGTGTGGAGATTTCCACTCAGCATCTGAGTGTAAACTGCCATGCTTTGCTACATTTACTAGTAAAGAATTATTACACACCCTTTTGATTATAGTCAGTGTCTTGCAAGTTAAAACACAGAACATTTTAGTTTTGTTGTGAGGCTTATGCTATCTATGTTGAAAGGATAGATAGATCATATTATACACACGCATTGTCCGAACCCGCTTGTCCCATGCGGGGTCACGGGGGACCCAGAGCCTAACCCGGCAACACAGGGCGCAAGGCTGGAGGGGGAGGGGACACACCCAGGACAGGACGCCCGTCCATCACAAGGCACCCCAAGCAGGACTCAAACCCCTGACCCATCGGAGAGTGGGAGCCGGTCAAACCCACTGCGTCACCATGGCGTACATTAACACGTCTTTTTTTCCAATGTGGTATGCATAGCTTAAAGTTTTTGCTGGCCATGTGTTGTGCATTCTATACGTGATGATCATTATTTTGTAGAAGCATATATAAAACGAGTCTATAAATATTTTAAGCTATCATATAAAAAGCTACCATGTACAGCGTGAAGTAAATAAATATATGTCGATAAGCTTAGGCTGTTACATGTTTAGAATGCTTAGAATACATGTTCATAAAGCAACATTTAAAAATAAAAGGATTTTTTTCCTGCACACAAGAGGGACATAGACTATCATGAGAACTTTGAAACTTTCCAACTCCATGTCTGTATTGAACTATTGCATCTCATTAGTTCTTATGATTTCAAACAAATATTTTGTGGGAATGCACATGTGCATAGTGCACTTGTTTTTCTTGCCTTATGCCTGTGTTAAAGCGCTCTGTGTCGCTGCGTGAGGAGAGCGCTTTATAAAAATAAATTGAATTCAATTGAATGTCTAAGGAAACTTCTCGGAAGCTTGTGCTCCTCATGGTGGGCCTCGAGCCAGACAGGCGGAGCGGCTGGGATGGTGAGAGGCGGCACAGTCCCAGATGGTGCTCTCTCTAGGGGCAGATGGTGAGAAGGGGTGGTTTGTCCAAGCCAAGCCATGACGGGGTATGCTGAGTTTTATTTCACAGATTCACCACCTGCCCCAGTACGTTGGACGATGAGAATTTCTGTCAGCGACAAGGTCTTCACTTCGCTTCAAGTTTGTTTTAGTTAGGTTGACTGTTCTAGTATGATGATGTTTAAATTAAAGATTGTTGAAATGATCTACTTGTGGACAGATTCTGGTCATTTCTGGATTTTTTCAGTAATTGTCACTCTTCTCTGGCAAACTGTGATTAAAAATAGAGTGTGTTCACATTCTCTCGTGATCATTTTGAAATATAGGCTGTTTTAATATATAATATGTATTACAGAAATGTAACTGTGACCTAAAATGAATGAATATTGTACGGCTAGGAATATATCAGGTCAATCCAAAGCCATTAAGGAAGGCACGTTAAAAGAATAAGTCGCAACATTACAATCGGTATTAATATAATCATTCTGTAGTACAAAAGACAGCAAAATAACGAGTCATCTGACATTATCTGTGCTTTGCAATGCATAAGTATGACAGATGCAAGTTCAACTGGGTGCTCTTAGCAACATGGGGGAACCACCCACGACTCCTCCAGTAAGTCTGAATAAATGCCCTTTGTTTGGAGGGCGCCCCGCTCTGCTCCCTCCGAGGTGTGGGAAAAAGTGGGGAGACAACCCTCCGCCCCTTCCCTTCTGGCCACAGGCTGTGGTGAATCATGGGCAGCGTGACCCTTCAGCAGCAGCTTATAAACTGAGGTTAAATGCTTTTGTTTAGATAATGACAAGCTGAAAATGCAAATAGGGTCCAACAGTTCTCCAGAGAGGCTTCAGGGCTGGACAGACCAGATGTACTGATCAGGTTTTTGTGTCCAGATGAACTGGGTGCTGAGTGTTGATGAGCAAGTCCTTGCCACAGGGTTAGAAGATGGGAAGGGCTCACAAAGGAGTAGCAGTACTGGCCTTTACAGGACCTCAGTGATGTGAGAAAACATTCCAGGAATTCATTATGCTTAACTGAAAAATGGAAGCCCAATTTTATTAATTTCACTGAGATGCTGGTAACAATTCAGTGCAAAAATACAATAACATGGTCGTCCAAAGCATATTTTGCAAGCATAGTACACTAGGTTAGGTACGGCACTCTCTAGATGGCATGTCAATCCATCGCAGGGTCAATGAAAAAATGTTGTAAATCTAAATTGACAGAAGATGTATAAAAGGGGTCAAATGACAATAAAGGGTGCTTTACTGATCCAAAAGTTGGAATTCCAGGTGTGGAAACAGGTGAACGGCACCAGTTGGCCGACTTACACCACAGTATTATCAGTGTGAAGGTGAAGGTAAAAGCAACGCAGACTGTTTCTCCAAGGTTCATGTGGATCTGGAAGAGGATCAGCATGATGTTTTCTACAGATATAATGAGGCCCTTGGCAGGCAAGGACTTAGTTGGGAAACACATAATGTAATACAACATAATGCGGTTAAACCTACACAAATCTGGTATATTTTCTCTATGAATAGCACCTCAGTTAAATTCCTTTTAGATCACAAGTATTTATGGACTTCCTTCAATCTTATAGTAGAGGCTGATGTCAGTAAAATGTAGTGAGAGAGGTAAAGACATTGGGGCCAGATACGGCTTTAAAGAGTTGTGGAGTGACTATGGGCTGTGATGTGCTACAGTTACGGGTGAAGTCCGCACTGTTTTCTTTGTTCGCTGTGAGATGGGTGGGAGGAGGGAGTGCTGAAGTTCAGTGAGGTCAGAAGAGAAGTGGTAGGAGGTACGTGGATTGGCAGCTGTTGTCTAGATGCATGGGGAAGCCTCCGTGTAGGATCAGAGGTGAGCCATCCTCTGGGAAGCAACTCCTGAGAAAGTCCCGCTTAAGTAAGAGGGTCACGGAGGTGATCTTCTTTACAATGTAAAACTGTAAGAAATAGTTCAACTGAATGAGTAACAACATCTCTGGGATGTAAAGAAGGAAGGAGAGGGCCTAGCAAGGAGACAAAAATAGCAAATAGTGGAGACTGACAGTACAAGCAACGTGGGACGGCAAAGGAAAGGGCAGCTGGGTTGACAAAACTGGCATGAGTGACCAGTGTTTCCCCGAGTGTGAGAAGCCGGAGACAGTGAAGCGCAGCGTAGGCCGGTGCAAACTGTGACATCTTTACAACAGACTGACAGGTCAACAGCAGCCTAATGGTTTCTAACGGCTCAGCCAAAACTCTCCTGACCCACACCACAGATAGGAGATGCCTTACAAGCAGCTCATGCGAGATACACTCCTACATTATGGAAAACCCACTTCTGAGTGTGAGACCAGCTACTGGGGGAGAAGTAGGCTGGGTTTGACTAGGTCCTGCTCTCTGGTGGGTCTGGGGTTCGAGTCCCGCTTGGGTTGCCTTGCGATGCGCTGGCATCCCATCCTGGGTGTGTCCCCTCCCACTCCAGCCTTGTGCCCAGTGCTGCCGGGTAAGGCTCCGACAGACGGTTGGGACAAGCGGTTTCAGTCAACGTGTATGTGTGTGTGCTCAGGGGTAAGCACACTTTACAGCCCTACTAAATTCTGCCTATACTCAGGTCTGTGCTCCACCCTCCAGTTTAGTCCCTACGAACCCCCATCCCTGCGATTTTTGTTTTAACGCATGAAACATATCTGAAGCATTAAAGTTATACAGTCAAATATTCAAGATATACCTAGTTAAATGCTCTATTTAGGGAAGGGAGTTAAATGCATTGATGTAAACAGTACAGACCATTAACCACTAATGCACCCAATTATCTGAAGGAAATAGGTTGTCTTGGAAACCCACAGAAACATGGCCCTCACAAGTACAAGCCGAACAGCCCCGCTGAAACAATACTGCAACGAAGAAGGGTTAGTGCAGCGTAACTGGTTAGTGGGACCAGGTTTGCGCCGCTCTTGTCTGTCCCTGTACCTCCATCCAACAGATACACTCCTTTGTCTCTAGATAACCGTATTATTTCAATGCATTTAAATGGCGATGCTGTCCTAAGCGGCAACGCAACGGGATTAAAATAGGGCGGAAACACCCTACGGCTAACTGACACGATGAGCATCCTGGACGTTCACCTCACGTAAACAATACTGCAACACTTCTGTAATCCCAGTGACACAGTAACACTACCCACAGCATCAGACACGTAGTTTCAAAGCGTAGCACGTAAAAATGCTAAATTTACAGCGATCAGTCCCGGTCCGTGTCACGGTGTTGCCTCTGTTGAATGCAGAGGGCTGAATATGAGTCTGGTATATTAGTCATGGGGTCATGTGAAGGTGCATCAAGTGGTTGTGTTAGCAAGAATCTTTTGTGTCATTTTTCATATTCAATTGGACCTGGTTACATTTGTATCTTTGTCACCCAGGGGGACAGCACATAATTCAGTTTTTTTGTCTTTTATTGTAAAACTGAATAGATGTGGTCCTTGGAATAACAGAATGGACCTCTTTACTGTGTGTGTGTGTGTGTGTGTGTGTGTGTGTGAGTGAGTGTGTGTGCGTTTGCCGCTGTAGCTGTTGAAAATGAGTACGAACCTGGGGTTGAAAAAAACGGTTTCATTGCTTGCTTCCTGAAGCAGCAGAGGCATGTTTTTATTTGTGTTTTGGCTTAAAATTTTGATGAGAAAAAAAGAAACCCTAAAATGACCCTCCAAAAGGTCATCCTAGTGTTTTTTTTTTTTTTTAAATTTAATTTAATTTTAATTTTATTTTTTAGATAGCCTCATTTCTGTGATAATATTAATATTCAGGTGTAAATTTTTATTCTCCTCACTACAGCCCTCGTTCAAGCACATACATCTCGGAAAAAAACGGAAGAAGGGAGGGCAGAATACATTACAGCGAAATAAAATTAATTCAGTTTTTAAAGTTATAGGAGACTAACATATTCAGAATAATTCTTCCTCTCTGTTAGGTCAGAAAGTCGGAGTCTGAGTTGGAAGAACGTTATTTTCAGGAGCTCATATTAATCTCCCCAGTGAGGCTGATGGGAGAGGAACCTGCTCCCCCTTGGAGCTTTATTCCATTAGAGCTATCCAATGGCAGGTCATCCACAGCATGGAAAAGTAAGAGGAGAAAGAAACAGGGCAGATGTGATCGATAAGATGCTGTTTGCTTTCATCCATCAGCTCCAGGAAACCACCCCATCCCGACCCTAATCCAGGAACAAATCTGGAGGTAACCTTGACCTTCCTTCCACAGAGCACCGGGGTGCTGAAAGAGAATTAAAACCCTGCCACGTGAGACCAAAGCAGAAAACAAGGAGTTTCACAGACCTGGACTTGAACTGCATTACCGTATTAATAAATGTTGACATAGTCTCCTAATCCCTCTGACTCAAAGACACTGTTTTTACGTTTTTAATTCACCCTCTCCGCATTTGCCCATCTTATTTTTAACTACCGACACAGACCGTCATTGTGGCGGCTAAAGGCGCACAATCCTTTCGAGAGTAATGATCGTGTAAATAAACCCCATTGTTCAAATTGCGAAATGAAATGTTGGCAAGGGTAGCGTTATACTCTGTGCTCCTCACAGAAGTATAAAAATCTGTACAGTACACACTGGTGGTGGGTAGTACTGTGACTAAGAGAGGAGTTACGAGTGTACTCGTGCTATGACTGCCTGTGTGCGTCCACATGGCCAGTCATATAGAGTCATAGGTGGAGTCACTGGCATGCCTCGCTTTTCCATATCTTTTAGAACTCTCACACACACACTGTCTGAAGCCACTCATCTGCAGCGAACCGGAGCCTAACCCAACAACACAGGGCGGAAGGCTGGAGGGGGAGGGGACACACCCAGGAGGGACGCCAGGCCGTCACAAGGCACCCCAAAGCGGGACTTGAACCTCAGGCCCACCGGAGAGCAGGACCCAGTCAAACCCACTGCACCACCGCACCCCCCTCTTTTAGAACTTATTGATCTAATTCTTATATAAAAATGCATTGGTTCAATTATATAATAGGACAGGAGCCCAGTTAAAAATAAATAAAGCTGAGTGTTTTGCTTTTAAAAGAAAAACTGGCTCTGGACAAAATTCATGACACCCTCCACAAAAACTGAGCTGAATTAGTTTAGAGGTTTATCTTCTTTTCCCTTTGTACTTCATCTCTGTTGTTTAAAGTTTGTGGACACATCTAAGTAAAAGTTCACATTGAATAAGAACTGAAGTGAGACAGGAGCTCCAGTTCTGCCCAGCTGCTCAAAATATGAAAGTCACCAAAGATGGATACAGAAATCCCTCTCAAAACACCTTGGCGTTCCAGTTTACCAGGATGTGGATCTAAGAGGACACTTTTGCACGAGTCCAGTCTGTGGTTGGTTAGTGTCGAAACATCACGCAAACTCACCCAAAGGTTGACCTGGAGTCACACGTAATGGTTAAACTCTATGATAGAAAGTGCTGGGGGACCTCATTGTAAGAAAGACAAAGGACATTTTGATTGACCTGGATATTTGGGAGAAAATGTTTTGTGGACAGATTGCTGTGGACTAAAGAAGACCTCTATGACAGAAGACTCTGTCCTGTTTTATTCACCCATTGCTCTAATACACTACTTAGTGCCTCAAGATGATCTGTTCAGTCTAGTAGTAAAGAAGAACACTGATTTAATAATTTTGATGACTTGATTTTTACATTTGCTTTAACAGTATATATAACTATAGGACAAAAAGCTGGCAGTTCCAAGGATATTAGAAAATGCACATCTTTAAAAAAGGATCACTGAATACATTTTTAAAAATTGACATTTATTTGAAAAATGAATGCAAGTACAGACAGTGGATAAAATGTAATAATGGAACATTTCAAATGATCATAATTTGAAGCATCTGATTCCAAATCCTGAATGAAAATCATCATGACCTTAATAAGATGTGAACAATGACAAGGAATACAGTAATTCACTACATGTGAAATGAGGTCAGCACACTTCCAGATGACCCTCTCCTTTCATTACGGCCATCCTTTGGAAGTGAGAACACAGAATGGGAAAGGAGATGAACAGATTGAACTAATCAGGCCATCTGTAATTCCAAGTAATTCTAAGTACTGTAAAAAAGACTGAAAACATCAGAATTAATACCCTGGTCTTGTGTTCATGTTGTCCTTATTTGTTTCATCACTATTTTGGAAATAACAGTGCAATGTGTATTGATCCACACAACATCCGTCTTTCCAAAAACCTTGGTGTCCTTCTCGTTGCGGGTAAGGAATGAAATGGCTCATATAACACAGTGATGAACTATTTCCTGGAAACGATGGGCTTGTGATTGTTAGCACGAGTCTGGATCCTGGGAAGACAGGCTGCTCTGTAGAGCAACAGATGCCACCCAGGTGGCAGTGGCTGTTGGCTCAGAGCTCCTCTGAGTGAAGAGGTTTGTGGGCAGGTGCAAAATCAAGCAAGGAGCTTCTTCAGGTCCTCATCCATACCCTTTTCACTCAGCTGATCCAGGCTGTAGTACCGGTGAACCACTTGGTCCTCGGTCACCACGACGACCCTCACGCCGTGGGAATCCGTTCCCAGCTGGCAGCCAATGGCGGAGCTCACCACCATGTCCAGGCCATCGTGCACCCCCCCTGCGTTGCGATGGTAATGGCCAGAAAACACTGCCTTCACTCCTGGGCCAAAGACATGAAAAGGATGACAACATTTTCCATTACAGACCTTAATATACTTCATTGCATGCTGATCTTCATACATTGGAGTTTTGCTTGACAGACAGGAAAAATGTTGGGACAAGAGTAATGGGGCAGCTGGTAATTTAGTGATAAGAGCTGCTTGGACCCAAAGGTTGCAGGTTCAAATCCTACACGCAGCTGTAGTACCCTTGAGCAAAGTACTTACTCTAGATCGCTCCAGTAAAATTGCCCGGTTGTATAAATGGGTAATTTGTAAGTTGCTTAGCATTGTGCATTACCTAAATGAACTGATGTAAAATCTGGCACCAAAAATCATGAAAGTACGAATGTGTGTTACTGTTCTGCCCATACTTTTGCACAAGTTGTAAATTTTAATGAAAAACACTTCCTTTCAAGAATATAATTTAAATTGTAATCAAATGAACGACTTTGTAAAACTAATTTACTAAGTCATTATCATCACAAACAACAAAACCAATTATTTCCATGTCAGTTTTACAAAAGTTGCACGACAAAATTAACGGGAGTTTTTCTTCATTTAAGTCGAACATTAAATAAAAATGAGGCATACTTCTCTGCGAATCTGACATCTTTGCCAAATACTAGCTGGTAGTCACTGGATCCTCTCCCCTGGACAGAAGCAAGTCAGAAAAACTCCACTGGCAACGTTGAGACACAGTGTTTGAGAGCTTTTGTTTCAAGTACAGCAAAATGATATTACACATAAACAGACTACATTTGAAGCTCTCATGCTGGAAGGCTGGAGTTTGTTTGGAAGGCGAGGCAGGCGAGCACAGTTTGTATATTGTTAAGTTGCTCGTCCGTTCAGCAGACGTTCCGCTCCAAAAGACCACGTTCAGAGAAGCAGAACACAAATGAGCCAGTTTGCATATGAGGAAAAGTGAGGGAAGTGGGGATTTTGCAGGGAGGTTGTTCAAGGTTTTCACTTAGAGGATAAAAAGAATGTAAAGCATTTCTCTCAGCTTAGAGGTATTCAGCAGTATGTAAATCAACCTCTGTTCAGACCCAAAAATCTAACTTAAATTTTAAAAAAGTTATTAACAGCAACCCTGGCTCCCCCAAAAAGTAAACACAAACTTGAACCTACACAGCTGGACAGCGCTCTTCCATAAACACCTGCCAGGAGACTCTGTCTGTTGGTACCCATGACCAATGGGTTGAACATCACCATTCTATAAATTCTCCAGCATGGCATATTAAGGGATGGCGGGGGGGGTTGGCCCACTAAAGCTACTACCAAACAAGGAATCCAAAGTAAGCTAATAAGGAAGTAATGACTCCATGTTCTAACAAATCTTTAAGTATCATTACCCCTTCGCAGCATTAATAAAAAAAAAAAAAGATCAAACATTACTGTCAACAAAAAAATGATGGCCTAAAAAAATAAATAAATAAAATAAGGGGCAATTATCTGGAGAAGTCAAATGTGAGAAAGCGTAATACTGTATAACATTTTATTCATACAAAATGCTGTCTATTTCAAGCACAAAGGATGTAATAATTAGAGACAATTAATGACTTTGGATTAGCTGTACGTTCGGTCTGCAGAAAAATGGACCATAGTGCACATTACTCAGCAGCGCCCACTGTAAATCAGCGCATCTGGAACAGTATTTTGGTTGTTTCCACTAATGATGTGGTTGACCTGAGTAGAGCCTGACAATCATGAGGAAAAAAAAATCACTTAATCATAGGTGAGGTTCAGCAGCTCGTTCCACACTCTGACCAAGCAAATTACCGTGTGCCATCTCGCTGTCATAAATGTAAGCACACTGATTCAAATGCAGTAATTATTTAGTGGCGTAAACAGAACTTTGTTTTGAAAACAGCAATACTACTAAAAATCTACATGTGCATAAGTAATTTCACATTTTGCACGGAGGACTAATATGGCTTAAAGTACCAATAGAGTTTTAAATCAGTACAAAATTGTACAAACTGAGAACAAGACATATTGTATAGGTCCTAAAAAAAAACAAGAGGTGAAATCAATATTTAGAAACAAAAAAGGTGAAGATGAAAGGGACAGTATTAAAATTTATGACAAGATAAATGTTTGCATGCCATCATAAAAAGGTAATGTAACAAAAAAAGGAAAGCTTGTGCTTAGCCTGGAATGGCATTACAAACTACAAGATCAAACAAGTCTCGGAGACATTTTTTGCCTTCCTTCACTGAATTTTGGCTGCAAATTGGAGTTGTAGTCGTACAACACAGAAGACGGGAATGTTTAAGAAGAGGTGGAAATTAAACGTATCCTTTCTCACTGACATGAACCTAATGTGCACAGTGACTGAGGACCTGCACCTGGGGTAGCGATGCTCTAACAGAGCGATGCAGAATACATAAAAAAGCTTTCAGAACATATCAGGATATGTTACAGGTCAACTCTCTCAAACTACAGCATCCTTGTAAATGAGATAATACAGAAAAAATGGTTTTTCAATACACTTATCCCACGTTATCGGGTCCTAATTTGCTCCTGAAAATGGATCGAAAATTGACAAACCATTACTTATTACATTTTTTTATTGAGCAAAAAAATTCCAATTTGTTCTACGGCATCCCCAAAATTATCCTAATTGGTGTATAATATTGTAGAGGAGAAGTAGTGGAACACACTACTATACAATGTTCACTGTATTGGATGAACAACAACACTATACATGCAACCCTTCATAAATTCATTTTATTTGATCACGTCCTCTCAGTGTTATTTTGAATCATGCGTGTGACCAGGTAGCAGTCTTGAATCATTGTCCTCTCTGCAAACCTTTTCTGAATTGCATGCACAGTTGCAGGAGCAAACACAGGTCTCTATATTTATTTTTTAAAAAAAGAAACTTTGACCTTTACATGCCCAAGAGTTTTTTTTAAAGTCCACATTTTGAATACAGGTAACAAAATACATTTTTAATTTCAATATATTTTAAGTTTAACATTTTATGGGGGGGGGGGTGCAGTGGCGCAGAGGGCTTGGCTGGAGCTTGCTCTGTGGTGGGTCTAGGGTTCGAGTCCTGCTTGGGGTGTCCTGCAGTGGACTGACGCCCGTCCTGGGTGTGTCCCCTCTCCCCTCCAGCCTTACACCGTGTGTTGCCGGGTTGGACTCAAGCTCGCCGCGATACCTCTCGGGACAAGCAGTTGTAGACCCAGTGTCTGTGTCATTTTATTGTTGCTATTTATTAAGGTCTAGGATGTACAGTATAAGGTAACAGCAAGCTATTTATGAAAATTAAATTTTCATGAAGGTTTTAGTGTTTATATAAAATAAAGAAACAGTGATTTCAACAAGCAAACTTACCATGATAGTGTGTGTGCACTGGCTTGAAAAAGACAAAGGCTACATGCCACATTCAACTAAATGAATAGCTGGAAAATTAAAGTACATTGGTAGAAAACAAAGGACCCAAACACAAACATGTAAGTACGCAGATGAGACTGTACAGTGCCAGACTGCAACTGAGAGCGTGGGTACGCTGTTCCCACAATGCAGTACAGTCTCTCTCAGTTTCTCTCACAAGGTGCTTGACGCAGTTTTCAAATAAGGCCTCGGTATATCAGGCTGGACTGAATTTCTTGGGCGGGGACAGATTCTTTTAGTCTGGACTGATTAACGATAAGTGGTAGTGACAATCGACTGGATATTGAGAGAGCAAATAACGGGGGATGAATTTAAGTACTACACATATCAACCAATCAAACTATACTATTTCCCAAAGCGACAGAGGAAGGTTTTTTTGGTCTTGAATGCATTCTGAAACCCTCTGGCAGGGTTTCATACTCTTGAATGTCATACAGGCAGCACTGCAATGAGAAGCTGTATGATGAGTACTAAGGCTGAGAGGGCAGTGCAGGCTCCTTGTCAGCCGCTGATCACTCTTGATCTGACGACTGAAACCAGCTGTTCTGTGTCCTCTTGTTCTGCATCACCCGTCATACATACGGTACATGTAATTCTGACCCTGAATCTCCTGAACCACGAGGTCTCCACTGCTAAATGAAGACATTACTGCACTGAATAAACAGGAGGGTGGGGGATTTGACAGGTGAGCTCAGGAGACCACAATATTGTTGAAATGGGATTATGTCACGAATTGTTAAGGCTTCTCTGCTCTTAGATCAGTTCTGAAAGCACCTTTCTTCAAGGCAGAAGATGGCACAGCACAGAAATATAGTATCTAAATATAGTATATAGTATCACTGTGATAACTAACAAGTTCCATCCATCCATCCATCCATATGGTTATATGGGCTATGACAACCGAATATATGTTCAAAGGCTGGAATTTTCCCATTATGATGAAACAGAGAATAACAAAAAAAAATGGTAACATTAAATGCTTTCTCTTTAACCAAGGGGTCCACTGTTTTTGCTTTCTGCTGCGCTTTCATTCCGTTCCCCACATTTTGCCCACGCCGGAAAAAAAAAAAAAAAATCAAACTATTTTAATGACTATAGATCACAGATTAAAGTCAAGACAACAGACTCATCTAAGTGAGAATTCAGAAAACTCTTGAGGTGTGCTCTGAAGAACTGAATTTTTTTGATCGCACTCTTGTCACGCCACCAGAAACACGGTCTTCACCAACCTTCAGTCTCCTGTCTCTTTCAAAAAAATGTTGTATATCAGAGAAAAACTTTCAAAATTAAACACTTTTTCTCCAATGTTAAAGTGAACTCTCTTAGAGCTTATGCAACAACAATTTTACTGTGTAAATTACAAAATTAAAAATAGAAAAATAATGAGCTATGGTAAAGCTAAAGCAGATAAAACTACGCTGAGTTCTTCTCTATGTAAAATTTAAACTCCCACATTTGTTCTTGATAACTGCTTGTTCGATGCAGGGTTGTGACCATCCAGAGCATATCCCAGAAGGGTAGGGTGTCAGGCAGGGTACACTCTAGATGGAAGGCCAGTTCATCACAGGGAGCCACACATAAATTCACTCACGCATACACACACTAAGGGCAATCTCAGGATCTCCAACTCACCCGAAAGGCATCTCTTTGGACTGTGAGGCACCTACCCCTTGCACCTTTGTGTCATCCCAACTCCCCAATTAATAAAAGTGAAAAATAAAAATACGTCAGAATTTCCAAAACAAGAGTGATTATTAAGAAGAAAATCAGTAGGCCCAAATATCTCGCTCCTGGAACGAAGTGATGTATATTGTATACGAATATTAGTGGAAACATACAGGACCCAGTGAAATACTGAACTTCACATTATTCAAATGCACGCAAACAGCATTACGGATTCATGGCAGGCCGGAATGGGACTCGCTTTCAGCCCGGGAGTTACAAGCTGCAGACACTGAACAATGAAACACTATGAACTAATATAACTGTCACACCTATAGGACAATAAGAGAATTCAACAGTTCACAGGGTAAGCAGGGATATGGACCAAACGAGGAAAAAAGAAGCATTAAAATTTCACAGCATGCTGCAGTGAAGAAAGGAGGCATCTTGCATAAAATTGTGAAATGAGACAAAAACTACATCTACTCGTTTGAGCCTCACTATAATGTACTGTCTTTCTAGAACAGGTTAAGTAACTTGATTGAGGGCACTACTGCAGGAGTGGGATTCAAACCAGGAACCCACACACACTGTCTGAACCACTTGTCTCATTTGGGGTCGCAGGAGCCTAACCCAGCAACACAGGGCGCAAGGCTGGAGGGGGGGCACACACCTAGGACAGGACACCAGTCCATGGCGAGGCACCCCAAGCAGGACTCGAACCCTAGACCCACCAGAGAGCAGGACCCGGTCCAACCCACTGCGCCACTGCACCCCCCCAAAACCAGGAACCCTGAGATAATAAAGTGAAAGCTCTAACCAGGTCACTAGGTGCTACAAGTTAACCCTAGAGCATTAAGAGCAGACACGAATGTAACATGCAATGTCAATATTAGCTAGTGAGCTGATCTTTGCTCCATAGAGATACAGAGCAATAATTTAATCACCTTGCCCCAGCTCCTTATGTCAGTGTAATAAGCCAATCCGGGATGTACAGCTGCTGGGAAATGAACAAAATCAGTGCAGCTATGGCCCTTATACCTGAAGTCCATCTAAATACAGTTGCACATCCCCACTGTTTACTCCTCAGTAGTGACATTTCTAAAAGCACACAGGCAAATGCAATTCCAAGATGGTAAAATGACTTAAAAATTAATCACATTATTTTTGACGGTTGTGATTTTCTAATGAAAAGTAATACTTGGCTATTTCATAAGTGTCAAACATAATAAAGGAATGACAATTAAGACCACATGCAGACATTTCACAGGAAATCAATAAAATGTAAACTTTGACTGTGAAAATGGAAAATTAATGTTTGGTCAGAGAGACCGTGATTTAATTAACTATTATGCCAAAAATTTACAACCTTTCAGGCTGTAGAGAGTTAAAAACCAAAGAAGCCAGGAGAAAATGTTCACATAGAGCAGGATCTACAGGAGCTGTAATTCCCCCCTGAACTCATTATTGCTCTCTTGTCCCCTGGTAGGCAGAGCATCAGCAGGAGAAACTCGATTAAAAAAGAAGGAACCTAAAATTTCTTCCAATGTACAAATCAATCTTGACTCAACATCCACCAGACAATGAGCAACAATAGAGACTAACATGGTGCAGATCCCAAAGGGGCACTTCATAACTGGCCCACCATCCTTCACCACACTGATATAAATCACCACCTTATTCCCTCCTGCCCATCTATGAGAGACACTTTTCCTCATTCCTGCACCAAAAGAATGGCCCTGCAGCCTCTCATTCATGTTTAATGAAATTAACCCCTCAGTTTTAATTGAGTTTATGCTATAGAACATAATGCAAAAGGCTGATGAATTACAAAATGAAACATATATGGGAAGCAGTAAGAAACTAAGCAATAAATCTGGGGAAAATAAAAAACAGGCAAAAATTCCATAGGTGTTTTAACACATTTACTTATTTAGCAGACACTTTTCTCCAAAGCATCCATCCATTTTCAGAACCGCTTGTCCCATACGGGGACGCAGGGAACCGGAGCCTACCCAGCAACACAGGGCGTAAGGCCAGAGGGGGAGGGGACACACCCAGGACGGGACGCCAGTCCGTCACAAGGCACCCCAAGCGGGACTCGAACCCCAGACCCACCGGAGAGCAGGACTGCGGTCCAACCCACTGCGCCACCACACCCCCCTTCTCCAAAGCAGCTTCCAACAAACTCCATGTGGTGTTATGAGCCCACACACCTTATTCACCATGGTGACTTACACTGCTAGATACACTACTTACAATGGGTCACTCCATACATCGGTGGAACACACTCTCTCTGGCACACACAGCTTGTCTTTGGAATGTGAGAGGAAACCAGAGCACCCAGAAGAAACCTACACAGACACAGGGAGAACATGCAAACTCCACACAGACTGAGCAGGGATCAAACTCACATCCTCTCGCACCACCCAGGCACTGTGAGACAGCAGCGTTACTCGCTGTGCCATCCTTAATACCGAGTTTGTTTTACTACCTCAGAGAATTGAGCTTCACTGAGCTTCAGAACTCATATATTCTTTAGATCCCTCAAAGAAACTGTTTATACTTTGGTTATAGAAGTAGTACAACACTGTAAATGTTTAAGGGTGATACAGGGTCAAGTTCCAAAAACCAGGCAACTTTAAGACACATTTTACAGCACAATGACTTGACTCAGTTCAGGCCTCAGAGTACCCTACAAACAGCCAAATAATACGAGAAAAAAAGACATCGCCTCAAAAGCCAACAGAAAAACAGAACAGAACTCCATATTCTTGGAGTCAATTAGAGTATTACAAATCAAAATGCGAAGCATGAGTTCTCTGCTCTTGACCAATGGGCTCTTACTGCAAAAATACAACCCCAACACCACCTCGAGGAACCAGGAAGGCTGAAACGACTCCGTCAAACAGCAACATCGTCTGCTGGAAAACATCCAGAAAGTTTTAGTGAGCCTGGCTTCACCACTGGGTGTATGAATACAGCAGCATCATTGAGGACCAACACCATCGGGCAGATGGCTGAACACTTGTCACCGAGAACGCAGAAGCTCCAGATGCTATATGGAAAAGTTTGAAAACGTTGAGATCACAAGCTTCTGCTAACAGGACCAAAGAACAAAAGCAACAATCTGAAATGGCAGACAATCATATACCCAATAAATGTTTTTTCTTTATTATTATTACCACCACTACTTGTAGCAGTAGTTTGTCTTATTTCAGAATTAAGGATTATTACTCATCTGAGACCAGAAAAAGATCTAATTTCACTTCTAGAAAAACAGATTCAAAAATATCTCATCAAAACTTCCATAGTCCAGTTGTTTGCACATACTTAACAAGGAACATCGCCCATGTTGTACGCACAGAGGAGGAGTGCAAACCTGCAGGATCGTATGGCAGCTTGGCAACAAACAAACACATTTCTGCATTAAATTCTTCTCAGCTAATTACGTCGCATCGGTCTGCCACTCTGCGTATATTTATCCGAGTCGGTGGGGACCTTTTTGCAGAAAAACTAGGCAACTGCTCTATAATTCAAGGCCAACACGCTGGGAGGAAGAATAATTGGTGTCAACTCCCATCTGTGAAGCTGCTGCACCTGCAACTCTTATTGGTGCCATTTGGAGAATGTATTAGTCCCAAATAAATAAATAAATGAATGAATGAATGAATGAATGAATGAATCGACTTATTTTAAATGTTAAACTTTCTTGTTACATCCACCACGTCAAATAATTCATTTAAATCACATTCTCGCATCACCTTGCATTTAAAATAATGGTAAGACACTGGAGGAAGTACCTTTTCACCAAAGTACTCTTTAAATGGCAAAATGCAGTTATGGAATTCAGCAAAGGGTGTCAACGCTAAGAAATAAAGCAGGTTCCATGGAGAAATTAAAGAGAGTACTTATGGGAAGAGTTACACAAGTACAAATACTAGAAAAGTACTAATAATGAAACACACATAGGTGCACTTCATTAACTTAAGTGAAGAATTACATTAATCTAATATGGGATCAACTGACCTGTAATGGTATAATCCTCGGTAAAGGTGTCGGTCCTATGGAGAATGAAGCCCGCTGGACCCATGTCCAGAGCCCATGGCATACTGTGGATTTCAGCTGAGCAGTGCACATCATAGGCTCCTAGCTGCTGCAATCTCATTCTTATGTATGTGTTTACACCAGTACAAAACCAACGTACTGAGTAGTTAACATTTTTACCAAAGGAATGTCACTACCAAAGTATTCGCGGTGGGGGTACAAATGAAACTTTGTTCTATTCCTTCCAGTTAATGAGTAGACTAGTTTTGCCTGGGGAGGATGTCAACATTAAATAAAAGTAGAGTATGCTAAAGTTCTCTTACAAGAGCTGAAGTTTGATGGAAATCCACGAGATGGACCAAAGCTGTACCGGAAAACGGTACATTCAAAAGAATAGTATTACAAGGCGGCACGAACGATAAAAAAAATGGAAATTGAGTTTGAATTTGGTGATTAGGAATAAAAGGAAGCAGCAGCCCCCCCTGACAGCACGTGCAGCGAGATGATGTAGGCATGCCTCGGGGACAAAGCTCTGAACGGATGAGCCACTGACATCGCAGCCAGCTTACATAAAACGTTCCTCAAATCATCTCCATAGAGTCTGGCTTCTTTATTAGGTCTGAAGGTTCCAATAAAGTTGGGGAATGAGTTTGTATGCGCTGTCACGTTTTGGACCCTGCTTCCTGCTCCAATATCCCCACCAACAGTAGCGCGGGGTGAAAGAGCGGCACAGACATGGGTGTATTTTACTCAACAAATTCACTTTCGATTATCTGGCCCTGACAGCTCTGTATAAGAAGGCCAGCTTTGCCCTTCAAATGTGTGCCAATCCATCAATGTCACCTCTGCAATTGTAAAATATGCCACAAAGCAAAAATACTGGAAATTGTTTCAGGAGCAGTGCACTGAATTGCAAGTGTCACCCACCTGTCGTGTCTTGGGCTACTGCACAAGCTCAGCACTCGTTTTTTTCTCCTTATTACACGGTACAGGTGCAATAAGTGTCATAATTTATGCTATGCAGCCTTTTAAAAAAAAAAAAAAACTAAAAAACTGTGCTGGCTGGGCAATTAGAAAAAAATATATTTTATTAAAAATAAAGGTTACAAATGGCACATTAGAGTGGAAGAATAATAATTATTAAAAAAAACTGCTTGGTGTCATGTCTTTACTCGTTCGTTTCGTCATGCCACAGGTGCCTGGTGGGCTGCAGGGTGACAGAGAGAAGTACAGAGATGGTGGTGCGACCACAGAGCTGTCAGACTGTACTGGGAATTTAGAGCGAGGAGAAAGGACAAGTGGGGAGGGGAAAGTGGGGGGAAAAAGAAAAAAAAAAGTTGCAAAATCCTTGATTGACATGAGTGTCAATGTTGAGACCCTGCACCTTGGAAGCGGTGTCCCCGGACTGGAGCGGGATTAGCGCTAAATTCTTTTAAAACCTGCCACCTTGAGCAGTCTTTGATGATAAAGGGGTGACTGACAACAGCCGTGGTGGAAGGCAGAGTGACAAGGTTCAGGCTTAACCTCGAGAAATCCCGCATCAGAGCCTTTTACGCAACCGCTCCTGAACGCACCTGCCCGGCAATCGAAGACGGACAGGTGCTCTCCATGGACGAAGTCAATATAGTTTACATAATGAAATCGTTTTTGCTCTTAAAGAAGGAACCAATGAATACTTTGAGATACATGCACGCAAAAATAGAATATATCCAAGTGATGTATACAAAAATGTAAATATATATTAGATATAGAGTTCCATCCATCCATCTGTCCATCGGCAACAACCGCTTGTCCCAAGCAGTGTCACGGCGAGCCAGAGCCTAACCCGACAACACAGGGCACAAGGCTGGAGGACACACCCAGGACAGGATGCCAGTCTGTCATAAGGCACCCCAAGCAGGACTCGAACCCCAGACCCACCAGAGAGCGGGATCCGGCCAAACCCACTGCGCCACCATGCCTCCCGCTTTGAGCTTCATTGACACTGAATAAAATAAGCTCATGGATGATACAAAAATGTAAGTCTAAAATATATATTTTAACTTGTGACACTCCTAAAGGACACTGCCGACCGTGCCACCATGCACCCCAAGATATATAGTTCTCAAAAAAAAAAAAAAAAAATTGGTTTGGTTGTTGGTCCATGCAAGTTACAATATATATTTTTAAGTACCTGTGTCCTTTGAAATCTAATCGGGAGGTTTTCTATTAGATTACATAAAGGAAAAGACACAAAAGATGAAGTGCCCGCATATCCTGTGACCCAGGCGTGTTGAATAAATGACAGAGCCCTCCACAGATCACTTATGCAAAGCTTTAACCCCAAAAAGACTGGCCACCCCTCATTTTCACTCGGCGCGAGCAATTGAATCGGTTCCACTACTCTCAGTAGACCTCATGGAAATAAATGGCCCACTTTTGAAACAAATCCAGTTTCAGAGTGTGACGCCAAGTTTGGCCATCTGTCCCTAATGCATGGGGACGGGAGACAAACGACATGCCGGTGCTGAAACGACAGACGAGCAAAGGAAAGGCACACTGAGGGCGAGGAGGGGCGCTACAGTGGACAGGACAGCCACTCGCACCCATACAGCTCTGCGTGTCTGCAAGCAGGTTGCATCTTATCTGCGGGCCAGAGTGGCGGAACAGGCTTCCAACAAACTTCAGAGATAATCATCACTGGTGATCTTTAGATGCAATTTCCGTCCCATATCTTCCCACTACACCTGTAGGACTGATGAGCCACTTCACAACTGTTTTTATGCCAGTAAGATAGTAGTTAGCCATCAGAGGACCTGGATTCAAATCTCCTCTCCTGCTGTGGTACTCTTGACGAAGCTGCTTACCCTGGATTGATGGAGTAAAAAATACCTAGGTGACTAAAGGGGTAAATAATTGTAAGTCACAGCATACGAACACAACATTATACATTGTGTGGAGGTAAGTGTCAGCTAAACAAATAATAGCTCTGTAGGGGCAATGGTGCTTAGTGCTGACTTGACTCAGTGTGTCATTTTTATTATTAAGGGGACTGTTTATTATCTCTGGATAATATTTTTACAATACTTTACATCTTACAGGGGGAGCAGCGGGTTTGGCCGGGTCTTGCTCTCTGGTGGGTCTAGGGTTCAAGTCCTGCATGGGGTGCCATGTGAGGGACTGGCGTCCCGTCCTGGGCGTGTCCCCTCCCCCTCCAGCCCTGCGCCCTGCGTTGTTGGGTTAGGCTTCAGCTCGCCGCGACCCCACTTGGGATGAGCGGTTTCAGACAATGTGTGTGTACTTTACACCTCTTGCTCAAGTGTAATCTTTTGCTATTTATTTTGTCAAATTTTAAATAAAACTCTGAATATTACACCAGGGAAAAGTACCCCCCCAAGAAATGACACCAAGAAAGAAGATACTAAAATTACAACTTCGTTGTATTTTTAGAAGTTAGATCATGAGATTTAGAAGAAAAAAACATTAGAATTAAAACTACGATGTCACATCAATTTTTGTTGCATTTTTCCTACCGAGTAAAATCTCCTTTAATATGAGATATAAAGGCAAAGTTGACAGGTCCTTTGTCTTTTGTTTAATGCAGTGTTGGGACATCGGCACAAAATGTCTCCTTGTTATAACGCTTCATAATGGGTAAAGGACACAGACAGTCTGAGTGTATTTGCAGTTATGATTACACTTCCAAAAACTTCATCAGCCCTTATTTTTAACTTTCAGTGCTAATATATCACCCACCCAAAATAATAAACCTCGGTTTTCACACTTGAGAATCTGTGGCAAACAGCTATTAGAAACATACTGTACTTTAGAAGCAATACAGAGAAGAATTCACTGCGGACAGCCAACTGGCTATTAAACACCATCTGTTCATAATCAAACATCATTAATAATGCTGAGTATTCTTTAATCAATATTTTTAAAAATTACTAAAATATTTTAATAAAAACTTGATTATAATTAACACCAAAACATGTTAACATATGTACGAATCAGAAAGCGGACTTTATTACGTGTGAAATTTCAGACGGAATGGGAGGTAGTGGCACATTCTGCATCTGTCACAGGTTGTGTACGCAGGCACAGGTTTGTGGTCTCAGCTGCTGTGCTGGTTTTGCTGAAACACAGTCTCTGCCGCCATACCGTATTTATTCAGGTTCAGTTCATCTGCCTCTGCTTCCATGCTGTATTTATTCTGATACAGGTCATTGGTCTCAGCTTTAATTCCATATTTTCTAAAATATTTACATATTTTATAACATACTTACTGATCATTTCTCAATATTAGACATCCCTGAATAAAAGAACCAAATCTATCAAGACAGCGTAACATCTGTGAAAATACCTTTCCGTGAAATGACCTCCTTATAATTACAATGTTCTTTTCCTATTTTTCAATTAGCAGCAACCCCAAGAGCCACTGCCTAAAGGACAACTCAATAAAGTAGCTTAATAAAACAGCTGTCTTTAAAACACAAAACTGTGCCAGGTAGTGCTGTCATTTAACTTTGGATTTTATTAATTCATCCATCTACTGGGATTTTTTAAATGTATGTATATATCTCACTTTTCTCACATATCTCACTCACTTTTGTCAGCTATAGTGAGGCCTGGTTATAAGTTTAAAGAACTATATAAAAATATACTGTAATATCCCTTCAAATCCAAGGTTCTGCTGAATCCAGTAATCTAAAAAGCATGGTGAGCATTCAGGCCTGCTATACTGTTAAATAACTACACAAAAATAAAATTTTCTTCTGAATACATGTTGCAAATGAATAATGAATAAAACAGTGACTTGTGGGGCAAATCCAGTCATAAAGTAGCTTTCAGACAATACATGTCCTTTACATTTTCATACCCTGCATGCAAAAAAATGTGGCTATAGGATAAGTAGTAGCTGAAGTACACTAAGTAGTAGGTAACGTATGATAGGAAGTAGTTAAAGTGTGGTAGGTAGTAGCTAAAATGCAGTATTTAACAGCTGAAGTACAGTAGGTAGTAGGCAAAATATGGCTTATAATTGCTTAAGTACAAAGAGTAGTAGCTAAACTATGGTAAGTAGAAGCTGAAGTTAATGGTAAGTAGCAGCTAGGTAGTAGCTAAAGTACGGTAAGTAGTTAAATATGGTAGGTGGTAACTGAAGTAAAGTAAGTAGTAGCTAAAGTACAAGAGGTAGTGGCTAAAGTGTGGTATTTACTAGCTAAATTACAGTAGGTAACAGCTGAAGTATGGCATGTAATTGCTGAAGTGCAAAAAGTAGCAGCTGAAGTATGGTTCGTAGTGGCTGAAGTACAAAAAGTAAGAGCTAAAGTGTGGTGAGTAGTAGTTGGTAGGTAGTAGCTGAAGTTTGGGAAGTAGTAGCTAAACTACGGTAAGTAGAAGCTGAAGTTAATGGTGAGTAGCAGCTAGGTAGTAGTTAAAGTACGGTTAGTAGTTTAATATGGTAGGTGGTAGCTGAAGAAAAGTAAATAGTAGCTGAAGTGCAAGAGCTAGTGACTAAAGTGTGGTATTTACTAGCTAAATTACAGTAGGTAACAGCTAAACTATGGCACTGAATTGCTGAAGTGCAAAAAGTAGTAGTTGAAGTATGGTTGTAGTGGCTGAAGTACGGAGAGTAATGGCTAAAGTAGGCTAAGTGGTAGTTAAAGTGTGGTAAGTGTGGTAGTAGCTGAAGTCTGGGAAGTAGTAGCTAAAGTACAGTAGGTAGTAGCTGAAGTACATCAGGAAGTAGCTGATCACACAGTAGGTCACTGCAGTGCCGTCAAGTGCCCAGCTCATACCTGCCTGCCGGAACTGCTGGATGAGGCGTTCCCTCGCCGCCCTCTGAAGGTTGAAGTAGTCGTCCTCCTCGTCTGGGGAGCGCAGGTACAGGGGGATGTGCTGGAAGACCACGACATGGCGGCAGTGGGACCGGGTCGCACTCTGCAGCTGGGCCTCCAGCCAGGCCTCCTGCGCGTCCCTCAGCTCGGGGCAGGCTGAGCCGTCGAAGAAGAGCTGCGAGTTGAGCACCAGGAAGAGCACCCCGCCTACCCAGAAACTAAAGTAGTCGTCACCCCAGTGCTGCCGGTACAGCTCAACCGTTTGCGGCGTGGGGGTGTTGCCAAGGTCGTGGTTTCCGCTGACAAACACAAGGAGGATCTCTGGGTCAATGCCCCTCAGAGCTTCCTTCAGGTCCCTCTCCTGAGCTTCTCTGTATTCATTACCTGCCAAATACAAAAGTTACATCCTTCCAGCCTGGCATCATACTTTTTCCAGAAAATAAATGATCCTGGAACTTAAAGGACTTTGACAAGGTTGCAGCTGTGCTTCTTCACATCAAAATTTGATGAAAAATGTTATCTTACTGTAACACTTTTGTATCATTCTCTCCCTTGCATGTGCACTGGCACTCTGGTACCACATCCACTCAGTCCAGAATTGGTAACCCAGTCCAGCACATATCTACTCTGTTTCATGGCAACTGTAACTGTGCTGTTCCCTAGAGACTGCAAAACAGCATCTCAAGCTTCTAGTGTTCATGATAACTGCACCCTGATCCACAACTTCTTTCCAAACATTAATTTGGAAAACACCAATGAAACCTTTTTTGTAATTGTGTGATTAACTGCTTTACATATTTTGAATAAGTTACTCTGGTAATAAATTACTGGTTGAATATGATATTATTGAAGAAAAAAAAAAACTATAACTCTGTTATTTGACTATAATTTTATGAAAAGTTGGCTTAAGACAAAGGTCTATTCAGTAAGAAGATTAAAATGTCAGTACACACATTGTCTTAGGCTCCGGCTCCCCGCGACCCTGTATGGAACAAGCCGTACAGATGATGTGTGTGTGTGCGTGTGTGTGTGTGTGTGTGTGTGTGTACACACACTGTCTGAAACCCCTTGTCCCAAACAGGATCGATGCCAACCGGAGCCTAACCCAGCAACACAGGGTGTAAGGCTGAAGGGGAGGGGACACACCCAGGACGGGACACCAGACCATTGCAGGGCACCCCAAGCGGGACTCGAACCCCAGACCCGCCAGAGAGCAGGACCCTGCCAAGCCCACTGCACCACCATGCCCCCTAATGTCAGTACCTTCTTTTAAAAAAGCTGGGAAAAAAAAATATATATATATACACATTGTCTGAACCGCTTGTCCCATACAGGGTTGCGGGGAGCCGGAGCCTAACCAGCAACACAGGGCAAAAGGCTGGAGGGGGAGGGAACACACCCAGGACGGGACACCAGGCCGTGGCAAGGCATCCCAAGCGGGACTCGAACCTCAGACCCACCAGAGATCAGGACCTGGTCCAACCCACTGCACCACCGCACCCCCCCCATTTAGATACACACACACACTTTCTGAACCCTTGTCCCATACAGGGTCGCGGGGAACCGGAGCCTAACCCAGCAACACAGGGCATAGGGCTGGAGGGGGAGGGGACACACCCAGGACGGGACGCCAGTCCGCCGCAAGGCATCCCAAGCAGGACTCGAACCCCAGACCCACTGGAGAGCAGGACCTGGTCCAACCCACTGCACCACCCCATATATATAGTATATTAAAAAAAATATAGGTAGCAAAGTGGTTCAAGCCATTGCTTTCATATGAGTTCAAATCCCCAGGCACAGCTGCAGGACCTTTGAGCAAGGTACTTATAATGTATTAATCTCATACAGTTACTAAGCTGTCTAAATGACTGTAAGTAACATAGTATTCAAATCTAACACTGCAAGCTGCTTTTGAGAAAAGTTCAAACTAATCAATAAAATCTTATTTATAAATCAGAAATAGGTATATAACTATGTTACTTGGTACGCATTTGGTTTTCAGTCCTCTAATGACAGGCAGACTGGTTAATTGCTTGCTGCAGGTGCAGAACACATCGAGGACAGCGTGGTAAATGAGAGGTGCTGCAGCTGACTAACAACGACAATAGAACGGGACACCTTCGCCACGTCACGGTGGCCAAATAAATCCATACAGACCGCTTGGGGCTTGAATGACAAAGACATGGAGAC
The DNA here is from genome assembly GCF_900964775.1 of Scleropages formosus. Taxonomy (NCBI): domain Eukaryota; kingdom Metazoa; phylum Chordata; class Actinopteri; order Osteoglossiformes; family Osteoglossidae; genus Scleropages; species Scleropages formosus. Next base: position 11,962,854 of record NC_041825.1, on the reverse strand, counting down.
GGTGATAGGATGCGAGTCGCAATCCACTCTGCTCTCTGTTTGCTCTTCCCTTTGTGACACGACAATAAATTAACAGCATGACACCGGTCTCACCTGCTTGTAATGATATCGCATCAGGCTGAATTAGTGACACTGCGACAGAGATTGTCGCAACGCAAACAAGGTAAGACAGTCAGAGCGCTCGGTCCCATTAATGCTGATGGACATTTGCTGCGGCAACATGCACGGTGAAGTACTGCTTCCCAGATAAACAGTTTGCACTGCTCCCGAGAGAAATTCCTTTCATATCATGCCTCTGTGTAATTTCCCCCAATATAATGAAAAGGAAGAAACTTGTCACTGTCTTTATATGCTTCCTAATTTGGATCGCAGTGTGGGGATACATAAGCCGGTAATGCACCGTAATACTGATACAAACGGTACTGTCTCAGTAGGAATTAAAAACAATGAAATGTGAAATCTTCACAACGTTTGAAAAGCAAAGAATTTTAACTTATCACATAAGATCATAGATCGCTTAGTGGCTGGCAACCGTTTTGGTCCTCAGGCTTTGATGGAGGCTGCAACAAATGATTCATAACACGATCATTGTGAGGATACAACTGATACATCGTGGGACTATTCTTGGCCTGAAATTTAACAGTATTATTCCCTCAGCCGCTTTGCATGTCACTCTGCCTTTCCAAACCCCAGAGAAACCCATTAAAAGCATATCAAGATTGAGATTACTATCAGCAAAGCACATAGATGGGGCATCCTTTATAGCTGATTTCCCTCTGGCCGCTTCCACCAATGTGGCAGAGCTCCCCAGAGGTTTTTGCTTATCCTCTTTCAACTGCAATTAAAGGGACACCGTGCTGGAGGCTGGGGGACAGCAACCTCCCTTTCACCTTGTCCACACTTTTAGTTGGTCCCCAATATAACCTAAGAGATACAGTATGAGTGTCGATCTTCACGGGTGAACGTTAGACCTGGTGTCTTTTCACCAAGCTGAACTGAATCCTTAACGTACCAAACATTGTTGAGCAAGAAAGAAGGCCTCTTCTCAAAGAAAAAAAAATCAAGGACTGGAGCAGGTATGGAAGAAGACATTTACTGCTCTCTGAATCATCTTTCATGTTCCACCTTGCCACTCGCAGAATGCGGGGGAGGGGGGTTTCTGACTTCAGGAGCTTCCAAATTAAATCCGATACGTCTTACAGTGATCCTTCAAGCGTACGAGTGCGTGTGTAATGAAGGTTCGGTGACTGCAAAGATCAACGAGACTTGCGTTCTAATGTTTCTCAAGTTCACCCTTTTCAAGATCACCTCTGCAGTCAGAAGTAATTGGTATCAGATTTTAGTGAGGCTCCATCAATGTTAACTAATAGCTTTTACAAGCAAAAGATGTGAATGCGATACAAAAACATGCTCCTAACAATGACCAGAATGCCTTAGAGATGGGAATAATCAATCATTGCTTGTCTAATTCAGGGTCACGGTGGTCTGGAGCCTATCCCAGAAGCACATTATGACTAAAGCGCATGTGCATGAATGTAATTTATCTGTAGCAATTAAAATGATGTATACACACACACACACGCACACACACGTCGACAAATTTCTTCATCCATGGGTCCATTATCACCGACCTGTCGAATGAAGGGCCACGGTGGTCCAAAGCCTATCCTGGAAACAGAGAACAAGAGGCAGGGTGTACTCTGGATGGATACCAGTCCATCACAAGGCAGACACACACACTCACCAGTCCTCCAGAAACATGTCTGGACTATGGGAGGAAACCCACAGAAACACGGGAAGAACACACCAACTCCACACAGACTGAACTGAATGTGAACCCATATCCAAAACCACAACCCCGATGTTGTAAGACAGCAGCACTACCTGTTGTGCTACTGTGGTACAGCTGGGAACAGGGAGTAACAAAATTAATTAAAATTAATTTAATATCAGGTTTTATTCATGAGGGTGATTTGGCTGCAACCAATTTCACGCTAATCCCACCAAAGTAGGAAAAAGCAGACACACTATCAAAATATCAATGGCACTGTATGCTGTATTCAATAACCAAGCAAATTTACTCTGAACAAGGGATGAAATTAAATGTGCTTCATGCCGTTTCCCTCGGAGCTCAGACGCATCACAGAGGTGTAGCCTTTCATCTCGGGAGCAGCAGTGGTGCTCAGCTCCCTCTGCGACGCCCTAATTGAACAGTTACCGATCTTGTGTTCAGGAAACAGTCACGAAGACGCAGCGCCGTACATTATCCCAACTTCAGAGCAGTCAGGATTTGCGGGCCTTGGCTCACACTGAGCCCTCGCCATCGTTTCCTGCTTTGAAGATTCAACAAGGAGGAGCTGGCTGTGGCGGCATGCGGCGGCGCCCTCCCCAGGGAAGGGTGTCAGCTTCCCCGGCGTGGATCGAACGCCACGCTTCAGTACATGGAGTCACATTCAATTCCACATCTTTTTCTTTTTTTTTTAAACTTGGAGAGACATGGATGAACCTTATTAATATTTCCATTGCAGTGCAGGCTAAATTGAGGCCATTAGTGCCTCTCAGCAGGGTTAATTTAATATAGAAAGCGGGATAACTTTTTTTAATGACATTGGTCAAAGCAAGAGGGTATAAGCCGGGGTTAATCTGTTATTCGATGAAATGAGCTTGTCCTGAAAATGTCAAACTGAAGAGTGCTCCTGTGTTTTAGAAATGGAAAACAGTCCTCACGACGTAAGGCAGCCTTGATTTAATGTTTAATATATTTTATATTTCATCTTCAGGACTGGCTTCCTGTTTTAAGATTAACAATCACACACACACACACACATTTTCAGAACCGCTTGTCCCATACAGGGTCATTTTTAACCAAAATTCAACCATCCCCTGCAAATGTGTTTTATTACGCTGATATCAAAGCCAAAGAAAGTAAAACATACTTGTTTTATTATACATTATAGAGCAGAAAATGAAGCATGTTCACGACAGTTTAATCTATGAATACTTTTATCGAGGGGCATGCAATCACTTTACAGTAAGTCACAAATTTCATCCCTGTATACTACATTCTGACATAATTAATTTATACAAACACGTTCGCTTGCAGAACAGCATTTTTATACGTACAAGTCCATACCCATATCCACTAGACCAGCCGCTTCCCTAAATTAGTATTTAAGGATGTGCGCAACTGGCTGCACTGGGAGCCTTTAAGGCAATTTTTTCATGAAGGAAGAGAGAGAAAGAGTGATGAAAAGAAATGTACATCTTTACAAACTAATGGTCTACATATTTCATTTAATAGAGGATAATTTCCGGGCAATTAAACACTAACAGAGAAGCATGGCTAAAATACCACACTGGGTGCAATTTGCATTAAATACCTGCTGGGTTCAGTGATAATAGGAATTCTGATACTCTCACCAACTCTTCAGAAAAGCACATTCACATAATATCAAGGGCTGAATCACAGTAAACATGACCCCTGTTCCTACTGATTTTTCTTAAATGTATCTGAATATGTGGATCAACAGGGGATCAGGATGTGTACAGCAGAACTGTGAAGATATCAGTCCTGGAATGAGTTGAGGTCTTTGGATCTAGTTCTCCTCCACTTGTCCTTGACCAAATTTCGAATATCCAGAAAATGCCTCATGTCTTCCTCGTTTCTCGCAGACATGCACGATACAGACCAGCCCCAAAGCCCCCAAATCCCAGGGAAAACCCTCTTTGAGTGGCACTCCTCAATGAGTCAGAGTTCAGGTCTGTCGGCAGGGTGGATGGCGGCACTTCGCTGAGCGGGACCTACAGGTCGCAGATGGCTGACAGAGGATGGCCGGGCTGGCAGACAGAACAGCTGGCCACGCCGTCCCTCACGTACTGCCATACCCCACTGAAATGGAGCCCTCGATCAAGTGGGTTTTTCTTACCAAGTCCAACAGATGCCAAAACCCATCCGACTATTTACGTTTTTAGTTACAGTTTCCATGCCTGAGTCGATAAGACACTCTAGGCTAATCATCTGAAATCTCCTAAAACCTCACTGAGGTCACAAGGCACTAAAGGTTAGCAGTGGCTTCTAACAAGGTCCCAATCACTGGAAGTACAGGGTCATGGGAAAATAGACTGGAAATGACTTTTTCTGGTACGTCATACTGGTACGTTATTTCTAATGGCACACAGAAGGTCTGGACCCCATACATGCTCTCGCACCCCTGAAACTTTGAAGAAACAAATGGAAACCACAGCCTTGGTGAACAAGCAGTCAGCCACACATATTAAACCCAGGACTGACTCTAGACAGACTTCAATAAGATGACAAGAATGAGCAAAACTGAATAAAAAAAATCCAACTGGCACTCTTTTTAAAAATTTTAATGTCTCTGGAACAACTGTAGAAAGGGAGTAGGAGTTACATGACACAAAGCATCTAATCAGCAGCTGCTCCAAAACAATTCTTTATTTCTCTTTATTACTGGCTGTTAAGGCAAGAGAAGCTAATGTTTGGATTCTTTTGGAAACAAAAACATGAAGTCTGTGTTCAGAGGAAGAGGATAACACTTAGGTGTTGTTCAAGATTCAGTTCATTCATCATAGTTCATTCATTCATTCATTCATTATTGGAATCGAGTCAACTTATTTCATAGCATATTTAACATATGTTGATCTGAAAATGTATTCCATTATGTTCTCTTTTCGTACACGCATATTATTTTTACCCTGAAGACTTAAACACTGAGATAAAGAACGAAGAATTTAATTTATCTGCAATAATAAATTGCTGTACAGTGATTTGGTTCATTGGATTGCCAGAATTAATGCAACGAGAAAAAAAATCCACCCAAGGAGGGGATGCACACTTGTCGCTAATACAATACCTCACCTCTCCCAACCTGGTCAAAACACACAATTTCATGCTTACAAGGACTTAAGCCTCAGATCAACCCACCGATGCCAGGGGTTGATAGAGAATGAGAGCTTCATAATTAATGTGGCACCTGCAGGCTTGCTGTCACTGCAGAATTCCACCAGCAGACAGGTGTGAATAAATCACTGCGTCGACAGTGCATAGTAAACACGGTGACGTTCAGTTGAGAAAACAACATTCTGCATTTCTCGTGGAGCAGGAGGCTATCGGTCCCTCGGAAGGGTTAAGCATTTTTGTAATGCACAGGCAAAACGTTGGTGATATAGTCATCAGAAAGTGCTCTATACTCCTTGCCGTTCCGCTGATCAAGGATTTCAGATCAAAAAGGTGAAGTCTGCTGAGGCACATTCTACTGGAAACACAGAGACGTCTTCTACTGCGGTGAGTCACTGCGTAAGCAAACATCAGCAGGAAAGCATCGGTAGGCAATTTGCACATGATAACCATATACGCATATGTAAATGCATCTGCAGCACCGACTCATTTTCAAATCTATGGCCACTGCCATACTGTCTGAGCTGTCACAAGCCCAAAACGAAAACAAATAAATAAAATTAAAACAAAATATGTGTACTAAAACATGTTGAAGGTGATTCTGTGGGGGGGAAGAGTTAATGTTCCACTGAGCCTCTGTGGGCTGGCTGATTATGACCATCAACCTTCCGCTTCAGATGCTCTGTGAGTCAACAGGAGAGCTAAATAACAATCCTGCTGTCCCTTTCCTGTTAACGGTAAGATTACTCATCGTCACAGAATGTGGCACTCATTTAATTTCCCCTCAAGCCATCATGTAATGTAACAATGAACACAACAGAGCCTGAGATTCCTCTTTCTTTTCCTGCCTGTTTTACTGCCCTCGCACCTCTTGGTCTCTGGGTTCGGACAGGGGTTTGAACCTGGCTCGGCTTGTGCGGAGCTTGGATGCTCTTCCCATGTTTGCCTGGGTTTTCTCCCACAGTCTGAAGATGAGTTTCAGGTGACTTGGTGATTCTAGATTGCACTCTGTGTGTGTGTGTGTGTGTGTGTGTGTGTGTGTGTGTGTGTGTGTGAGAATGTTTGCCTTGTGATGGACTTGTGTGCAGCCCAAGGTGTACTCTGCCTCGTGCCCTATGCTTCCTGAATAGGCTGCAGACAACCATGACCCTGCACTGGACAAGTGGTTAGGGATAATGTATGGATGTGTTACATGTATTGGCACCACCTTTTAAAGTCACTTCTCAAATTTGCAATTAATTGCCATTGGACCCATTACAAAAATCAAACCTCCACCTGTCAGACATTGCACCATTTACAAAAGAAGCAAGTATCGTACTACAAAAGACAAAACTGAACAAATAAAACTGAATAGCGGTGTATTGACAGTATAACCAAAATCCTAAGAAGACTAAACTTTGACAAAATTTTCTTACTACTGAATAAAACTAGACTTTTTACTTCCCCAAACTTTGAAATTGTGTCCAGTGCAATTTACACACACACACAGAGTCTGAAACTGCTTATCCCAAGTGGGGTCGTGGCGAACCGGAGCCTAACCCGGCAACACAGGGCACAAGGCTGCAGGGGGCACACACCCAAGACGGAATGCTAGTCCGTCGCAAGGCACCCCAAGCCGGACTTGAACCCCAGACCCACCAAAGAGCGGGACCTGGCCAAACCTGCTGCGCCACTTGCCCCATAACCATAGCACTTTATTAGAATAAAAATGAATCACTTGCTCATGCACCCACTAACTATCAATAATCCATTCGTCTGAAAAGGCAGGGTTACGATGGCCTGTAACCTACCCCGGAAGTACAGAGTGCCAGGCCAAGCCCAAGCAGGGTTAAAAAAGGTGGAAACAGCACTCTTTTGCAGGGTAGCCACACGCATTCATTCATTCATTCATTCATTCAACAATTTAGAAGCTTAACAGACACTATTATCCAATTTTTTTAAATTTATTTTTTACATTGCACCTGGTCCAGTAGTTGAGTGTATTTTCCATACTAAATAAAGCCGGAATAACAGTTTGATGTACTGATCTGACAGGGGGGTGCGGTGGTGCAGTGGGTTGGACCAGGTCCTGCTTTCTGGTGGGTATGAGGTTCGAGTCCCGCTTGGGGTGCCTTGCGACGGACTAGCGTCCCGTCCTGGGTGTGTCCCCTCCCCCTCCGGCCTTACGCCCTGTGTTGCCGGGTTAGGCTCCGGCTCCCCACGACCCTGTATGGGACAAGCGGTTCAGACGACGTGTGTGCGATGTGTACTGATCTGAAATACAAAAAAAAACTAACCTAGACTTTGGACCAAAGGTGTAACAACATTGAAAACTACCGCTAATACTATTGAGTTCCCCCAGTACCTGACAGCTTGACACACTTTGGACCTGTTTTTTTAGGAAAAAAAAAAAAATCCCACTTTTTCAGAGACGGAAGAGGTTTTATTACTATTCATTTCATAATTTACCCACTGCTACATTATAAATTTCCGAAATGCACACCAGAGAGCACTCACTCAGACCAAACTCCCAGTCTCTCTCAAATGCTCAGGAAAGTGACATTTAAAAAATGTGGCCCCATCTTATTTTAGTTTTACCTTTAAATTTCACATGAGTTGCAAATTAAAGTATTGTATTTAATTTTTCTTTTTTTTTTTCTCTCAAATAGGCATCACTCATATTTCACATAATTAATGGTTCCTCCCTCTCAAATACATTTATCCTTGTCCTCCTACTACAAAACATACTTGCCACCCCCCACTAACACATAGGTACTACAGCAAAGACTTGGGTTTCGCTGCCCTCCGGCAAAACTCCTCTGACGTTTTCTCCACACAACCTTGTTAGGGAAATGCGGAGTAAAAAGCAAGGGAGTATTGCAATCCAATTATGAACGGAAACTCCTGACGAGACGAGTGTCGCGGAGAGGGGGGCGCGTGCCGGACAAAGCGGAGAGTACAAGGTGAAGAGGGGGAGGCCAGGGAATTAACGATTGACACGGCGGAGGCCGCTTCCGGGCTCAGACGGACGGAGACGACGGCACGGATGGCACACGAAGAAGAGGAGACAGGAAGGTGAGGTTTTCACTCGTTACCTCGGCGCTGCTCTAATTTGCTTTTACAGTGATTATCTCTCACTGTAATTACTACACCATTAATATCCAAAGAGCCCCTTCGGGGATGGCGTCTTATCCGCCCCACTTGTCATCGTGTTTATTTTTGTCTCACCCTTCCACGCTGATGAGCAGGGGTGGCGGGGACAGGGCAGGGGACACAAAGAGGCGCTACCTGGCTGCAACACAGGAAGTGGAGGCAGAATTAGGAGAGGACGAGCGAGACCACGTTAAGGAGGAAACGCAGCGGTCAGGCACAAAAAGCACAGCGTACAGCAGCTCTTTTCTCTCGTTCGATCTCCTTTATGATACATATTCTTTGCGAAAACTCCTCATCTTCGATTTCGTAATTAAACACCACTCGCAGTAAGTGAAACTTCCAAAGAAGAGGTGTTGAACTGACAATTATTAACGAATGACCACAAACCATGTTTGTGCATGTGTTTTCCGGGACACTGCGGGACATGTCTGTGGGGAAACCTGAAGTGCCTCCAGCTACAAAAGCAGGACGATTGCGAAAAGCACCGCGGTGATTAAAACCTGAGATCCATAGCTCAGTCTGATTATGTGGCACAAGCATGGACATGCAAAAGGAAAAAAAACTGACTACTGAGGTGAAAAGGCAAAACTAAAAACAAACTTATTAACAAAACCCTCAAAGAAAAACCACAAAAACCATGCAAAATATTACATCTCGCAGCCCCCACTGCAGACTTCCTACTCTTTATAAATTCTGTAAAATAAAACCCATTACTGCCACTATACCTGCAAACAAAATAACTGAGAAATGGACTATGCAGAAGCTCCCAGTGGGCTGGACATTTGGACAAACCAAAAAGCTGTAATTTCATAATAATAATTTTAAAAAAACTGGTAAATAACATGCACCCGATAACTTTGAAAAATTTTGTTGAGTTATGTCGATTTTTGTGTTGATTATGATTAGTTTACATTACATTACATCTTATTATGATAAGTTTACTAATAGCACTGATTCTTCTAGAGTGCCAACATTAGTTTGATACTTTACAGCCATTGGAAGAATGTAGAAAGCACCAGAACATTCTCGAAAGCATCAGAACCTACAAAGTACTGGAATATGTGATGCTTCAAACCTGGTAACAAAATCTGCCAAAATTTGATCATTTTAAGAATGTGGAAAATTTTTTTTTTCTAAAAACTGACATATAAAACAAACTAACACCAAAAGTATGTTGGAACTAAGAAAACTGAATGCAAAATAAAAAAAATTTTTAGTTACATTGTGCAATTTATACTGTACACAAGTCATGAGCCCACTGCAGCATATACAGATTATGAGAGAATTTTGAATTTCTCGCTTGAATCACCCAAGACAGACAGACTTTGGACTGTGGGAGAAAACCACTTTTCGACAGAGCTGGGGCAGGATTCAAACCCACACATCTGGATCAATGAGCCACGGAGCCACCCCACAACCAAATAACATGATAATGTAATACAGTAACAAGCCAACAAATGAGCTTCCCTTTATGAAGTGACTAATAACCCAATCCCACAGGGGAAGTGGTGGCAGGTCTCGTGATTTCAAATCAAGCACGCTCAACGTATCACATGCAACAAAACTAAATGAAGAGCCTGGTTTAGATTTTGTGAAGAGGAGAGGCTTTGTAGAACGTGCATTTACAAAAAAGTGCAATGTTGTTGCTGTGTTACGAACAGACAAGATTGAGGAAGTCAGAGCCACTGAACTCATACTAAGAAAATAATGGATTTCTTGCAGGGTATCTAAGAACATGTGAATATATGGTGGGATCCTTTAATGCATGTATGCAGATATTTCAGGAAAATTGGGTTTTCAACCTTCAGGCTCATAGCAAACGCCTCGCTAAGCGCATTAAAACATGCTGCGATCAACAGATAAACATGAATAAGAGAGGCACCCGTGCTTGTTTCATAGCTATGAACGCCATAGACATGAACATCCCTTTTTTTTTTTTTTTTTTAATTTACATTTGAGGATGTTGTGACTTGGGTGAAATGTATCCCTGTCTCCTCATTTACTCCTGTCCATAATATATTTTTTGTTTGGCCGTTTTAATTATCGTTCTTGCCGACACCCGCATTAAATAATATATCTACAGCTGTTTGTCTTATGGAAATGTAGTTGCAATTAAAACACGTTCACTTCATTTTCTTGCCATGCTCCGATGAGAAGTAACAAGATTATGGAAGCCTTACAAAGAAGCTCCCTTTTAAGCACCCATCCACACACGGACGCTGACAGCAGACACAGATTTGCAGGACGCCACCTAGAATCCAAATCCGCCACAGCACACATTTTACATGGATTAACAGTCACATTATGACTTGTAATGTGGGCAGTCGGCTGGCTGCAGGGCTACGTGCAAAGTTTACCAGTTGTTTAACACATTAACTAGCTACCTTTTTCTCAGTGAGGTGATAAAAAAGGTTTTCAAGAACAATAAAACTTCACAGCTAAATTGACCGTGTTTTTACAGTGCCGTGGCCTTATGTGTATCTTAGACTTAATTGCCCAATTCTATAATTCTTAAATCTTAAATAGCAAAGAAAGGCAAAGTGTTATGACAACCACTTGGTTGTTTCAAAATGCTACTTATTATAGAAAAAATGTTATCAATAACTACAGCACAGGCAAAACTGACGCATTCCATACGGCAGTGCGAGAAATAGTGTATTATCACATTTTTTGCAAATGTTTCTATTAAAGAGGGGGGCGCGGTGGCGCAGTGGGTTGGACCGGGCCCTGCTCTCCAGTGGGTCTGGGGTTCGAGATGGACTGGCGTCCCATCCTGGGTGTGTCCCCTCCCCCTCCAGCCTTACGCTCTGAGTTGCCGGGTTAGGCTCCGGTTCCCCGCGACCCCGCATGGGACAAGCGGTTCAGAAAGTAAGTGCAATACACCTTCAAACTTTTCCAACGGCGGCACAGCGAGTAGCGCTGCTGTCTCATAGCGTCTGGGTGGTGCAACAGGACATGGGTTCGATCCCCACTCAGCCTGTGTGGAGTTTGCATGTTCTCCTTGTGTCTGTGCGGGGGTGCTCTGGTTTCCTCCCACAGTCCAAAGACATGCTGTTCAGGTTCCCCCATAGTGTGTGAGTGACAGAGAGAGTGTGTTCCACTGATGTATGGATGAATGACCCATTGTAAGCAGTGTATCTAGCAGTGTAAGTCACCACGGTGAATAAGGTGCGTGGGCTGATTACACTACATAGAGTTTGTTGGAGGTCGCTATGGAGAAACGCATCTGCTAAATGAAGTCACATAATGCTTTTAAAGTGTTTTAAAAATAAATGTTTACATAGTCATTTAATAATGTCATATTTATGCATGAAACAATACTGCTGCCTGAACTTATAATTGGTATTGTGAAGAGTTGAAATGGATATAAACCCAGGAAAAGGTACATGGAGAGGCTGTTTTTGAAATCTGCAGCATCCTTATGGATTCTTCCACTGTTCTGTCAAACCTGTCCAAAGTTTATTTTCAGTACCTGCTGCCTGGAACAAAGATAGTCTCTGCAGTGCCGTACATAGATCCAGGTAATTAGTCACAGGTTTCTTAGCATAGGGCTGAAACTCCCGCAAGGGACCCAAAGGGGTCTTCACACGCGTGTCACCGAAAGTAAATCTCCTCATTCGCTAGCGTGACTGTCCTGCTCTTCTCAAAGGAGGAGCTGCACTTGGAGAGCGCCGCACTTTCCAGACATCACTTAAGCCAGAATGACAGCCACGGTTACCGACTCGGCGCTGAAGGACGAAAACAGCGAGTGAGAAGCCCATGAGGCCAGACAGAGCCTGAGCGCAGCCGGGGCTGGGAAACAGCTTATGCCGTACGTTTTGGAGCGCATGAACACACAGCTCATTCGAAACAAAGAACAGAAAGGACCTTATCGATCACGCTGCTCATCACGTGTCATTACGAACTCTTCAGGACGAAGTCCCTCAAATTTGAACAAATGGTGTAGAATTCATTACCGCTAGAGGAAAAAAAAAAAAATTGAAAAATCTCTTGAAACACTGCAGAGATTGAACATGAGCACCAGCTGAGGAAAGTGAAAGAATGAGTAAATTGCTTCTCCGACTGCTTTTTAAAATGGACTTAACCATTATTTTACTCGGGATGTATTCACCAAGACTCAAAAACTCTCTTGCAATAGCATACATAAATGAAATTTCACCTCGATAATGACAACAAACACTCTAAATAGACAAAAATGGGAATAAATCAATGGCATAAAATAACATTAAACATTTTGCGTCGGCAAAAATGTACATGTATTGGGCGAGTAGTCCTCCATATTTTCATAATCTTCCAAATTCATAAACTATTCAAGACTTAGATGGCCTTTGACTTGATTTCTAGACCAGGGTGCAAAGATAGACACTGGTAAAGAGCAGCAGATAGAACATCTAAGGCGGGGGTCTCAGGCAACAGGACTCACGGGAGGGCTTACCAGGCATGGCATGGACCAGGTCCCCACACAGCACCATGAAGCGCGGACGGGGCCTCAGCTTGTTGACGGCCTCCACGGCCTGCCGGGTGAGCCGGACTTCGTCCTCCCACTCATCCCCCCCGCCATCGCAGTCCCCCACCCTCCAGGACTTCATGAGACCCAGCTGAGGGTCTGCAGCCTGGATGAAGCAGAAGGGACCACTCCAGTCTTTCTGCTCATCTGCGGAGGGGAATAATCCAGAAAAAAATCTCTTCACAATTAGGTGACTTTTCCCCAAAATATCAATTTTATGTGTGCACAACATTGTACGCACTAAGTATTCATTATCACAGATTGCATAACACTCTGGCAGTTACAATATAAAATCCATTTATAAGGATGACAAAGGCATCGGCACTTCTCCTGACCTGCCCAAGTAGGGAGCATTAAGGCTAATGAAAGCTGAACGACAGCGCAGAACGTATTTCCTTTGTTGCTCACTAATGGGCAGCCACAATTGATACCCTCACTAATGCTTCTCATTTCATTAGTAAGAACAGCGAACGTACCGGGGTGCTAACAGAAATCTCTCCATCTCACAATGAGGTGTTTTATGTTCTCCCGCAAATAAAAACCAGAGAGCAGCGAAGATGGCTATCGGGAGTCGACAAGACATTTTTCACTGCAGGGTCTGCTTTGTGCTTCACTGGAGAAGGCAAGGTGGGATATATTTTAATATGAATTTAAGCGTGCATATCCAATTATTTCAGATGTAGGGTTTTTTTCCCCCCGAAATCATGTCCTGACTTGCAAGGCATCGATGCGCAAATTTTTCACTGTATTTTGACAGGTTCTGACAGACTTGTCACAATAAGCGTCAATGTTTGGGTCCGTCTTTGTGCAGCTGGAGACAAAAAAAAAATGCCTTCTGTGCAGAATAACAGCAGAAATGCTATGCAGGACTTTACTGGCATTTTTATAGTGAGTCGTCATAAATAAGAGCGACACAAGTGCTATTTATTTTCGAGATACGTTGAAATGTTATTTGGATTACATGTTCCTGTTGGTTTAGATTCAAATAATTCACCTGACATTCTTATAATTGCACAAAAAATAATGTGCATGATAAAGTAATCAATTCAAACTATTTACAAAACTGTCATTGTAATGCCTTAGTCGCTTTTTTATGGACAGCGCTGCTTTGTGAATATTGCACATCATCTTTTCCTCAGTGGAGGTCGACTGAAACATGGGGACACCTGCATGTGCATGATAAATGCTATTAAACTAAATACATTTCAGCTGAGTAAATAAACTGATTACCGAGATTGCCTAGGGCTCTCCCACAAGTCATGGAGAGAGACTGTCGATTAGTGAAACTTGGAGAGCCACTTTTACGAGCTGTGTTTACCTGGATTTGTGTCTCAATTCAAAACATATGGACATCGATAACGTGCTTTAGAAAAACTTTTCTCTGAACAAGACTACATTTGTTGGATTATGTGTTGAAGTAACATGTAAACTAGTTGATCGAAGCCTACACTCCAGCAAGAGCTCAGCGCTCCTCCACCTCTGGCCATTTGCTTATCCCAGAGGGATCCAGTATCAAAAGTACATTGATTCTCCCTTCTGGCCCTAATGTGGTGGAATGAGCTCCCTCTGTTCCTCAGAACTGCTGAATCCTCCTCAGCATTCAGGAAGTCTTAAAACTCATGTCTCCCAGGCCAATTTCCCTCCCAAGATTCTAACACCTCCTTAAATTTACTCAACATCATCAGCTATGATTTTGATATTTAATTATACCTTGTAGAGCACACACACAGACTGAAACCGCTTGTCCCAAAGGGGGTTGTAGCAAGCCAGAGCCTAACCTGGCCACACAGGTCACAAGGCTTGAGGGGGAGGGGAGACACCCAGGACAGGACGCCAGTCCGTCACAGGGCACCCCAAGCGGGTCTCAAACCCCAGACCCACCAGAGAGCAGGCACAGGCCAAACCCGCTGCGCCACCGCACCCCCACCCTTGTAGAGCAAGTAACATGAACAATTTGTACCAGCAAAATAGTAGCATCAAACTAACAAGCTGTGATTTGATGAACTGTGTGTTGGCATCTAAAGCTCTCTGTTGGTGAATGCACTCTCGGTGGAGAGCACTTTATTTTTTTGCTCTGAATTGCATGTTGGTTTGCAGAAAAGCACCTGTTAAATGAAAAATGTACTGCCAGGACATCCTCCACCACCACAAAAAGAAAAAATTACAGTTGAAAAACATGATTTTGCCAGCCTAAATAACTTTAACCATAACTTAAATCATATAAATCTGCACCTTACATGTTATTTCATTACTGTAAATATATCAGAGTGACCTATTCCTTTAACAAGGACTACTTTAAAAAAAAAAAAAAAAACAAAAACACTTTACAGGCATCAGAACACACAGTTGGCTAAAGAAAGGGCTGAAACAACAGGAGCCTGAAACAATGAAAGAAAAGCAGATATAGATTTTGAGCTAGAAATAACTTGGACACCGACTGCAGATTATAAATGGTACTACCTAACAAGACACTGGGCCAAAAAAAGAGAGCCACATTAAGTTTAAGGAAGAGATCTGTCTCATGACCTGGTTTCAGCAGGCAGGAAATTTGGGTTTTCTTCCTCTAATTTGAAACCATGGCTTGCATGGTTGTAAATTGCAAAGCATTTGTTAGTAAAGCCCAGAAGGAGTGTTCTGCCCTTATTCTGAACAGTTCAAAAGCTGCTAACATGATGTCTGATGAAGATTTTTTAAACACTTTTAACAAGAAAAGCAACTGCCACTTGCTCTCCTGTAGTATGAAAATAAAGAAAGCAATTGCAGATATTTTATTAATAGAAAAACACACCATTTTTGTTTTTTTTTTGTTTTCTTTTCATACGACAAATCACAAGACTCGTGGGAATATTAAGCATTTCAATCAAAGTGGAAAACAAGCTAAAAATATTTCTCAATTTAAAGCAAACTTTCACATGCAGTATGAAGTTAAATCAGAATAAGGTGCTATTATTAAGATGCTTAGCTAATGCACGCATCTTTACGGTTTCAGACATTTATACAACCGGCTGCTTAACCAAAGTAACTCACGTTAAGCTCGTCCTCAACGGTACACCTAGAAGGGCTCCTCCTTGGATTAAATCTGCAACTTTCCTTAACTTTACGTAAAAAGCTTTAAGCTGGGCCTTTGCGTACTCTGAAAGAGTTGGATTTATATTATGAAGCAGGGCGTAAAGGAAAACCCATGAGGAGTGTGGGAAACTACTTTAAGAAGACTATAAACTCAACAGATGAAAAACAGCCAAAGTCCCAGGGCACACGGCCGTAAATCAAGACAGCAGTATAGCTGTGCCGAGGTAACTAGAAAAAACAAATCAAGACATTTCTCAGGTGGCACGTGGAACTTTCAAACAATACTAATCATAATTCAAGATGAAAGTATCTCCCCCTACAGATATATAATGAAATACAGAAGATGTGCAAATTCACAGCTCACAGAACCACCCTCAACATCACTTCTCACTAATAAGCCACTAAAGAGAAAATTAACTGTAACGGTTAGAAAGGAAGCCAGTACTCATAGTACGACAGCTTATCCTTTTCTCTCATTAGCACCTTTCGCAGGACCACGTCTTCGGATTTGTCCTCACTAAAGGCAAAAGGTCCTCATCTCCCATTGATCGAACAGCACAAAGCACAATGGCTTTCAAAAGATCAACTTCTGGGGAAAAAGTGAGGACACAAAATTGGTCTTACAGGCATTTAACAGTACCACACACAAAACAGAGACTTAAAATGACTTGTTTCACTTCAGTTTATTGTCTTCTCATCCTGTGGAGAGCAGCTCTATAAACTTATTGACTCCGTGTCACATCATGTCCTTGTCTCCCTCAAGCACACAATGGCTCAACAGCCGACTGAGTGCTACCGTGATGATGGTTCCATTTTCCGCACATTCTCTCAAGACTCCAGTTCTACTCATTGTTCCATATAAAAGTGCAGAGCACTATAATCAATAGAGTAAAGTTAGTGGTACTTATAAATTAAACTTTGTTAACAGCATACATTAAGTATGTTGCTGTAATTCCAACACTTACATCTAGTACCTGAAACCACACTGTATTTTTATTCTATAAAATGCAATATCATAAAAAAGTTGGTGACACCTTCCTGACCTGCATCCCAGTAGGAGGTGATTGTTATTATTATTATTATTATAATAAACCTATATTTAGCTGACAGCTTTTTCCAAAGAGAATGAAAATATTAATTAATTTTATGATAACTTACCAATTTATAAAGCAGGGTATTCTTACAGTATCAATTCAGGGCAAGTACCTTGATCAAAGGAACCACAGAAGGAGGGGGATTCAAACCTGGATCTCTATGAGTGCAAGATAACTGTTCCAATCAACGTCAACAAACATTTGTCCCGAGCAAGGTCGTGGCGAACCGGAGCCTAACCCGGCAACACAGGTCGCAAGGCCGAAGGGACGCACCCTGGACGGGACGCCAGTCCATCGCAAGGTGCCCCGAGAAGGGCTCGAACCTCAGACCCACCGCACAGCGGGCACCGGCCGAACCTGCCACACCACCTACCAGGAGAGCAGTTGAAGAAAGAAGGCTGACCACTGGGGTGTGGAGCAGGTCACCTGCTGCCATACTATCCTGTATCCACAAACAGGGAGGACATTCCAAAGGGGTGTGAAAAGCACCACTGTTCACCTCGCAGCTCTACATCAATGCACATTTAAAACATAATTTTAAAAAAATTGCACAGCACCAATAATTAGTACAAAAAAATCTGTTTTTTAAAAACTAAGTTGAAAAATAAAGCTTCAGCTAAATGAATATCTGCGTGTGTCTGCTTATTATCTTATCTGCTGTGTTTGGCTTCCCAGTACAAAAGTACAGTAAAGTAAAGTTTGAAAGGTTGAAATAATCTTTGTAGGGTTGTTTAGAGTGTGTCTTTCACTTAAAGTACATGAAGGGTTAGGGTTAGTAGACAGTTAGTTGCTCACATTGATTAGGGGCAGTTGGGGGGCGGAATTTAAAAGCATTTAATTGTAACCCCCCCCCCCCCCCCCATTCCTGCAGTGCCCTTCATTAAGGTACTTAGTAAGAACTGATGCGGTAAAAATGACCTCACTACATAACTAAACTGGGTCACATCCCGTAAACGACGTGTGATAAAAAGTGGCGGCTAAGTAAGGAGTTAATAACATGTGGCGGCCAACGGCACGGCGGCTCCCACGCGGCGGGGCCGTGACGTCACCCGCGCGGCTGTGTCCGTAGCCCCAGCGCAGCGCGGACACACTCAGACACGCGATGCACGAACACGAACAGCGCAGACGTCACAGTCAAACCGACACCGGTCCCGATTTGTAAGCGACGACATCGTGTCCGTGACACTGACTGATCCACTGAGTTAGCTAGTGGAAGGAGTTTCACTGTGTTTCACAACGCGGCGCTTTTCCGCGAGAACAGCAACTATTACTGTGGACCGATCGGACAGGTCACGATTCTTCGGCCGCGGTGCCGTCAGCCAACTTTTGCTAGGAGGAGCATCCCTCAGTCTCACGTTGAGGAGAAGAGAGTCAGACACTGACTGAGAAATAAACACTGAGTGACTGTCGAGTGAGAATACACACAGAGAGAGAAACACACTCAGAGTGGGGTGGGTGCACTAACTACGAATACCTTGAGTCAGCCCAATAAAGGTCCGGCCTCTAGCTCTAAGGAAGAGATCCTCGTGCGTTGCCATAGTTTCAGCTTGCGGCGATGTTCTGTCTTCTCTAGTTGGCTGTCCGGCTGTCTCGTTAGATAACGATCTGTCATTCGCGAGCAGCGCGTCCTCTCGACGTGCGCAGCTTTGCAGCCTGGCGCGCTCCGACTTCCTCGCGTCGCGATCGATTAGATCGATTGTAAATTGTTTCTGCCTGAATAGCCGCTTACTGACCCCGCGGAAGAGACACGGGGTTTCGTGTGCTCGTTATTCCATGTGATAAATCAGAAATAGTAATTTAACTCGAATGGCGAGTAAGGAGACGAGAAGCTCTTTAAAACGTGCCTAAGTTCTGTTTTGGTAAAAGGTTTTCATGCGGCCAAAGTACATTCGGGGTTTTACGTATGGTGTTTGCCATCGGAAGACGCTTGTAGACGAGTTGTCAGCGAGCACTAGAAATTGAAACCAGGTTTCATTCAGACATTCACTGTCATACAATTTTAAACGATTTTGTAGCATCTTACTGAATCAGTTACGTAATTAATACCGTTTCAATGCTATTCACACTTGTACAGTCGGTCATAGGGGCAACAAAGTTAATCCCATAGGTGTTGAAAATATTCCCCCAACACCTGACACATTTTCTTCCGCTTCGCGACACAATTACTTACTAAGTTCCACTCAGTTATGAAGTATTTACTATAATTAAACCTGCAGAAAGTGGAAAATAATAGACGGTCCCATAGTAAGACGGGTGCGAATGAGGCGCGGTGGGTTCAGCCGGTGCCCGCTGCGTGTCGGGTCTGGGGGTTCGAGTCCCCCTTGGGGTGCCTTGCGATGGACTGGTGTCCCGTCCTGAATGTGTCCCCTCCCTCTCCAGCCTTGCGCCCTGTGTTGCTGGGTTAGGCTCCGGTTTGTTGACGATGGATGGATACGAAGGACAGAACATCATATACTTTCATATTCTGCATAGGAGCTATGTTTTCCGTTAGTGTTAAGTTCAAGTTTATTGTCATAGTCTACAAGTACTATGTACATGTATCATGAAAATCTTCCTGAATGCTTCTCCACAGACTGGACAAAGACAATAGAAATACTGCACAAACAAAACAATGACAGTGAGTAGTGCAACAGCAGTAGCAATAAATAATGGTAACAGTAGTAACAATAATGCCAGTTGACAGTCAGAAAACTCAGAACGAGAGAATGAGAAGGAGAATGCTTAAAGTGGGAGTGTAATTTACCAATGAGCTTGGGTTGAGCAGTTCAACTCTAGTTACTAAAGGTAGCACATTGGTTAATGTTGTATACTCTTACAGCAGTGGGGTAAAAGCTGTTCCTGTACCTAGCTGTGTGGGTTTGAGTAGACCTAAGCCATTTTGCAGATGGTAGAGAAGAGAAAAGTGCCCATGTGGGGTGACTATGGTCTCTCATGATGCGCATCGTCTTTCTGAGGCAGCATGTGGTGTAGGTGTCCTGGACTGCTGGTAGCTGTGTGCCGATAATTTCCTGAGCCGTTTTGACCTCCCTCTGTAGGGCTTTCTTGTCCCCTATGGAGCAGCTGCCACATCAGGATGTAATACACCCTGTGAGGGCGGACTCCACTCCGTGTTATAAGTCACTTAAGAATTTCAAGACAAAAATGCATGAAGCTTTTCTCCTTGTTTAGTAATTCAAGTTTTAATCAAAGGTAAACAGCACAGATGTGCTAATCAATACCCAGACATACACATTGTCTGAAACCGCTTGTCCCATACGGGGTCGCAGGGAGCCGGAGCCTAACCCAGCAACACAGGGCGGAAGGCTGGAGGGGAGGGACACACCCACAACGTGACACCAGTCTGTCACAAGGTACCCCAAGCAGGACTTGAACCCCAGACCCGCGGGAGAGAAGGACCCGGTCCCACCCACTGTACCACTGCACCCCCCTAATCAATACCATCAATACTAAAAATACACTCTAAGTAACTCATACTGGGTCGATAGGCAAGGGGACAAAACAATCCTCTAGTTTCAAACAAGTTTTCTGCCCCACAGTGACCCAGCACTGGATAGTTTTCACAGCTAAATTGATGAGGTGTCGCATATTTACATCTGACCCTCTAAAAAAAAAAAGAGCGTAATTATAACAAATTCTTCTGGGAGCACACCTTCGGCATAGCATGGATATTGTACGGATATTGTCCCGATGTACTGGATTTTGATTCTCACAAAAATGTAGAAAAAAAAACAAAAACACTGGAGCCATTTGTCTCCTTCAAATAATCTTTCACATTTTTGCAGTGTGTATACAGACCAAATTCACTGGTAGATTGCGAGAATACACACACACTGAAGCCACTCGTTCCAAGCAGGGTCGCGGCGAGCCGGAGCCAGGGCCTAACCCAGCAGCGCAGGGCTGGAGGGGGAGGGGGACACACCCAGGACGGAACGCCAGTCCATCACAAGGCACCTTAAGCAGGAGTCGCACCCAAGACCTGCCGGAGAGCAGGACTCGGCCAAGCCCTCTGCACCCCCCCCCCCCGTGAGAATCCATTGCATTTATTAAGAGCAGCATTTTGTCTCGTGTTTAGAGCTGCTCTTATAGTCGGAGGGTTCTAGGTTTGACCCACCCTCCTGCTGTAATATAACCTCGACAAAGGTCTATACTCGGAGGAGGTAGCATTACTCTATAAATAGGAAATCACAGTACATTTGATTATGTAATGCTGCACGTATCCTTTGCGCACCGGATAACGGGGCTACAAAATTTGCATGTTCTCTCCATGTCTTTGTGGGTTTCCCCCGGTGCTCTGGTTTACTCCCACAGTGCAAAGACACGCGTTTCGAATTAACTCTACTTTGCCTGTGGTGTGTGAACGTGTGAGTGGCTACCTTGCGATGGACTGGTATCCCATCCAGGGTGCTCCCTAACTAGTAATAATGAAAGGTAGTTTCCCCCCCCCAAACTAGAATATGTTGTACTCTGAGCAGTTGTTAGCGTAGTGGTTAGCTACTGCTGCTGCCTTTGGACCTAACCATCCCCAGTTCAAATCACAGCTTTGACTGTCTTACACTTGGGCAAGGTACTTACCCTGGTTTGCACCAGTAAAAATACCCAGCTGTATAATTGGGTGAATAATTGTATGTAGCTTCGTCAAAACGCATCAGCTAAGTGCAGTATTTAACTTACATTGGCCATCCCTTCACAAACTGTCAATTTAAACAATAAAACTGCTTGAATTGTTTAGAAAATTGCCTACAGACTCAAATAGTTGTTTTATAAGTTCACTCCTTATCGTTTTCACAGTGAATAAGGATCAGCAGTATTGGTTGGTGTTAATATTCAAAGCTGTTGTCCAACCCTCTGAAGGTTTCTTGTTCGAATCCCACTGCCCTTGTTCAGCCTGAAATGATGAAATACCCTACTGTTACTGTATAAATGGGTAAATGGTTGTAGGAAGGGAAGAAGTAGATTGTCTAATAAGTCTTGGACAAAGGCATTAGCTAAATAAAGTGATAAGACAAGCCTCAGGCAGTCTGGTGGAGTAGTGGTTAAACTTAAAGCTACACCTTTTGACCCAGAAATTGCATGTTTGAAACCCACCTAACACTAATATACCGTTGAGCAAGTTACTTATCCTAATTGTATAATTGAATAAGTAGGTAAGTATCTCAACTATAAGTTGCTTCGGAGAAAAGCGCCACCTAAATTAATAAATTAAAATGAGATGCTGTAATGATAGAGAGTAGTAAGAACAGTCTCACTACTCGTCGTGGTGTAACTGCAATGACGAAAAAAACATGCTTTTTTTTTTTTTTTGTTTGTTTTTTTGATGTTCACACATGACATGATCCTTTTTCAGAACCGTCAGCTGGACGCACACTAGAGAATCAATCAGTCGAACCACACTTTAAACGTTCTGCCACTCACGCGCTATCTTGCGACGTCACTAACAAGGCAGCGTCTGCTAAGTTAAATTGATTAAGTGTAAATAGCCTCGCGCGTGACAGCATCGTCGTCTGACGCCACACTTTATTTAGTTCACTGCATCATCACGTGCTTTATCCACCGTGGGTTTAAATGAGACGCGACGTGAAAAGTCGACACAGACAGAGTCCAGCACGGTGAGCTCGGACTGCCGCTCCTCTGACCTTAAAGCTCCATGTGATCGCAACACTGTGTCAATAAACACTTTGCTCATTCATCTGGGCTGCGATCTGGGTGTTCCTCCTCCCCATCCCTCCCTCTGAACATCTCTCGCCACCTCTCAGGGTGTTCCAACTCCCCGTCCCTCCTCTCGTTCGCTCGCATCCACTCACTCACTCACACACACATACACACTCCCTCCACAGTCCTGTGTGGTTCATCCTCCAGCGCTGGGACCACCACGGAGGGGGGCACTACTAGTGCGTTCGTATCTTCCCAAACACGCAGGGGGACTCGCGTTAAAACACCTGTGTGTATATGTGTGTGAGTGGGGGGGAAAAAAAAAAAAAAAAATCACACACACACACCCCCCAGCTGAACGTGCATAAGTGAACATCAACCCGCGATCATCTCCTGGAGACCAGGCAGGCGTCAATCGGGCGCTTCTTCACCCGCGCGTTTCGCCGACAAATACGCACAAGGCGCGAATGGAGTCGCATGGCGCGGATCTGCTCGCTGGGAATGTGTTTCTGGACTTTTTATGATACTAGCAGCTCCGGCTTTGTTCCCTGCTCGTCTGCTCGCTTTCTTTCTTTCCCTTTCCGTGCTGAGGAACGCCGAAGGAGGGGAGCGCAGGATGGCAAGCGGGAGGCTGCTGCTCGGGTACTTCTTGGTCAAAGTTCTGGCGTGGGGCTGCACGGCGGGGGGCGAACCTGGGCAGCAGCTCGACGGCTTCCTCCTGGTTCCCGGCTCCAATGGCTCCAGGGAGGCGGACGGCAGCCTCCCGCACACGGAAGACAGGTGCCGGGGATACTACGACGTGATGGGCCAGTGGGACCCGCCGTTCGTGTGCAAAACGGGCAATTACCTGTACTGCTGCGGCACGTGCGGGTTCCGCTTCTGCTGCGCGTTCGAGAGCTCCCGCCTGGACCAGAGCACCTGTAAGAACTACGACACCCCCATATGGATGATGACGGGCCAGACGCCGTACAAAAAGAACGACCCCAGGCACGACCCCACCAAGGATAAGACCAACTTGATCGTGTACATCATCTGTGGAGTGGTGGCGATCATGGCGCTCGTTGGGATTTTCACCAAACTTGGGCTGGAAAAGGCGCACCGACCCCAGCGGGAGAACATGTCCAGGTGGGTTCGAGATCCTGCTTCTCAGTCTGACCTGTGCGTGCGGTTGGGGGGGCATCCCCAGGACAGTTGTTCCCTAAGGGACAAATTTTGCTTTGTTTGTAGGTCATCTGTGAATAGATTTTTTTTTTTTTTTTTTTTTTTTTTTTTTTTTTTCTTTTTTTAAAAAAAAAAAACTGGGGCTCCCGTGCGCTCGCATGGAGAGTTAACCTTACTACACAGATGTTCAGTGCCACAAACACAAGTGCAGCCAGCATCATGTGTGTCCATCCATATCTCTATTTCTAACTATGTTCTTATAATGACTGGCGTCAAAGGGGGCGTGTCCTCCAAATATTCAGGCAAGCCTGAGTATAACTCCACTGATAATTCTGTTCATAATAATTGTCTGCCAATACCTGGCACGCACTGTTGAGTATCTGCTTAAAATTCTACTCTCCACTATACATTTTATATTAGGTGACTGAACATCAAATATCTCAGTACATATAAATATAACCAGCAGATGCTTATTTATGCAATTTATTTCTTATTAAATATAACTATTTAGATGCTTATTTCCAGCTGTTCATCCAAGTGAGGAGGGGGGAAAGCAGCTTGGGAATGCTTGCTGAGAAATTAAGCAGAGTTGTGACTCTTACAACTGTATCAGTACTGTTTGATGTTTATTTGGGATATATAAGCAGAGTTACAGGAAAATAAGGTGTGCATATTGACATTTCAAGCAGAAAACTGAGATGTTTGTCCATAGATCTGTTGATGGGGATTTTTGGTGTTAAGTTTCTAACCCCCCCCCAAAGGGGTTCAGTGAATTTGTTAGAATTTCTGTGCATAGCACTTTGATGTCAAGTTTAGGCAGACGAATTGGTCTTAAAGTCCAGCAATGTGCTGTGCAAAAGGTGCAGTTAGTGCATGTTTCCCCGGGCTCTCAACACCACCCAGAAGGAGTTTGGCGAGCTGCTTAATTCTTGGTGGTGTGAAATATTTATGCCAACTTTTGACTGACATATCCACCCTCTTCAAACCTCCAGAGTGTGTGTCATTTCTCACCAGGAACGGGTGCCACATTGGCAAAGATACAGAGATGCGGCGTAAGGCCGCTGTTTAAACTGCCTGGATGTTTTTCTCACATCGCGGCGGTGTTCATCTGGACACGTGTTCTGTTTCAAATTGAACAAGACGAGGCAAAATCCTCGAGAGTGAGGAGAAAGACACACATATATACAGAGGCCACAGTTCTGTTAAGGACAGTTTACAGTACACTAAATGTTGATGTGATCTATCATACCATCACTGCACCATTATTTCAGTTCAGTTCATTCAGTTCATTATTTCAGTTTTGCCTTAAACAGCTGGAAATAGTTGTATAAATAGTATCAATATCTTTTCATTAGGAAATGTATATTTCATCGGTTGTGTTGTGTACTTTCTGTACTGGGAAAAACAACTTTTCACATAACTAATACAATGCAATGAGAGGCAGACAAGTCCAAGAACAACACTGAAATCTAGTTTGGAAATTTTAGGCGTCAGGTATTTGTTTAAGGTTGGGTGGTCATGGAGGAATGGTGAAGTTTATTACAAACACCTTCTTGTATCTGACAATCCATAAACAAGTGGTTTGTTTTTCATTTTGATGGAATTTGAATAAGCAGTGTTTCAGATGTGATGTAACCATATATTCCAAGATATCAGTCATATCAGTTTGTTCTCTAACCCCTTTATGAAATGTCAATTTTTTCCTTCAATTACTGAAGGTAAAAAAAGACAAATAACATTATATTAATACTCCTTATATGTGGAAGTGTCTTGCAGTGTTATTACTGTAAGACTTCATCAGCTAAACAAATAACATTCTCTTAAATCTCATTGATTCATAGTGTTTATGAGCCAGTTTGATTCTCATACACGTATTAATCAATTTCAGGTTGCAAGACTCATTGAAATGTACTGGAGTGGGGAAGAGCTTTAAACATGTATGTGTTTAATCAAACCCACACACGCCTGAGCGGGGTCGTGACGAGCTGGAGCCTAACCCGGCAACACAGGGCACAAGGGTGGAGGGGGGAGGGGACACACCCAGGATGGGACACCAGTTCATTGCAAGGCACCCCAAGTAGCACTCGAACCCCAGACCCACCGGAGAACAGGACCCAGCCAAGCCCGCTGCACCACTGCACCCCACTAATCACAACCTCAAAAAGAAAATAGTTCCATACATAATACATTTCTGAAAACTTCTCTAATATAAACATCTTAAGTGTTAAAGGCAAGCATGGTGTGTGCATTACTCAAGGTAAATTCACCATTAATCACATTTCCTTTTCAGAGAAAGGATGCAGCACATTTGAATGTCTTATGAAGTAATCGGACAAGGTTTCTTCTGCAGGGCCCTTGCTAGTGTGATGAACCAACAAGGCCCATGTCCAGGGGAACATGAAGACACCTTGGGAATGCATCACTATGAAAACATCCAAGCTAGAACAACGGCTAATAACCTCCGTAAGTGAATGTGCTCCATATATACAGTCTGACAATTTAAAGTCTTGGGGTTGCTAAATTGAGTTTGCCAGTCAGGAAATGGCATACAAGTGCCACTTTTTCAGAAATGTTTGTAAAGTTAAGAAAGGCTTCACCTATATTTACTCGTTTTAGGTGATGCATTAAAGCAACTTTCAGTGTGATGGTACTTACAATTATTTACCCATTTATACAACTGGGAAATTTTTAGGGTAAGTACCTTGCTCAGGGGTACTGCAGCCGGAGGTGGGAATCTAACTGTGACCTTTGGGTCCAAATGCAGAAGCTCTAACCACTATGCTACCAGCTGACCTATATTTTTATATAAAATGAATGCTAGCACATTACAGTGGAATTTTCTACTGTTCACACAATCTATGCAGCATCCATTCCACACAGGCAAGTGTAGCTCAGTCAGCAGCATAAACAAATAAAATGACACAATCATTATTTGGAAAAACCGTATGTATTCTCTTCAACCATTACATAATATACAGTACCCTCTAAGAACAAATATTGGCCACACACGTTATCTCTATTTGCACTGCATTATTTGATCATCTGGAGTTTTTGTAAAGACTAAGATGAATATTTACTGTGCTTATTTAACCTGTCTTCTGGTGTCATATGAGAATGGGAAAAGTACTGGAGGGAGAGCTGTTTTTCCTAGAACCATTCCTTGCCACAGAAGACTAAGTGAGTAATGAATGAGTAATGCATTCAGGGCAGAATTAAACTTTGACAGGATCAAGGAAATAGCTCATTTAGTCAGGTCTGCCTTTCTCAGCATTGTAGTCATTTGAAGAGTATGAAAAGAATAGCACGCTAATTTGCTTTAGGAGCACAACCCAAATCAACGTGTTGCCTGCGTCGCTCCGTGCCGCAGTTCTGTGGGAATTAATTTTATTTGGAAAGGTCTACGACTTTAAATGCAGACATCAGTGGGATAAATTCTATAAATAACCATGAACAAATTTTTAAGTTTATTAGTAGATGTACAGTTAGTGAAAATCCTTACAGATATAGAGAACCAATTATTTTCACAGGAAGATAAGTCAAAGCCTTGCTCCCATGCCATTCTCTTTGCATCATATTTAACGTTTACCATTAAAACACTTGACGTGAATTTATCTGAACCCAATTTAATCAACTGAATATGTTGGTTAAGAGTTCTGCAAAGCAAAACAAGCAGTCTGTCCAGAAGTTTTTGCCTTTAATTAATCTCGACTGAAGCACTTGCTTTAGCTCACCAGCATGATGGTGCAGTTCATACAGCAGAGGTCATGCAAGGTTTTCTGTGTTCTACCTGAGCACTAAAGCACTTAATTAACGGATATGCTGCCATCAGTGAGACGTTTCTGCCATTAATCCCTGTTCCGAAGTTAGCTACTGTATCTAAGAGGCATTTGAAAACCCTCTGGTAATTGACACTCTTTATTGGCCCCATCTCACTGTGTACAGTCAATATCACTTGGAAAGGTTGTTCTTTGTCATTATTAATGCACTCTGCACTTAGAAATGTGTACAGGGCAACTTCTTTCTTGAAAAGATGTTTTGTGCAGTTCGACTGGATGTGTGAAGACATAAAATGTATTTCTTGCAAGCTTCTTCATTAATGGTTAATCTTTGCTTTAGTGTTGCTTTGTTGTGTTGCTCTTGGGTGGATTCATTCAGTGAAGAAACTACTTTTGTATTGGCAGTTTGACAGTTAACTACATCTAGCATTTATAAGAGCTCGTAATTAATACAGTAACCTGAAATATATCCTACAACATGCAGTGTTAACCTCTAAGTAATGTATTTTTTCCATATAAGTTCTTAAAAACTTGTTAAAGAATATTGTCCAGTACAGTTTGAGGGGTTCAGTACATGTGTGTTTATTTCTTTATTGTTTAACTGGAGGGGGCAACTGACCCTTGAATTTTTTTTACATTACTGTTTAGTTAAGATAATTTATGGTCTTTGTTGAACTAGTTAACTGTGTATGGGAACTGGGTTATTAACTTAATTTCTTGGGGAAGGAGAATTATAACACTTTTCATGCTATCTCCCACCGACATGACAGCTTAAATATTGTAGGCAGCTGGTGTTGCCGTTGCTTGCCTTTTGAACACGAGAGAAAGATGCTTCTAAATTAGCGTCCACTGCTTCTGCTTCACTGTGTTGACAAATGTCAAGCACCAGTCAAGTCAGTGTGCAGAGTTTAATTTTTGTTGTTTTAACAAAACAGTTTTTTTAGGCAGAAATGAGCGGTTTCCAACGTGGAGGCTCAAAACAAACACGGTGCCTGATGTGCAGCATTGGCACACCATACACAGCAAAGTGCATACAAACGATCTTCAGAAGGCTGTTGTGCATTGTTAAGTTTTTCTTACATGACAGCTCCCACCCACTTCTCAAATCAAGCACAAAGCCAGAGATTAGTTCAGTCTGTAGACTTTATGTTAATGTGTGTACACCTTTCAGTTGGCTTCTGGTTTCTAAACTTAGAAAACTAAAGTTAATCTTAAGGGCAGATGTCAGATGGTTGTAACAAGTTGGAATGGGAATATTTCTCAGTACAAGTTGCATCTTTTGAGTGTGTAAACAATTGTGTGAAAAAGAACAGGCAATTGTTAAACTTTTTTTTTTATATAGTAGGTTGTCATTTATTCCTACATTTATTTATTTAGCAGACGCTTTTCTCCAAAGCGACTTCCAATGAGCTCTGTGTAGCATTATTCCTATAGTTACTGTAACACACAAACAGTGGTCTTAAGCCTATCCTGGAAATGTAGGGTGCTTGGTTAAGGCAGGGTGCACTGAAGATGGGATACCAGTCCATCGCATGGATTTATTATTGTGTATTTCTCTTTGCAGAAGCCACATCCGTAGTTCATATGTAATCCATTTCTTTAGTTTTGTTGCTCCTGTTGTGTGTGTGTGTGTGTGTGTGTGTGTGTGTGTGTGTGTGTGTGTGTGTGTGTGTACTCTGCCCAGAGTATTCCACTGAGACAGAATGAACTGCGACAGGTCTGAGAAAAGAAATTCGATTATCTCAATATTTTTAACATTAGAGAGTTTGTAGGAATTCACTTCGTAGGATGTGAGTTGTATCAAATCTTTTGATTGTTAAAAAAAAAAAATCATTTAAAAATTGTACATAATACATGAAAGCAAAAGGCTGTGTTGTATTTTGATCTGAACGAAAGATTTACAAACAACTTAGCTAAAGCTTATGCTGAATGAGCTTTTACAACAGTATTGCACAAAAAATATACTTAGGCTATGTATCCAGGTGAGACTTGACTGGTCTGTGCTGTCAGTATTTGTAAGTACAAAGTCGTCATGCAGATTTATTGTGTTTGGCGCTACCTACCAGTTCTGATGCCTCAAGCTTATTTGCAGGGGTTGTGTTGAACACAGTTGCTGCCTTTGTTACAGAAATGAGTCTGTATATAATGTCTTTAGCAATATACAGTTTAATATAGGTACAGATTCAGGTGGATAAACGGCAAATTCAGGTTGCTGAGATTTCTATTTACCGTTTTATAAAGCTCATAATTGTGTTCAGTGTCAAACATTCTGCAACATTCTCGGTGACAAAAAGATAATTTGATCCTGTTTGAAAAAAATGAAGTGTATTCACAGTGACCATATGTCTGACTGCAAATTAGATTTAGCCCACACAACTAAATGGCAGTTGTGTATTTCTAGGAACTCCTAAGTGCAATTTTTTTTTTTCTTCACCTTAACACTTCTAACATGTCTCTATAAAACTGTGAATGACCTTTTCAAGTGACAAATTAATCCAGATTGACTGATAAAATCTATTGAAGGTACTGTGAAATAAAGTAGATCCAGTTTTCTTGGATGTTGATGCATTGATTCATCACTGTCATGAAATATTAAAGAAAAAATTGACTATTCAGTTGTGTTGGGACTGAATTTACCATTATAGTTAGTGTTTGCCTCTTGCCCTGGGTGATGTTTTCCAGATATAGCAAACATTCATAAATGCATTAGAAAATAACACTGAGAAACAGTTTTGTGTTTTGATCAGAGTAAATTTAGAAAAATGTCATGAGTCTAGTTTGGGAGAAAAACTGCAATGTTCTGCTTGTTGTAACTTAATAATTCACTTCTTCCTTTAAACAAAGGTGATTTGAGGGAAAGATACTGACAGTGTACGCATGTTTTTTAAAAGGAATTGTACTTTTTTTTTTTTTTTTGTCAGCAGTATTCATTCTTGTGATTTCAAAGCTAATTTTCTGTCGATCTGTTAAAGTAGCGCTTTATCATTTGTGATTT
The DNA here is from genome assembly GCF_900964775.1 of Scleropages formosus. Classification (NCBI taxonomy): domain Eukaryota; kingdom Metazoa; phylum Chordata; class Actinopteri; order Osteoglossiformes; family Osteoglossidae; genus Scleropages; species Scleropages formosus. Next base: position 11,932,553 of record NC_041825.1, on the reverse strand, counting down.
TACAAGTTTTCCTGACAAACGGTTGTTTTTAAGAAGTCTGTTCAAACTGCTGTGGTTAATTTTTAAAGAATTGCCTATCTCCTTTGACTTTCTATACAAGTTAACACTCTTATTGACTTATACCAATGCTTTTGTTATTTTGGGCAAAAATATCAGCATTGTTAAATGTACACAAACAATTCAGACTGGGACAGAAGGAAAATCAGCATCAGTTTTAACAGATTCCAGCAGACTGACCCCCAGTTTTCTAGTCACTGTGTTTGCCTTGCAAATTTGATGTTTGGGCTTCAGGCTTTTTTTTGTCTTATTCTTTGCTGTGCTTATCAGACAGGTACAGCAGTTCCATAATTTGCAGCTGGAACCAGATGGTTCCAAGGGTAGCAATCAAATATAGGTCCTGGCACGGGTTTTACCCTGTTCCCTTAGCAAGGGAAGACACCATGCTGAAAGGCGGGATACCCTCCAGGGCCACAGACTGCACTGAGCTGTTGCTTTGTTCACGTATTGTTATTCAACCATAAATATTGACAAACTGGGTAAGAATTTTATTTATAGGGCCCTTGTAGCTTGGATATACAATACTTTTTTCCCATTGATAGAGAACCTTGAGTGCGGTGTGTGTGTGTTTTTTTTTTTTTTTTTTTTTAAACCAAGTGTCCTAGTATGACGGCATAAATAAAAGCTGATTCTGCAAATGCAATTGATTTAAATCTGAGTTTTTGTGCTGTAATATTTTTTTTTTGGCAGTGATATGAATTCTTTTTTCTTGTATAGCTTCATTTACAGTTCACACTCAAAGACTTTTGCACAGAGAAAAGCAGCCACTTTTGCATAAACAAAGAAGACATGGGAGAACTGTGTGTTAATTGATACTTTTTAAACTGTTTGTGCAGCTTGCTAGGTAAATGTTGAGAGAATTGGTTTTCACATTTCAGTGAGCTAGGTAGCGGACAAATGAACCCAGTACTCCTGCCTGCACTGGGTCAGCATGGGGCCTCTGTAAGGGGGGTAAAATGTAGCCCCTTGACTGTCTGAAACAGGGGAGCTGGGATTTGCACAACAGGAGGCATTTGATATAAATGCAAGGTGGCAGTTTACACTTGGCATTCTTCCAGTTATGGCAACCCACCTAAAACCCGCATGTGTACCACTGACTGAATTCCTATAAATCTGCAGTATCAAGCCCAGCATTGGGCTGCTGTCACTGTCAAACACGCAATTTTTTTGTTGGAATGGCACATTAAGTTTTTTATATCATGAATTCATTTCTTCATGTAGTGTTGGGTCAATTCACGTTGAATTATGTGCATTTAAATGTTCAAATACCGAAGGAAGAAAGCCTCCAATTATATCAAACTGCAATTTGATATAATACACTTTGTTTTTTTTTTTTTGTTTTTTTTTTTATAACTTCACACAGCTTGAAATAGCGATGGATAGTGGATGTTGGTTACAGCAATGTGACATTTTGTTTTTGATGGTGTGACTTGTTTTTACAAAAAACATTAATTTTCCATGAAAGTGGAAAATTAATGCTTAATTCTGATTATAGGGGAAAATATATTATTTAGTGAATAACTAGTCAGTGGTGTAACTGATTACCATCTGGTTCTTTGAAAGTTAAACTTGGATAAATGATAAATTACTGTAAATATAGTGTCCTAAGATAAAAATGTATTCAACATTGAGAATTCCACACAGTATAAGGCCACTGCACCAAGGTAGATTAAATATTTATTTTTTAATTCTGAAGTGGGTGGTTCATGCCAGGTTTTGAATGTTTAAAAAAGGAATATATCTCCATTATTACAAGGCATCATATATATTCAGCACTTTTAAAATTCATCAGGAGAGCAGGAGGGCTGGTGACCAAAAATGTCTGAGTCCAGTCTCAGAAGGGGCTCTGGTGTCGTAGCCATGCGTTTCATGTCTTGATTTGCTATAAAACCATCCATCTGTATAAATGAATTCCAGAACTGTAACCTAAAGTAATTCATGTTTCACAGAAACACCTGATAAGCTTATGAATAATTAAAGAATTTGCCTGGAATTTCTAAAACTATGATATGCTAAGATGATTAGAAATGAAATATTTATTTCCTCAATGCTCTAATTGGTCTGTGATTAACTGTTTCTTTTCACACTTTCTTTGATTATGAAACATTTTAAGATTAAGTGAACATGAAGGAAAACACTGCTAAGTGCAAGACTAACAAGATGAATTGCTGCAATGCAGTACTGAGACCTGTCATCATATGAGCTCAGCATATTTGCATATTTCAGTTGTACATGACATTATCATCTTAAAAACAATAGTGGTGTTTAAGGGGAGAAAGAGTAGAACTTATCAAAGTGCAGAGATCTACTCTGTTGTCCTCATCCAGTAGAAATGTTAATTCAATTGCTATCTGTGTGCCTAAGGGGTACAAGGTGAAATCCAGTGATAAGCTGCAGACTGTAGATATTCTGCAAAGGAAGCTCTTCATTCCCTCACAACACTGAATGAGCTTTGTTTGTTTCTGCTCTCCCTCTTGGTCACTTAGTTGTTGTCTTGTGTTGTGGGTTCTGTGTCTTTACCTTTGCCAGCCATTGCAATCAATGGCCTTTAGGCTTGGCATGGTTTTAATTAATTTGAATTTTTAACTTTGTCTTGGAACCTAGAATCAAATATTAACAAGATAAGCTACTATAATGAAAGATGTATTGTGCTGCCTTTGGGGGCACAGTGGGTAATGCCTGTGCTTCGCAGCTTTTGAGCTGCCTGGTTGAGCTTGGGTTCAAATCAGGCTCGCGGTGTGTGGTGTTTTGCACATTCGCCCCATGATTGCATCCCAAAGACTCGTACAGAAAAAGGCAGTGGTAAACCACTTCTGTACCCTGTCTTGCCAAGGAAGCCACCTGAGTAGTCAATAAAAATCAAATTCAACTGCATGACACTTACTGTACACTTGGAAATAAGTATTTGTTTGTTTTTTTTTTAATTGACTTCACATTCACTTGAATTCCCTTAAGAGTCAATAGACCTTGAGTAATTACAGGAAAAGCCTCATTGTTTTGTCGATTAATTCTTGAAAAGTAAGGCTACAGTTAATTTAGTTTATGTAATTCTGCATTTTTATATAAAGGTGAGAAGCCCCATAAAAACTTGAATGTTGTTGGATGCATACTGTATATGTGACTGAAATTTTTGTGCTGTAATGCAGGGCTTTCTTTAACTGATTGACTTCTTGCCAAATTTTTTACTAAATAAACAATTCTGTTCTGAGCATTCCAACTACATAATGTTATGTTAACATTATTTTCAAATCTGACTAATTTGCATAGTACAGTTAACAAATATGCCAAGTAACAAAGTAAGATGTGAAATTATGCAATTACATTCTGTATAGCAATAACTTCATTGGATACTGTACCCCAAGTCAAGTAAATTATTGAACTGGTGATTTGAATCATCCTAAATTGTTACATTCAGTAGTTTGGTTTCAGAAAAAATTCTGCTGCATCAAAATTGTGGATGGAATCAGATGTTTTTGTACAAGAACGTGTTTTTGTTCTGCACTGGAAAATGCACGTTGAGGTGCAGATGGAGTTTTTCATAACAGACCCAAAATATCACAGGAGTACCTGCTGAGAATAGACGTTTTTGTGTGTCTCTGAAAGCAGCGGAAGGATCTCAGAAAATTCTGAGTAATTTATGTGGAAAGTAGTCTCAAATTGGCTTCCATCCAGTTAAGGGTGTAGGGATGATTTTTGCGATTGACATCACACAATGAATAGAGCAAAGATGGAGTCAACACTGTTTACCGGACACATTTACTCGTGTTGTACATGCTGGAATCTAAGCCAACATATGCCGTTTTCAGAAACGGCACGACTTCCCAGAATACAAATCAACAGCTGAAAATTTGAAAACAACCAACAGAGACGACAAACAATTCACTCAACAGCACTCCGAAAAAATATTATGTATATATTCCATGTTTTTGCAAACTTGAAAAAATGTTAAAAAGCTGTTTGTTTTATAATCATCTGTAAAAATGAGAGAACTTAATAAAATGCCAGTAGACAGAAGAACAAGTGACAAAGGTTGAAAACCACCCTACGAGAAGTAGGAAACTGTCTGCCAAATGGATGTGTTCTGACTGAAGACTTTATAAAGGGCTGTGTTACTTAACCTGCCAATGGTTTGTTTTTCCATTCTTTCGTTGACATTTGAATGCAAATAACTGGGGGTTTCACTAGGAATAGCATTTTTCATAGTTGTGGTTTGACAATTTTTGGATTTATTTAAAATATTCCCTTTATACACAAAATCAAGGAGCTTGCTTTCCTTCATCACCCTTTTCTTTTCATGTGTAGGAATGGTTGTGCTGCTCATTTCAGATTTTCAGGCAGTTAGTGTTAACATTTCTGTATTCAAAATTTGCAAGGAACTCTATCCCATTTCAGATCAGTCAGGTGAAATTAAATTATGAAATTTATTATTAATAGCAACAGAGGCAAACAGGGCATATAAATAACTAAATCACAGGTACTCAATTTAATGATGTCTTTAATAGCATTTGTAGAGATTAAGCTGTCAAGAAGTTGATTTATTTTATCTTTCTCATTCTAAAGTACCGTACTACAAGCTCCCGTCTTTCCCTGCACTGTGCTACTTTACAGACAGTTTGCATACTACAAAGTGATTTTATAATGCTCATTTTTCTGAAGGTGCCCGTATGGAAAGGGGGACTAAAAGCTGGGCTTTATCCCAGAAACAGAACAAAGGACAAGAATAGGATTCCTAATGGATCCATTTGCCAAGATGCCAAACATTTACAAAACGAGAACACAAAAACCATTGACAATTTATAAAGCCAGGTCAGCCAGTATATTTAACAAGTTACAACAAGAATATGCAAGTTCAGTTCCAGGAAGGACTCTGAAGTTCAGGCTGTAGTTGTAAGCAGTTGAATAATGTCAAATTTTTTTATCCTAAAGCCATCAGTAAAATAAATAAAATGGATCATAAATATTTGTCAAAGATAAAATACCCAAAAGATGTCAGCACTCCAAAGATATTAGGCATTATTGCAGTTTTCAGAGTGTGAGTACAATTGGCAGTAATGTTTCATTGTTGTATTCTCCGGCACGGCAGCATGGGAACGGTGGGATCCGGCTCACGGAAAAAAGGCAGATTTGCACACTGCATGGTGCAGTATTTTACAATGAGGCACAGCACTGCAATGCAACGTTGCTTTCCAGAGATATGCAATTTACAGCAGAAGAAACTGCAGTTTGTAATTTGACATTGACTTTTTGGAGTTACTGAAGTGTTTTTTCTTCAGTGATGCGATGCAGTTCAGATCTCTAAGCTCCCCGAGGGTCCCTCAGGGTTCAAGTACCCGCACTGCACTGTATACTAGAAAGAGGCCGATTGAGGCCAATTTAGCCCATGTCTTGTAGCCCCAAACCAATGGAGTCCCCACGGAGTTAGGGATCAGATACTGCCTTTCAAGTCATTTTCTAGATTAATACATTTTTAATTCAGGGAGATGAAAATCCCCATCTCAAAGCCCGGGCTTCAAAGAGCAGAGTGCAAACCAGAAAGGAAGACAGTGAGTATGTGTGAGAAAGAGAAATTTATGTCAAGGAAGGCAGAGGTTGCTGAGTGAAATAATGTCAACACTGGAAATGCTCCCACTTGACACGCTGCTAAAATATAAGTACTTCCAAGTCCTTCTGAAGTGAGGAGGCAATGACAAGTAATATAACTAAAGAGGTACAGTGAACGGTGCGATTCGCTTTTGCTTAAATTTGAAAATAAAAAAGGAAAATGGCATAGTCATCATCAATTATTTCACTCCATTCCCTTGGATCTGTCTTGGCTGTTAGTGTAGGAATGCAGTGCAGCGGCACCGCGAGAGACACCGCACGTCAGCGAACACAAAGACGGGCGACTGATAAAACGAGCGCTCTCTGCTTTGAGAAAGTGAAATGAAAACTGTACATGTGTCATCCCTCCTGCAGAGACAGTGTGCCGAACAACTGGGGGCCTGGCGGTGTCACAGGGCAGGGGAGGAAAAGCACATCCCATTACTGGGGCATTTCAGTCGCAACCCATTAAGCCGGTTGGGGCGAAGTGCAGGGTGTCGCTCGAGAGGCTCAGTCCACTGCGTACCGAGTACCATTGTTCTAAATTAAGTTTCTTGCCGCGCCCTGGTCGGCCTGAAACGCTGCCGCTGCGCTGAAGGGCTCAGGTGCTTTCTGACCGACTTTCGCTGACCAGTGTGCCGTGCCAGCTTTACCCCAGGGGAGACTTTCAAACGCATTCTCCTACCCCAGCTCCGCTGGCTAATGCAGCCATGAGCCCATGCTTGGTTCCAACTGAACTTGCGCCAGCAGAACAAAAGGTGGGTCCTTACCACCGTTGTGCTTTTTTCGGACATCGTTAAAGCCCGGGAATCGTTGGATTGCCGTGACTATATAGCTAATAAGGACCACATTACTCTAGTCCCCAGAGCTGCAGTGACCTGACGAGCACTTAAATTCCAGCCTCATCTCAGTTCTTATTATTCCACCAGGATATAAAAGGTGTTTTCTTGCTCTTTCTTGCTCTTTATCTGGTTGGGAACCTTCAGAGGGAAGATTACTGTGTCAAGATGTAAAGGCCAGAAAATATTAAATTCAAATTGACTTTGAAATGTCAAAAATGTTGCTCATCTATTTTTCTGCGGACATGTGATTCGGGGAATGTCTCGGCAAGTAATTTCCTGGATGCGTGGGAAAAAGTTTTAGTCTGCATGTACGTCTCGTTTGCTTGTATAACCTTGCCTTGTGCCACCCGCAAAGCAGGAAAACGCGTAAATGAACTTATCGGCTAATTCGAGTGGCAGCTTCGTTGTATGTGTGGATGCCACGGAAAGGTGCGAGCGAAGGTCTGTTTGTGAAACCTTTACCATTATCAGTTCCCTGCAGCTTTCCTCTTTCAGGCCACACCGATGTTTAATTGGGAACGTGCGTGCACATGTGTTTGGACCACAGCAGCAGTGTTTGTACCAAAAGAATGTTTGCCTACCTTGTGGAAAAGTTACCCAGGCTTGTTTATTGTCGTTATCAACTTTTTGTTGTGTGCACAGACCGGTTGTGCAGCATTCTGAACAGAAACTTGGAATGAATTTTTAGGCTAATGTTTTGTGTTGCATCGGGTGTTCAGGAGTCAGTTTTGGACATTTGGAGAGTCAACCTTTGCTTTGGCAGATTCTCTAAAAGTTTAGAATTAAGGACCTACTTAAGATTTCATGACCTCATTGTCAATCTCAGTAGACCTGTTATCCTGTCATGTTGTACCATGAGTTAGTTACTGTCTGATATAGGGTAAACATATATCCTTTTGCCAACTAAATATGGTTTTTAAGATTTACACTAAGTTTGGGAGCCAGTCTATGAATAAACCACCTGGGGCAGTTTTCCAGACACATAAGTCAATTCCTGAACTAAATATTCTCTATTTTCAGTGGAGAATTTCTTTGAACAGTGTTATTTCTAGTTGAAAAATCAGCCTATGAAGCAATATACTGTCATGTATTTATTGAAAGTAAGTACCAAAGTACTTTAATTTTCAAATAACTTTTCCTGTTGTATTAAATACAGCTTAGCTAAGAATGTTTGTTGGATGATTTCCATTGCAGGTAAAATTTCAAATATACCATTACCAACAACCACATCATTCTTAAGCAGAAAATTTGTTGTTACAGTAACATGATGGACAATTTTATACAGCAGTTTATTAAACTGAAATTGATGGTTCAATAAAAGAAAATAATCCACATTAGATTAGTTCTGCCAACTTTCTAGACATTCTTTGTGGCTGGAAAGCTGACATGGGATTTCTGTTCATTACTTATTGTACCTACCTGCTTTCAGGACTGTCAGGATGAAGAAACAGTAATTTCCTCTTGGCTCAGTATGACCATGAAACTGCCAATGTATCCTAGTTGTACATATATTTTTCCTTTATGCTCCAAGTATTTTTATTCTGTACATTCAGTGCCTTTTGAACTTCAGCATCTTAATTTCTCTTTCCATACCTGCGAAAGGGGTCATTTTTGTCTAACAAGCCAGAGCAGTTATGATGTATGAAACATAGCCTCAGTTTTCTGGAGGTTTATGATGCGTTAAAATTTATTTTGTTTTTCACTGAGCTGAAATGGCAATATTCTTATATTGCTTTACTAAATCAATACCATGAATAGAACATTGCCTAACTAATTACTGAAGATGCAATGCAAACCATGTTTGAGTACAGAACTTAATAATCTTAGCAAATCCCACAATTCTTTATACGACTACCTTGCATTATCAGACTGTTCCGAGTCTCAATACACTGCACTGTAAAACAATTTACCCTCAGAAATAGCAGACGTGCAGTATGTTTATTGCTTATACAATTTGCTCTGTTTCCATGGAGACACTATATAATTGCGCTGATAAACACCTATTCAGCTGAATCGGACAAACAAAGAACAAAGTCATCTTTTGGCAAGAGACCCTTTTTTACAATGGAGAATTTCTCACTATACTTGCTGAGAAAGCCTTCACCTAAATGTCTGTTTGCTATTATTTCTGCCTCGTTGTCAGAGACACTCGGTTTTGATAAGTTTATTTACAAATCAGTTAATTATTTTGCCATTATCTTTTAAGGGCAACAATTGTTTTCATATAAATCTATAGATGGACTTAAGCAGTATCTTTCACACTATTAGTTTCTGCGTGATTTGAAATACATTGATAACATGTCAGGAAGAGCATGTGTATAAAACCCACCTCCAAACATTTTGTCCCATGATGTTAACTGTTACCTCAGGACAAGTGTATAGAAAATAAGGATTTGACTAGTGCTTTTATATGGATGCATGGGCCAGCAGCATGATGTGTTGGGGACAAGTACAACTTACTGATGCTGGTTTAAACTGAAAGTGCTTGCTTTTAAAGTCTTTTTTTATTCATTGTATATATGGCTTCTGTGGGCCAAAAATGGTAAGGATTGGCACTCAAAATCATTCTTCTAGTGACGTGGGATTAAAGCTCAGGGAACGTATTCTTCACTCAGTCTCTTCTGGTGCTCGCACAGATGAGGGCTCATGAACAAAAATAATGGCCTTGCATTATGTCGCTCACCCTCATTTTTCATAGGTACATACAGTATTATATATGAAAAATGACATATTTTAAACTATCATCACTATGGATGCAATGCAGTACTTACAGTAGTATTTTGATGTACCTAATAGCTCCTCTTGGGTAAACGTGTGAACATACATAATGATTTGATTTATTATTTTTTTTTTTTTTTTTTTTTTTTTTTAATATGGCTAGTACTGCACAAGTAAGTGCAAACATTTTCCTCTTAATTAACTATTACTGCCAAATAATTATCTTAACTTTGGGTTTCTATTAATGTGGATGGAAGTATGAAAAGGTCTTTGATTGCTGTGATCCTATGAGTCATGTTTTGTAAGAAGAAAATCAGCTGATAAATTGTAGCTTCTGTTCAGCTAACCAAATGCTACAAGTAATTTTTGTCCAGTTTATGCAGCAGTTTGGAATATGTGGTGCATAATTAGCATTGCATGGCAATGCTACTTATGGATAAAAAAGAGATTGATGGAGTATAACGAAACACTAAGCATGAGTGTTGTCTTAGCTTTGGTGACAATATGGAAGACGTGTCTCTTGGGTATTGCTGAATGTCACCTTTCATTGTGGCTTCTTTGGTCCCCATACCTAGACACATCCTGTCCAGTGGGTCATTTCACTAGGTTTCCACACACTACTTACCTACATGTGATTTTTCTTTTTTTTCACAGCAGGGCTGAAAAATCTATTACTGCTCTTTATTAGGCCACTCGGCCATGGAATTCTCGTGGGATCGACCGACCCGCATAATTGCCTCACGTCTAGGAGAGCCCTTGTAAGGAGGATTGGAATCATGAGCTGGTGCTTGGGAGGCAGCTGGGGTCCTGTCAGGTTGTGTCTATAATCACGTGGGGAAAAGGATGTCTTCATCACTAAAGGAATGTACAGAATGGGTTAATGTCTTAATAAAACTTCTGTGCAGCCCAGTGTGCAGCTCTAATAATAGGGTCCCCAAAAGATCGGACATAGAAACATGGTTACAGTGGAGACAAAGATGAAAGAAATTACGATATATCACTGAGAGCAGCGATGACTAATCAGAATGTAATTTCTTAGTGTTTAAATATTATGAGAATCAAATGCTTCATCATCATTACTATCTTCAGAGTCTGCCCTTCATTCACAAATGTCAGTTGTTTTAACTTTTCCACCCACTGTGGTGATTCATGATATCCATGTTGTTCATCATACATTTACTTTATAGTGGAAAGCTTTTAATTACAGCATATAGTTATGGTAGTAGATGATTAAATGGTATTATCAGGAACTGGGTCAACAAACCATTAGTATTCATAAATATGAGCTAGTTCTGTTTAATGCCTAAACGCATAGAACCTATCAAAATTGTGCAGATGAATATTAAAGCATGCTGTTTCCCAAGAAATTATTAATGTATTGACCTGTCTTTGACCTTCAAGACTCCATCCATCCATCCATCCATCATCAACAACCACTTGTCCCGAGGGGTTGTGGTGAACCGGAGCCTAACCTGGTAACACAGGACGCAAGGATGAAGGGGGAGGGGAGACACCCTGGACGGATGCCAGTCCGTCGCAAGGCACCCCAATCAGGGCTCGAACCCCAGACCCACCACACAGCGGGCACCAGCCGAATCCTTCAGGACTCTTTCAGGGCAAAGGCCAAGAGTGGGTCAAACCACTGCTATTACAGTAGTATCTTGTGTAGCTGTACTGTGTACTACTCCGTTTCTGTGTTCCTAATAGTGGCCTTGACCTAGTTCTAGGTTTGACTTCATCCCAGAGATATTACATTGGGGTAAGTCAGGGTGCTAGCCACTACCATGTTCCTATGTTACCCTGAACATTTAAGAAGGGCTTCAAAACACATCACTTTGGACTCGCTTCGAGTCCGATGGGTTCTGTGCACTTAAGCATTTTCTGAATGAAATAGTTTTAAATGTGAATGTAGTGCTTTGTAAATAATGAATTCACACCCTTTGCTTTGTTACCATTCCTGGAATCAGGCAGGTCTCCCATGATTTAGTTGGATATTATATCCAAAAAGAGATTTACTCAAAAAGGTTCATTGAAACTAAAGCGAACTTACCATAACGCTACACTGGGATATTTGGAGGAAGCTAATTTCTTCTTCTCCTGTCTTGCTCACTGTAATTCTGTACTTGGTGTCCTCGCTGAGCCCTTCTTACACAGGCTGCATTTAATTTATTCCTCCCTCCTTCAAGATCTGGTGGTGCAAGGATTGCATTACACCATTCTGTGCCAATTGCAATGTCTTCCAGTTTTTTCAAAGTTAAAATCAATATTGCTATTCTTACTTACAAAATAATCCATGGTCAAAGTCACTAGACATTCTAGCAACTTGTCCTTCAGCTTTAAATCACAGGTCAAAACCCACCTATATGGTGTTACAGTTGTTGAGCTTGCAGAGTGCTGCGGCATAAGTTCAAGTCAGCGCCACGTAAATGTCCTTTTCGTCATATTGCCCTAGGTCAGACAGAGATGACAGCTCACATATTATCCTTTGCTAACATCTAAGTGTAGAATTTTCTTCTGTTTTTTTTTTTTTTTTTTTTTTTGTCCTCTGCCAAAATTGAAATATAAGTGATAAGCATCAGGCAGTTTCTTAAGAAGCTGAATGGGCACAGTGTACTTTTCAGACTATTCATGTGCATCCATATATCTATCCATAACTAAAAGATTAAAGACCCTTGTCTGGAGGAAGGAAGAATGGTTTTCTTTTACGGGCTGTTATGTCCCCTGCTGTCGCACTGCTCTGAGGCCAGGCACCTACTGGAGCGAGAAACAGATATTTTTGAGACACTGCTCCTGGAGGTCTTCATCTAAACCCCTGCTTTGTTCAGGTGTTAACTGCCTGCCCACAGGTGTCGGTGGAAATGTCCTACGTCGTCATGTCTATGAAATGGTACGTCTGTCACAGTGAAGCAAAGCAAACCTTTGTAAAGACTTTTTTTTTTTTTTTTTTTTCTTCCATTCCATTTTTCTTCTCCTCTCCTGCCTGCTACTGTTTCCCGCTGTAAACTGTAAAAAGCATCTGGCTATACTTCCCGTGGTGACATTAAGGCCCTCACAGGTGTCTTTATGAGGTGTCATACCAGCCAAATTAAGACTCATTGCCTGATTGTTTCTTAAGTATACTGTTGGACAGTCAAAATTTTTAAAGATTGTTGGCCACATGTCCATAATTATCTACCTCCTGCATTTGTTGTTATATTCATAATTTTTTTTTGTCCTGAAAAATAATTTTTCAAGCCACAGACAATGATGTTGGATCAAGATAGTACTGCAATACCTGTTCAGAATTCCAAGGATGAATTTAGCAAAGATCTGTAATGTCAAAACAAAGCCCTTTAAAGTCAAAACAATCAAATGCCAAATCGGTTTGCAGAGAAAAGTGCAGATTTACTGCTGTGCAATTCGGAAATAGAAGATGAAATAATTTTCTGGATATGTGCAGTTGTCTATATGGTTTGCATTGTTTCACTTTTTTCAAGTTACTAAAGAACTACATTACTAACTGATGATTGTTGTTGATAAATGATCTTATGTGGTTCTCATAATGTTGCCTTCAAAGAAAGTTCTTTCCGTTTACGTGCTGCTCTTTTCCGTGCTGTTTGTATGGTCAGCGTTTTTGTAAGTGGACAACTTTTAAAAAAAAAAAAAAAAAAAAAAAAAAAAAATCAAAGAACACAGACTCTCTATTAAAAAGGTTCTCTCACAACTGATAATTCAATAATTCAGTAATAAAGTTAAAATGTAATATCGAAGTAATGTAGTTAAGAGGAAATTGATACCAGCACTCATAATGATACAAATACTTAGTTCTCACCCAGCAAACAGGAGTCGTCATTCCAACAATTCCCAGAAGGTGGTTCTTCTCTTTAAGAGAGGAATCATATGTACTGAACAAGTGTCCTTGTCAAAGAAGCTTCATAGCACAACAGTTAAGTAAAAAGCTGAGAAGTAGTCTAATAATGCAATAGGAGTCTGGCCCTTTTGGGGAAAACAAATCATGGTAATAGCCTTTGCCAGTTTAATAACCTGAAATGTCTGAAGGATGTCTGTTTAACCTCTTGAAGTCTGGCTGTTCTCGCTGCCTAGAAGCCGCGCTACAAATCGCATGTGGTCCGAGGAGTACTGTTATAGTAGAGGCATCGTTAGCATCTCCATCTATCAACATATTGCAGTGTCTGTAATTCCATTCAGATTCATCACACTGGAACTGGTCATTTTAATAATTCACTGTTGTACTTGTGACTCTTTCAGTGAGGAAAGCCATGAGTCATGCATATGTTTAACTCTGGCAGAGAACTTACTCGAAACAGAGTGCAGAAATGTGTTGGCTAAGTGCCTGAATGATAACTGAGTTTGGTACCGGAGAGTTGCAGGTAGGTGGCATACTGTATATTGCATGTCATTGACTCGCACTTTATCAGTAACCACTTGTCAAAGTCAGGCTTGTGGTCGTCTGGAGCCTATCCTGGAAGGGCGGGGTGCAAGGCGAGTCAGCACACATTGCAAGGGACACAAGCCCATTGCAAGGTTGTATATTGCAAGTGCTTTCTTGAATTTTTCAATGCGTCATGAGTTGGAGATGTCGTGCCCGGCTATTTATGATTATGTGTATAGTAGAAAAGAAAAAGAGCATACGTGACACCCCAACACGTCTCCAGTCTGGGAAATGACCGGGCATGAGGCAGCAACATGTGGGCTTAGGGAGTTTTTTTTTTTTTTTTTTTTTTTTTTTTAATTATTTCAAAACAAAAGTGCCAGTAGTGAGAACAACGCTATACAGTACTTACTAAAAGGAAAACTGCCAGCCACTGCAGAACTCGCAAGCCATAAAACGGCAAACACAACCTCGCTTGGTCCCACATCCCAGTTTGCTGGGTTTCTCCCGGTTCATCTACATATATACTTCAGACCTCCATTAGACACACTTGAAACTTTCCTCCCCAAGTGCAGCTGGCAATCTAAGAGTGGGGGTGTGTGGTCCCTGTGTCACACTCTGTTTTCACTTAATTTGGACCTTCCAGGTTTGCTCTAAAGGTATCTGCCTGGCTTATTCCTGGGCAGCCTCCTGTGACAGTATAGAAGTGTAAAAATTCCAGAACCTGAAAATGTTTTTTGATGAAAGGCCTCACGCAACAGTCCATGTATTTTAAATGTTGGTTTAAGACCATAGAAATCCTACAAACTTCTTCCTATTTTTAATAAAGGTAATAAAGAAAAAGAACTACAGTATCTTTTCCTCTAGGCTTTTCTGCAGCGCCTGTTATAAAGCCAAATAACTGAAATGTCCCCTGGGAGGCACAGTTATTATTATCCTTGTTAGGTAGGTTGTAACTGGTGTAAAACTTGCCTAGCTGGCAAAAAAATGTTTCTTTGCAGCTTGCCTGGGTCCCCATTTGCTTGAAAGTTAGGAGTGAGTATTGGGAAAAGTTGGCCGCCTTAAACAACTAGCAAAATAATAAACACAGGTAAACTGACCAAATACTGTAGCTCCATTCCAGCCCTTTAAATATCAAAACAAGTTGTTTGATTTTGTTCATTAATATAGGAAAAAAATAATTAAACAGAAAATTGAATAATGACATTTCAGCCCACTTCTAAACACTTTGGCTATTAAGCTTTGCACTGTCATGAAGCGTAGTTGTTTCACTGGTGGCCTTTTAAAGACAATTGGGTAGCTTCGGATGTAAAGCAGAGGACCGATGTTCAGATCAACATGTGATGTAATGTAGCTGGATATATTGTAGAATGCTGCTAAGAACATAAGCAGTCAGCATTCCGACAGGTACGAATTACATTATTCACTGCTAGGTAGGATCGAGGGGCACGGTCCAGTGCTGCCGGCTCTCTCAGTCACGACGACGGCACGGCAGTGCCTTGGTGACAAGGGAGGGGTCCGCAGCAGCATGTCCTCACACACACCTGCGCCCTGGTTCACAGCCCTGGGGGCAGGCAGCGGATGGCTGTCCGCTGAGGGAACACGGCCACTACGGCAATCGCGTTCTTGTTGAAACGTGTCTGAGGTCGGCACCCGCAGCAGCCTAGCGGGACCGCTAACGGGGCGTTCGGCCAGCAAGCGACGGCTTTTCTCCCGCTGCCAGTTCTGACAAGCTGGCAGGCCATTTCCGCCAGGGGGGTGTTTGCGAGCACGGTGGGGGCATGTGGCCATCCAACGTGCGTCAGAGTGTGGGAACACATACAGATGTCCCACTGGTAGTTTGAATTACATTCAAACTCTGAGTCCTACAGGGTAGCGAGTATAAGGGTCTGATGCACTGAACAATATTCCTTAAGTTTCATCATTAACCGAAAAGCCAACTTAACACGTAGAAATATCACTAGATATTACAGACCTCAGATTTTTTTTTCCCCCCAGCTCTTGAAAATCTATGGTGTGAACCCACATTCATTTTTTTCTACAACATCAGTATTTATAAACTAAAGGTCAAGCAAATTGCTGTCTACACCTCAGTTAAACTTCTTGGTTTTTTTTAATATCTTTATCCTTACTGTTGTAAGTGCCATGGATTCTCACATAATGTGGAACAGTTTGCCACCTCTTGCCCTTACAATTCTAGGTTCGGCAAAACCGAAAAGATGCATTTTACAAATCGATGACCTGGTACCACCGACCTTCACGAATTAACCCGGGCAGTGCCTTGAAAGAAGTGTTCACATACTTGCGGTTTTTCACTTTGTTTTATCACCTTAAAGCTTGATTCCATGGAAGTAATGTTTCTCCCCTTCACTGAAGTCTACACATCTGATTCAAAAGAAAAAAAAAAAAAAAAAAACACATTTTATGAAACTTGAGCTATAAAGTAAAATGAAATTACAGGACAAAATTTGTCCTAAAATGAAAGAAGTGTCAAACACAATCATGCGCAGTATGGACGATTGGCCTTTGGCAGGAACTACAGTTCCGAATCGCTGTGGGTGTATCTGCAGGTGTTTTTGCAATTTTTTTTTTTTTTTTTTTTAAAATAATATTCCCACATGCAACTTTGCTCCAACTCCGCAGAGCAAGATAGAGTACATTAGTGGACAGAAGTCTTCAGGTCACAGATTTTCAAAGGTCTTTATGTCTGGTCTTTGGGTTGGCCATTCCAGAATATTGACCTTGTTTTCAAGCCATCTTTGTACTCCTCCTCTGTTTAATTGTCCGGCGGGAGCATGAATCTTTAGAATAAATGCACATCTGAAACATGTTGCTGACTAAACTGGGTTTTCCTGTGGGACTTACCCATTTTTGGAACATCCATCTAGCCCTTTCCAGCCCCTCCTGCTGTAAAACTACCTGAGAGCATGATGCTTCCATGATTATGCTTGACAGTAGGGATGATGTTACCTGGGTGATGAGTGGTGTTTGGTTTGCACTAAACATAGTGCTTTGCTTTCCGGCCAAAAAGCTCATCTGTAGTCTCACAGGACCACAAGATCTTCTTGCACAGTCTTTGTCTGTCACATAGCTTCTGGAAAATTTCAAAGATTTAATCCTGGTCTTCCTAAGAACTTGCTTCTGTTTCTGAACTGTCCCTAAGAGGTCAAATCTGTGTAATCATTAAAGAATATTATCATGACGGCATTTCTGATCTGATCTGTCGTATAATACTTTTTCTCTAACTTTTGTTTTTACTTGAGACCAGGTAAATGTTAACCTGAACTCATTTTCAGGATATCAATTTAAATAGAATTTTAAAGAAAATTAAATACTTTAGTGTATTTTGCTAAAAAAAAAAAAAAAAAAAAAATACTTTCAACAGTAATATTAAACACTTCATTTTTTTTTCTTTTTTTAATTTAAGGTTATAATACAGAATAACTAGACTAATTGGTTGGGTAATGAATTCCTTATTTTCCATGTAGAATAAATAGGATCTGTTAGTATGGTATTGTCATATTAATAGCATATTTTATTATGCTGTTGTTCAACAGACCTCCTTTCTCACCTTTCTTTTACATACTGAAGTATCCAGCCAATATTTGCTCCACATTTGCTGTCATATGACACAAAGTAGTCAACTAAATACAGAAGACAGAAAAATATAAAACTTGGATAAACAAGAGCCAGGGTTGCTATATCCTCTCTCCAGTGATTACAGTAACCCAAATGAATCGAAAATACTGGAGATGCAGATGAAACGAGTAAATACGGTTGTGTAAAAATTCCCAAACCATTCTTTGTATAAATGTAGAGCATGAGTAAATTTCATTTTCAAGGGACGCACGGATTGTGGAGACAGTCCACAGGAGACCACGAAAAGGAGAACTATATTGCTGGTAGTTTTTTGGATCTAAACCAAACTCTTCATCTGCCTTCTGCTTCCTTGTTGGCATGGACATCTCACCGACAGCCAAGTCTGAAACGAAATGCAACAAAAAACCCAGCTGGGAAGGAAATTGGGGGAAAAACAGCAATATTGCTGTTTAAAGGTAAATCACGATTTTCCCAAAACTACAGAGCATTTGTGCTTAAGTGGAACACTAATTTACATTACCAATGTGGCTCTTTAACTTAACTGGATGCCATTATTGCCCAAGGCACATCATTTAAATACATGCAAAGGCATCCTGGGTTCCTAGTCCCTTACCTTGTGTTTTATTTAGTCTGAGAAGATATGTAAATGCACCCTTTTGGCATATTCACACATTACACGGGTCCACTGCAAAGTCACATTGACGCCTTTTGAATTTCATATTAAAAGTTTTTCTTGTCCCATTCCTCTGAAAAACGTCATTCTTTGTGAATCAGCTGATTTCACAGTTTCAGGGCTTCTGAATCTCATTTTAGACAAAAAGTTAAAAAAAAAAAAAAAAAAAAAATCTGTCACAAGGAATATAAAATACATTGCATAGTTTATCTGTTTTTAAAAACAGAACTTCTGTTGAATCTTTTGTTATTACAATTTGGTTATCAAATTTTTCCAGATATTTACATAAAAAGAAATTGTTTCCAGGGGTGCAGTGGCACAGCAGCTTGACCATGTCCTGCTCTTTGGCAGGTCTGGGGTTTGAGTCCCGCTTGGGGTGCCTTGTGACGGACTGGCATCCCGTCCTGGGTGACCCCACTCGGGACAATCGGCTTCAGCTGGTGTGTGCATGTGCGTGTGTGAAATTGTTTCCCACTTGATCAAGTGCCACTAACACTTGGGCACTAATGCTGCGTTAAGAAAGCAAACACAAGACACCGTTTGGAATAATCACAGTAAATGACTACTATAAACATGCATTTTTCAATTATATATTATTTTTCCAAATAAAGAACTCACACACACAATTCTAAAAAATGGAAAATTATTTTAATGAAAAATATTTTCAAAGATGCTTCTGCTTATGTTACTTTGTCACTGAATGAATGTTCCATTGAAAATTATTTTGTAAAAAGATGTCACAGGTGTGCATGTTGTGTAGATATGTTTGTGATACAGAATTAAAACTGCAATTAACTTTTTGACTGATTTTAACTGTTTATATATAATATCTATATAATATTTTATTTTGCAACCTAGTTAAATCACTACTTTGACCATAGTTGCCATGTGGCTTGAAATTATTTTCTGTAAGAATCATAAATTATCTGTGAACAAACTGTAAAACTAGGAGAGCTAAGAAAATGACATTGGATCCCCATGTGGTCAACCCTATACAGTCTGACACTTGGACGGTTATTTTGTGACTGAGACCCAGATCACCCTTGACTCGAACAAAACTGACATATCCATTTATAGTGATCTTTAAAATGTTGGAAGAAGTCCATGGGGACCTGAGAATCTATAGATAAATAAGAAAGTTTAGACCCAGAGGAGGCCTGTTTTCCATTTTGCCTCTAACAAAAATAACCAAGAGTGTAGTCTGAACGCTACTCTGGAGACACATGATCCAATTGAGTGCTGTTTCCTGTAAAACATCACAACAGAATCTGCCCATAAACTCATAAATCTCCCCGCACTGTGTACAAGCTACAGCTGTGTTACACAATTTATAAATCATCATGAGACTCTACAAGGAATGAAGTCAGAGGGTTCAAATTCCATGACAAAATTTGTTGTAGTCGAGCAGTAGAGCAAAATATTTTTAGTATATCAAATCCAAATATGCTAGTTTCACGAAACAACTGAGATTCTACTCTTGGTAATGTGGCACAAAATACAGTGGGGTGGAAGTAGCCACATAAGGTGGTCCATAGACTCAGGACAGAAGGTTGTCCCAAAGTAAAACAAACACACATGTACCAAAACCACCAAGGGGGCGTTTAAAACAAAATGCAAACACGCAACAACTTCAACCACTCTACATTACAGAAGAGTCATTTTTGAGTTCGGTCTTCATACAAGCTGCCTTTTGTTAGGGCTTTCACTGTTCCATGTTGGCTAGCAGCTTGCCTTCATTAAACAGAAGAATTGATGTAGGGTGAGCCCGAGGGAGTTGCCCATAGGTGTCAGCTTAGCTCCGCATTATGGTTCTGCATCCCACCACCTCACACTTACCATGCTGTAAATATCAGATGAATTGACTAGACTCACAAAACAAAGATCGTTTAAAAAAGAAAAACTGATAAGATTAATGTAGGTGCACATAACTAACTATGATAAACCTAGAAACACCAATAACCAGATAAGAAAATAACAAGCACGGGAAATCTTAACTGTTTTTATAAATCATTTGGTGCCCGTTTCGATCATTGTACTCCACCATTCAGGCGAAAGTGCAAGATTAACCCAGACATTGCAGACATACACCTTCAAAAACTTTTTCTCTTCTATATCTCTTTCTCTCTCTTTCTCTCACTCTCTCTTACCTCGAATGAGACACCAGTCCATTTAAGGGGTACCCTCACAAAGTCAGAAAACACAAATATTCTGACATCCTGTAATACTTGCAATGTCGCCACAGTATTGTGAATTATATGAGGTCCTTGATTTATGAATTTAGAACTTTTGGAGATTTACATCAGGGGGAAAAAAAAAAATTTCCTGTATCCCAAGTTTTTGCCAGTTTATTGTTCTTGTTTTTGCATCAGTGTGTTTTTTTTTTTTCAGTTTTGAATTGTCAAATATTTTTGAAAAGCTTGAGTTTTATGATATGTAAAGCAGCAGAATTGCTGTAGAAAGCAGACATAAAAAAGAAAGTTGAAAAAGGTGACAAAATGACAAATGGCTGCTGTGCTCTTGACATGAATCTATTATCTCAATTATGTATGATCGTGCTGCTGTATTTTCCATATAATTTCCAATTGATAAAAAGTACATTTTGAGTTATGAGCAGATCTCTGCGCTCTCTAATTTTCCGAAACTGAGGACTTGCCATAATTAGTTATTATGTGGTCTGCGTGTTACTGCAGGCAAGGACAAGCTCCATTTTCTTCTCTGAAGCTACAGTTACCATGCACTTTGAATAAATGTTGGGTATTTTAACATGTTCCAAGTGATTACTTGGCAAAGTCAGATTTTCTGGTCCGCAAAATGGAGCCCAGGTA
Organism: Scleropages formosus; assembly: GCF_900964775.1. Lineage (NCBI taxonomy): Eukaryota > Metazoa > Chordata > Actinopteri > Osteoglossiformes > Osteoglossidae > Scleropages > Scleropages formosus. Next base: position 11,911,886 of record NC_041825.1, on the reverse strand, counting down.
CACTTGTATTTATGACATTGCATTAGTTTATCAGATTATAAAGGTAATTAACCTCTTGATTAAAAATTAATTGATTTTCTGAGTAAATGTATGCAAAGGTTCTTAGCTTTCTTTGCACATTTATGGTTCAGCAATAAATCTATTACAGTAATTATGAACAATGTCATTAATAATAAAAACTCAACAGATAAATATCAAAATTGAAAAAAGTACCAGCTCTAAGTGTAGTATCAAGTAGATTATTTAACATCTTAAATATCTTTAATTTTCCACTTTTTTGGATGAAAAAAATCAGTTGATGAGCATAGGACCAATTTTCACTCTACAACACTGTCATACTGTACTAAGTATGTAGGAAACACTTATCCAACTCAATTCCTATCCAACCAGATTCTTGTTGGCCAGAGTGGATTTGAGACCATTCTTCATGAAATTTGCACCAGCAGAATACACAGCTTTAGAAACACCATGACGATGCTAAAGTTCCGGCAGTATGACACTTGCTCACCTGAAATCCAGGACAGTCTCCACAACATAACAGCCATTTCCACACATTTCCCTTGTAACACTAGAGCCTAAAGTGTAAAACAGATCTTGCGGGAACATCAACCAGGAAGCTCAACTGAACAAGTATTGGGTTTGCACACACAATTATAAACAATGGGAAATTATTTCAATAGATAATATTTTCAGACATGCTTCTGCTTGTGTTGCTTTGTCACTTAATTTGAAGTAATGGCCCCAATTTATTTCTAACTCGCAATTAGTAATCGTAATCCTAAATGCTTGGACAATTCTTTGCAGTACAGTCAGATGCTGAGTTCAAGGTATGCGTGAATTAAATTGCTGTGATTTCTAGATTGGTGAGTCATTACAGGGAGTTTATTGAGTGTATCTAATGCTCTAAGTCACCATGGATAAAGGTGTTGGCTAAATACTGCGAATAATTATACATCGATTTGGAGAAAAGTATGCGCTAAATGAATAAAAGTAAATGTAAATGTCTTGCACTGCTCAACTGTCGGGAGGCAAACAAAATTTAAATGGTGTCCTTGAAGCGTCTCCCCCTAAGATGAAGAGGGGGTATTAAATGAAGCTTCTTGTAAAGCTGAATTCTTGAATCGGTGTTACTGTACAAAATCAGTACAGTGAAAATCACCAGTGTTATGATGGCACTATAGACATTTTATTAAAAGAGACAAAAATCTGGAAAACAGGGGAAAAGGACGTAACAAGACACATACAGTTTTAAATTTAATTTCAGTTTAAAACATTATTCTTGTTTAAGTTGGTTCTTAGACAGGCGTACATCTTATTGTGATTCTATTACCATACATTATTTATACGTCTAGAAGACATTAATGACATAGCCTAAGATCCAGCTGTTACATAACTTACACTTTAATCCATTTATATATCTGAATATTTGATAAAGCGAGTGAAAACCATTATCAAGAGGACAACATCAATTCCACTTCCATGATTAATACCAGCAAGGTTTTCAGTCAGACTTTCATTTCCTCAGCCACCTGTTGTCCCAAGTGTCTGTTTTATACTGGCTGCAAAGTCCAACTATGGAACCATTGCACCTGGGGAAAAAGTCCAACTGACAACTGAAGTCATAAACTCAGTGAAGGAATTGCACCAGAAAGAACATTCTGTAGCTACCCACCCAGAAAATACAGTTAGCAAGGCTGCAAAAAAGAGGAAATACCACATTTAATACCTCATGGCACAACATGGCTTACTAATGTTGATTATTAACATTCTGAGGAATTGTAATTTCATGGAAAAGAGGGTTCTTATGAACATTAAAAGGAAGCACATGTTTAACTGGCACCTATATGTAACTCATACTCTCAAAACTTTATAGCATACAGTTTTAAAACTGCTAATTCAATATCCTTCTGCATTAGGAATAGACGGAATTGGCAGTAAGTCACTCGTTCTGAGTTTGCCAAGCATTTACAACTTGCAGTTACTACTTGCAGTTTAATACCTCATTGATCACCGATTTACCAAGGGAAGCCACTGAGAGATTGTTTGTGCACTGAAGGACTAAGTGCTATTCATCAGGGAAGGCAAATGGGAGAAGTTCCAACTGGGAATATTCAGGTTTTTTTTTTTTTTGTTTCTGTGTTAACATTTTGTTTTCTGATATGAGTTATTTGAAATACAACAGGCTGGTTTCTGTTTATTCACATGCAGTATTTGTACATCGATGTACTTTGGGAAGGTCTAAGACCTACTTACACCGATCAGCCAAAACATTAAAACCACTGACAGCTGAAGTGAATAAAATTGATTATCTTGTTACAATGGCACCTGTCAAGGGGTGGGATATTAGAGCAAGAAGTGAACAGTCAGTTCTTGAATTTGATCTGTTGGAAGCAGAAAAAATGGGCAAGCGTAAGGATCTGGACAACTTGGACAAGGGCCAGATTGTGGTGGCTTGATGGCTGGGTCAGAGCGTCTCCAAAACACCAGGTCTTGTGGTATGTTCCTGGTATGCAGTGGTTAATACCTACCAAAAGTGGTCCAAGGAAGGACAACCGACGACAAGGTCATGGGCGCCTAAGGCTCATTGATGCGTGTGGGGAGCGAAGGCTAACCCGTCTGGTCCAATCCCACAGAAGAACTACTGTAGCACAAATTGCTGAAAAGCTTAATGCTGGCCATGATAGAAACGTGTCAGAACACACAGTGCATCACAGCTTGCTGCGTGCAGGGTTATGTAGCCACAGACCGGTCAGAGTGCCCATGCTGGCTCCCATCCGCTGCCGAAAGTGCCTACAGTGGGCACATGAGCATCAGAACTACACCGTGGCGCAATGAAAGAAGGTGGCCTGGTCTGATGAATCACGTTTTCTTTTAGATCATGTGAACGGCCGGGTGAGTGTGCGTAACACTATGGGAAGAAGGCAAGCCAGCAGAGGCAGTGTGATGCTCTGGGTAATGTTTTGCCGGGAAACCTTGGGTCCTGGCATTCATGTGGGTATTACTTTGACATGTACCTCCTACCTAAAGATTGTTGCAGACTATGTACACCCCTTAATGGCAACAGTATTCCCTGATGGCGGTGGCCCTCCCACACTGCAAAGATTGTTCAGGAGTGGTTTGAGGAACATGACAAAAACTTCAAGGTGTTGACTTGGCCACCAAATTCTCCACATCTGAGTCTGATCGAGCATCTGTGGGATGTGCTGGAAAAACAACTCTGATCCATGGAGGCCCCACCTCGCAACTTACAGGACTTAAAGGATCTCCTGCTAACGTCTTGGTGCCATATACCACAGGACACCTTCAGAGGTCTTGTGGAGTCCATGTCTCGACGGATGAGAGCTGTTTTGGTGGCACGAGGGGGACCTACACAATATTAGGCAGGTGGTTTTAATGTTGTGGCTGACTGGAGTATATTTTATTGTTTTAGTACCACACATGTGAACATATATCTGCTCCTCACTTTCTAAGCTGTTTTGAATCCATGTTTAATGATTGCATGTTTTCTATGAGGTAGAAAAATTGCTGGTGGCATCCAGTTTGAAATCTGAATTCTACTGGTTAGAGAGGATGAATAATTCATTTCCAGTGTGTACTGAAGGAAATGACAGTAATGGATTTCAGATTGTGTACTTAGCCATCCATGCTCTGCCTCTGACATAGTCGTCGGTTGTAATTGCTCTTCACCTCTCTATTCAGCTTCAGCATTACCATGTCAGCATGACCACACTGTTACAAAATACAAGAGGTAAAAATGTATATATTAGCATATTTAGTATTTCATATTTGAATGTGTCTGCTTAAATTATAATTAATTGAAATAATGCATGCATAAATGAATTTAACTTTCTTTTACCATTTTTACCATGTATTTTTTTTAATAACTGCCTAGTCTGCAAGTTTTTTTTTTTTTTTTTTTAAATTTTGTGTCCTTTGTAGCATGCCTTGAAATGAACGTGCTTTACTAAGAGGTGAAGCAACATGACATTGTTTCTTATAATTGCTCACAAGTTCAAATAACAAAATATCTCTGTGTTTTGATTTTAAGCTTTAGGTTAGTTATCAGTTTGAATTAAATATTTTAAATTCTACAGCTTCAGGCTTCATTTAAAAATTAGAAATTCACTGATATGGTCAGGTAGGATGTCTCTTGTGTTATGTGTCATATCTACACAATGTCAAGTTAAAGAGTAAATTTAGCAGGTAAAGTATAGGCACAAACAGTAATAAGTGCTACATAAATTGTTTTCCGTCTTTCAGTGCAAGTCAGTTTTCCCTCTTTCAGAGAAAGGTGTGTGTTTCATTCTCTGTTGCAAGCTGTTCTGCTCCGACTGCTGTTAATTCTCTTCTGAATGGACTGCAATACACCATCTACTCAAAATTCCTCGAACAGCCCTTTCATACCAAGAAAATAGGTCACAAAGTAAGGACTGTGATTACGTGGTTTGTTGAGAATAACATATTATGGTGGCTTCAACCTCAACCTCACAGCTGAATCATAGAATGAGGGTAAAGCCAAGGGTAGTAGAATATACCACTGTTAAAGAAGAAATAGGAGACAGTACCACCAACCTTCTGTTGGAATTGTCTTCCAAAACTCACTGATAAACTCAGGCTAGGGAAAGAACACCCTGTTATTAATTTCTTACTGTGAAAGTATTTTTTTGTTCATTAATAAAACCTTGGTATGGTATCATATGGCAGGAAACATATTTTAGCGATCAAAAACATATGACAGGAAAAGAATGAAATATGACTGACCATGGAGTTCAGCCTTTTTTAGAACTATTGTTAAAGGACGGGGGGTGTGGGGGTGCGGGGGCACGGCGGTGTGGCCGGGTCCCGCTCTCTGGCAGGCCTGGGATTCGAGTGCTGCTTGGGGTGCCTTGCGATGCACTGGCATCCCGCCTGGGTGCGTCCCCTCCTCCTTCAGCCTTGCGCCCTGTGTTGCCGGGTTAGGCTTCGGTTCGATGCAATCCCGCTCGGGACAAGCGGTTTCAGACTGTGTGTGTTTAAGGACTTAATGTTTTTTTTTATCAAATGTTCCTAACTGTAGCTACTTATATGCAGTTAATTAAATCAAACCTCCAGATCCGGTTTTAATACTTTATGGCTAAAGCATAAAAAAAATGTGGTTTATGGGAGAGACAAATTGTGCTGCGTTCCTTTGGCTGGGTGAAATGGTTAAGAGTTTCACTCCCCTCGTTGCTCAAAGCACCTCCTACAGTCATCCTGGTGCCTAAAGGGCTGCAGCCCGAAACAAGTGAATCGTGGGCAGCTCACAGCACGCACAGCGAACAAGGTGTGTACCCCCTCTGAGCTGGTGTGGGCGTTGTACTTCAAGGAGCAAGGAGGAGACGTAAGAACAGGATAAAATTCGTTCATCCTAATTGGGAGGAAAAGGGAGTAAATGTATTGGAAAATACATAAATCATCTGTCTTTCATACACATTTTCTATATGGATTTTTATCTTTTTTGATTTACTGTAATAGTTGTTTTACATATACACATACAGTACTGTGTACTCAGTTATCAGACTTTAAAGAAATATATGTGTAAATCTAGTCAATAATATGTGCCGTAATGACAGTGTCTGTGCCGATAATTAAATTCAGTGCTTCTCTGAGTTAAAAAGACACCTCTAGAGTGATACTGTGTCGCAGCATTTTAATCAAAAACTTCTGCTGGATGGAGCTATTGCCTTGTTAAAGATGGCTCAGAAATTAAGCATTCAGTCAATATCATTATAAAGTTTGTGTTTCAAATGCCTTTGGAAAGCAATCAGTGCATATTTTGAAGACAAAAACAAACAAACCAGGTTTTTATTTTTTTTATTTCATATTTAAAACTTTGGAAGAGTGGTTGGTAAAGGGATGGAGTGACTCAATGGGACAGAGTAGTGCAGGGTGGTAGCCTTACCCACACACACTGTCTGAACCGCTTGTCCCAAACGGGGTTGCGGGGAGCCGGAGCCTAACCTGGAAACATAGGGCATAAGGCTGGAGGGGGAGGGGATGCACCCAAGACGGGACGCCAGTTCGTCGCAAGGCACCCCAAGCGGGACTCGAACCCTAGACCCACCAGAGAGCAGGACCTGGTCCAACCCACTGCACCACTGCGCCCCCCTGGTAGCCTTACCTTTACCTTTACCTTTTAATATCAAAACAAACAGAATTGGAGTGTAACCCCTTTTAGGTAGGGCACAAAGTGAAAGCCAAACTGGGTGCAAATTAAACAGACTCCCACACTAGAACTCGCAGAAAGCTCTTAAATCACCCACATTCCCAAGCAAAGTCTTCTGACCAGATGAAAAAATATACTTCATGTACCATCATGATAGGCTTCAGGGTGCCCGTCTTATCAGCCCACACTTGGGGAAGAGTTTTGCCTTGAACCAACTCAGAATAACAAGAGCCCTACTTAAAAGCGCAATAAATGTGATTATCTCTCTTGATGTCGTAATTTAACATCTGGATTGCAAAGGTACCTTTTTATAACTGCAGAAAAGGTAAAATACAACTGCCTCGGTTGGTATATGTATGTCTGCTTGTACCACCTCACTTCATACACTGGTGAAATAAAAGGTGCTGGTTGGTGGAAACACTAAACTGAAGAGGGAGATTCACAAGCATAAGTATTTTAGAACAACAGTCAATTCTCTCTGGAGGCAGAGATTTGCATTAATTGCATTACAGGTTTACTATAAGCATCGCTTGTCTTCTCCGCCACATTGTCGTCGCACAATTTGCAATTTAAAAGAGCCAAACCACAGCGCGGCTCCTCCATGCTGAGAGGGAGAGATGGGTGGAGGTTCCCTTACAGGCACAACCTTATTCAGAGCGCGAGAAAAAAAGGAAGCATCATTATTATAATTTCATACTCACTGTATTTGTATGGAATTAATGCAATCAAGAACTGGAATAACCTCAGATATGTTCTACGTATTTAAGGCAACAACCCACTTAGAAATTAGGATTTAATCTAATTTTGGAAGTGATTAAATCAGACGTAAAATGGGTCTAAACTCTAGTCAGAGACATTGATGAAGCGGTAATCTGTCACAGAATGTGTTCAAGATTGCTGAAAATGAGAAATACAGAACATAGAAAGTAACTGAAGAAAAAAAGCACTGCTGACCATCACAGATGGGTAACACTTCCCAATTTTTTCAGAAAATAAAAATAGTTACAATACTGTTGCTGTCACTATATCTGTCATTAGACATTTATAAGGTCCAGAATAACATCTTTGTTAGCGTCATTTCCACTTCCCCCACCACTCTGGAAGTCCTCCTTCAAACGAAGCTGCACAGGATGTGTTTAGTTCATGCTTGGATGCTGCAAGGAGCACAGAACGTGCAGCTGAAGGCAATGCATGACCAGAAGCTGAGAGTTTCACTGTGGGCTGAAAGGGTTTCCATATGGGGTTGCTGTGTAACCCAGTTTCTTCTCATTAACGATACCAAATCGGCTTGGGTTTTACGGTTTTATTGGTTGGGGGGCTATGCTGTGCCTCTGAGCTGTGTTCACCCACTGCTCCACCATTTTTAGGAGATTGCACAGCACCCTAGCCTAACGCAGGAGGACCTGAGGCACAGAAAGAGGTCAATAGTACATCTGCTAAACCTCATTCATTTACTCTTAATATGGTTTTTTTTTCTCATTTATTTTGTAGATTGGCTGAATCATTCTAATCAGTGTCTGCCAGAAGCTGTAAACTGATATTTTATATAATATTACATTTCTTATTTAGCAGAATATATACGTGTGTGTGTGTGTGTATGTGTGTGTATGTATATTGGAATGGCAATGCACTAATGGGTCCATCCATCCATTCTTCCATCCATCCAGTTTCAACAATTGCTTATCCTAAGCAGAGTCATGGTGAACTGCAGTCTCTCCTGGAAGCATTCGGTGCAAGGCTGGGGGGTACAACTTGGATGAGATGCTAGTCCACTGCAGGGTAGCCCCACACACATACACACACACAAATACACACACACAACAGGCAATTTCGTGTCACCAATCCACCTGAACTGCATATCTTTGGACTATGGGAGGAAACCAGAGCACCCTGAGGAAACCCACACACAAACACGGGGAAACAAACAAACTTCACACGGTCTGAGCAGGGATCACACTTACGTTCTCTTGCACCACCCAGGCGCTAGTGCTGCTTGCTGCACCACCATGCTGACTTCTATTCTAACCATCACATTTATTTAGCTGGTGCGTTTCTTTAAAGTGACTTGCATTGTTAAGCTACCATCAATGATTTATCCACTTATACCACAGGATCATTTTACTCATTAAGTAAGTACTCTAAGGTCTTGCAGCAGCTGGAAGGATTCGAACTGTTCCCTTCAAGTGCAGTAGTTCTAATCACTATGCCACCTAATGGCCTTAATGCTGCATTCATTAACTGATCATTTTATCCAAAACAAACTGTTTAGCTGAATATATATAAGAGCAGTAAGCTTTGACCAGAAAAGTTTATGTTAAATGCTGTTAAACACTGAGGAATTTGCTGCTACAAATATTTTTTATTCTATATTTATACACTTATAACTATAGGGACTGATTATTACTGCAATAACTGTAGAGTATTACATGTAGCACTTCATGCTGAAAACCAAACAAAACTGAAGAAATACTGTATAAATATGAGTATTTGTGTGTCTAAAACTGTAAAATATAAACAAAAGCTTTGCTGGATAAGTGTGACATTTTAATCAAATTGCTTTCTGTTACTTTATTTCATGGTTGCGTAATGCTTCAGATACACTAACATTTTTTTACATGTGTCACAATAGACCTTGTTTTCTCAAATGAATGCAGTATTGTAATGCAATCCAAACAACAAAAAAAAAAAAAGACAACAGAATTATACAAAGAGAAACCCTGTGTAATTTTATCTTTATATCACCAGGGTATACAGAATTTACGTGTGTCAGGCTGTTTTTTAATAACTGGCACTTAGCTGCTAAGGAAAGCATTTCTCCTCCATAATGAGATGCAGATGTTATTTCACAAACAATCCAAATCGCCCCATCTCCAGACAGAATGCCAGAAAGGTTGCGCTGTAGTGCTTCAGATGGAATATGTAGAGATTCTTGCCAAAACAGATGACCTTCTTTATGCTCCATGAGCATTTGAGATAGGGCTCTGAAGTCTTGCGATGTTTTACTGTTCCCTCGCTTTGCAGATCTGCGTTGGATCTTCTCTAATGTGAATTCCAGTCATTTCCCCCCACTTAAGTACATACAAAGGGGTATGTTCTGACATGCAGTAGGAAGATATGGGAAAGTACTCATATGAGGACAATTTTTATAATTCATACAGATAGTTGAGGAGACTTTTTGAGAGGAGAACACAGTAAGAACATGTTCTCTTAGCAACCACACAGTCAGAGTTCCTATCCTCCTTGTGTCTTTAGGCTGGAGAGGGGTGTGTCCATTGTCACTGTTATTGAGACCATCCGTACGGTTGCTGGTCCTCATTCTTTCTCCTTCAACTTTTCCACGCAATGCTGTTCACTTTTTCTAAAGAATTCTTTCTTCACATGACTTAAAATCAGTGTCATCATTTGTGTTTCCAGCGAGACTTCTACTTTGATTTGCACCAGGATCCATCTGTATTCCTAGCTATCTATGGTGTTGGGTTCAGAAGCATAGTTCAAAGTAATCTATGTTGTTGCTATCCTGGACTTCCAGTGTCCAGCTTTCACATCCATACAGCACTATCGAAAATACTGCTTGATCAGTTCTTATCTTCATTCTGGTGGGTACATCGGTACATCTGAGGTTTTTTCCAGGACCGTTTCCAGTGCAGGACCTCTAGTTCTACAAATGGGCAGGACCTCCTTAATCTGTCTGTGCTCATCTTGGCAAGGTTTGCCAAGTCAGCTCTAACACTTGACCTGTTAACTAGCCCATCCACCCATCCGAATACAGTCCACATGGCCTACAATGTTTCACCAAATAACAATCTACAGCAAGTCCTTGTGGTGCTGCAGGCAGTATTTCCTCTCCGTATTACACCCTCCTCTCATTCATAAGTTTTTCTCTTCTTTACAGATTAGCTTCAGAAAAAGTGCAGTACATTGCTATACATTATTCATCAACCCAAGAGAAGAGCTACACTGTGTTGTATTTATTAATAGCCGTATACAGGTTGCATGTGCAGGTTTTGGAGCGCTGAAGAAAACTAAAAATGAATGTGTATCACAGGTAAAGGCCACAAAGAACATTCCCCTTTCTCATGGAAAACGTGTTGGAATTAGATTCAAACCATCTTAACCGTGAGAGAGTTAACATCTGGCTCACTTTCTTTTCTGGGGAAATGCTCATGGAAAGGTTGCGCAGGGTCTGCTCATGTTATTGAAAAGCAGATTGATGAAATGTTTAGGGAAAAGTCAATTCTAATTTGGGCAGGAAATTACCTGAGAGAAAGTGTGCCCGGTTTGCTCTGGTGTATTTCTGTGGAATGTTGACTCCAAAATATCCTCTTCCATTTTTACAATGAGTGGAAAAGGCATGTTGTATTCATCTGTCCCTGTACTTTGTTGCACACTTGATAATTCATATTAATCTTAATGCATGAATATGAGCAGCATGGTGTCACAGTGCTAAATCGCTAGTGCCTCATGGTGTCAGAGCTGTGCATCTGGGTGGATGTTTGAATTCAGCTCTGTGTGTGGGGCTTCCACACTGGGCAACAAAAAATGATGGACAAAAGGGGGTAGATGAACAACTTACTTGATATTAGTTGAAAGAACAGAATGATGCACATAGTGTAAAATCAGGACCAGGCTGATAGCTTTACTGTGTAGCACTGTACTGTTGTCCATACACACACACACACACACACACACACACACTGGCTTAAACCGCTTATCCCAAGTGGTGTTGCAGCAAACTGGAGCCTAACCCGGCAACACAGGGCACAAGGTTGGAGGGGGAGGTTACGCACCCAGGACGGGATGCCAGTCCGCAGCAAGGCACCCCAAGCGGGACTCGAACCCCAGACCCGCCAGAGAGCGGGACCCGGCCAAGCCTGCTGCGGCCCCCCCATCTGTTGTCTACAATTCCTGTAAATTGTGTAATAATCATAAAAACAATATGATAGAAGTTTTACCATCATAAAAAGCATAGTGCTTAATATAATGAAAATTGATGCTGCTATTTTGAACTGACTCTTCCCTTTTTGATCATGTTTTGGTGCCTTGGTAGGGGAAGATCAAAAGTTGCTGTGCAACAGCTTTTCTGGCCCGTAATGAGAAGTCCTCTGTGCTTGCAAAGTAATTAGAACAGCAATAAGTTTGACTAGCCAAAGAACAGCACTAGCTATTTCTGCATTTATGTATCACAGTATTAAATTATCTGGTCGTTATTGTTTTTACTGACCTATAACATGTTATTGAACCTCTCTCATATATTCTTTGCAGTTTTGATCAAATATATCACCTGTTAGGTGAGTCTTTGTGTATGTGTGAGTGAATGAGTGTGTGCAGTTTCCGTTTGATGGACTTGCATCCCATCCATGGTGCATCACTCTCTCTGCTTCCAGCATGGATTCTGGACCACCACCACTCTGCACTGGACAAGTGGTAAATGGTAGCAAGTGAGTGGGGGGTGTGGAATCCCCCTTTCTGTATTTTTTATTTTCAGGGGACTGCTAATACTCTGAAACACAGCTAACAGTTATTTATTATAAATGAAAAATGTACATAAATACACAGTGTGTATATATACATATATGTATTTTCCATTTATAATAAATGACACAGATATATCATATGGTAGATGTTGAGCTCACTTTTTTTTTTTTGTAAACTTCCTGAGTCAAAATTTATGTCAGCCGGGTAGCTTCATGAGGAGCTGCACATTTGCAGAATCCCGGTGTGAAAGTGGAAGGTCTCCCAGGGTGCTTTGCTCACTTAGGGCCCTCCCTTGTTATCTGCGAGACATATTACTATTCCATATATTGAAGGCTCCAGGAGTGTGTCGTGTGCATCAAAGCACATTTTGTTGTACTGTCAATTTTTTTGCATTTCACTAGTTTTGTCTTTTTGCAATATACAGACACCCCTCTACTTACAAAAATCTGACTTACGTAAATCCGGCATACACGTTATTTTCGGATGGCACGTATGCAAAACATCTGAAATACGTTAGGCACAAGTCGGCGTAGCCAGCCAAGGCAGGAAGCTGCATATTCTCAGTTCCCGTGTGTTTTGAGCCGTGAACGCATCTCTTCTTGTTAGTGTAGTGTTTTTTTTGCATATTTTTTACCCATTTCATTATTCACAATGCCTGGTGGTAAATGTACACTTGAAGGAAAGCGAGAATTGTCTCGCAAGCATACAACAATCGATTTGGAGATGAAATTGAAAATAATAAGGAAGTATGACTGTGGACAAAGATTATCGTCTACAGCACAGGAACCAGGTTTATCCATCTTGACAGTGAAGGATGCTGTATATATAAAGGACCACGTGATGATGGCACACGATGGTGTTGAATGGTGGCGGAGGAGGGGGAATCTGAAATACGTGACTTTTGACTTACGTAAAGGTTTGAAGAACGGTCTATCTGAGTAAGTTGAGGAGTATGTGTATTAGTATCATCTGCTGCTCTGTGACTTTATTTTTCCTAAAAAAAAATTATTTTTCTCATTTTAATTCCAGTATTCTATTTTGTCTTTCAAGTTTCGATTGTTGTCTGCCTAGTGTCTGTTTTTGACATATTGTGCATCACTCCTTTAATGTTCCGCTAATTTGTTAATGTTTGGATGTTTTTCCCCAAAAATGAAAGAACAAGATGTAAATCAGATTTTAATTTTTAAATGCCTTTTGCATTTGCATGTTTTTGAAATAGCTGATTATGTTCATGAAACAGCAGACAGTGGCTTTATGTGCGATATAGAGACTAATTTCTTCTCAATTAAATTTTCTCATTCTTAAAGATAGACATCTTGCAAATAGTGTGTAGGCCTGCAGATTTTAAATGGCATCTCTTACCTACTATAAAACATGAAAAATCAATATTAACAATTCTAGGATTTGTGCAGCCAAGCACTGAAAATAAAACCTCTTTCAAATTCCTAATGATTTCAGGAATCAATGTAACCGCAAGCATCAAAACAACATTTCTAAGTTTATGCAATGTGCAAAATGTTTTCTTTTTTTTTTTTCCTCCTGACATTGTTGACACACATGTTGTGTTTGTGTGCAAGGGAGTACAAATGTGTGAGGATGTGTGTAGGAACACACTTCTCTTTGCTGGAGGTACATCACTGGCTGACAATGTATCACCACTGTGCAAATTATACGTATTAAAGCTGAATTTCAAAAGCCTGGTTGACAGCCTCCTGTGTCAAAGTGGCTGATGAATTGTGTGTGTTGGCCTTATAACAAATGAATCCCACATTTGCCTTGGCTATATACAGCAGAAACTTTTGGAGTTTTACATAAGGCAGACAGTATATACAGCTTATTCAAATGCTCATGCACTTCAGAGTGCAATGATTCTACTGTAATCTTATGTTATAGTAAACTCTGATAGTTTTTCACTTAGCTTTACAATGTTAAGCTACCTAGAACCGTTTACCTACTGATACAGGTGGGTAGCTGTCACAGGAGCAATTCAGGAAAATAACAAGTAGTGGGAATTGAACCTGCAACCTCTAAGAGCAGAGGCAGTGACTCTAACCACTGTGGCACCTACTTCCCCTCTTCTACTCTCAAATTTTGTAAGTATGAAGGATAGTAAAAAGGTCAGCTATTGGCTCCCTTTAGGTAACTGCTTATCCCTTGGCAGGGTCACAGTGGTCTGGAGCCTATGCCAGAAGCACAGGGAATTAAGTTAAGCAGTGTACACACTAGACAGGATGCCAGTCCTTTGCAGGGTAGCCACAAACCCATTCACTCGCACAATTCAGAGTCATCAGAGGATGTGGAACACATCTTTGGACTGTGGGAAGAAACCAAAGCTGCATGAGGAGTCCCACACATAATGGACAGGGATTGAACCTACACCCGATCACACAGCCCAGGCACCGTGAACTGGCAGTGCTACTTGCTGTGCCATCATATTGCCCTTAAGAAGGTTAAATACATCAGAATGAAAATGGCAATGTAACAGTCTAACTTTTGAATGCTGTATAAGGATGATTAATGAGCCTCTCTGTGTCAGCTCTGAAGTTTAGTGAGGCGCGTGTTTATTTGTCTATCAGAATAATGATCATGTCAAAGAGACAATTCAACTTAAAATCACGAGATACGAGGAGTCATTCTGACCCTCCTTCCCGAGAGGACGCTTGACTGCAGCTGAAATTGATGAGACCACAGTGAATTTAAAGCTGTGTCTGTTTCCATCACTATCCTTTAGGCATCCAGACAGTGCCCACAATCAGTACTAAAACAATGAAATGTGATTGGAATTGGATTGGAGTTTTCATGTTTTTCCCAAGCTATGTGGATTTCTCCTGGCTACTTCAGCTTCATCTCACAGTCCAAAGGGATCTAAATTTCCCTTAGTTTGTATGATTGGGTGGACCGGCAAGCAGATGGGTGTGTGGATCTTTCACACAGAACTCACAATGTAGCACGCACTTAAGAGTAAATCTGTGTAAGTAGCTTAGTGTACAAAAACGGTGTAAATCGCTTTGAACAACAGCATCAACTAGACAATGGTTAATAATATGCTGTTTGCAAAATTGTTTACATTCTTTTAGAATTTTCAAAATAAATTTGAAAAGTAAATTAGATTTATACATCACGATGAACACCCTGCAGTGGAGAGGATCCAGGGATAGGCTCACTCCAGCTCATTGTGACCCTGATTAGGGCAAGCAGTTGTAAAGTGGATGGTTGGTTGGATGGATGAACAATGAAACAACTTTCTTCACCGATTAAACTCCAGGATCCTTTAGACTCTCTGACACCATCTATTGAGCTCTTTTACTGGAGCCATTTGCTTAGTCATTACAGAGCACAGAAACCAAACCCTGCTGCTTTATATGGGGCTGGAGGCAAAACAGCTTCTCTTACTGAAATCCGGGGAGTTCGCAACCATGGCACATGTTAAGATCCATTTTCAAAAACCACTGTTGGGCCTTTGGTCTCCACATGAAGCTGCTGAACAGAAAATGAGTTGGGGCTGAGTAGGAGATGAAGAAGTTACAACACATATGGATGCTGTTTTTGGATCCTCTGGGGTTTTTTTTTTTTTTTTTTTTTTTTTTTTTTTTTGCTTTTTTTTTTGCTACTTTGCTTAATATTTTCTTTTACAATGGTGGATGATTTAATAACATCAAGGTTACAATACCTCGGTGTCTTTTTCAGCTTCCAGACAGTCTCCTTAACAAATTTCAGTAAGTTCAAAGTTTAGCTGTAGGATCCTTAAAGATATTCCAGTTTGCCAGGACTTCACTTCTACCCCGGCTGATATCTTAAAAAAAAAAAAAAAAAAAAACACAATGAGAATCTCACAATGAGATCCTCCTGCTGACATATAAGGCCGGAGTCTAGCACTGGCTTATCTTTCTGACATTCTCCACAGAAACGATACCTTTTGCAGTCTTGGTTGAGCTGACCTGGGCTATTATTTTTGAGCTGTACACTGTGCATCACAGAGACTTTTTGGAGGCTGAAGCAGTTTTCTGGAATGCTCTTCACCTGCTGTGCCTGGCCGAATCCTTAGCTGATCTTAACACAAACATGAAAACTTATTTATTTCAATTATTTTATATGTCACTTTTATTGACTGCATAGTGACGCTGCTGCTTCAGAGTCATTGGGTTGTTTGAGCATAGGTTCGAGTCCGGCTCCATCTTTGTGAAGTTTGCATCTTTTCCCAGTGTGGATGGGTTTCCTTCGGATGCTCTGGTTTCTTCCCACATTCCATTGACATGCATTTCAGGTCAATTGGTGGCAGTAAATTGCCAATAGTGTTTGAATTTGTGAGTGACTGTAGGTATGTGACTACCCTGAAATGGACTGGCATCCCCTCTAGCATGTACCCCCCTCAGCTTTGTGCCCAGTAATTTCGGGATAAGCTCCAGACAGCAGCTCTGACCAGTAAAGGTGAGTATATTTCAGCCTTACGCGGTACAGTCAGTTGAGCTCTTTATGATCAATAGCTTGTAACTACAGCAGCATCACGTGATGTCCAGCTTGAGAACTCATTGACTATACTGCATACTGCTTGTAGTCCTTGTGTACTTTCATTCATTATTTATCAATACCCGCTTGATATTAGCCAATTGGACGGGAAGAATAATTATCCAAACAATATACTGAAAAGAATACAATGAATTATTTTGTGATATAGGCTGGGAAAATGATCACTGAGCTTCAGTAAATTTTCCAACTGGTGGAAACACAGAAGCACTTTCCTAAGTTCTTCTGAAGCCCGTCAAAGCTCCCTTTGGTTTGGAGGTACAGTCCGAGTCTGAAACTGAAAAATAATTCAGTTCATCAGTCTTCTTAGCTCATCCACAAAAGGGAGACCCATTTACGACAAAAAAATCGGTGACACTTTCTAATATTATTAGTGTCATCTAAAAATGTTCCTCAGATTATATGAAACTAAGAGAGACAACTGAGATTTCTTCAGTAGAAAGAGCTTGAAAATATACGTGTAAACAGAATCACAGACTCCTGTAGTACCCTTTCTAGATGTGGCCACATCGGTTTTATTCTGAAATTGAAGGAAGTTTCAGTTGGTGTGAGCCACCAACACTTTATAACACAAATCAGCTCTCTTGGAAAGATTTTGAGACCCAGAACACTGAGCCTGTACATAGACAGCCTTGTAGAACTCAGATGAAAGTCTTTGAACTACAACAGAAGAGAAACTCTTAAGTCCCAGATGGCAAAAAATGGGCGGAGCCTCTCCCGGAACCGCAGGTTGGTGAAGCTGACCTTTTTTAGCTGCCAAAGTTATGAAATCCTCAGAAGTATGGTCTGCAATGTGGAAACCTGTCAGTGATTACCAGGGTTAGGGTAAGCGTTACACTGTTACTTCCCTGACCATTCTTTCTATGACTCATATTGTGGTAACAAGTTTTAATTTGCACTTAAAACACAATGAGACTGCACATGATGTTCTTTGCAATGAACTCTTTTGAAAGAAATGATCATCTCTGACAGTAAAAAAACTTTGAACGTAATCTCTGAAGACAAGATTCCAATATATTGTGTGCCAGGTACAGTTTTTGGCGATGTGTGTCTGGTCAATGTGTCCAAATAAGATTTTCATCATAATAGGTTTTACTTTTCTTTCTCTTCATGTGCTGAGGTGCATCGAGTTAATTTAAAAAATTTAAACGCATTGTAATTTTATGAACCATAACGACAGGAAGGCTAGCACTGACCTCACACATCAGACAAACAGACCGAAAACTACTTACCTGGATGCGTCTGGTGCTACTCCTTTTCAAAGACACTGGACATTAGTCGGGAGGTTCAGGTATAAAACATGGATTATTTTTAATGAATGTGAGGTTAAATATGAACAACAAGCATTTGTACAAGATGCATGTTAGACTTTGTATCTTTTTTTAATGGTTTTCTCAGGAGCAGTGAAGGGGAGACCATACAAAATGAGGACAGAGACAAGAGAGGCGCAGCATCCAGTGTAATTATGTTACTATTTCAGTGCTGAGTACCATAGGCACAGGATTGAGATGTATTTCATTCAACAGCAATTACGGCCTCCTTTTATTTTTTTGCCAGCATCGTAAATGGGGTTAACACAATTTTTTGCAACAATCTGACACTCAGTGTGTTCCCAGGAAAAATAGGCGATTTTAATGAAAACCATCTTCAAAGCACAAAGAGGTGTGGAGAAGCCCAGTGTGTTTTTTAGACTCAAACTGTGGCCCTGAATGAAACACAAGTTTCCCCTTTTAAAGATACAGGATATAAAACACTATCGGAACTCCTCACCAATAACTTTTCCCATCAGTTTCTTTGTATGCCTTTCTGCCCAAAACAAATGACAGTATCTTACTGTTTGAATTCTACTAAAATATGTGTATATTTTGCTGAAACTGTTCAAAATGATCAGTTCAAACTGACAACCAAACATTGCCTTTTTGTCACTAGAGGTGATAAAGTTTAGTAGCCATAGTTGGTATAATTCATGCAACTGCCCAGTCCCTTAACTGGCAATTTGATGTGTGTGTCTTTGAGCCATTAACCACCATTTACCTGATGCTTTTCTCCAAAGCAACTTACAATGTTAAAATTATTTACCTATTTATACAGCTGGGTAATTTTTACTAGAGCAATTCAGGGTGAGTACCTTGCTCAAGGGTACTACATCCAGAGGTGAGGCTTGAACCTGCAACCTTGGGATCCAAACATAGTTGCTCTAACCACTACGCCACCAGCTGTCACAAGGTGTCTATATGCAGAAAAACCTCCTAATTCAAATTAATTGTCGCTTTGCATTTATGTCTCTGAAGGAGGGTAAGTGAACACGTTAAAAGTAATTGGATAAAATGTTTAATTCAATTTAAGACAGCACAGGAAAACAATATTTTAAAAAATATAAAGATATTTAAAAGACTGTATAAAATATAAAAAGCACTACAAATGTTTTATTTGTCCAGACTTTGAAGAGCAGAAGGAGAAAAATTATTGTTCAGTCAGATTATGTTGCCATGGCAAGGAGGAACCATTAGACCGAAGATGGGCCATGTTCAAAATTCTCTCAGTAGATCAGTGAATCAGCTTCTTATACAAGAAATAAAATAAATTAGCAAGAATTTTACATGTAACTACCCGTGGAGTTACTCCTGCTGATTTTGTCAGCTTTTGAAATGTGTAGGTTGACAAAACTGTTGTTGAAAAATGAACATGCACAAATCACAAAATTTCAAATACTCTAGTGACTTAACCTCTTTCAAGCTCCAAATAAATAGTACATTTTTGCCTTTTTAAAATGGAAGCCACTAATTTAATGTAATTATGCATAAACCATAGTAGAAAATGTCACAACCTAATTTTTAAAAAGGTTAATTTTGTTTTTACTGATTAAAATGTAATGAGACAACATAATAACATAAACTGCAAAGTCAATTATGATTGGTCCTATGAAAAATTTGGCTTGGATATTAAATTCATTGATATTTTTCTGGCTTTTTTCCAAGTGTATGACCGAAAAATCTTTTCAAATGGTACAGCTTTCTAACGTGTCATTGTTGTTTTTTGCCCCACACCATATTATCTGATAAGCAGTTAAAAGGAACCTCAACTTCCTATCAATGCTATAACTAAATGGCACAGTGGCACAGCAAGCCCCACTGCTGCCTCATAGTGCCTGGGTGATACATGGGTTCAAGCCACAATCAATCTGTGTGATGTTTGTATGTTCTTCCAGTGTGTGTGGGTTTCCTCCAAGTGCTCTTCTTTTCATCCACAAACCAATTTTGTTCCAGGGAACTGCTGACTGTAAATTGCCCTTATTGCGTGTCTCTGTCTCTCTGTGTGTGTGCGTGTGCGCGTGTGTGTGCGCGCCTACCCCGCAACAGACTGATGATGGACTGACAGCTTTACTGATTCTGGAACAGATTGTAGATGACTGCAACTTTTATGATTTGTGCATGTTTCTTACAAAATATTTCTTAAAATATGGTCCGTGCAAAGATTAAACAAAATTGGACTGCTTTGGCAATGGAGATGAGTACTGCCCCTACATTCGAATGTGAACGAGATGGTGGATGCCTTGAATGCGTACATGACACAATGAAGTATGACATTTATCTGGGGAAAATGTTTAATTCGTTGGGTCCTCTGCCTGGACAATGACCCAAAAGATAAGTGTTGCAGGAGTGGCTCAGGAAGACAAACTGGCTTCTTCTGTCATGGTCAGCAAAGACTGTTGACCTAAATCCTGTCAACGCCTGTGCAGTTGGTTAAAGAAATCCTCAGAAAATTGAAAAGTTACAGCAGCTTATAGCTAAATAGAGCGGCAAACTGTGGAAAGGTGCAGTGAGATAATTGATAGCTATAAAAAGTTTTTGAAGGCAGCCGTCAATGGCCTAAGGCAGGGCAGCCAAGGGCAAGCTCTTGGGTGCCAATAATTTTGTCCTTGCTGAAAATGCTGAAATTCAGTTTTTTTCTTCTCTGCCTTCTAAAGTTGTAAATCAAAGCAATTAAAGTGTGAAAAGCACCTTTTTTTCACGTTCATCCTTTTGCACCACACTGATATTGCAGCTTAATGGTAGAAACCTGAAAATCTTACAATCATGCAAGAGAAGACAATGTTGCAATAGTGCTTTGTGTTGCAAAGGATAGAAACTGAGTCATTGAGTTAATATTTTTGGTATTTTATATAACATTATATGTAACATAACAAAACAATTAGGAGTAATGTCTTGTAACCTATATGTTTTTGCTTAAATTCCATTCCTGCCATTGCCTTTGAACTATGCATTTACCACAAACTTCATTATTATATGTACTCTGCTGCATTGATTGTAACTACTGTGTATTTTTGAACTACTACTTTTACTTTACTAGTATTTTTTAAGTAACAGTTCCATTCCTTGAGTGTTGTTTTGAATACTCTACTTACCCTGCACTCACAAATGTGGCAAACAAAAATCCATAACCCAAAAGGATCTCACATTGTCTCTCTCAGTACAGGAATGACTACAAAAGAAAACCTGAACTTTTTGTGAGAAAAACTAGATGGGAAGATGTCTGTATAAGAGATGCTTGAGTTGATCCTATGAGCCGAGAAGACATGCTAAATTTAGCAAGTGTACAGTGTTTTCACTGAATTTATGCAGCCAAGCTCATCTTGGTCTCTTTATTACACATTATCCATAAGTGCCTCATTAGGCCCTTTCCCTCAAAACAAAAACCATCCACAAGAGCTTTTCTGAGCTCTACTGATATTTCAATATAGTGTAGGCCTTCTTCAAAAAATAGCTAGATAGAGAAAAAAATACCTGAAATATCTATGTAGTGTTTGTTTTAAGGCAGTAAAAAATTGCTTGGCAACAGAGAGGGAATACTGTGCCAGTGTAGGAAGGGTCTGTCACCACAAACGTCACCTTAATAGCTCCCTCAAAAGGAAAGGGAGTCAGAAATCACTCCTGGTTTGTCTATTATGTGAACCTGTTTGATGAAGTATGGGGCAATTCTGCAATAGTTTTAAGTGGAGTAAAACAAAGTACAACAGAGATATAAGACTTCTGGTGCTTCAACCTCTTCTCTCATTGCTTTGCTCTGTGTTCGTTTTTGCAGTACTGCTTTGTGGGGTAGCTGAACTTTTAAGATATGATTTGCTGAGCTATTCTGCATCTTCAGATGACTTGAAGGAACAATGCAGTACCTTTTTTCTAGACACCTTTTCTTCATTGTGAGCCCTTGTTTGTCTCTAAATTACATAATGTTTATCAGAAATTAGGGTTTATTTATGCCCATCAAGGACTTTTTTTCCAAGTGACACTTTCTAACCCTCTTCATTTAATTTCAGTATGATAAGTTGAAGGTCTCAGATTGGTTCTTAAAGAATAAAATTTTCATTGTGTTACTTTTTTGCTTATAATTTTTCCACTCGCAAAGTGCGTTAGAAATGGGATTTTTACAAACTTTGTTTGGACCCACAAGTCAGTAGTTCTTCGGTGATGCAGTGTTGTAAGTGTGCCATTTCAGTAGTTAACTCATGGTTACTTTCAATCTGCAGTTTTCAAAAAAAAAGACTTTTTTATTGGATTTTTTAAAAATTGATTTGTGCTGTTTGTGTGATTCCTGTAAAAAAAAAGCATTGCCCTAACTGTTCCCACTTCCTTCTTGTCTTGTCCGCAGAGGGTGTCCAGGTGAACAGTGTGGGTGCGGGCTCCCCCCTTCTGCCCACCATGACCCAGCCGCATACGTACCCTGCACTAGGCCAGCTCACCCATACTTATGAGCAGCCCCAGCCCGTCAAGGAGCTCAACAAGTACGCGTCACTCAAGGCCGTAGGTAAGAACGTCTCCGTGAAAAACATTTACGGCTGCATGCCTCATAAACAGCACCACTGTAACATTTGACCCATATGTAAATGTGACACATTGGAGTTCACTGGTATTAGAAAGCATCTCATCTTGACAGTATTTAACAAATGACTGACTTGGCAACTGATTTTTTCAATACAAGTATTTTATATAAAACGGACGGCAAAATGTCAAGGTCACATGTGTCTTGAGGCAGACCAAGTGGGTCACTGGACATATAATGTACGTGAAATGTACTGTGTGATTAGGTCACCGGTTTACCAAACACCATTTCTGTTGTGTTAATGCTCCTTGAACTCAGTAATTGCACCAAGAAACGCACAGTTACTTTTTAATTACGCTTTGCAAAACTGAATCGATCTAAAATTTTGTAACGTAACAATTTGTAAAGTTATGAGGAGAGGAGGAGATTTCAAGGAGAATCGTTCCCTTAGGGTAAAGTTAATGGAGAATGGGTAGCATTTGGTTGTTATTCAATATGTTCCAGATTTCAATCTGGTAATTCTCTGAATAGCATGAAGACACACCTACTCTTAATTCGCTTCCTCAACCTTCTCCTTCACTTTCCCCTCTTATTTTTATCACATAAATAGACAAGTAGTTGTTTACCGAGAGATTTTTAATTACACCACACTGTTTCTTTTCAAAGGAAGAAGTGCCTTTCATTTCATGTTTACAGTCGCTGCAGAAATGTCTGCTTGATATGCAAGCAGGAAGGTGAAATTATGCAGAATTGGCCCTTCAGTCTCTGTAGCGTTACTGTTAATCAGATAAAGGGATGTTTTTTTTTCCCACTGGCTTGCATTTATGAAACTGATTACCACTGTGGTGTGTTTAGTGACTTCTTCCAGGAAAGCGCGTTTGTGCATCAAGGTCTCACGCTGGAAACCCAGATGAGAGTCATCATGTTTCGCATTTCCCAAGCAATCTGTAGTCCGTACCTACTGGTCACTCTTGCTGATGAAAGTAGATAGCGGCCATGCAAGAGGAGGAGAGTACAAGTGGAAGCCAGTGAGCCAGTTGTCTTGTGTTCTTGTGGCTCAGATTTAAGTGAGAAAATGAAAAGCACCATCTTTCGTGCAAACACCTCAAGAAATAAGTAAGTAATCTGCTGAAATAAAACCCTTGAACAGTCCAAACGTAGTACGAAATGGTTCATAATGATATATACTTTTATAGCTGTATTTAAATGTTTAATTACTGTTATGTTATAGATTTTGGCTTTATAACTAAATGCAAGAGGGGGGGCGTGGTGGCATGGCAGGGTTGGCCGAGTCCTGCTTGGGGTACCTTGCAATGGACTGGTGTTCTGTCCTGGGTGTGTCCCCTCCCCCCTCCAGCGTTACGCCCTGTGTTGCCGGGTTAGGCTCCAGCTTGCTGCCACCTCACTAGGGACAAGCGGTTAAGACTGTGTTTGTGTGTGTGTGAACTAAATGCAAAAAGTAGAACATATTAAAAATTTTAAATTTTTTCTGTAAGTTTTAAAATTTTTATTTTAGAACATGCACATGTATTTTACGGGTATTTTTCACATGGTTTTTATATACCTAGAGTTGGAGTACAACAAATATGGTTAAATCCCAATATTTTACAATGAATTTTAAAGTCCCATTTAAGTTGTGTTCAACTGGTCAACTGGCTGATTCATTAACACTGGGTAACAAACACAGCACTTAAAAATCTTGGTCCTTCTATCCTGTAGTTTAAAAACTGGTTCATGAACTCTCAGCGATTCAGACCATACTTGCTTTTATTATAATCCCGGTGAATCTGTAGAGGAACCATGTGCATTTGTACCTGGAACTGTAAGTTCACATGACTGCTCAGGAAAGTAAGGAAGACTGGAACTTTTTAGGAGAAACAGGGAAGAGAGCGAGATGTTTTGCTAGTAAACGGAAGTTTCTGCTTGCTGTGTGGAGAACGATGCTGGTCGAGGGTTATCAGACTCATTTGTCGGACATGACAGCCAGGTTACGGGAGGAAATACCTTAAACAGAGTTTGATCCAGAACAGTCAATATCTTCTGCCTTGGGAGTTAATGTTATTTGATTTGTTTTTGCTCTAATTGCCTTCCCTCCAAACTCCCCAAAGAGTCCAAGTCTGTTGCCTTCAGGCTGATAAGCTGCAATTCCTGTGATCGATATTTCTCCTCCCTGCTCCCTGATACGTCTTGCGAGGTTGTTGGTGTTTTTTGATTCCTCATAGGCACAGAAGTAGCAGCAGCTAATAAGGAGAAGTTAGTTACATGAACTTCAGTCTAAAGTCATCTTCTGCTGTATTTGTCTGCTAAATTGAATTGGAAATTTCAGACATTGAAAACAGGGACATTATCCATCCCTGGTCAGGCTCAGAAATGTCCTACGTAGGTTCCTACATGAGGTTATTGCTGCTTGCCTTTATGGTGCGAGAGGTTTATACACCCTGGAGGATATGTGTTATTAGACCTGCCATCTAAGTGGTCACTGTACCAAGCAGCAAGCGCAGAACATGGATAATGCATCTTTCAGTCAGCAGGGAATATTAACTATAAATAATGTAAAATCAGGAAACTTATCAATGGAATAATATCGCACTGGAGAGAGTTTCTAGAAGCCCAGGTTCTGTGATTGATTTACCAAAGTCAATCCTTTCAAAAGGCTGATTTGATAAAGTGTGCTGGCAATTTATGACATGCGCAAGCAAGTTGTCCAATCATAATCTCTCCCAGGGCCATTTTTCAGTTAGAAAATTATAGACAGGTGCTATGAGTAGTCTTCTAAAATGTAAAAAGTCCCTGAAGCTCTGCAGCTCTTATAGAGTATGATGAAACTGTTATAAGAAATGTTACCTGGAACAGTATGTTAACTTTTGCATTTTGTTGTGAGTTTCTCTGAAAATCTTTTTTTTTTCGTTTTGTTTTGTTTGTATTGCTCCAAATTACTGTGAAGTCCTTTTAAGTAATATACCAAATTACAGGGTGTTATAATACTATTCTTCCTTAGCTTTGGATGTGCGTTACTATGCTTTTTATCCAGTCATATTTTCTGCCATGTCAAGGTCACATATTTAAGTAACAAACACAAAATCTCAACAAAATGTAACTCAAGAGAGAGTATTAAGAAAATATCACCTCAAGGCTTGTATTTGTAATTCATGAGACTTGGATAAAATTCAGGAACTGATTGAGGGCAAATTCAAATGCTCAGAAATAAGAATCAATTATCAAAATGCATAAACTAGAGGATTGAGGACTGTATGGCCAAGTGGAAATATTCATACACATACAGGGATATTGAGTGACAAATGGATTTGCATATACAATAGCTTACAAATGAGAGCAAACTCTCGAACCTTTCTAAGCATGGTTTTTGTGCAGCTAGAAGTGAGCATGTTTCATGATGATAATAATGTAAAGTATTGAAAGTAATAGGGCACAGATACAGAGCAAGCATTGCTTAGACAAAATGAATTATTCATGGAAAGAAACCCTGTTTTAAATGTTTTTGCCATTTTTAATGTTATATGTCTGGCACCAGATTTTCACGTGCAGGAATAACCTGCTTCCTGTATCCTTCCTTGTGCTAAAGTGTCACGTCCATCTGAGTGGAAGTGAAGGTCAGCTTAAGTGCAGAATTTCATTATTGTGCCCAATAAGTTCTGTTGCCAGATAATATGTTTCTGTTTAAACTTTTTCTGCAATCCATTTACACTTGCCTATTTCCCAACAGTGCATTTAAAGAAATTTTGGTTTTCTGTGCATTTTCCATTCTATGCAATAAAGCATTAGACTTAAACATGCAAGCCGATTTGGGTTTTATTTGAAATTAAAATTTGCACAAATCAGTTATTGAGACAGATTACTTGAATAGTAGAGTATTACCCCTGAATGCACTGTGAACTTATGTCACATGTTCATCACAATATTTCCAAAATGCTAGGAATTAAACAATGTACCATGATGAGCATGTTGCCCTCTGTTTATATCAACACACAATAAAAAGGTACATTCTTTACAATATCTACTTTGCTGTATGAGGGCTGTATGCATTCATGCTAAAATATCAACAAATAATATTAAAATGGACAAAATTACTTCAGTAGTTAGCATAAATTATTACACAAGGCAGTTTCCCTTCATTCATTGCTCTGTAATAGTTTTCATGTGTCCACCTGCAGTCATTCAGTTCTTGTACCTATTGTGTACCGTAAAGTTAACAATGGACAGAAAAGTAGGCACAAATGCAGATGAATTCACACTTGCCAGACAAACTGGCATGGTTTTGGTAGCGCAAACAGGCACCATGATTACCGATTACTTGCCGTGATTACCAAGATTATAGCAGATGAAAGCAGCAAAAAAATAGGCAAAGGAGGTTGAGAATTTAACAAGGCTTAAACCAAACTACATTTATTAATTTAGCTGATGCATTTTTTCCAAAGTAGCACGTATTTCTACAACTGGCCAATGTTCAGTGGAGCAATTTGGAGTAAGAACCTTGCTCAAGGGCACTACAGCAGTAGGTGTGTTTCAAATATGTGACCTTAAGATGTGACCTTCAACCAGTATGCGATCTGCTGCCCCCAAACTATAACTGCAAAGAAGACCCAGGATCTTGCAGTGCTCAGCTGTCAGGAGGTTTGCAAAATCCAAATTCTGTCCTCATAAATGCAAAGAAATTTGAAACATCAAATTAAAATTAAATGAAACTTTTCGTATAGTCCAGATCTCATAACCGGACTTGGTATATCATGGGGGAAGACTACACACTCACAAATTCAGACAGACACATATAAACGCACGCAATAGTCAAGAGTCAAAGAACAATTCCACTAGGTTAATAAAATCAGTTACAATTTGATGGTTTGTATGTGCTCTATTTTCTAATTTTATTTTGATAATTGATAAACACTCATATATCTTTTCTTTATGTCTGTCCGGTCTGGATTTTATTTTGGATCTGCACGCGTCTCCAGCGGAAAAAGCCAACGATGACTTCTACAGCAAGCGCCGACACCTGGCAGAGTTGGCAGCCAAGGGTAGCCTTCCGCTTCATCCTGTACGCCTTGACCACAGTCCCAGCAGCCCCTACAGCCCAGAGGTCCCAGCCCCATGCCCCAAACAAAACGGGCATAAGTCCAAAGGCAGCAAGGCCCACGTCAGCCATCCTCTGGCCTACAGCTGCAACACCATCGCCAGCCCAGGTGTTCTGAAGGGCTGGAATGGCACGGAGAGCATGGACCGGCGCAAAGCTCATGGGCCCAGGAAGCACTGCACCGTGGAGCAGGTCAATGAGTTGCACGCAGCCCGCAGCCAGCCCTTCCAGCCCTACTTTGTCACAAACAGCAAGACAGAGGTGACAGTGTAGGCGGTGGGGGGCAGGTGGGTGTGTCATCGCTCCAACAGTACTGACAGTAAGCGAGCAAATGAGAGCGTGTGAAAAGGGGTTCCTATGCTTGGGTCCGCTTGGGTGGAGTGCATTTGGACCGCAGCCCCAATGGAAGAGCCTCTCGGGGGTAGAGGAGGTATTGGCATGGGGACCCTTTGTCTTGTGTGTTGTTTTGCGTGTGCTTCTGTATGTGACAAGGCATTGCGGAGAACTATTGTTACCAGCAGAACAAAACCTTGACAGTGTCTGCCTGAAAAAAAATTTACTCGTACTATCTTATTAACGGTTTTATAATCACTGTTAATTGAAAATATCTAAACGATGATAATCACTGCAATTAAATTGAAAGTAAGGAGAACCGAGGGATTCCATCGGAAATAGTATAGCACCACTATCAAAGTCAATAGTGCGAGAGGAAGACTAAATCGAAAACACACTTTATGAATCGCTGCCGGGAAAGGGGCACAGATTTCAGAAAGAGGAAACAGAACACGTGACGCTTCGTATCGGTTTGCATTGGGATTCTAGGTGGTGACTCGTGGTCCACATGCACACGGAGCAATGATTCCTAACTGGAAAACGACCCTAAAGACACAATTCCTGCCGCTGGAGCTCTTCTTATTTTCACTTGGATGAATAGGAGAGATACTTGGTACAGAGAAAAGAGCAGTGATACTGTCTGGACGCAAGGGAATCGACTCTAGGAATGGGTCCGAAGGCGTGCGCCTGGGGCTAGTTGAACTCACTTTCATTTTCAGAGAAAGAGGAGTAAGACACGGCGAGATGTGGAGCACTGAGCAACAAACACAGCAACGTAAACTGTTTATAAACTGTTTCTACCCCTCTCACTCCATTCCCTTAATGTTGGGCTGTGCCTTTGTTTTCTTAACTGTTTTTTTTTGGTCTAAGAGCTAAACTCGCCAACCACTGCAGATAGAGATAGTACCAAAAGGTAGACAGTAGGGTAGATCTACATTTGTCATCTCTTGCAGTGTGTGGTAACCAGTTGAATGTTCTTGTTTTGGTTGTTTGATGTTTTTTTTTTCATTCTTGTTCACAGTTTTCATATTCCTAACGTTTCTTTTATATCAATTTGTTTTAGTGCTATTGAGACCCAGACAAGAAGAGAAATCATCTCTATTTAATTTTATTTCCTATAAACTCACATCACTGCAGGCACAAAGGTCTAAACTACACAGAATAGAAAAATAATTTAGAATGTTTTAAAGAAAGAATAGACGTAACGTAATAGAGCCGCTGAGTTGTCAACGGTATTTCAACTTTCATTCTTGCACTGTGTTGTTATTTCAACAACTCTCTTGGAGAGAATAGCAAACGTGTTATGAGTCCAAAAACATAACTATGTATACCTATATTGCTATACACTATACATTATTACAGTAATGTCATGTAAGCTGCTCCCAATGTATCTCTATAATATATAATTATGGAACAGTCATTGAAGCTACATATGGCAGCATGTAATAATGACAATAACTGTCAACAACCAAAAACAGGTCTTCTAGAAAAATTAGAAACACTCTGGTGAGCTCCTCTGAAAAATTTACTCAGTGCCATTGGGATGAAATGAATTATTTATGAACTTAAACTTCATATTATGAAAAAAATAGGTAACAAAAGATAAATACTCCTCAGATCATCAAATGTGCCACTCATAAAGAGTCAAAATATTGCTTTTGCTTAGTCATATATTGTGCGGTCCATTGGTATGTTTGTCTTGGCGTGTATTCAGTGGAGATCTAGGTCAAGAGCATAGGGGTCAGAATGAAATCTGATCATTTAAAAGGAAATTTTGAAATCTGTTATCCTTATCAAAGAATACAATACAGATTTATAACTGACGTAAAAGACCCGCACAGATTCATAATTACTAAAAATCTGTTTTTTTTTTAATTTTTTTTTGCTTTGCTTTTTTTTGTTTTAGGTTGTATATGGGATTTATGAATTTTAAATGGTACCCCAGCAAGCCATAAACTACCTCAATCAGGAAAAGAAACAGATTTTACATTATTTAAAACTGGTTTACATTACTAATGTTATTTCTTAATGAACACATGGACTAATGGACTGGATGGCAAGATATCTCATGGGATTTAGTCCATAAGACATTAACATACATTGACTATTTTAATTTATTGCAGAAAAATGCTTATTTATTAATCAAGCATGGGATGGTCTATATACATGCAAAATAAGTGCTAAACAACATCTTGCGATATCTAATTCGAAAGCAGAATATTAACTGTATTTATTAAATCATTCATTTTATTGCACGTTGAGTTTTTTGTTGTAATTACGGTCAGTCAGTTGTGAACATGCAAAAATACAGGAAGACAGTTCAGATTGCTTGTTAATCTACAATATCTTCTATTTGCATGTCAAAACATTGCATGAGTTTAAGAGGTATGAAAATTTCAGACGTTCACTGCACATCTAGACACATATGTCACAGAACATTTCAATGAAAATTACCCAGATTTTATTGTTTTAACTTAATCCGTTGTTTCACAAAATCACACGATTTTTATCAGAATAACACAGGTCATGTTTTGCATAATAAAAGTGAGCTTGCTGTATTCACTCATCCTAGATACAAGTAATGCCCTTCTGATACGTATGTGTCTTAATATACTGTACTAGTAATTTTCACAGCATTGTACAATAACATTAACCAGGGTTGAATAGGAGTTGAAAATAGAGGGAAACTGTTGTACTGTACATCTAATGTACTCCACTTTTATCCAATCAGGGATTATGCAAAAGAAGAGGAATTTCAAAGCTAACTGATTTTAGAACAGGAAACATGATTTCAACAATGATCTCTACATCCAGACAACCGTGAGCTGAGAATTTGATCTTAAACTTCTGTTGAGCTGTAGGTGGCATGATTGACATATTGTGTACTTGTAAATTTAAGCTTTGCACTTTCCTCTAATTAAAATGTTGTACTGTATATGTTTAGCACATGCAATTCTTGTGCTGTGTTAGTAAATTTGCCCTATTTTTCATTAATTTTTTTTTTTTTTAAATATCTGGTATGAGTAATACATTTCTGTAAATTTAAATATGCTAATCGATACTAGTACATAAGCTAGTTTTTCCCTTAATATCAGTGTTGTTCGAACAAGGCATACTAACAAATGTAAAATGTAATAGAATATCTATTGAACTGGCTATATTAATTCCAATTTTTAATAATATAGTTTAATGTTTTGTAAAATCGTATCTTTGAGTATGACACTTTCATTTGGTTTGTTTATAAAAATAACATTCGTGAATAATAACCACAAAGCTGCAATCAAATGAATATATATTAAATTTGAATGCCACTGAAGACTTTAAAGAGTATGAGTAAAATGCTGACATGCAGTTTGTGACATCTACGCAACTCTAACCTATGCACTATGGTAATCACAGCTGTTGCCAGTACCTTTTACATTTTAAGGGAACAACACTATAAATGGACTTTTGCACAACAGTTGAAATAATAGCTGGATTTCAGCAGATGGTAATTTTGCATCCTTTGGGTCTAAATTGCACTTCCCACATTCCATTTCCTCTTTTCCAGCAGATGAATTACATACTTCTGATTCCCTCAGGTGGTCTTTTAGCTTAGAGAAAAGCATTTTTCACAGAATTTCCAAGGCCATATTGACTCTCCCTAATGGAACAGGGGGCAAATTTCACAGTAGAGTAAATGTCTCTGATGAAGATATTCCACAAAAAAAAAATTACTTTCTACGTTGAAGAAAGACAATAAATGTCCGGTTTGCAATACAATACATCGGACATCAGATTAGCATAAAGGTTAAGAATGGAGCCGTGTTTACATGCTGCTGGACCCTTGCAAATACACGGAATATAAATTGTTACAGTAAGACATCCATTGTTAAACAGCAAAATAAGATTTTTTCAGTTGTCGCTAATTCCAGTGTATGCTGTATAAGTAAGAACCTTAAAAAAATAAAAGGTACCACATACAAGTGGTGATGTTAAACTGCCTGACTTTCAGTGGTGCATGTAAAATAGGCGAGAAAGAAATTCCCCTTGTGGCAGCATGGTTCCAGAGCAAATGCACATGATCTGCTACACATGTCTGGCTTTATGGTCTTCACTATTAACCCTGGTGGCAGTGATTGACTACAGTTAAGTAGTCCAGAGCTGGTGCTTGCTAAATAAAAAAAAAAACAATATTTCTACTTGGGTGAAGGAGCTCAAATTAAGATTGAAAGGGCATTAATCAAGATTTGACAAATTCACTCTCCTCTATGTTTAACCAAGAGAAAAATTATTCAGACACATGGAGTGGTAAGCCTAACATAAAGCAGTTGACCAAAAATATATTTAAACAAAAATTAAGGCAGCTCTTTAGTCATATCTCAAACAGTAAAAGAAAAAACACATACAGTAGACCAGGTTCAGGAAACAATGTAAACTGTGTGATCCAACATCCACAATGCACCTTAACCACCTGAGTCAGTTCTGGCCTGTACCTACTCATGGTTTTTAAAGGCTTTGTGAAGATTTCCAGTGTGTGTATGCTCGTAATATTATGCCTGACATTAACAATTTTATCTCTAGTAAATGAGATTTGGTTGCATAGTGGTTAGAGGAGCTGCCTTTCGACCTAAAGGTTGCAGGTTTAACTCACGCCTACAGCTGTAGTACCCTTGAGAAATTTACTTCCCTTAAAATTGCACCAGGAAAATTACCCTGCTGTATCAATGGGAAAATAATCATAAGTTGCTTCGGAGCTAAATATGTGAGATCTGGACCCTCTTGTTCCCTGTATACCAAAAACACATCTACTTTTTTATTACTTTATTACGTTTTAGTTTGAAATATAAGGAATGTTTAACGAACAAAAGTTACTTTATGCATAACATATTGAAAAGCTAAAACACAAACACTTAAAGATTTAAACACATTTTTGCCTGCGTAACATTTTGCCCCCCCCCGATAATCAGCTTTTTCATGCAGGTACTGCACTTTTCATATCCTGCATTACGCATTTACCTATGGACTAAATATTGCAGTCAAAGCTATTCTTACCTATCTCATCATTTTTAACTGTAGTTTCAATTGCACATTGTGAAGGATGAAGTTTTGCTTCATAAACATGCTTTCAGTAGTAATTTATGATTAAAAATTAAATGTAAACTTAAGCCAACATGTCAGCAGCATTGTTCAT
Source organism: Scleropages formosus (assembly GCF_900964775.1). Taxonomy (NCBI): domain Eukaryota; kingdom Metazoa; phylum Chordata; class Actinopteri; order Osteoglossiformes; family Osteoglossidae; genus Scleropages; species Scleropages formosus. The sequence goes on along the minus strand of NC_041825.1, from coordinate 11,879,291 downwards.
AGCTTAGGAAACAGGGACTGGTCTTACAGATAGACAGCTGTGGTGTACACAGCACATTCATGCACTCAGATCACCTTTGGAACAGAAAAAGACCATTATCAGTTTAAATCTGAGTCATTTGTGTTCATACAACTCACTGTGCTAAGTAGTTTCATAATTAAGTTCCCACACTATTTGATTTCAGCTGTTAACTGGAAAAACAATGTGAGACATAAATATATTATATTTACATTAGTGAATACATGTGTAACTGAAGAAATATTCCAGCTGAAAAGTCTGGAATATAACACAAAAAAATAAAAGGGACTATCTGAAATGGTCATACATTTTGCAATCTTTAAAACATGTTTTAGTAGCTTCTAAATAATCTTTTTTTATTATTTATTATTTTCGTCATACTTGCGGTATACTGTACATGGTTCAAAAGCATTGACTCATGACAAGAGAAGTAATGTCTTTGTGACAGAGGCATAAAGGGAAACTGATGTTTAACATATCTGAGAGACACTATTAGGACTCATAGAAACAGCTCTCATATTAAACATTTCGAAAACCCTTTTATTGTCAGTGGATGTGGGAGCAATATTTCATGCAAATGACAGGTATCGTTTCCATTACCAGTAGATAACATTAAAGGAAATTTTTCCAGATTGCCATTATTTAAAAGCAAGTACCTGTAGAGACTCACAGAATGCTTAATATGTATTGTCAGAACAAATGATAGGAAACCTAATGTAAATGTTTGAATTTTTCCACTGTAAAAGTAGTACAGCAGTAAACATCTAACAGTAAACAATGTGTTTTAGAAGCTGATGGCCATAGACTTTCTGTTCCGTAAACACTATTCAGGAGGCAAACACTGTAAAATTATATAACGCAATTTAAGAAAACAAGCTAATGATAGTCAATTCATATCAAATTAATTAGGTTTCAAATGCATTTGAACGTTATTATTTTGCACATCCCATGGTTTTCTTATGATTTTTTTCTCTATTATTTTTCCTAATTTTATAAGCAAGTATTTTATACTGTATATTTTGAAGGAACTTTTTCAGCGCTAAAAATATCGAAGATGAAATAGGGCCATACAGTTATTCGTCACTGCTGTCTCCCTTTACAGACACTTAGCTCATACTCGCTTTCAGATTGAAGTACTTTCTAGCCACTTACAAAACAACTTGCATTTCAGTATCACAAGCCAAGGTTTTTTTTCCTAAGTATATGAGCAAGACATTAACCATGCAGTGACACAAAATATACATATATGATATTCATGTTGTATGTATATATACGTATATGTGTTGTTATTGTCAGAATGATCCAACGCTGCACATGAGTTATCAATGAAATATCTTATTGTGGTTCCCTTCCGTTGTCCATGGTTGCACAATTACCGATGTTCACAGTGCTCCCCATAGGCTGCCTACCCATAACTCGCCCTTGGTTTGTGTGAGTTATTCACTGAATATCCAGTGTGTATTATTTTTAAGTATAAATAGAAAAGTTGAGCAATATCTCAATGTCTGTCCCGTTAAATACCCCACTGTAGCAGTACTGTGTTATTTCCTTCTTCATTTTTATGTTTACTGGGGTTTCTTCTAAGAATGTTGATTTGTAATCTATATATTTATTGTATTATATTTACATTTCTTACGTGGAAATAAACTGAACACACCTTCTTTGAACTAATGGTGACTGCGATGATTTCCTGGCATCACTTCTCACTTCCCATGGTGTATAGGAATCCTAAGCACAAATATATATATATATATATATATATATATATATATATATATATATATATATATATATACACACACACACATATATTTTTTTTAAAGATGGTAATTCAGTGTAGAGCTGTGTACAGATGTGACAGCTGCAGTAAGGTCTTTACTAGTTCCCGGGGTCCTACCATGAAATGAACAAGATTCAAAAAGAAAACAGGACATACATTTCCTTAACCGGTGATCACTGATCCGTATGTTTTAAGGTCTAAACATTAAATTTGGACCAGATTTCTTCCTTAGGTCCTCAGAATAATAAAACAGGTTTTACATGTGACACATACAATCTGTCACAGATCCAGCTCAATAGAGGCAAAATGGGCGCGTTTGTTCAAGGAGTACTCAGACGGCTACCTCCAACAGACCTGTGATTTACGCAGCCCGGACCCGGGATAAATGGCTTCTATCTCGACGGTTGAGACAACTTCAAAAGACTGACCTGAAGTCCCTGGGAGTGCAGTGAGCCCGCCTATGATGTTCCTGAAAATGAACTTTGATGTAACATCGAATTTGCAGCAGTAATTTAAGTAGCTGTCCAACCCAGACACAAACTTTGCAACTCAACAGGGAGGCAGTTTGACAGTAAGGAGGGAAAAAACACTCACCCCGATCAGCTCAGAATAACAACATAAGGGCCTGTGGGAGTGTGGTGTGAGAGCGGCCCGTTGAAGGACTGTCTGCTGAGGAAGTTAAGAGACACCTCTCGCCAATGATCACCCCCTAAAGAATCGTTTAAAAGGACATCAGCTAAATCTGCTCTGTTATGTACAGATGCTCCATCCTCTAGACATAAGAAGTAAGTGGAGCAGGAACGCCATGTGGTTCATGAGCTCCCTGCCAGTCTCCATGAGTACAGCCGCCCCTGTAGCCTGCAAGCCCACACAGTACCATAAGTGGGTTTCAGTGTTTATGGCCCCAGAGCCATACAGTGACAAGGTGTATCCTGACGTGCTCTGGGATCCTGAAGTGGACCTCAAATGCACAAGGCCGGCGTGGTATGTGCTTAAGGCTGACGCCTACTGTTCTTGCTTAGCCTGAGGCAAAGGACAAAACTGTACCTGGAAAGATAACAGAGGGACACCGCTGTCGAAATGCAGAAGTCCAGCCCCTTCAAAGAGTCGATTAACGGCAGGAGTTCTAGAAGATTAATGTTACCTAAGGCATGGAGTCAGGTCCTACACTCTACAGTCAAATCTACTCTACACCCTGTCCTCTTCAACACCCAAGTGTTGCTTCATTTATATACTCATTTTTAGCTCGTGTGTAGCTTTCCACATGAAACACGAATTTCTAACTTAAGCTCTCAAAGAATGAAACGGTTTACTGGGAACGCTTTACATTTGTTTTGCTTCCAAATACAGGAAAATAAAGCTAAAGACAGACTGCCAGCGAGCAAGTTAATCACATCAGCGTAAATTGGGATGAGTGATGACACATGACAATGAATGGCTGGCATGCTGTTTAAATTTTGTGCGGCTTTTAGATTAATGTGCTTCTGCATGACACGAAACAAAAGGAGGTTTGAATACAGCGAGTGCAAGAGGCTGTGCTCATTTAAGCAATTGTTAAATATCTTAAACAGTGGTGCTACGTTTTAGATGTTAATTGTTATTGTTGCATATTTTAATTCTGGGGGTGGCTGATGCTGCTCCTGGAGGGCTGCGGTTGAATTGGTTGAAGATAATAAATTTTAATGACTACTCGAATTAAATGTGGAACACCAGGTGAGACGAGCTATTATCAAAATATTATCAAAATAAAGCAATTAGGAGCTGAGGTGTGCTAAAATCCGGCATATGGAGTTGCCCTTAAGGACAAGAGTTAACCACCCTTCATGTAAGGCAGAAATTTGATTCAGCATTCTAGAAAGTGGTAATGTTATCCTATTAGATGAATCATCTGCAGTCAGCTAGTTCTACAATGTTCTGACAAGTTCTCTGTTAGAAAAACAATCCAAACTTTGACAAGACGTTGTCCAGGAGAACAAGGTGAATTTGGAACATCTTTGAAAAAAATACCCATATTGAGGCCAATTAGATATTACTCGGAAGTCTGGATGAAGAAAATATTCCACAATTGATCGATGTACAAGCATTGTCAGTCACGTTATATTCGAGCACTCATAAAGACAAACTCCTTTAAGGGCTTTACTGTACATAAACTTTTATGCAATGCAAACCATCCTCCAATTCTGACGCCAAACAGAAATTTGACTTTTTTCTGAAAAACAGGCTAGTTCTCTTTTGTTTGTGTCAGTGTATGTATGTTCATAAATAAATAAATATGATATATACTATATATGTATATATTTACATATATATATATAAAATTCAGACACAAACTTCTTTCAAACTTACAGAAGCTGCCTCATTTTGCATTTGCAAGTCACATGTTAAAGTGTTGATTGTCTGACCTCTTGTGTAGCTGACAGCCCTATAATTGGTATTCTGTAATAATCTGTGTCATCATTATCATCTCATCATATCAAGCCAGGCTTTAGTGAGTCACTGTATATGCTAGCTGATTTTTGTTTCATCTGAACACCTAGTTAATTGGCCTTGGCAGAGCTGCTGATTACACTGATCAAATCACCTTAATTAAATGCATTAATTGAGGACTATAATTTTGAAATCATATTACCTGTGATGGTAAAAAGATAAGTTTTTGTATTGTACATTTTCCCCTCACAAAACAAAAATAAACTGTTAATTATTTCTGCAAACGCATCACACTACACCATAAATTGTTCTTGCCTTTCTAATCTAAAGACATTTAAGTTGTCATTTCAATTAAGAGCTCTTGGTTAATTTTTATGATTCCAAAATGCACAAATATGGACAGAATATTTCATTACCAGAAAGCACACAATTCTCTTTTCATCATTTACGCTAGGGTTTTCCAGCAGAACAAAATCTATTTGATACTATTCACTAATATATAACTCTATTTGATTTTTTTGGTGATTTTCAGTCTTTGTTCAATCCTGGATGGACTAATTAAATAATGAGCCCATTCGAATAAAAAAGTGTACATACACTGAAGCCTAAAGTTAAGAACCACTGATATTGTAAACAACCGCTTAGAATGTAATGTATGGAACTTCATAGAGGTTCACCCCTTTATTCATTGTAGTATTTTTTACTGTATCAGTTCAGGGTAAGTACTGCAGGGACAGGATTCAAACCATTAACCTTCACACTGCAAAAGAGCAGCCCTAAACAGCAAACCAAATGTTGCCAAATGTGTAGACCAAGTCTTGTCAAGGCACCAGATTGCTGAGGTACTTACTGCTATATCTCATTTCAGTACCATTATTTGATGTAATAGAGATTACCATCACAGCTCTGCTTTAGTTAAGTCATTTACATTTGGATGTAGATACTCATAAAAAGACCAGTCATCATCCAGCCAGATAACATCAACGACCATTTCACTCAGGGGCGCTTGTCAGCCGAGGATTCTGTTAGTAGGTGGTAAATTTGGTGTGTTCAGGAAAAGGAAGAGAAGCAGGACCCCAAAGCCTCAATGAAACCAATCTGTTTCCATGGTGACAAAAGTCCTAGCAGCTCAAAGTGGCTGCATGCATCATTGTACATTTCTACAGCAACAACTTGATGGGTGGAGAGACGATGGTTTGGAGGTGAGTAGGGTTGATCTATACTTGTCTGCCCTTCAAATGTAGACATGGCTTAAGTTAAAAACTATAAAAGTTGAGGACAGACAAAAGCAAAGTTAAAAATCAAAGATACACAGGACAATAAACAATGAAATTATTTCTACTTTTGGATTATTGGGAAAGAATACATAATTCCAGAACAATAGCTGTACCATAGTCTCTCAAGTCCTCAGAGCAACTTCCTTTAATGGCTGTCTTGACTGACCAAGAGTTGGTCATCATTACCCAGGACTGAGATGGGGCAGGCACCGGGAAGCTGTCCAATGGTTCATCCAAGCCCCCATCCCAAGATCACACTTCCCAAACTATAACTCTACATGTCACGAGGTAAATACATTATTGTTATATACACAAATTTTGTATCTGGTCCAAAATGTAGGGGGACTTGAGTTGAAATCTGGATGAGTTTTTGAAGTGCTGCGAATGCAAGCATTGATAACACTTGACTAAATTGTGGTCCCACTTTGATTTAACCCTGGTACTATATTTCCACCATTACATGAAGATTGGAACAGGCAGCTCTTCTGACTGGATATACTCACACATTGCAGAAATAAGTGAAGAGGAGGCAAATTTAATTCCATTAAAAAGACTAAAAATACAGATCTTCATCTTTGATGTGCTTATAGCTGACACCATTGTGAATGGAGGTATTGTGCTAATCTTGAGCATTTCCTGCAGTGCAATTTCCCAGGCAGTAAATGTGAAACAAATGATAATTAATATTTAAGGGATGGTTCAGCAATTTTAATACCACATAATTGCTGTTATCTCAAGTGAGGCTTTGGAGATTTACTGATCCTTTTGAAGTTAGTGTGAGGATAGAACCCATTTAATCCTTGGATCAGAGCTGTACACAGGGACACTACTGGAAAAGACAGCTTGTAATAGGAAGAAAATTAATAAAATAGGCCACTTCCAACAAATGCCATTTTTTTCCATAAACGAAGTCGTTTAGATGTGCAGCATAATTACTGCAAAGTCTACATGAAAAGGTTATAACAATGAGAATACCCATGAAGGGATATTAATGCAAACATAGGTGAAATTTGAAGAAACTGATGAGTACATAGGTAGAGATGAGGAAAAATTCAGAGGGACATCTCGGAGCTGAATAGCGTAAAACCTTGGGCGCACATGTTTTTGTATAGGGCAGTACGGTGGTGCAGCGGGTAGTGCTGGTGCCTCACAGCTTTTGAGATATGCATTTGCACCCTGTTCAGTCTAATTCATTGCTTGTATTGAATGTTACTGTGGGCATATTTCAAATCCTTAGCTTTCTATTTCTATTCCTGCAGCTCATGGCAAGAAAAAAATTGCTAGTCGTTCTATATCTGTTTTAAATGAAGTGTCAGCCTCCATTCATTATTCAGTAGACTTCCCCTCTCTCTTCACTAAGGGCTTCATTTTTCAAGTCCATTTGAATGAGTGTCTTCGCTATTGTGTGGTGCACTGGGAAGACAGTGCGATTCTACATGCAATTATTTGGTTTCCAAAGAGAAAGGCCAAGGGAAAGATATTGTCATGGGTCAATTTTCCCCCTACCTTCTACAAATCCTTAGTTTCTGCGGAAATTCTTTGAAAACCTGAAAACATACAAGGCAAACTGAAGAAGGCTTAGAACAAGTTTTCTGTGGTTGTCAGCTATGCCCTGCACCACATAATGCTCCATTTACCATTTTAATCACAATTATAAACATTTCTTCCCACACTCAGCTTTGCAACTGTGACATTCGATTCCCTGTTGCTTTATTAAAGACTGAGTATGTTAATGTCTGTAAAATCTACCACCTATTTATTACACACCCTACATTATTATTATTTTAAAACAGGTTCCTCCGCACTGTGGGCTGCACAGCACAGACACAGTACATTAACGGATAATAATGCATTTCTCCCCAAGGCCCTCCTGCCCAGCAAAGAAGACAATCAAAAACACTGCCAGGGCACCTATTCCTGCTTGGAACTTCAAGATCAGTGACTGAAGGGCCTGCGTGCTGCTATACTCTCCGGAGTCCGGGAGAGGAAGGCCCCTCCACAGTGTGCCAGTATCGCAAACACAGCTAATGTAAACAGGTCAGGAGGGACAATTTATTCACTCAAGCAGATGAGACCAGAGCAAACGCATTTGAACTGTTCCAGACTGTTCTTGTAACTGGCCATGAAAAATGTGTCACTGGCCATGTGTCACAGATGTTGCCAGAAATTCCAAACCATATGTTGCATAAGGGCAGAGTGTGTCATTCCAAATACAACAGGACAGTGCGAATCAGAGTCCCACTACATCGCACCTGCAGTGTAGTCCATTTGCATGGTATTATGGTCCAATTTAATATGGGGGACAAATACTCAACACACAATAAACTATAGCTGAAGTGTATCAGTTCATTTCTGTATGTGTTTTTCAGAATAAGCTCCCATGTTTTCAACAATGGAAAATATAATAAAAATATGAACTATTTGTTACACTTGTCAATATATAAATGAAGAGGAATTTTCTAAAACAGGAGTGGAAAAACCTTGGCAGATTTTCTTTAAATACTTTCTAAACTGATGGATGTAAAGAAAGGGCCACAGATGCAAGTGGAGTGTCTGGTCTAATCAAGCAGAGTCATGCAGTAGAGCTAAAACTATACAGGAAAAAAGTTCCAGAAGCTAAAGATTGCATAGGGGTAAAAAAAAGAATGCAGAAAAGCAAAAATGCAGAAGCTGGATGAACAATGAATTTTATTCATATGGATTTGTACTCTTACTTTAACATAGCACTAGAGCAGCTCCTAGTAGAGCAATGCAGAAGTCTAGGCAGAGAAATAGCAGGTTACTCTTAAGCAGGAGTATCTCACTCACCTTCAGGAGAATGAGTAAAAGTGGACACCAGGGCTGTTAGCCTGCAGGACTTTCTGGCTGACCGAAGGTCCTGCAACATTACTTATGTGAACATTGAACTTTTTAGTTATACCTTTCCTTGGGTTGTGGGTTCAGTGTGTTGGTTTGGCTTGGTGGATTTGTTGGTTTGGTATGTTGGATGGATTTGTTGGTTTGGTGGGTTTGTTGGAGAAGGTAGCCAAGCTTCTTGGTCTCGGGTCATGGAGATGTCTGTTGGCTACGCTGGATGTTCTCTGTAGCTTCATGGTGGTTGTACTGGGTCTTTGTGCATAGCGGTTGATAAATACACATAGGGTATAACATCTTGTCCTGTGTATCTTGAATGTACAGTGAGAGAAAATGAGTAAAAAAACATTCACTGTAATTTATGAAACAAAGGGACACAAAGAACTGTCTCGTAGATGTCCCACTGCACTCCTCGCACCGAACACTTGTGTTTAAAGGACAGCGTATACATCTTAAAGCAATCGACATTTTGGTTATTTCTTATCTGCACACACAGAAGTATTTAGTGTTTAATACTTCATTGCTGCTGACACCGTCATGCCATGTGACTTGAAATTTAACACTACTGGTTATTTTACCAGAGAAATTCAGATGAAAGACCTTGCTAAAACAGGGCCATTCCTCAGCCGTGATCCAGCAACATTCAGGTTCCAGTTCCATAATTGAAAATAAGAGGATTTGCCCCATTTCCTTCTTTCCGGTTACACATCCTCTCTGCAAAACAGACATTCCCGCACACCAGGGTGTTATAATCTGAGCTAACACGAAACATGTATCGTGACCCTTTCAAACGTAATAGCAGCACTCCATAAATGACAGGCAACAGCAGCTACCATGTCTCCAAATTTGACCGTGGTGTGGAAAAAACCGCGAGGGTAACTAGTCTTGCAAACTGCCTGTCCAGTTGTATTACATATTGTGCTGTGAAATGTCAAATCTTTGAAATGTGCTCACAACAACTCTGACATATGAGGAAACTGTATACACACATCTATGTTCAGAGTGCTTCTTAGGTACCTATTTCATGCAGTTGAGAGCTAACTGGGCCACTCCTGTAGCACCCTGTGACTGGGCCATCCGCCAGAATGCACAGATGGGTGACTGGGTGATGAATATAACACTTCTGTGTCAAAAGAGCTGCAAATTTATTCAGAGTCCTTTAACAATGTCTCACTAAATATTTTATTGTGAAAACATGTTTACAGAGCGAGCATTATGTTATTGCTGTGCTTACCATATTTTTCTGTTTTAACTGCAACAGTGGACAGTATACAGAGAGTACTCTTGGTTCCAGACAAATAACTGATCCTCAGCACACAGAGACCCTGTCATTGCACACGAGAGAAGGAAATCACTCAGTTTTGCACCTGTTCGATAGAATCTGATTAGATGAACATTATAATCAAATCAGCACCGAGGATCCCGAAACAGTATATAAGTGCAGACTTTTTTTAACTCAAGTATCTTTCTCGTTAGAAATGTAGGTAATTTTCACTGTCAGTCAAATTACTTTTATATCTCTACATGAGATATAATTTGTATTACTACAATTTGTTTATATTTGTCAACTTCAGTTAGTACAAAATATGCAAGGTTTGTTAAGCAATATTATAAATCTAAGGAAAAGAGATTAAAGCTGCAGTTTAAATAATTTGGTGGAATAAAAAGGAAGGAAAATGCCATACCTTTGCAATCACTCACTCACCTTGTACAACTGCTTGTCCTTGTCACAGCAGTTCATAGCATATCCCAGAATCACTGGGCACTACATTAAGAGGGGTACACCCTGGGCAGGATGACAGTCCATCACAAGGGAGGTACAAGCATGTATTATGGTTAATTTGGAGCCACCAATTCACCTGAAAGATATATTCTTGGACTGTGGAAGGAAACCAACACAGATATGAGGAGAACATCGCAACTCTACACAGGCGAAGTTGGATTCAAACCTATGCCCCTAAAGCCAGTGCTCTGTGAGGCAGCAATGCTGCCTGTAGCACCACCATGCCACCCCATTTGTTATTTAGACTGATTAAAACCAAAACTGCATAATAGCATCAGTTGCATACTGTTTAGTTAGGAGTTTTTTCAATTTAGATAACTTTTTGGGCAAGCTTGGCCTCTCCAGGGGTGTTGAAATAGATTTTTCTGATGCTGCCTGTTTAATTAGCTAAGGAACAAACTTAATAGCTAAAGTATTTATTCACTACAAGTGGATTGTTGTGTTGTGGTTGTCTGTGCACTGGCCTCAATCATCTGTTAGAGGGCAGTTTGTTTAATTATCTCTCCATTCCATTTTCTGTGAACTTAATTGTTCCAATTAATACTAGTAATTGATTTGAGCATTTTTGTTCATTAGTTATGTTAATTGTTTTATAGATATTAAAATATATAGCAGAGGTAGGCAATCATTATTTTTGCGGGTTGTAAGGTGTGGTTATTTCTGTACACTGAAAAACACTGAATAACAACTGGGAATACTTACTTAGAATATGTAGTTTTAATGTTATTTAAATCATGTAACACATTCAAATTAAATCCCAATGAAGGCTGAGTGAGGACTCAGCTGGAATGAAAACAAGGAAGGTCTTGTCACATCGCAATCAATCAGCAAACCACAGCCAGTGTCATGGTAGTAAGCAGTCACTAATTTCTCAATTAATTCCTTATATGCGTTTGGAACCATGACTGCTTGAGCAGTTATTGAAATGTGATGCATTGTGAAGTTGTGATGTAGTGTCTTACACTCCAGAAGTTGCTCCAAAGGGGTTAATTGGACTTATACCATGGCTGTTTGCGTCAAAATTAAATTTCGACACATCAGGTGTCTTTATTTCATGTCCCCTTAGGGTCAAAACAGCAAAGACATTGCATAGTTACTGCATTACCATGATATGGTGCATTATATTCTAAGAACTATGCAGCAATGCGTAATTATCTCATCAAAATTTATCTGACAGATTGAATTTTTTTTTAAGTCTGGAACTTCATGTTTTTCAAAGACCAGTCTGAGCAGTGATCTCTATACGTCTAACTGTAGGACTCCTTGTTTCACTCTTCATCCGTGCTCACATCTGTCTCGACAACAACACACAGCTGGAACATGTTGCACTTCACAGCACAGTGAGCTCACAGATTGGGACCGCACAGGGTCTATCCTTGGGAATTGGACTCAGATTGCACTTCTGATTTGACCATGAATAAATCCTTTAAATGATGATTCACAGCACTGCACTCAATTACACGCTTCCCAAGTCATGCATGCTGACTGTAACAAAGCCTAATCTTCCCCAATCCCATTCCAAAATGCTATAAACCTCCCAAAATATGTAGAGGCATGTGAATGAAATAAGAATTAAAATGTTTACCATTCATCAAGTTCCAACGTGCTATGTGTTTTATCCCAGTTAACAGTTTTAGAGTACAAAAGAAACCTTGCGCGTCTCCAAAGACATACAGCAGCTGTCTTCTCACGTATATGAGTGAGAGATCTCGCTGTTTTACAAAATGAACACCTTTTACTCACCCTTTAAGTAAATCTGGTATGAACGCTAAATGTCCTTTGTTTGAATAGATGCAAAGCCAGCTACTTAACTACTCCACCATGATAGCACAAATAATATGTAAATCTAAAATGTGAAATAAATTAATGAATGAAAATAATTATAAATTATTATTATAAATAAGAAATGAAGAGTTGCTTAAATGAAAGCATTTTGCCGTTTAATTTTAAAGGTATTTTTATGAGCATATTTTTCATTTAATACTACACTGTGTGAAGGAGAGATGAGAACTGACTGTATAATAAATCAGTCTGACATTCCCATTACTTGTTCCATAAAAATGTTACACCCATTGTGGGATAAGTCCATACTTTTCTTCCTTAGGTATCAGGTTCACTTCCCTCCTCTAGAGAGCATTATAGACAGCGATGATAAATAAAAAAGAGCTCCTGTTTTTTACTCCTTCTCCAAGGAGGTCCAACGCTGGCACACCCACAGTTCAAGACCACTGCAAATTCTTCTATTTTGAGATGGATTTCAGTTAAAACCAATTTATGCATTTAATGAAATTGCATATTGAAGCCACAACCCAGACCTGCAGATACATCCTGCCCAACTTCTTGTCCAGGCCATGGTGACATCCTGTCTGGACTTCTATAACTATCTCCTGTGTGGCCTTCCTGCTACTTCCATCAAACCTCTACAGTTGCTACAGAACGTTGCTGCACGAGTTGTGTTTGACTTGCCAAAGTGTTCCCACGTATCTCCTCTTCAGGTTTCTCTGCACTGGCTTCCTATAGCAGCCCAGATCAAATGTAAGACCCTGGTTATTGCCTACAAATGCATCAATAGAACTGCTCCAAGCCATTTACAAAACTTGATCAACCACTACACCTCAACCAGACCGCTTCACTCATCTACTTTAGCCCTCTTGGTGGTCCAGCGCAAGAAAGGTAAAGCACGGAGGTGCTCGGTTCTGGTTCTGTTGTGATCGAACGACCTCCCCCTCTTACTCAGAACTGCTGAATCTTTGTCCACATTTAAAAGGGGTCTTAAAACTTCCCTCTTCCAGACTCACTTCTCCCATGATCTCTTAAGTTCATGTAAGATGTACATGTTCGTGCCAGTAAGGTATAAATGATCATGATGATGCTTGGATCAATCCTTTACCCAGTTACTCCTGCAATGTAATGGAAATATTTATATGTATCTCAAAAAAACTGAAGAAAACTCAATGCTATGTGAACATAGCTTTGATGCAGTAAACAGTATATCCAGTGTAATTAAAAGGGATGTGCTTTTAATGGGTTCAAACAGGTTAAGCAGCGAGGGATTTTTAAGAGGACGGGGCCTCAGTTTGCACCTTGCTCTTCAACTCCCACTCTGTTTCACCATTGACCTACATTTTCATCAGTAGTAGGCAAAGGTCGATTTCAATGTTATGGGCTGTAGTCGTTCAGTCTCCTACACAGAGCAGGCAGGAGATAATTACAAAGGAGAGAAAAGTTACCTGCCATGGAGAAATCCCGAAAGAAGCCACACTTTCCTCTTGTCTTTCATTTCTTTATGCTTCAAAATATACAACACATATTATTATCCTTGAACTAGCATTCTGTCCAGGGTGTGCCCCCATCAACCTTTTGCCCAGGGATTTCGGGATAGGCTCCAGAATACCATGACACTGATCAGGACAAGCAGTTCATGGAAATGGATGGATGGATGGATGGATGGATGGACGGACGGAGGGACGGACGGAGGGACGGACAGACGGACTATCATCTTACTTCACAAGTTTTGTAGGACAGAAGCTTAAATTAAGGGTTACACTGACATCTTTGAGATGTCAAAATCTTGCCATTGACAAAGTAGGAAAGAATTGTGTGTGTTCTTACCAAAAGAATAACATCAGGATGTGATTGCATCAGAACGTTACACTGTAAACATTCTCTGATTACCGCATCTTCATAATGCTGAGATATATTAAAACAAAATGACTGCAGATACATACATACATACATACATACATACACACACACACATTTTCTGAACCACTTGTCCCATATGGGGTCACGGGGAACCGGAGCCTACCCGGCAACACAGGGCGTAAGGCCGGAGGGGGAGGGGACACACCCAGGATGGGACGCCAGTCCACCGCAAGGCACCCTAAGCGGGACTCAAACCCCAGACCCACCGGAGAGCAGAACCCGGTCCAACCCACTGCACCACCGTGCCCCCTTGACTGCAGCTATTATTTGGAACAACATTACTTAACTTTAGAGTGAAAAACCATTTTCCTCTTTATCTGAGAGTTAACATTTCCTTTCAAATGACCACCCACGAGAACTGTATTTGCTCTTTGATTACGATTTTTATTGTTTCATTTTGAACAACCCAAAAATAAAACATCTTAGCAGCATACAGTTTTAACTGTTGTACAGTCATACGGTGAGTTCAAATGTCATGTGAATCCACTCAAAACACTGCGCTTTCTTCTTCCCTCACCACACTTCCATTGCTTCAATATTTTACATGATATTCTCCACATCTTTTTTGATCCTTGTTTGTTTAGTTCATTAACCACAGGCTCCTGTTCACTACTAGCTGCGGAGACCTACTGCTGGGATCAGGGGGATAAGAGACTCAGGCTGCGCTGTGAATGACAGCCGCTTGCAGGACCACTCGCTCAGAAGATGCCGCCATGAAAAATTATGCTTTTACATAACGATGACAGCTATTATTAGGCTTTCAAGTCCAAGACAAATGTATCACTTCAGGGACTTTTTTTCAGCTGGCTGCAGAAATACCACAATAACACTGACTAATTTTAGATGATGGCCAGATCTGGCACAATTTGCCATCATATGTTTTATATGCTTTAGAGCGTAATTATATTTTATATGAATTAGAGCAGTTCAGGAGAGTAAAACTGCTACATAACCATCTGTATTGGCACTGTATAAGTGCTATTCAATTGGTACATGAGAGGGATAATTTGTTATTTATTATGAATTAATTTAGCAGAGCAGTCAACCAGATATGCAATTCAAACCTGCAACCTCTTGGGCCAAAGGCAGCAGCCCTAACCACTACACCAAGTTCCTTCCTCGCTACCTATTTTCACTTTTATGTAGAAATTTGTAGGTACCTCTCGAATTTGTGTGGTTTAGGTAACAAAGTAAATTGGAAAGTTACAGCAATGCAGCATACTGGCCTTTGTGGGTTTGGGATGCGATCAGGCATGAGGTGGTACAGGGTGAACTTTAGGGAGGTTTTTTATTAAGAACATAAAAAGTGAACCCGCAACACTCTCAAACACACAAAATGAGTCTTGGTCTGGAGGTGGAGCCACACTGAGTGCAGCCATAGCTCCGCAACACCTTTCCTCTGTCTGCAGAAGTACTGTTGCCACCCCTGATCCTTGTCTCTTAATCAGGTGCTGCCGCTAATCCAGACAGTGTGTGTGTGTGTGTGTGTGTGTGTGTGTGTGTGTGTGTGTGTGTGTGTGTGTGTGTGTGTGTGTGTGTGTGTGTGTGTGTGTGTGTGTGTGGTTTGCTCCCCTGTGTGCTACAACCGCTTTTTACTCTATGTTGTGAAAACAACAGTTTAGGACTGCCCATATTAGTTATTATTATTCAAATACATATATTTTAATTTGGTTCATAGTTCAAAACTGCCTTTCTTGGTTAAAAACAGAGCTCATAACACATTCATTCATAATGTCCCATACGCGGTTTAATCCAGAAGAACAAAACCTCCAGTCAGTTGACTCTAAGCGCGGAAGCCTACGGTTTTTGACAGAGCTCATAACAGTTACATCCATCTTTCAAATATAGGGGAATAGTGAACTTGGTGTCCTGATTTGCTCTTACTCCTCACTTCTGGACTTTGGTTGAAGAGCACAACTTTATTTAATCAAATTAAGCCAGACTATTTATCTTCGCCCCTCTAGAGTTTTCATACAAACACATCTGACTCAACAACATGCCAACTTTTTTGGAAGGCTTTTAAGTTTATAAAGAGCATTGGCCTCTAGAGTTTTAAATGTTTCTGCATGTGGTGTTTTTCAGTTATTGATGGAATAAGATGTGTACCTCATAATGAAAAAAAAAGAAAAAATATTTTAAAAATAATGTAAGAAATAATAAACATTAATAATGGTTAATAATAAACCCTGTTGCTTACCTAAGGGCACCAGGTGGTGTGGTCTTTGGGACTGTTGTGTTACAGTCTGAAAATGTCTGGTCTGAATCCTGCTCCTCCTGTAATACCCTTGATGAAGTTACTTACCATGAATCGCTTCAGTTTACCCAGCTTTATAAATAGTTACATCATAGGTGGCAATTAAAAATAGGTTATTTTAGGTTAGAGTAATAAAACTCTGAAAAATACACTGCAGCAGCACATACTAATGCTGATTTAATTTAAATTTAACTGTTTATATGACCAACAAACTGAAATTAATGAAGATATAGTCTTTTTTTTTTGTCCTTTGGCTAAACTAAAATTGTTTCACAAGAACTCAGACAGGAAATAGTATGGAATAGTGTGGAAATAAAAATTTTGGTTTCATCTAGATGTGTAATTTATGGAAACCTGCAAGATGTATTTGCACCCAGTGCTTCTTTCCACTTAAAAGTGCTCTGAATGAATAACTTCAGTTAAATGAAACACATGCGTGCCTGATGAAAAATTCACCACCTTAGGCAAAGCATACAACATACAGCAAAATCTCATTAATGCAGTTCTCCACTGCTCACAGTTTCATACAATGGACATAATCATTTCAACAGAAGGCTCAGTTCAGTCCTCAGTTTATGTTTGATAGTACCTAAAGAGCACAATTTCATTCATTCATTCATTCATTCATATCTTTTATAGTCACCTACCTATGAGTCTACATCTCTGTGTCAAAAAATCAGCTTTGAGTTTTTGTAAAAGTTGTAATTGTTACATTTCAAACTGAACAAATGCCATGATTTTGCTTTAGTTAGTTACATTGCAGGTCTAATTATGGACTTTCCACAACTGAAAAAATACACAATGGCATATGACAGTCACTTGGAGCTTGCTTGGGTATTGTGTCCATGTTGGTATATTTGTTTATACGTGTGCACGGGAGACCCAACTGCAGGCAAACTTATGAGCCGCTCAAGCATGTAGGTTGTGCTATCAAAGCTGTGATTCCTAATTAGTAAATTCAAAGTGACTTTGTGTTTTGTTGTGAGTGTGGCTGCATCATGGGAATTGGCCATACATGTAGTGATACGGTGTGCATATGTCTGTGTGCTGTGTATGTACATCATAAGCATCTTTATCTGGATGCTGGAGAGAACCCATCACTGACGTTATTAAATAAGAGGAGCAGACCTTGGGGATAATTCACTGATCCAGTGGAAATGGGTTGTCTCTAAATGAAGTCCTGTGTTTACAGAATTCAGAGAAACAGTTCACTGGGATTGCTGGATAAATCATTTCTGCATATCTCTAAACCCCTATTTCTGAGATTCATAGTTGTGGTTTCGTGATTTCTTGCAGGAGACAACATACCTGTCCATGTTGAGTGGTCATACAGTGCATTCAGAAAGTATTCAGACCCCTTTGAATACATTTTTTTTTATGTTGTAGCCTTATGCTAAAATCATTTTAATTAATTTGTTCCTCATCAATCTATACTCAATACCCCACAACAACAAAGTCAAAAGGATTTTAGGAATTTTTGCAAATGTATTAAAAATAAACAGTGAAATATCATATTGACATTGATGAGGGAAAAATTAATTTAAACAATAAGAGTATAAGGCTGCAACATAAAAAAATGTGAAAAAGTGAATGGGTCTGAATACTTTCTGAATGCACCGTGAACCTGAGTTCATGTGTTTTGATGTCTCATTCATCTGATACTGTTTCCCCAGCAATTTTCCAGGCGTTTGCACTTCAGTGCAAGCCCATGTTCTTCTAATCTCACAGAGTCATTTTGGAGGAAAATGAAAATTTTTTTAAAAGAAACTGAAAATGCAAAACCTTTTTGTTTGTTATTGACTTTTATATTTCTTCAAAATCTTTTGGGGTTAGGAAATTGCACAGACATGCATGTGTTCACTTATACAGATTCCAACATGGAAAGCTAAAGTGTATTTCCATATTTATTGTATTTCTTGTCCAAGATTTAATCTAAGGCTTTGCTGATGGTCTTTGTGCATTTTTTCATTAAACTCATAACAAGCATAGTTAAGTTCTCCTCTTCTGACAATTTTTGGAAAGTGCCACAAGTGATTCTTTGTGCCATTTCCTTTCCAATACTGATTCATGTTTATTTATGTTTCATTTTGGTAGGTTCACTATGAATTGATCACATGGAAAAGGTTGAGGGAAATTATCTCTCTCCATTGCATTATTGCTTTATTTTTGACA
Source organism: Scleropages formosus (assembly GCF_900964775.1). Classification (NCBI taxonomy): domain Eukaryota; kingdom Metazoa; phylum Chordata; class Actinopteri; order Osteoglossiformes; family Osteoglossidae; genus Scleropages; species Scleropages formosus. The sequence goes on along the minus strand of NC_041825.1, from coordinate 11,861,022 downwards.
GTCTGTTTGTCTGTATTTTATGTGCAAATTTTGCAATCTATGATTTATTTCTTACTTCTCTAGCATGTTAATTCATTTCAAACACCATTTATGATTTGTGAATAACCACAAATATAAAGTATTATAATAGATAATATAATTTTGCATATGATATTGTAATTACAAATATAGACCTAATTAAAATTAATGACAAAAAGCTGCAAAAAAATGTAGGAAATTGGGCAAATTTTTTAGACAGTACTGTATATAATAAGCAGGGGGGGCACGGTGGCGCAGTGGGTTTGACCAGGTCCTGCTCTCCAGTGGGTCTGGGGTTCGAGTCCCGCTTGGGGTGCCTTGCGATGGACCGGCGTCCCGTCCTGGGTGTGTCCCCTCCCCCTCCAGCCCTACGCCCTGAGTTGCTGGGTTAGGTTCCGGTTCCCCGCGACCCCGTATGGGACAAGCGGTTCAGAAAAGCGTGTGTATATAATAATACTTTTTGGTTTTTTTGGTGTGAAGGGTGAAGACCCATGATAGGCTATGTCACATTAACACTTCTGTGGATTCATTTGACACACCGCACCCATTTAGCACTCATAATGCATGCAGCCATGTCAGACTGCTTTCCCAGCCTCTGATAAGAATGAAATCTCCCTAATATTTGCCATCATTCCTACCATAAGGCTCGAAGATCTGGTCTATGATTTGTTGCATCAAAGCAGGAAAGCCCTGATACCATAAACCTGATAAACGTGGAGCAATACAAGCCATCTTCCATCAAAATATAGGCAACTAAAAAAAATTAGCAATTTCTGGCACCTGTTAAAATTGGTAAGACCCCATGCCTTTGATGAAACTGTCAGTAATTAACAGGAATCATTAATAACATTGAAAACTTCATTTTACTTTTGAAAGTCATTGCGGAAACACCATGGACCCTCAAGCGCTTAACAGGGAAGTTTCGTGATTCCTAAATTACACAAAGGTCAAACATTTTCTCCACCTCTTTTCAAAATGCACCTTGTTAAGCTTCTGGGCTCATGACCTCGCTCACAATATGCACACATCTTTGTCTGTCCTTGCTGCAGTTGTCAGATGGGTTGCTGACAAGTTTCCTTGAATTGACTTTTTCAGCTCCTTTAAAGGCTGTTTTGCAGTGCTGGAGAACAGTGTTGTAGTACTCATATCCGCCGCTCTTGAAGATGCTTCTGTTTGTTTCGTTTTATACTTTCACATTTTGGTGAAAGCTAACAATATTTCAGCAGACGCTACGGTACAGTGCAGTCCTTTGAAAATAAAATAAATGTTATGTCATGTTTTTATAATAGTGACTTGTGAATCATCATTGCTTACATTTTTGAGGACAAGTCCAGTCCCTTCCGCCATTTAACTTTTGAGTTCAGGTCAAAACCCCACTTCTTCTGGTCCCAGTATTTGAAAACTCCATCCTCAAAATGACGCCCTGATTTGTGTTATTTTGCAAGAAATTATCAAACTCAGTTGTTCAGGTTACAGCAACAGTACAGCCATAATGTGTAATTTTTTTCATGAACAGCACTGGTTCTGGATTTAGACAAATTTCATTGTACAAGGCTTTACTTATTTACCGTCAGCCACATTCGGTAACACAATGGGAAGGACGTAGACTGCTAGCTAGCTTTCAGTTGCATGAGCCTTTGAATGAGGAGAAATTTAAATTTATCATTTATTTGGTGCCTATCCCTGCTGAAAAACTGTGTTTCCAGTTTTAGGAGCTTTAACAGTTTTTCTTCTGGGGGCCTCTGAAATCTCCTTTCAGCCATGATGCACTTCAACAAAATTTCGTTGTGAAAAGCAGGTAACTAAAATTGCGTGTTTTTCATAACAGCAGAGCAGGTGAGAGCCAGACCTGAACTGACTGACTCCAATTTCTCTCTTTACAAAACGTTCTTATCCTGGAAGTTCATACTTTTTCCATCACTTTGGCTCTTTAGATCAATTTTCCAGTAAAGACATTGCAATGCATGCAAATTGCATGCGTTGTTTGTGAAATAAGATTTTTTTAAAAATTTTTCTGACATCGATAAAGATTAGACCACGTTTTTGCAGCCATTTATGCAGAAATCTGAAACTGTTTTTCAGAAGTAGATGTTCCTATCTGTTGCACTACCTGCTGTTCAATGTCCAGATCATGACACAAAGCCACATGATTCCACAAAATTCTGTGAACATTCTTCACAGGCTTGGAATGGAACATCACACATGAAATAGAACATTACAGGAGAGCACTTCAAGCTCCATCCCCGTACATCACCTCCACCCTCGTGATATTCGGGTCCTTTTTAGCTACTGGGAATCCAGCAGCCCACTGCAAATTGGTATTGCTCATTCAGATCCATTTTCCTCTCCAGGCAAACCCTCAGCATGGATTCAGCAAGAAAAATTTGTATTCACAATAGTGTTCATCTTTACAGTTCCCCCCAAATTTGTGTCACATCTTTAGGGCTCAGTGTCAGAGATGATGTATGTGAATTCATTTAAGCAGCTGCATAGCCAGAAACCACAGAGTGCAAAAGTGCATAAGGGTGTAGGTCGCCTCATTTGTTTTGCTTGGAAGAAAGCTAATAGCGATTGCATTAGTTAATTATACTTTGTTCTTGGTAACGTTTATTTAGCTCAATTATGACTCAGTACTCGTCATAACCCAGAACAAGACAGGGTTTAAAAAATGTATTTTCCTTTTGTATTTTTATAACTTAAATGCTCCGCTGCCTTTAGAGCTTGTGACAGAGAAGAGAAGATGACATGAAAGAAGGAGACAGGAGAGAAACAATGAGTATTTCTTTTGAGCTCCATAAGCCCTTTAACTCTAAACATTTCTTTCTGTAACCTGACATAATGAAGTACTTAGGGTCTGCAAGGAGTGTTAAATGACGTGCTTTATAACACCACCAGATAAGAACAACAACATTACTGCACCACTAAAGTGCCTCTGTGTTAATTGCACTTACGGGCAATGATTGAAGGGCTCGGTGAAATCATAAAGAGAATAAGATGCTCACTAAACAAAGGGAATGACTTTCTTTTTAGATGTTTTCATTAGCTGGTGAATGTGAGATGAAGTTTTAATAAAAATTGCAAATTATGTGTCAGATTACCTGACGAATGCTCTTTGCGAATACATGATTAAGTTTAACGAGAATTTCGAAACAATTACAGTATGACTTGGACAGTGTGCTTATTGCAGATCCTTCCACGCACAAGCAAACCTAATCATGCTGCGCTTAAATTGAACACTTGTGGTGTGCAGAAACATAAAGAAGGACAAAGCAAAGCTGGATGATGTGTGATCGTTTGCTAATTTTAAGTAACGCTGTATGCAGCTCAGCGGTTATGAAGGATCATCTAAGGATTGGTATTACACAAGATTATGCTGTGAAGTGAAAGTACTCAAAAACACACACTGGCTGAAACTGCTTCTCCCAAGCAGGGTCATGGCGAGCCAGAGCCTAACCCGGCAACACAGGGCGCAAGGCTGGAGGGGGAAGAGCACACACCCAGGACAGGATGCCACTCCATCGCAAGGCACCCCAAGCAGGACTCGAACCCCAGACCGGCCAGAGAGCAGGACCCGGCCAAACCCGCCGCACCACCACAACCCCTACACAAACACACATAATAGAAATAGTTGACAATATTGCACTAGTCAATTATTTGCCCGTATGGAAGTGAAGCCAACAAAGGGAGTTATTAGGACGCTGCAGCACTACACCCACAGCCACATAGTGGACAAAGAGCTTCAAGCCAGACTTTGTTATTTACAGTTTCTTTTCAAAGGGAGTTGTTTAGCTGTCTGCACAGCACTGATGTATTACCAGCCCTGTGGTAGAAGAGGAGAAAAGAACACGGTAGAAATCACTAAGACATGCAGGGAAACTTCTCTCAGGGTTAGTCACTTCAGAAAAGATTCTGGTGCTGATGGCATTTTTCACTACTTTTCAAAGATATGCAGACCTTCGAAAAACGTTGCAACAGAATATACAGAGCTGGAGCTCAAAGATATGAATATGTGCTAAAAGTTCCAGCAAAGGCTGCTTTTTTTTTACCCGTTGAGGTAATTCTTCTTTTATTGTCAGAGGAATGTCCAGTTAAACAATTTACAAAAGATACACAGACATTTTAATACCTGTGTGCACTGCCTTAGGTTTATAACAAAATATATAAGGAAAGAGGGACCATGACACAAAAAGTTCAATTTAATATACATTTCACCATAACCACAGTCCATCTGGAAGAAAATTGCACTTATAAAATGATACAGTGATAATTTATTAGCAGTAAATTGCATGGTGGCCAAAAGGGATGGACTTGTAACATAAAGTTGGCTGGTTCAAGTCCTACTCCTCACTACAGCCATAGTACCCCTGAGTAAGGTAGCCACCTTGAATTACCCAGGTAAAAATATCTTGCTGTACTACTGCATCAAGCACTGCATATTGCTTCAGATAGAAATGTTATAATAATAGCAAGAAAAATAGGGTTTGGGACCATTCTGTATCAGTAACCATATGGGTAATTTGAAATATTCTATGTGTATAGAATATTTTATGTTCTATGTGTACATTTTAGGTATTTCATGAGGTGAGGTGTTGTCAACCAAATATTTAGCAATTCCAGCCTGCTGCAAAATTTATGTTTTCCTTGTTTTTTTCTTGTAGGCAAATTATAAGTGATAACCATAAAATGTTGTCTTCTAATGTTTCTAGAAAAAAACACACTTTTGAAAAAGCTACTTTGTACACTCTGGCATAACCTGAGGATATACTTGAAGAATATCTGTAGAGCTGTGTGTGATTTTTTTCTTTTGCTATTATTCAAAAAACAATGTTCTCCCACAACTCCTTTAATATGTCACAATGCAAATTTAGTTCCAAAGCCAAACGCTACTAGAAACAGAAATAAACAACACAACAGAAAGGTCTCTCGCCCAGCTTATCCACTCTTCGTTTTCTAAAGAGGAAGGTAAACTGTTTTCATGTTCAAGGAGCTCTGCTGAGGAGTTCATGGACTTAGTTTCCCTTGGCAACTAGAGCAACAGTGCTTGTATGTTTCAGATAAGTTATTTAAAGCACTTGCTAAAGATTGGACTTAGTTATTAATAGAAGCACAACAACCAGAGGGAGAGTTACATGTATATTTCAGGTACCACATTTATTCTTATAGAAAATACGAAATTAGGTTTTTCTTCTTATTAAATGTCTTTTTTTGCACACAAAAAGAAATGTACTTGAAAGTGACACTACAGTCAAAGGTCCAAATGAAAGGTTACCGTACTGGAAGAGATCATCGCGTACATGGGTAGCATGTAATGTAGTGGTTAGGGCCATTGTTGGGTGATCTGAAGGTCCCACTCCTCCTGTAGGACCCTTGATCAAGGTATTTACGTAGAGTTAATACAATACGAATAAGGTGTTGTATAAATCAGCGAATCATTATAAAGCTGATATTTAAACAACACAAGTCACCTTGGACAAAGCTATCAGTTCAGTAAAGGTTATTTATCAAAACACACAGGATGGACTGAAAAATACATGTACATGCAACTCTAACCCAAAGACATTACAATAATATGGCGCCGGTGAAACGTTTGCACACGTTATTCAACTCAAAGAAAGAAAAGCTGTGTAGACTTTGTCTGAGGCAGTTTCAGTATTGAGTTGAACTCACCAGCTTCAGCTGTGCCTGGAATTCTGTGGGAATCTTTTGCTGTTGGATGAAATTGTCCAAAGTGAACTGACAGGCTCTAAGGAAACCATTTCAACAAAAGGACGGTCTCCAGGGTGGCCAGTGGTGGCTGGTGTTAGACGTGAGGCTCCAAGGCTGGAAATCAGCCTGAATAGTTTTGCGGACCAAAGAAATAATAGACAATGAAGGAAATTGCAACAAAATTCCTATTTCTTTCCTCTACGAAATAAATAATCCTGCCATCTGAGCTAAAAATATTGCTACTTTTGCAGAGGTATGAGAAAATGAATGCCCTGCCACTGGGGACTTAATAAGGGTTTGTACTCTTCATTGTGGTTTTGATGTACAAAAGAGGGGCTAAACAAACACAGAAATGCATAAAAACACTAGAGCTCAAACACAAAGATCAAATTCAATATTTAAGAAAATCAATGCAGACGAGTTCTGAACTGCAGTAGCTCAAGTGGAACATCACGGACATCACGAAAAACAAACTTTAGCTCCAGAGATATAACAAAATATGAAGCAATCAACCAAATTCATTGCATTCCTGGATGTTATAAATTCCAATCGCATATAAAAAACACCCAGGCTGCCAGTGTGTTTGGAGAGTCGTGACCAATCGCAGCTTTCTATTTATGTTCCGGTAAGCAGCTACCAAACAAACAAATTAGCTCAGGAAATGTGACCTCTGCTAAAAGCAAGGGCACATGAGAAAATTGGATTTTAGACTAATAGAGTTATAACAGCAAACTTCCAGATGTATGTCAGTGATATGGCACAGAGGCCAATATTCCAATCTTAATTAACATTCACTTCATCAGCTCGTACTCATTCCTCGTGCAATGACACCCGATTAATTTAGAATCCATTTTCATACTAATTCGGTGAATACAAAAAAATATGAATATGATATGAAATAAGATCATTTCGCTAATTTGTACTGTATGTTTAAGGAACCCAATCAATATGTGTACACTAATAATATACAGTTAGTTGCACAGTATTAGATGTCAGAAATATATTTATGGGTTTTAGGTTTACATACAATCTGGTCAAGGGTCCTTTTCCAGAGATCTGGTAATTCAGCAAATTCAAAGTAGTTGTAATTTATAAAAGTAATCATAAATCATAGATGCAATCATAAAAGTCAAACGTCTGAAAATATCTGACTGGGTACTTGGTGCTATGTTGTGTTCACTGGGTGATTTATGAATGCAGGAGAACCAGCTGGGTTTAAAATACTTTACACTGTCAGACTTAATATAATGGGTTCTGGCAACTCTGAGTACTAACCAAAGTTCCACAGGTAAAGAATGCGCAGAGGAGAGGCGATGGTAAAAAGCGTGTTACAAGCTGCTGGTACCATGGTGTTTAATTAGGAATGCATGTAACCACTGCTTTCACACATTATTGGTCTTTATAAATGCATCGACACATTTCTCACTGTAAAATACAGGTGCAGGTGAGTATATGATTAAGGCCGAATGCATTCATTCTGAAACAAGCTTCCACAAGCAACAAACAGTAATAGAAAAACAAGATTTGCAACTTCTATCATTTAGGCGCCAGTATACAGGGACCAGCTAGTCTATTCCAAGACGGCAGTATTGTATTAAACATTCTATATCCAGCGAACCACATCATCGTCAGGCCTTTGGTAACGTACACATGATAAATTAAATGTTCCTAATTAGTCGTGCAGACTTTGCATATAATTCTCCATGTGATACGTCTCTCAGTAGTGAACATCGCTCTTATTAATCTGTGGTGTGGATTAGGTTATTAACTCCTCTTCAAATGCGAAAACGGCCAACGAAATATTTCCAAAACAGGCAGAGCATAAAGAGAGAGGCTAGCAACAATCATCCAAGAGTCTTGTGTCTGGTTCTGAATTACAGACCCTCATCTGTGATTTAAAAGCACCACAATTTATTAGCTCTGTAATTCCTATCTAATCTATGCAATGAATCTATTAAATACTGACTCTCCAATTATTATTTGCTATTTTCATAAATGTAATTGGTCTGACAGGGTATATCTCCGCAGATGCAAAAGCAACCGTGGTGCTTCTGAAAGCCCAAAGTACTTTTCATCCAGTTCCGTGTGCAATGCAATGCAATATCGCCACAATTAGATGCAGAAGTGATTAACTAATTTTGATCCTTTTTATTATTTTTTGGAAAACTGGAACATGTCCACAGCTGAAGTATTGAGAGTGAAGTCTAATATTGTAAAACTATATACTTTTGTCTGAATCAGCTTAAAATTAGGGCTATGCTTGATGTTATGGCAAGCTGTAATACCAGCATGTTATGCAATTCCCAAAGAGAGATGGGGTTAATTGTAAGTGTGGAAACACACGTGAATTTCATCATATTTTCCATCCAAGTTCTTCTGTAATTGCAAATGACACGGTATTTACGCAGAGGGTTTTCAAAAGTTTAAGAAAAGACTCATTTTCAATTAAAATGCAATCTGCTAATGCTGTTCAAGCTTAAACTATTGAAAAATCTGCAGAAGGAAACTGTGGAAATGAACGGTCTCCAGCTGCGCTGCGCATGACATCCTTTCATGGGAATTGTCAAAGTTAAAAATTTTCAGATAACCCAATGTAAATAAACCTATGCTATGTCTGCATCAGGGGAATTCCATTATCCTCTGTGATAGCATGCTTTTACAAAACAGCCACTGGAGAATTCTCATCCGTCTATTTCTAACAGCTGTTATTGTTTTGCATCTCAATTTTCATAAAAGTCTTCACTAATTTGTTCTTTGGGTCATATGTATGAGATGCGCCTGATGGATGGAAGTCCACATTTCCTATGCAAATACTGCTGCAGATAATTTATATTGTAACGACCCGCGTTACTGTTTAAATGTAGATAGTTGCATTATGGGAAATAATGTTAAATGGTGTGTAACCGCTGGGGCCACTTCGGGGGGAAATGGTGGCTTGCCTGTGTCTGCCACTGTGTTGGGGGAGCTCAGGGGTGCTAAGGCTGGCTGGCTGTAAGTGCAGATCCTGGAGGAAAAAGGGTCCTTGGACCGAGAGCATTATTCCCTTTGTGCTGGTGTTGAAATAAACCCTTTGTTATGAACGCTGCCTCCATGTCCTTCTTTGCCCCATCCAAACCCATGGTGCTGTGTGCCACAATATATACTGTACACATATGTTTAATTTATTGACATTTATTTAGTACAATGGGATTGTACTACCTATAAAGTTGTCCACATACATAAAGCTAGGGGTCAAGGTCAAAAGGTTACAATATGTCATGGGAGTGATCATGCAGCCCATTCTGATAACTTCTAGAATGGTGTCCAAACCTTCCAGAATTCCAGAGTTGTCATGCGAATCGAACATTAAGTTTTGCAGTGGTCAGTCATCCACAAATGTACAGACGGAGCTTCTGGTGTAGACCATAACATTAAAATACATTTTTTTGCCAAGTATGTAAGAGAAGCCAGCCTTCGTACCATAACATCATCAGAAGAACTTGGGTTGTGATTCAACAAGAAAATTGATGGGGAGAAATCAAATTTTCAAATTTTTTCAACGGTAGCGTAGACCCTATCTCTGTAGGCGACCGTCTTTTCACCGTCCCATAGTAAATGTATTTAAGCACCCGGCGAGGCTGCCCGTGTGAAGCACAGCTGAGACATCCCTGGGAGCACCCTGTGAAGACACACTGGAATGAAGTAGATACTGCGAATGAACTCGATGTTTTGTTCCTGGATGCTGAGGGAGGTGCAGGGAGGGAAGACTTTAGCACACATAGATCACTGTTCAAAGTCACTAAAAGACAAGTCAAGGTCCTGCTCTGTGTCTCCTTCGGAGAACCATAAGAGGCAGAGCCAACACTGGACAAAACAGTGTATCATGCAGAGATCACACCCCTGGAGCTGTCTGGCATAATGATCTCTTTTGCAACTTCCATTAATTCTGTCTGTAGCCTGTTCCCCTTTTCTAGGGCTGCAATGAAGTGTCGAAGCTGTAGATATTCCTAGATGTCCGTACCTAGGAGTTCAACATCACTTCTTGGAAGCTGAAAATCACCACTTTTTGATTTGAAAGTAAAACTCATATACCCAACACCCTTTTAGACAATCATTTCTGGAATCCAGTGTTACCTTTTTCTAAAACACTTGTGTATAATGGTGAAGTAGTACTTAAAGTAGTAGCTATTCCAGAAGGTTAGAACTTCAGATTTGGCTTTCAGATGAGGAGTTGCCAGCTCTCTTGCTTGTGTACAGATTGCAAACTGTTATTTGTGTCTCTTGGTTTCCTTTCATTACTTTTGTGTCACCAGTGCTCAAGTATTCAGTCTGTTCCGAAGAGCACTTTACGAGAATAAATTTAAATAAGTTGACTGTCTTTTGCACATATGTCGAACATGCATCCCATCCAAGGTGTACAGTCGCCCCAGCCTTGCTTCCTTCCTTCAATGTAACGGTACCATGGTGAGGCAGCAGTTGTCTCACTGCACCTGGATGGTTTGAGAGGATGCAGGTTTGACCCCTGCTCACTCTGTGTGGAAATTGCAGGGGTTTCTCCCAGGTGCTCTGGTTTCTTCCCACAGTCCAAACAAATGTGTTTCAGGTGAATTGGTGACTTTACATTGCCCATTTTATATGTGACAATGTGTTAGATCGCTCTCACGTTTACATGAGTGATTGATTGCTGGTAGCGCACTGTAGAGCGTCAAACGCTGTAAATCACCTTTGAGGAAAGAGGCGTCACTTACATACCACAAATTATTCATTGTAAGTCACTGTGGAAAAAAGCATCTGCTGAACGAATGAGCCAAATGCATCTCCTATGCCAGTTTATATCAGGAAAATCTTTAAATCTGCATGTTTTAAATGTGAAACCATTTCAATAATATTGCATGGAGTGAATTTAATATTTGTTTTTTACAGAGGCAAATGCTTGGTCTGGTGGGCATTCATTGGCAAGTGAGCCCATCCTGCCCTGAGCACTAAAGAGAGCACCAGGGATGTGGAGCCTGCAACGCACTGGAATCATGTCAAGTAGCCTTGTGCACCAGTAGGCCTCGTGCCACAGGAACTGGGATGAGATCCAACGTTAGGAACCATCCAGCCTCTTGACATATGTGGCCCTCCATATGTAGCAGGCTGAGAGCAATGTTTTGGTTGCTTTTTTGTTTTTGTTTTCGTTGCGTGCTTTTTGAACGCCTGCTCCTTACATATGTGACACTTATTACAATTTGCTATTCCGATTTTTGTTGGCGTACACAGCTTTGTGCAAGTCCGGATATTTTCTGACATTTGAATGTAGTGCATGGTGACCAAACTCAGACAGAAAAGAAAAAAAAGTGGCATAAAAACTCACCAACATCATACATACGTACCATTACAACTGAAGCAGTTTTACTACCAATACTTCTTTCACCAACTAAAACAATCAATCAGAGACAGTTACAGCATTTGTAATGATTTTCCTGTAACCGATTTGTAGCTGTCAATTGTTTCAAAGCAGTTTTTCTCAAAGAGAATCTAAATAACATTGAAATTGACTGAAAATTCTATGATGGTGTGAATAAGAGTATAACCTGTAGATTGAATTGGAAATAAAATTGCAGATAAAAATGATCAGGAAAGTGAGTGTGTCCAGAAAAGCACTGAAAACGTCTAAGGCAACCTGTAAAATGACTTTGATTCTGTTTTTCACTTCGGGACACGTCATAATTTTTAGTGTGTCCAAGAAATTGATGAAGGAGTAGCAAACAGCCCCACACCCCTCTCAGTATTATCACCCCCCAACACACACAGTGTGCAGCTGGAGACCAGTGAGTACAAGTTTCACACAATGGCTGCAGCTGCTGGAGTGGATGTTTCCCTCGTACACCAGGGAAGAGGCCCAGTTACTCATCTTACTGTACATAAACGAAACGGTGTGGGAAGTGCTGCCAAAACACTGAATGCAGGTACCCCCGACACACCTAAAAAAAATCACATACGCACATGCACATGCACACATTTAGAGTGCGGTACACGGTGCAGAAGGAACGGGATCAACAGCTGTGTGTGCTCTGCTCTCTGGGGATGTGTATCAGCAAAAAGAGGGATTTCAGCAGAGCGGCACCTCAACCTGCATCGATCACGCCACGGCACTCCTCCGTCCAGGAAGAAAACGTTTTCACACATCTACAAAACGCTCTGGGAAAACCAGCTGAAGGTGTCAGACTTGTGTCCATTTCCTCCCTGATCCATGGGTATTTAAATACCCATCTCATCATGGGTAAATACCCACCTCTTCATTTGGGCTCTCTGACACGTCCTGTTGAGCAGATGAGAAGGAGTTGCAAATCGCGAAGAAGAAGACACATGCTCTATGTACACACACTGGATGGCCACTTTATTAGGTATACCCCACTTTCCCTCAAGTCAGCTAATATCTCTGAAAAGACTACATGTTCACACACAACTAGACAGTAGGTAAGGATTCCATGTGTGCAAGTTAGAGTGAGAATGATTAAGAGAAAAACTCTAGGTGGCCTTGAATGGGGGATAGTAATTTACTCCAGGAATACTGTGTGAGTGTATCAGAAAGAGCAACGCCAGCGGAGTTTTCAGCTCGCCAGTGTCATGACTGAAAAACACTCATCTCCAGAAATCGCCCATACAACTGCAGTCCTAAAGCTGCAAAGGGTTCGTTTATCGAACGGACCGAAGGGGGCTGATTCGGCCAGTGCGGAGTAATAAAGTGATTGGTGGCCTGCGGTCGGGTGTGTTGAGCGTAACTGCAGCGCCAAAAACACATGCCAAAATGCACGACTTGTACCGTACCACAGACGATGTTTAACACTGATAGACTAACCTCGTTCCATTCTTTTCAGGAAAGCTACGGAAGTGTGGTTGAAGTGCGTTGTAACAAACACAAACACCAGACACCGGGCGACTGGAAAAACATGACCTCGTTCGATTACTAGTTCCTACCGTTTCACGGTGATGGGAGATCCATCCTGACAGGTGTCAACAGTGCAGGCTTGTGATAGGAGTGTGGTGGTGTGGGGAGTGTTTCTGTGACTCACGCTGAGCCCTTTAATACAAGGAAATATTTGAATGCCACAAAATATCTGAACAGGTGGATCCCTTCATGGCAGCAGTGTGTCCATCTGTGAATGGGTTTTTCCACCAGAAGTGACAAGAACACACAGTATTACGGTGCCCAAATTTACCCATGCGCATTAAATCTAGGGTTGTTCATTTAAAACGACCATGAAGTAATTAGCCCAGTCAATGATATCGATTTTGAAGGAAGTGATGTCGCCTACATCTTATAAAACCCTAGACATTTTGCAGGTCAGTAACATGCTTCTCTTGGCGTACACAATTATGCAACGTTTACCGCTTTGAATATCTTTAATGAAAAGATATCACTGTCTAGATGTTTCTGCCCTCACGTATATAGTTGACAGGATGAACGTTTTCATTACACCCCAAGTCGGTGACTTTGAAGACAGGCCCCGTTGAGCAGCCAGCTAGTTGCAGTTGGCAGGCGTGCTAACCTGGAAAATCAATAAAGCCCCCTGCCTGACTCTCACGCGCCCCAGCTGTTCCCTCTCACTGACTTTACATTCTTTAGGAAATGGAGATAAAAATAAACAGCCGGGAACCCGAACGCCTTTACCACGGACGTCTGCGAGCGGAGATTCAATCTGATGGGCCGTGATGGTGATGAGCGTCTGCTGAGGGTCAGTGTCATTGCGCCGCGGTCGCCAGAGCGATTCGATCGGGCGGCAAGGCTCATTTCACACCGTGAGACAACCTCCATCTGGGGTTCCTCTGTGAAACTTTAATGTTACGGAGAGATGCAAAATGTCTAGACTCATTTGCAAGATAAATACCGTAATCAGCACAATATTTTTTATCCGTCACATATTCTTACCGCCGTATATGTACAGCCTGCAATGTTTTTTTTTTTTTTTTAAAATATTTGTCCACCCTTTTAAAAGGAACTGTCCTGAATCCTCAATGCTTACGATAATTAAATTTCAGTAGCATCAGCTGGGGTGTTTCTAGAACAGATCATGGAATACTCTTTTTATAAAGTATGCAGAATTTATGGTTGCGAATGTTTTCCGATATATTCTGAAAGCTGTGGGAATAAGGAATAACCTTTCAAAAAACAAAGTTTCATTGTATCAGCCTTTATTACTGCAAACATTATTGCATCTAGTTTTTCCAAACACCACCTGAGCTGCCAGCATTTTTCAAGATAGATGCAAAAAAGTGTGATATATTTTGCACTGAAATATACTGCTGTATATGCATATATTTTCCCCTCTGTATAGTTTGGTCCATTTCCTGCTATTCCCAGTGCTCCCCATTTCTGTTTTCATTTAGTCTGTAACTGCATTTTCCCTCCAGCCAATTCCTTCAGAGCCCTTTTTTTCCAGGTACAATTTCATTTTATTCAATTTACAGACAGGGCTGGAGAGGAAGTGCTGCCCTTGTGCTCCGGGACTCCCTCGGAGACTTCCTATGGCTGCCTCTAGGGTTCTCCGAGATGAGGGAAAGCGCCGTGGAGCAAAGGGGTTCGAGTTGCTCAAAGTCAACGTGTTCTGTGGGTGTCACCATCACGGCATGAATCTCCTCTGCAGCTAAACAGACAAACAATCACAGTCCTTGAGTAGGATTAATGAAAGGATGCCCTGGTTCACGGTCAAATGCTTAACAAGCGGTCAGTGTGTGACGCTTCCGTTTCAGTTTACGATATTCGTTTTTAACCCTTTACATTGCCCAAGAAACTATTTTCATAGGTGTGCAGCTTACTGAGAACATGGAAAAATACATAGTGGTGTGAACAGTTTTAGAAGGATTTTTTTAGTTTTTTTTCTTTGTCTTTTTTTTTAAAAGGCCTTGTGTTACAGTGTAAACGACAGGCAACATGAACGTAAAATTCAAAGGTAATTCAAAAACAGATTATCATGAAGTGATATTCACTGGGTGTGAACACGGATAGGCTTCCAAACCTTATTCCAGGAGACATTCTGTCACGTCATGTCTCCACAACCATAAAGCTGTGATCCTTTCTTCAGCTTTCACTCCATATACTTTGTCTGAGTCAAAGAATTTCTGTTGGTGCTCCTATATTTATTTTCTGTTTGTGGCACTTCAAGGTTTTAATACTGCTTGCATACATCATCATTGATGTTAATCATTGCAAACTCAGATGTTCCAAAGGAGATGCTACTAAGATCTAGACAGAAGTGTCATTAAAACTGGAACATTAAATAAAAGGACTTTTTCAGGAGCAGAGTGACAAAAAAGTAAAAAATGTTTATTGAGGATAAATGTGCCATAACAAGGATATTACCTTCTTTGTGATCTTCTGTGTCTTTCATTTTTTTCTTCATTCGCATGGCTTGAATTAAATTATTAATAATCTATATTGATGTTCTTTATAAACAGAGAAGGGGGTGCGGTGGTGCAGTGGGTTGGACCAGGTCCTGCTCTCCGGTGGGTCTGGGGTTCGAGTCCCGCTTGGGGTGCCTTGCGGCAGACTGGTGTCCTGTCTTGGGTGTGTCCCCTCTGGCCTTACACCCTGTGTTGCCGGGTAGGCTCCGCAACCCCGTAGGGGACAAGCGGTTCAGAAAGCGTGTGTGTGTGTGTGTGTGTGTGTGTGTGTGTGTGTGTGTGTGTGTGTGTGTGTGTGTGTGTGTGTGTGTAAATAGAGCGGACTATCGACACTGCACAAAATGATGGCTAGGGCACTTGAAACAAGGTAATGAGCATATGCTCAGGAAAAATGTTGTGAGCATATGTTCAGAGAGTTTCAGAAATGTGATTTTTCTTCTCCTTAAATCAGACATTAGTGTCACGTCCATGTCCACATCTCAGATGACAACACCTGACTCTGCTCCAGCACCAGATTAAGCACTCACCCTTTAAAAGACCCTCCTCAGCTCCCATACCTTTACGGAATCTCGTCAGAGACAACCGCCCTTCCTTGTGACTCCTCGCTCATTTCCAGCTCTCAGTTCACGTTCTCCGGTTGTTGACCTTTCGCTTTGTTTCTCGACCACGTCCACGGATTTTCGTTTCAACTCCGTTCGACCGACTCTTCGCTTCGTCTCCTGAGCTCGCCCATGGATTCCCTCTCTGACCCCGACCGCCGATCGACCGACCCTCCGCCTGTCCCCGATACCGAGAACAACTTGCCTGATCCTCTGAAGCCAGACGAACGACCCCGCACTTGGGTCCTTCCGTCCCGTTTCACCGTGACAATTAGTGGTGGCTGAAGAGTCTTGTGAGGCTTAAAGCTGCAAATTAGTCTTCTTGTGGCAATGGACTTGAGCAAGAACGGAACATAAGCAGGTCAAATATCAGTTCTAGTCCTCAAGAGAAAGGTTAGTGCACCAGAAAGCGTAAATGAAAATTTAGCTTATTTAATTATGCCGAGTGGAGTTTTTCTGCCCTCAACTCCTCATATGTTATACAAGTACAAATTGCCTTGATTAAATAAAGAAATAATTGACAAATTGTATTTCATACAGGGTTACAATATTGTACAAGAAATATGTCAGCTGTCACATCTGTGATCAGAGAATGTCAGGGAAAAACTATGCAGATGATCTGGATATCTGAGATTTATTCTGGAAGTTGGATGACAGCAGGGAGACAGCTCTGTTCTTTGATCGTAAGATTTGTTTTTGTATTGTTGAGATGTTAGCTGAACGTTAATGAAGTTGAAAAATAAAAGCTAAATATTTTCACCACAATGTAATGTTTATTTCTGGCAGATTGCTGGTGGAATTAATTGCTATTAATAGCTTTTCATGGTTTAGATGATGTGTTCACCTAAAGCAACTTATAATAGTCAGCTGCATTTTTATTGGAACACGGAAAAAAAATCAATAACCCTTATAACTGAAAAACATTATTAAGTGGTTATAAGGGTTTATTTAAAACAAAATGAATGGTCATATATTGGGAAAAAGCAATATCTCCAATACGTTTAATATTAAGTCAGTATATCATTAACATTGTAACCTTGACATTTAACCAGAACTACTGTAAGACCTAACCTTATTGATGATTTTTGTCCCTAGAATATAATTTAAAGGCCTTATAATATCATAAATTGTACCTGTTTCTGTATTCATATTAAAACTGATACTTGTTCAACTGAAAGAGGGTGTAATTTATACCTTTTTATAATATTTTTGAGAATAATTTTCTGAACTGTAAATTTTTCATGAAATTTTCATACAATTTTCAGTTGGTGAGAAAGGTGTGTGCTCTTATTCAAAAGACGTCATAGTTGTTTTACATTTGTGGAACATTCCTTTTAAAAGTTGTATTTTTCTACATGCGCCTTTCCCACTTCCCATTTTTTGCTGCTAATTATATAGCCCCGTGTTTCTTAAGGACAGCCACCTGTCCTCTAGATACGCTCATCTGTTCTTGGGTTCATGCTGGTAGCCTCTCTCCCGTTTTATTATAACTGTCAATGATGTCTGGATTGCTTCCAAAAATATGGAACGCAGTTATAGTGGACTCGTAAGGAAATGGGACACAGACACCATTGGAAACCAAAAGTGGTGCTCTCATCCAGTTTCTTGTTAATCTGATCCTTTGGCACCCCATGTCGATGTGTTGTTTCCGGTCACTAGGAGAGAGGCCCTTGCAGACTTTCCCTTTAATTAGTCTAATTGATTACTTGAATCTGGAGGGTTTCAGGCCAAAATGTGAGCTTTGAAAGTATAATTTGAAATGAGATGCAGATGTGATATTTGATGTCATTTGAGATGTTTTGCTGGGTCCTTCACAGCTGAAAACAATTAGGAAAGGACGCCTGCTCTTGGATTTTATCATCAAATTGAGAGGAAATCAGATTTTATAATTCAGCAGCGAATAGAAATGGACAAGTGTGACTTTAATAAAGGTGATGACTGTGACTGCTGGTTGTTGAAGTCCCATCAGTTTTTGGAGCGCACTGTGCCTTTCAGAAATGCCTAGTTTTCTCACCTGACCTTTGTTTTATTTAGGTATTTAGGCCTTACATCGTCTTCAGAACACACTTTCCTTTTTTCCTATAAGGGTACTCTACAGTTTAGTGAAAATATGGGTTCTTGCTGAGTAAATAGACGGCACTGCACTCAGCGATTTAATAAATATTCTTTAAATCTGTAAATTGTAATGGTCAGTTGCTTTAGAGAAAGCATAAGGTAAATGTCCCCAGTAATAATTATTAAAAGAAGTTGAACGTTTCTGATTTTAACAGTCTGTATCACTGTGTCTCTGCTGAATTGTCACTTTTGCTCCAAAAAACCTGATATTAGATGCTGTACATTTGGCTATGAATATAACCTCATATCATCTTTTTATAGAACAGCTACAGTACCAATATTTTCAATATTTTAATGTTCCCAGTGCCATAAATCCTGTTCTAAACCAATGCCAAAGTTAAAGTTCCATACAGTGATAGGAATAAATGATTGTAGAGAGACACTGGCCTTTGACGGTTGTTTTTCCACTTTGAAATAATATCATTCCACTTGCCTGATATTGAGAGGAGAGTAACGGAAGATGAAGAGACATTAAAAGAAAGCTTGAATAATCCTCTTAACCCACTGAGATGTGCAGTTAATATTTTATGAGAGAAGGCTTATTACATTCACATGCGTTTATCCTGGAAATTGAGTTGTTTTGTTTTAGCGGCCATGGTTTTAAAAGTGAAGATTAAGTGTGCAAATACACATCTCTCAAATTCTATACAAATATGGGAGACTGCATACATCCATGAACAGTAACCACTCCAAAGTGTGTTCTACTGGCAAGAAGTGTGTGTGTATGTCTTCCTCTTGAGGAACGTGATGAATACCAAAGACGATCTGATGTCTATTTTGCAATGTGGGAAAAGAGGGGTGATTGTTTCTTGAAATATACAGATGCACCAATTTTACAGATTTCACTCACAAACTATGGAACAGAGGCCAAGTAACTAAGGGCACGTCAACCAGGGCTGGTACGAGTCACCGCTCCAGATGCTTAAAGCCAAGGGCGTTTTAAAAATCTGCATTAAACATGACTTTGTGCAGGTGAAAAAGTTAATTATTATTAATTTTCTACTCTCTTTTGTCCCAACAGTTTTCTTTTTACTGAATATCATTCAAATTCATGTCTCAGAAATTTTTCTTTCGTGTGTAAAATCACAGATTATAGGTGCAAAACATTTCCCCTAGACACTAGAGGTGTTGAAATCACCTCTAAAATAGTACCCGGAATAATCTCTAGAACAGCTTAGAGAACTTCATAAATTGCTTATGACACACATGAGGCACAGAAAGAAAATAAATTCTTTCATTTGCTGTAAAATGACATACAGCTGTTTGGAAAAGTTACAGCAGCAAATTGTTCTCTTGTGGAAGGTGGTCAGTCAGTAAAACTCCTGCACATATGATTCACGAATTAATGTAAAGCGTAAACTGTGGTCCAGTTCCCCGACAGCTCCTGTTTAACATGCTGACAGTCCCTTGATAAGCCCTGAGAGAAGAACAGCGCTGCATGTGAGACGGAGCAGCCAAAGACATGGGAAAGTCATATTCAGTACCCTGACAGTCATACCGAATACATCTGTATATCTATAAATATATAAAAACATATTATAGGGACCATAAATAGCAGAGCCACTCTGGTTGCTTGACCACTATGTCTGTGTTATTTTTATTAAGGAAACTATATATACAGTGTACGTATAAAACTGTATCTCAAGCTAGATGTTTATGTTGTGTCAGAACAGGACGAGCACAATTACGAACAGAATTGTGGGTCAGCTGCCAGCGTTAAATAAATAGCAGCCAACTCCCAAAGGAGCGCGTCATTCAATTCAAGTGATGCTCTGCACCTCGTGTCGAAACAGCCGACAGGTTTGTAAATACAGTGTGAGCTGTTTGTATAAGCAGTCAGCACTGGAAGACAAACCTGATTCAGATAATTTGCTGTTGGAATGGGATCATCTGTTCATTTTGGCACAGTGTGCCATCAGCACATAAATGGGGGTTTTAAAGGGTTTTCCACGGCTGGGTGAAACAGAGAAATGCCCATCTGTTTTCCCTGCTCGGCCACCGTGCCAAAACTCTTAACAGTTTTATATGGATGTAACCACCACAGGCCAGGATGCAAAAGTACTCTGATTCGCCAAATTAGTTTAGAGGTATTTAATTATTAGGTAACACTCTTTAACCGTTTAAACCGGAAAAAGTTCATGCCAGATTCTTAGGAAAGTCACCAAAGTCACCACTAATTTAAAAGAGTATTAATTTGGTGTTTGGTGACATTTTCACAGCGTGCGCAAAGGTTTCGACGGCTCTTATGGTCGAAACCATCCATAAATTAAATTTTTGATGAAATGTTTAATGCATTTGTCGCAGAAATGCTTGTCTGCAGTCCTTTAAATTTCACTCCTGTCCATAATTAACAAACATGTATAGAGTAAGACTGAAATATGTGTACAAGTTTAAAGTACCTATTTCAACTGTTTCAGCAGCAAAACTGTCCCTGAGAAATCATTTGACATTTCACCTTTCTAGACTTGCGCTGTGCAATATAATGACATACACTGAACACCCCTAAATTTATGTAGAGCAACAAGAGTAATGATGTGTCCACATTCATCAGCACCACTGACTATTCATATACACACATTACATTTTCCCAAGGACAAGAGTGACTGTTGTAACACAGAAACCCAGGCAGAAAGCCTAATTGGACACTTAATTACGTCAAACTATGGCAGATGGTGAGGACCGATCCCCTGAAGGAAGAATAGGCGAAAGAACGAATTGGACATGAGCTGATGGCCCAGATACAATCTGTGTCAAAAATGTGTGCAGCTTCCCACACTGTCCACATCTTTACACCAACTGCACATGTCCAAAAAACTCTCAGTAGAATTTTACCCTTTATCCCCTATGTCTGAAAAGTCCCCCCTGAGGCATAGCGGTCCTGTTTTGGGGGCCCAGTGCCACAAAGCACACACTTACCGTGGTGTTAAGAACACGCAAGCTTTCAACCTTTAAGCTACCAGATCACGTCCTAGGAGGAAACCTGCTGCTCTCTCCTCACCTTATACAGTTAATATGTTAAATTGTATGTGGTTTCCCTGTCTAACCAATATATATATATATATATATATATATATATATATATATGGGGGCGCGGTGGGTTGGACCACGGTCCTGCTCTCCAGTGGGTCTGGGGTTCGAGTCCTGCTTGGGGTGCCTTGCGACGGACTGGCGTCCCGTCCTGGGTGTGTCCCCTCCCCCTCCGGCCTTACGCCCTGTGTTGCCGGGTAGGCTCCGGTTTCACCCGTGACCCCGTATGGGACAAGCGGTTCTGAAAGTGTGTGTGTGTGTGTGTGTATATATATATATACACACACACACACACTTTCAGAACCGCTTGTCCCATACGGGGTCACAAGGAACCGGAGCCTACCCGGTAACACAGGGACATAAGGCCGGAGGGGGAGGGGACACACCCAGGACGGGACGCCAGTCCATTGCAAGGCACCCCAAGCAGGGCTCGAACCCCAGACCCACTGGAGAGCAGGACCGTGGTCCAACCCACTGCGCCACCACACCCCTCCATGTCTAACCAATATTTTTGCACTTTTTATTTGTTTTCACGAATTTGTGAAAAGTGTTCTGTCAAGAGGGCAGCATGGTGGCACGGCAGGGAGTGCTGCTGTTTCACAGTGCCGGGGATGTTTGGGCGTTGCTTCAAATCCAGCTCGGTCTATGTGGAGTTTGCATGTTCTCCTCATGCCTGTGTGGGTTTCCTCCTACACTGCAAAGACATGTTTCTGGTGAACTGGTGATGATAAATTACATAACTTCATTAAGCCAACACTTTTCGCCAAAGCAACGCACCATTATTTAGCCATTTATGCAGCTGGGTAAGTACCTTGCTCTAAGGTATTATAGCTGGAGGTGAGACTCAAACCTACAACCTCTGGGTACAAAGACAGCAGCATTAACCACTAAACTACCAGCTGCCCTGTCAAGCATGTGAATGTATACCTGTCCTGCAATAGACTGGCATCACTCCCAGGGTGCACCACACTTGTCCTGGTGCCCAGTGACTCTGGGAAGGACAAGCGGTTAACGAAACTGAGTGAATGTACTGCCAAGAGCCCAGTACAGCATATATATGTTGGTGTCACATGTAGCGCTGGTGCCTCAGCTCCTGGGCCACAGGTTCACTTCTGAGTTTGAATCCGGCTCACGATGTGTACGAGCCGGATGTGTCGCACGTTCTCTCGGTGTCTGTGCGGGTTTCCTCCAGGTGCTCCAGTTTCCTCACACAGTGCATGACACGTATAGTGTTTCAGCTGAATATATTACTCTAAATGACCCTTCGTGTGGGTGTACATGTGACAGAACAGGTGTGTGTGATTGCCCTGTCGTGGATTGGCGGCCCATCTACGGTGTATTCTGCCTCGCCTGGTGCGCTCTGCATAATGTATGAATGGATGAATGTTCTGCCAAGGCCTTGAAACACCATTACGGAGTAAAAATGGAGGAGTAATAAATCTATTGGGAAGGAAGTCAGATTTTTATTTGAATCCCAGCTCTGTTGCGACCAGTAATGTTCACGGTTTCCTTTAGAAGAAAACTAAACAACACAGTACAGACCCATAGAGATTACGTTCCAGAAGACTGCAAAGACTGCAGTACTGTTAGAAAATTTAGTATAGCAAGTGATAAGGAGCAAAGGACCATGATGTTTGCTTGTCACAAAAGAATTAATTTGCACAAAGCAAGAAAGTGGGGTTCCGGCTTGATGAAAATAATTGGTTTGTCTCGATTAAACAACATTTCACAAGACACTCCATTATCACACTGACTCATTCTGACAGTGTAGTTCACATGCAAAAGAGCACTTCAAATGACCACAGTTTAAAATTTTTAAAAAACGCCATTCGATGAGGAAGACACAATTTTGCGACGTCAAGAGTTTGAAATAGGGAATGCGATGTTGAGCAGTTTTTGGGGAACTGGAGTTCTGGCCTGAATTTTACACGTTGAATTCTCAACAGAGGCACAGCTGCTGCAGCCTTGAGCATGGAATTTAATGTTGAGCTGCTTCAGTAAATATGTACAGTAGCTGTATTAATGAAGTCATTTTATTGCTCTAAGGTGCAAATGAAAATATTACATACAGAATGAAGAAATGGTAAACAGTAAGAGTCAGGAGAATTATATTTCTTTGGTGTGTCAGATGCAGATATTTTCCAGTATGGTAGCAAAGTAAATGTGTTTGAATGGTATGGGAAATGATCTGATGTATGAAGACCACAGGCCTTAAATGTAAAATTAAGTATTTGGTGTCAGGATAGAAAATAACCAATCCAGTTTCCATAGTCCCTTGTCCCGAGCAGGGTCACACTAGACAGGGCACCAGTCCGTCCGAGGGTAGCTACACACATATTCAGACGATAAAGGCCATTTAGAGTCACTAGTTCACCTGAACTGAATGTCTTTGGACTGTGGGCATGGGGAGAACATACGAGCTCTACTCAGACTGAGTGGGGACTGAATCCATACTTTGGCATTTTGAGGCGGCAGCGTGACTCCCTGTCCTACTATGCCACTTAGAAAATAATATCTGCATATTTTTTTTTATGTTTATTTCCATGTATGTCTAAAATTAATTACATAGTTCAGTTTGAAATTAGTACTGTCTACTTTACATGTAGAGGAGAGATGTAGAGGGGAGATGGGTGTCTTTAAAAAGTGGAAAAGGGGATGGTTAGAGTAACTTAAGAGATTTAGTCTTCAACCAAAATTATATCCATATGGTTATATCAGTATGGTAACCTGCCATGAGTCCTCTGGCACTTTCTGATTTAAGAAGTACCAATATTGAAAGGTGTGGAAGGAAAAAAATCAGCTGGTGCACCTTGAAGCTTCAGCAGCACTGCCTTCTAATTAAGAGTCCAGAGGACGAGTCTAGGGTAACACAGACAAGGGAAGTGCTGCAATGTAATGACTCGAGTAATCCTAAGGTTGTGAGAACAGGCATCAAGGTAAGGACAGGATGTAAGTGGACTGCACTGGCTGTAGTGGGGCAGGTGGAGTTTCAGAACTGCATGGTGGTGGACAAAATGGCTCTGATCTGGGCGAGAATGTTTGGAATCCAGCAGCAAGTTCTTGATCAAAGCAGTTCACAGTGTGCCACTTAGTCCATCCAGCCTGTATAGTTAAAGAGAAATTGATTTTGCATCATGCTCATTGAGTTCAAAGACTGCATCACTAAGCATGTCCTCAGCAGCTGCTCAAATGCCCTCAGTGAGGGCTCCTAGCCCTGGTGCCATGACCAGGTATTGAAGATGGTGGCAGAGTCTACCAGTATGGGAATAGCACACAGTAGGACCTGTTGGCTGGCAAAGCAGGCTTCAGCATTTGTCAAGAAAGGTGAAAAATCAGAATCAACACCCAGTTTCTCTTGAAAGCTCCCAGTTAACAACGTTGACGCCATCCTGATAACTGAAGTTTGGCTTTAGAAGACATCTATGATTTCCAACCACTACCACAGAGAAATTTGTGAGGACAAATATTGTGTTTTTGTCAGAAGCTTCTAAGCAAGTTATCATGTTAGATCTTACAGTTCCTTGGGAAGAATGGAAGGCAAGCTTCTTCAGCCTTCAGTCTGCAGCCTGAAGTAGTCTCCTTCCTCCAGATGAGGAAGGCCATGAATGTTGTTACTGACGCTGTGGAGAGGACATCTAGATGACTTTGAATCAGCAGAGGTGACCTTTCGGTTCAAGGTACTACTACCTGGACTCAGGCCAGGGTGTGATCAACCCTGGTTGGGTCGCCAAGCTAAAGGTGTCTGATTTTGAAGTACATTTACATTTATTCATTTAGCACACGCTTTTGTCCAAAGCGACATACATCTCAGCAAAAGTACAATTTATGCATTACATTAAGAGAAGGAGACATAGCTGCAGACATGAAAGTCTCAAGCAAACATAGTTTGTTACTACCACTTGCTGCACCGAGTACCCAAAACATCCCATGACCCCAGATGATGTGTCCACAAATGTATCACAAGATCATAGTGAACAACCATTCGTCCCGAGCAGGGTCGTGGCGAGCCGGAGCCTCACCCGGCAACACTGGACGCAGGGTCAAAGGGGGAGGGGACCCAGCTGGGGTGGGACACCAGTCCATCACAAGGCACCCTAAGCAGGGCTCGAATCCCAGACCTACCAGACAGCAGGCACCAGCTGAACCCACCCCGCCACCCCCTGTAGCACAAGAGGTATGATACAAATATACAAATATATAATATTTACTTTATTCAAGAATTGCTCTGTATATTAATCTATAAGTTGCCTTGGATAAAAGTACTACCAAATAAACGTATGCATCATATTTTAAGATCTTCTACTACAGAATGGTACTGTGTATATGTTGTTTATATATTACTCTGATTTTATGGCATAAGTGCTGTTCTCCACTAATGTAGTTTCCCTTAGTCCTATGCTCTCTTCTGCTAATTACAATGTCACAGCAACAAGAGAATGAATTTCCAGCAGTTTTATTAGCCAAAGTTTAACAGAAGCCTCTGCATGTTGTGCAGTAACGGTTTAATTACCCAAGTTCATCAGTTGTATTAGTGCCAAGAGCCCTTAAAAAACCTGTTACTTTCCATACTAATTTCCTGAACATTTGCTGCCACATAATGTAACTTTTGAATCACTCTTAACCTTAAAATTCTAATAAAGAATCCAGAATTTACAATGATAATAGAATGCCAATAATATTCTTTTTGACTTATTTAAATGTGCTCCTCACATAAAGGAGAATTCGTGATATATAGATCCTGGGGTGTTCATAATAAAAGTTTAATAAAGATACTAAAATACATTGAGTATAAAATCAAACATTTTCCATTTTAAAGTAACCTTTCCATCGTCCTAATGTAATCACGTATTTACTTTAAATCCTGATAAGAGACCAGACAAAGTCCATTAAATGCAGGGAATGGGAGTGGGGGGTTTATTGTTTAGACTCGGTGTAGTAATTCATTTGGAAGTGACTGAAATAATTTCAGAGTTCCCTGAGTTCTTTAAAGCGTGGCAGTAAAGCTGAAAGTGCAGTAGATGTGGCACAGTGGTATAGTGGGTAGTGCTGTGGTAATTAGAGTAGAAAGAGCAATTACAGTCTGGGAGCAAACCGATGGTAGGTATGCAAGCAGGTAGGTGATAGATAGATAGATAGATAGATAGATAGATAGATAGATAGATAGATAGATAGATAGATAGATAGATATCCTACTTGTATAAATGGTGTAATGTTTTAGATAAAAGTGTTAGAAAAGCAACTAATTCAATAATATGTGACTTTGCACCTTCAGCGAGTGAGATGTCTGAGAAATCATTATGCACCACTGACTTTCCCCCTTGTGTGCATGGTATCTAAATGATTCTTATCTATATAGCATGCTTAGAGCATATACTTATGTACTGAAAAAGTACTGCAACTGTAAAAGAAGAC
Organism: Scleropages formosus; assembly: GCF_900964775.1. NCBI lineage: Eukaryota > Metazoa > Chordata > Actinopteri > Osteoglossiformes > Osteoglossidae > Scleropages > Scleropages formosus. The sequence continues at coordinate 11,834,779 of NC_041825.1, read as the reverse complement.
TGCCTTGTCTTTATTTCAAATGACATTTTTATAAATTTAAGTGTCTTTAGGCCCTTTTCGTACTTTCTCATTGTTGCACAGCGGCCAGTGGAAAAAGACATTCTTGCAAGTTATTCTGAAGTGCTATTTGCAGAATTTGATACAGCTATTCTCGCTCGACTCTTTTACCATATTGTAATTCATTTTGATGTAATTTCCTTCATACTAGACCGGGTGCTTATGTGTATTCATGGAAACACAGACGTGTGTAGAGAGCAGAGTATCACTCTTACATTTAACAGAGGGTCATTCCAGCTCACAATAGCAAAGCAATATGGTTGATTTTGGACAATAAGGGCAGGACAGAAATTTTCCCATGCATAGTCAACTCCAGATCATCAGAGAGTTTTCACAGAAAGTACTCTGAGTGAGAGACCAGTGATGTGGGTTGTAATCTCTTTTAACGCTAATCCTGCCGAAGTTTATTACAGCTAGGTTTTATCAATATGGACAGAAATTATATGAAATAATATACACACACACACACATTTTCAGAACCGCTTGTCCCTTACGGGGTCACGGGGAACCGGAGCCTACCCGGCAACACAGGGCGTAAGGCCGGAGGGGGAAGGGGACGCACCCAGGACGGGACGCCAGTCCGTCACAAGGCACCCCAAGCGGGACTCGAACCCCAGACCCACCGGAGAGTAGGACTGCGGTCCAACCCACTGCGCCACCGCACCCCCTCTCGAAATAATATATATTAGAGGAAATTATATAAATTAAGCACTCTTCTACTGTTAAATTTCTAAACATGATAATTCATTGTTTAAAAATCATTAAAAACATTGACATTGTAGGTTGTTTATTTAAAAAGTGGATCATTGTAAATTATACCAGTATTACACTGAAAGTTATACAATTTACAGTTTTTTATGTTTACCAGTGAGTTTTCTTAATGCTAATACAATGAACGTGTCTTTTTAAGTTGTTTTTCATTTTTTATCAGATCAAATTTTTAGCATACACATTTACTAGTTCTGAAGTATGTTTACATCTCCATAGTCCCCTTTTTTATTGTCACACTGCACATGCTCTATAGCAGAGTATGACTGCTCATCAGAGGAATGATTGTTTATGTGTTTCTCCTATCCAGTACCTCAGCCCATGGTGAACACCACACAATTACTCCCTAAACGAGAGATTAGAGAGACCACGATTCAATTTCAAAGCTATTAAACACACTTTGTAAAATGGACTCAGCACTGTGAATTTCCTGTTTTTTCCCCAAAGATAAGCTGGATGCATTTCAACAAGTCAAATCAAACTCTTGAAGGCATTAAAAATGCTCTAGGCAAAAAGAATAATAATGAAAGCAATAACAATATTTCTCAGCATCTGTGTGTTATTATTTCACTGTTTTGTTCACAAAAGGGCTAAGATAACCTAATACTCATTGCCAAATTCTATTGCGAGAGAAAATGTGCAAGACTTTGCAATTATTAAGGTAAACAATACATGCCTGCAAACAAAATAATATACAACTGTTTCATTGTTTGAAGAGTTTGAAATGCCTGCCTGGATGCTTCAGTAGCTCACAGTGGCACTATTAAATTTATTCTTTCATTTGTATCAAACCTGAGTATTTATGGACAACATGGTTATGGTTATTTCTTAAGGAGCCAATTTATTAAATAAGCTACGGTATACAGCAGCGCTGTTAATCTTTAAATAATACCAAAACCCATTTCATACTGGACTTTATAGAATTGCACTGCGCATCTGCATGCTAATGAATAAAAAGGTTATTTGGATCACAACGAGGAAGCATATTTGCATCCCTACATCTGCCTTTCTTTGAATAGTAGGCTCTAAATCCAATTAGCGTTGCGTTCTGGACCATTAAATCCCAAATATATTCATTTGAATGTAAAACAGTCTCTCTTCCCATCTAGAAAAGATCTTATATTTTTAGAATAAGGTGCTATCACTATTCACTGTGTAAATGAAATTTAATTAAAAACATCCAAGGATTTATTCTCTTGCCATGCCATAGTTAACTAGAAGATGCATTCAAAGATAATCTTCTTATTCATTCACTTATTGTTTTAAGGTTTGCTAAAGCAATTAAAAGTGACAGTGTGTTGAAGAAGTGTAGTAAAAGTATTTAGGCAACATGAGAAAATCATACACATCTGGATTCTTCTTCAAGAGATGTAAGTGAAATGAGTTCCCTTGGCGCTTGTCACTGGCTCAGCAACCTGAACCCTTGATATCTTCAAGGACCTGCTATGGACTTAGTGGAGTAAATGGTTTCAGTTGTGTCATTTTGAATTCTGGGCCTCCATACACACACAGTTAATCCTCTGAAATGTTTCTAAGAACAGCGTTAAAAAGAATTATCCACATTCACACACGTTTGCCAGTGCTTCTCTTCCAGAACATCGCATATGTTGCAGTGCAGCTAATTAAGGAAGAGCAACGGACACAACTGCACTTGTTTGGTGTTTACTTTATTCGTCGTCCTCTGTGTTTGAAAGCTGGCCGCCGTGCTGATTCAAAGTATGATTATTTGTGAAACCAACAGAAGGCAGCAGCCGGTTGATAACAAAAACAAGTCACTGTTAATTACCCAATAACACTCAATTCATAACTTGTTTGCAACTGAAGAGACCAACGTTTCTGCATCTTACGAGTTCATTAGAATGAAGACAGACAGGTAAACAGGAAACAACGCATCCTTTTGTTTATGAAGGAGAAAGATGGATATTTGACCAATACATGATCTGCTACAGTATGCATTTGTATAAACACCTAATTTACGATACCACAGTCTTGTTTCTCATCAAGTAATACAGATAAGAACCAAATACTAAGCTCCTGCCATCAGCGGTAATCTTTTGTGGTGTTTCACTATGATTATATTGTACTTAAAAACAGCGAGGGAGCACAAACAAATTGCCAAAGCTGATTCTTCCACGGTATACCTTGGTGCTTTTGTTTGTTCGTGTCAGTGAAGCTGTAACTAAAATCAGCAGCTTTCTTACAGCCGAGTCCCCACAAGTGAGACTGCAATACTGGTCCTGCTTTTGCTTGACATTTCCTGACAGCTTATAAACAGTGGTTCTCTAGGTTATCAGAAATACAGATATGTCACCAAACATATGATGCTTCTGGAACATTCTGCCTAACAGTTACCTTCTCTATCTTCCAGATAAAGAAAAAGTAGTTTCCTCCAAAAGCAGTGTACACATCACGCAAGGAAAGGTACTTTCTTTACATTACTACCTTCAGCAAGCTTTTTTCAAGTTTTTGTCAAAGAATTCTGTACAACCAGTATTTACTTATTTTTATCTGCTACATTACAACTGTAGGATCCAAAGTGGGACCCAAAAGACTACTGTGAGATATATGATTATTTGATTGATTTACATAATTTGTACCACACAGATCATAATCTCAGAAGCAAAAACTCAGTCCACTACACATCATTCCTGTGGGGAACTGAACAATGACAAAGTTAGCTGCACATGCAGCAACTGTATTTTGATGAAGATGAGTGAAGAATGAGTGAATACATTAAGTGCTTTTTTCAAATTAAGTCCATTTAAAAAAAGCTGTAGGCACCATATTTCTTAAGATTTATGGAAAAAAAAATATGTTAAACTCCCAGTTCTACACCCAACTAGTTGTCAGCTTCTGACATCTGAACATACAGGACTGAGAAGACCTGCATGAGTTCATTCCATGAAATTTGACAGGAGGTGCAGTTCTGTAGCTCCTGACACAGCAATCTTCTTCCCTCCCTTGCCCTCCTTCTGTGGTTTTTGCATTATGTTCAGAGGGATCTCAGACCTGTACTGTCAGTCCAATGAAAGGCAGGTCAGAGGTCACCGCTCTGTGGTTCAGGGTTCCTCGACTCTCTGTTTTGACTGCGGCCCAGTTTGGGGAATCTGGATGATCTGGAACGGGATGGTTTACCTCCACTCTCGCTGGTCTGTGGCATGTCCCTTAAAAAAGAAAATCAGAAAAAAAAATGCTCATTTACTCTTTTATAAAAAGATTCTAAGATAAAAACTGTTCTATACTGGCACACACATTGAAATGTTGCATGTTGCGACATGAAGGTAATTCTTCATTTGCTAAATTCTCTATACCTTTAACCTATGACACAAGTGGCACAGATGTGGAAAGTAAATAAAGAAATTTGCACATGACAATGAAATTAATTCTTTCTTCACCCAGCTTTTCTTTAAGTGTCTACAACCCCACTCTAATGAAGCCAAAGTCCTGATGGATGAGATGATGGAAGATATCAACAATGACTCAACTCACATGACTCACTGATGATAGCTCGAAAAGACGACCTATAAACCCACTCATCAGTATTTTACAGTTGCAAAGAACCAGCCCTACAACTTGGAGAAAAGCCCACGAGAGAAGGGATCTCATTGAACAAAGAGATGGTCCTGGGTGAACAGCTGCAACCTGCAGTCAGAAATACGTGAGCAGGTGCCCCATTTCTGGCTCATACCACAACATAAAGTAGAAGTAGTTCAACGGCCTTCCTCAATTATTCATGACGGAAAAGGAGGGGACCTTTAATTTATTTCAGCAGAGAGGCAGTCTGAAGTAAAAGAATACGAGTCCTTGAATGCTGACTGTTTTCATTTCATATCCTCAGCTGTCACAGGGTTGGTCCTTGTCACCGTATAAACAAACAAGCCACTCTAACAAGTCTGACTCACTACAAACCACAGATCTTGCAGCCAGGGGTCCTGCACATCTTTTTGAGATTATGCTGCATTTTCCTAAGGAGGCCTGCGGTGGCCCACACACAGTACTTTGGTGTGTGCAGATAAAATAATGACAAAACAGAAGTCATTAATCCAACTAAAGAAAACTGTTGCCTGAGAGACAGGAAGTTTGCACACAAAGCATGAAGGCATTCCATCTGCTTTTCAAAGCCAGCTGACTCGCAGAACACTTTGTTAGAAGAAGGAACATCATTTATGAAGCTTGAATGGTCTGTTAAAGCTCCATATGGATTGGATTCTATGTTCCATTTTAGTGAAAGCTTTCTGTACGTCTCTCTTCCTCTTTCCTGCTGTGAGCTCTTCAAAAGATAACAGAATTAACAATACTTTCCTAAGATGGGCAAAACTGCATTATCTATGTCTAAAAAAATACACTGCCAGGGCTAAGAGGTACTGGCCAACTTAACATGACAGATATTGCAATCAGTACCTCCACTAGATAGTTCAGAGGCCACAGTCCACCTTGATGCACCATCCTCCGATCAACATGCACATGGCTGTAACAAACTGCAGACATGTTAATGCCATCTGGTACTCTCTTACTGGACTGGAAACACACCCCCTCATAGGCTTTCGATAAAACCCTTACAGTGGGAAAGAGACGAGCCCTATGGAGCAGTTTTGCCAACTCACCATATTATTAACATGTTGAAGTTAAATTTTCTCACGCAGAGATGGCCTGACCCCAAGCATGAATTCTACTCATAGCAAATAATTATTTTCTTATAAATTCCATCGTTTATCAGTAAATTTTCTTAATTTCTGAGATAACCAGTTTAATGAAAAATAATACAAAACAGTGTTATTCCCAGTTTTTCACATTAGCTCTAACACCATAACTGCCTGAATTCCAATGTGGAGCAATGATGAGACCATAAAAAATGAGCAAGTATTATACAGAAATATACCAAAAATTACTGAGTTTTAAGTAACTAAATCACAATTACACAGCAGCTACAACACAGTGAGTAATATTAATCTGAACAGTAATAATCAATACATATGAGGTACACAACAGGCCACACAATCAGAACTTGAATTGTTTACATTTGCTTTTAATACAACATTACATAGCTTGCAGCTTCAAAAAGATTAAACTGTCAGGACCCAAACTGCAGGTACAAAATCACTTAACATTTATATTTACATTTTTTCATTTCTCCAAAGTGATGTACATCTCAGAGAATGGGGACAACTGGTAGCTTAGTGGTTGGAGCTGCTTTCTTTAGGTACAAAGGTTGCAGGTTTGATCCTCACCTCCAGCTGCAGTACCCTTGAGCAACACACTTACCTTAAATTGCTCCAGTAAAATTACCCAGCTGTATAAATGGCTAAATAATTGTAACCTTAACATCATAAGTCACTTTGGAGAAAAGCGTCAACTAAATGAATAAATGCAATATGATGAAGGGAACGGTGCCAAAAACCATGGAAGCATGTGCAAAACAAAGAAAAATAGCTTTCACACACTGAAACTTACTGACTTGAGACTGGAGAGTTGTGCAAAAACAAAAAAACACAAATTCCACAGACTAAATGCACAGACAAAAACCTCACTCATAAGAAATCAGAATCTGTCAGGTTCTCAGTTTTGGTCCCAAAGTAGTGGAAAGAACTACCTCCCTCAAAACTGCTGAATCCTTTTCAACTATCAAGAAGGGTTTCCAAAATATCTTTTGAATCTACTTCCATCCTGATCGCTCTAAGATCAACAAATTTGCATCAGTTTTGTGTGACCTTTGTATTTCCTGTCAGACTCAGCTCTATAGGCAGCTACTTGGGCTGTCCGCTGCCTCATCATTTGCTCCATGAAAAAAATTCACTCAACAAGGTTTATTCAAAAGAGCAAAACCCAAAAGTTTGAATATGCAGCTGGTAGCATAGTGGTTCGAGCCACTACCTTTGGACTCAAGGATTGTAAGTTCAAATCCAACCTCGAGCTGTAGTACCCTTGAGAAAAGTACTTGCACTAAATACAGCTGTATAAATGGCCTAATATGGAAAGTTGCTTTGGAGAAAAGCATTAAGTAAATTTAATATGAATGCTAATACGACAAATAATGTACCCGGTCAAGACCTTAAGAAATCCATTGTCATTTGCTCCCTAGAAATACATTAGGCCAGAATTCCCTGAAAATAGAGCTTAAATATAAGCAGCCACCTGGATTCTTCAAATATTTCTTTTCCCATTACGTTGCAGAAAGGACAAAGAAGACAATGCAAAAACTGTAGCTGGACATTAATGTAAGAGGAACAGGGGCCATTTCATAAATTTACTTAGTTGAAAAGATGACCTTTTAACTTGAAAGTACAAAGCTGAAGGACTTCAATTCCCCAGGAATGCCACTCATAGCAGCGTACCTGTTTTTCTTGGATTTTTAAAGGATGCTCCATTAACGTTATTTACGTTTCAGGTACTTTTTTAGGAAACAAACATAATACATTTTAGTGGTACTGAAATTAATGGTACTGAAAGTTCTAAGCTCTTTTCTTGAGTATGGCTGACTGCAGGGAAATGATAATGATCTATATCCCTCTGCACTGCAACATAACTTTTACTCACATCCAAACAAACTGAGAAGATTAACTAAAAAATGTTAAACAGAAAAGTCGACAGATGATGTAATACGAATAAAATAGAATTACAAAGCAAGGAACTGAGCTTCCAACTCCAAATGCCAGTTATAGCACAGCTAAAACTACATATGCGCTTAGGCAAGAGTATGAAAATATTGCTGGGGAACAGAAAAGCAATTTTTGGAGAATAACTATTCTTCCAGCAACTGGAAAAGTCATTAGAGTAAGGCTGAAAACAGCCATGCCAGAGGAATATGATCAGTAAACTTGTTTCAGATGGCTCGAAATCTGCACACGTCATACAATAATTACATTTCGTGGCTATGAGGCACAAAAACTGAAAGGAAGCCATCCATCTCGTGTAAAATCAAACGATGGAATTGAAAAATGCATAGAGTACATTTCATGCAACATTCTAAGATCAAAGCAGACAATTGATATGTATTTCTCCTTTTATCATTTTTGTTCTAAAGATACGCATGACTCTGATGGATTCTGGAAGTGATAAATAGTAGGAAGAAATACACTGACTGACCCCCAAGGTTGACAACTTACACTTTGCAAATGAAAACCCATCTGTTCAAGTTACCACATGCTGAAAAAGACAGATTTAGGAAGATTATAAAACATGGCACAATATTTGTAAAATAAATATTTTTTGTTTATGATGAAATGTGGACATGTGGGCAGTTACTGTTTGACCAAATACATTTGGTATTTTAAATACTCATTGTATGTTCTATGAGATGTACGTTGCTTTGGAGAAAAGCGTCTGCTAAATGAATAAATGTAAATACACAAACAAATCAGTTCTTCAAATTAATAAGAAAAATTACTCTTTCATCTTTCCAGTAACTGTATACAAAGAAATATATAAGTATATGGTGAAAGAAATCACATCAAATATCAAAATAATATTTAATTATCAAAAAATCTGACACTGATAAAGTTAATGAGGAAAGTTTAGAAAATTTTTCCAGACTTTTGTGAGATACTCTAATAAGAAAAATGTAACTACTGTTATTACAGACCAATGTGTATGTGTGTGAGTTAAAACTACTCTTGCACCCAGTTGTTCCTTGTGTAAATACTGTATTACACACAATAAGTAGCACAGACACAAACACAAGCATGATGGTTACCTTCTTCACTACAGAATTTTTCACCTAGGACAGTCCTATACAGTGAACATGTCAGCAATGCACAATATGTCATCATCTTAGCACACATTTAAATGTATATAACTGCACATTTATGTCCCCCAAAAATGGTACTATATGCCACATTGAAAGCTACACATTATTATTTCTTAAAACATTTTTGTTGAGGAAGCACGTTATTTAAGAGCTCGTGCTAGAAATTCTGTATTTCTATTTTGGACTTTTTAGATATTTAACATGAAGAAACTTTTTTTTTGTTACGCAGAACTTTCAAATACTCCAATGTGACAAAGATGTGAGACAATAGTACTGTGGGGAGGTTGTACACTGCCAGCTAGTAATGTGTCTGTTTTTCAGTTTCATAGCTACTGAAAATATTTCTTTATCCTTGCCTGTATACTTTGGAGAGCGCACAAAAAGAGGGAGGATAGAACGCTAATTCACCATGGATGATCACATAAAAGGATCCACCGAGTGTTCTCTTTGGATTTGGAGCAGCACGAACATAGTTAGTGCAGCCATACCAAAGGTTTCTATTGCTACTGGATTTGTTTAGCCTACTGGCTTACTGAACCAAAACATGACGACGCCTTTCATCCGTCGAAGAGAGAAACTGATAAATCACATAAGTAAAGCAGGAAACAGTATAATTATGGGCTCATCTGTTTCTTTTATTATTGCTGTGCTTTGTATTCACCAAAACGTCCAAAGTTACAGCTCCTACTAGAAACACTAATACATTGAACACCAAGGTTTCACAAAAACTTCTATTATAAAAGACAATCGATGCTAGCGTTAAAAAATTAAAACAAAATAAAACTACAATGGTTAGTTATAACAATCTATAAAACATAGTACAAAAGAATATAATTACCAATTGAATCTACAAGGGCATTTCATTTTTAGACCAGGAAAGCTAACATACCTGCATGAAATATTAATGTTATTCATGCTTCAGGGGCACCAAAGCTCACGGTAAGAGAGAACCAGAGCAATCAGTCTTGCCTTGCCTGGTTATGGCCTCCCTAGTCTTCAGGCATGACAAAATCTCTCATTTCAACATTCTCCTCCAGACATTTCTAGCAAAATCACCTTTTCTGCTCTCTGCTGGAAGTAAAACACTGGTACAGCTATTCTTTTGACAGTTTAAAAGAGACCTTTCACAACTCTTGTAGATTTGATATTCTAATGCTAAAATGCTGGACAGAATGGACTTATACTGTCTCATATATTTTCTTTCTTTTTTTTAAAAAAAAATCTTTTTAAAAGAAATCAGTTGCCATTTTAGTCTTCTATTATACTACTCTATTACAGTGAGCTGTTAAGGGCTTGTGCTGTTCTTGCTATCTTAACAAACCTCCATTAAAGATCCACAGAACTTTGTCAAAAACAGAACTTTGTCAACTGCCGGCCTTACAGTGATTTAACAACAGTGCAGCAGAGAAACAAGGTTAAAAACAAGGTAAGGCATCACATATTTAAGGCTGAAAAAGTACCACTTATGACTAATACAGTATTGTGAGCATGTCTGGATCTGTAAAGAAGACTGATTATATGTACCACTTATGATTACTCCAGTACTGAGCATATGTTTGGTTCTGCAAAGAGGACAGACCATTTTTAACTGTTTTGAAGAATGCAGAGCATTAACAGGCTGGTTGATGAAAAACAGCACAGGTTCCTTCCAGATACATGAAAAAACACACAATTTACAAGACATTTCAGAACAAAGAAAGGCCATTAGTATGGTGAAAAGATTTTATTAGTTCAAACTAAAATTGTCTCATTGAAAATGCTAACAGAACAGGAAATTTTGTTGCCATACTTTTAACAGTAGAAATAAGTGCCATGCCTACTTTTCCTGGCAGACTGATAATACAGGTGGTCCCTGATTTGCAATGGGGTTATGTTCCCCAAAACTCATCACAAGTCGAAAATATCGTAAGTCAAAAATGCATTTAATACACTTAATACACAACTTTGCGTGACAGAATGGGAGATGCAGATCGCTGTCGCTGCCCAGCATCACGAGAGAGTATCGCTCCACATATCGCTTGCCTGGGAAAAAAAAATCAAAATTCAAAGTACGGTTCCTACTAAATGTCTATCGCCAGCTCACCATAGTAAAGTCGGAAAAATTGCAAGTCGAACCATCGTAAATTGGGGACCACCTGTAGTGTCAATATATGCACACACTTTTATAAACTCTGAGCTAACAGAACAGTCAGTAGTAACTCATCTTGATTATTTAGTAAAGAGAATTGTATCAAATTGATTATAATGCCAATGTTTAACTTGCTCCTCAAAATGAGGGGGGAAAAAAACTGCTTTGCAGCTGAGTTTTTATTATTTTGGAGCAGAGCTCCTCTAATTGCAGGCAAATGTCTGAAAATAAAAGTGTTTTCAACCACCAAGCAAACAAGTACAGTCAGAGTAACACAGTTCCAGCAGCAGTACCTTTCCATTAATCATTACTATTTAACACTGGCAATACTAGCTGGCATATCTTCTGAAGTGGTACATCTCAGGACTGCCAGCCATTGGGATAGACAACTTGGGCATGCAAAGAACTGCACTTCTGATCTCTACTCACATTGCTATTTCAAAGTGAAAATTATAGAATCAACGAAGACATGGCTGTCTCTAAATTTTCTGAACATTTGGTTCTTTTTTCAGATAGAGAATGCCTTAGGAAGGGTTAGGAAGAGGGGAAAAAAAAAAACCGAGGCTATATTACACTTGAATAAGACAAAAAGGTACTCTGCAACCCTCAGCTCATGTCCATCAAAAGGTTTAGGCATGAAAAGGTAAAAGTATCTCTCTGGACACAACCCCCATGTACAAGAGAACTATTAGTTTCCTGGTGCCAAAGACAAAACAGAGTGCTCTGCACATCACTGTCAGTTCTCGCTCTAATTAAGATGGCACTCGAATGTCAAATCACAGAGCTTCAACCATCAACGCCAACCCACCACAGCTACGAATGCGCTAATCATCCACTCACCTTGCTGAATTATTCATTTATCTGATATATGTGAGCGATGGCAAAGGAACGAGTGATTTTAGATATGAAAGCAACGTTTAGGGTTCCCATTTTATCCATTATTATTCAGCTTAGGGTAAAAGGGTGTGATGCAATTTGCAGCCATGCAGTGGTACAGCAGTGCCTGGCAAACAGATGGAACTTCAATATACATCAGATTTTTAAGTGATGAAAAAGAAGTTGAAGCATATAAATGGAATTTAATTCTAAACAGGTAAAAATACAGTTGTAATAAAGTAAAAAAAAAAAAAAATGCTAAAACATAAAAATGCACACCAAAGGTATTCAAAAGCAATTAGTAAAAACTTATTTCAGAAATATAGAAAGCCCTGATATTCCGCTACACTGCCATTGAAAATCCTACTTATAAATTAACATGGTTATTGAAATTGGCAGCAATATTGATTTCTTTACTCTACTGGATATACTGAAAATGTGTGTTCATTTCAGCTAGCATAAAGGTCATATACTTTAAGGATTCATCTGTCTTTAGACAAGTGCCTTTCTGCATAATTAAGAGAACTCATGAACCTACACCTGGCTTGTGAGGGAAAAAAAAAAACAATAAAAAGTTAAAAAGAAAAATCACCAGCTGAACTGAGACATACTTCACGCTATATTTTCAACATGCTACAGCTGTGGTTCATAACTACAAAACGTTACAACAATTCCTGTCTGTCTGTCATCACAAATTATATTTTTCATGATTAGTCTACTTATGGAAAAATACTCTAGAATGTTTATACTAAATTTAAGCAATAAAATAAGATGTCTCTGAGATATCGTGCATAAGAATCTTAAGGTATGAACAGCCAGCTGTTGATGTCCTTCAGTAGACAGTGTTGTTGTTCAGAGTATGGGCTCCCTCTTCACCCAGGAGAAGATCAATCATTATTTTCTATAAAACAGTTTACGTATAGGCAAAACAAGGGTTGCTCCACTATGGAACTTGTCAATACAGATTAACAGTACGGTACTAAAGACACAGAGAGAAAGGGCAAGAGACATGGCGAGAGGGGAGAAAGAATAACAGACAAAAAAACAGAGAACAGGAGGCCAAGCAGCACTATACAAATCAAAATCTGTTAAAAGCCTCCCATGTTTTATAGCCTGGTCTTCTTGAAGCCCTACTTTCTATGCCAAATCCAGACTTTAAAGGAAATTCTTGTGTAATATGATTTACGGCCCTTAATGCTGAAAGTGAATAGGTAACAACGTATTGAAAGAGCAAAATGTTCTCCCCTGGTGAGAATACAGCTGAATAATTAAACTCGAGGTGATTAATATTTCAGAGGGTCTTGCCCCTTCAGGTTTTAAACTCCATTTTGTTCCTTGAGACTACTAAAAAAAACCTTTCTACCAGTTCCTGAACAAACCTGTCCTGCTTAATCACCATTGTGTAATGTCAGGAATTTCATCCATTAGACTACTGTTAATGGAGCCCTATGCACCATGGTATTAGTTACTCCTACATATGCGTACTACCTAATTAACTTAGTGTTGTGAAATACAGAAATCCAACATATATCCAAAGAGAGCAGTTTGCCGTTGCAGTATGAAGTGTATAAAAAGAGTTTTTGTTTTGCTTCCTCAAGGGTCACAGATTTTTGTTTTTATTTAAAATAACGCACCAACGATGGTTGCTAGATCATTCAGGCAATGAAACTGCATGTATTCATATTTATATGGTCCATCATATCCAAAAATCTCAACATAAAGTTCACACAAGACTACAGTGCAGACATAAGTTTAAGACCACATGTTTTCATACTGTATACCAACAGAGAAATTTGAAATTGTGTGAAACTTCAGTGAGTGCTGTAGATATATACATTTGAATTATATGTTTCAGCAAACAAGGTGTTTTCATACAATAATGTTAATGAATTTTTGTAGCACTGTATTTTTAGCTGTTTTAAATAAAATGCCATTTATGAGCCTCAACTTCTTTTTCATCGTGAAAAATTTGCTGTATATTGAAGTTCTACCTGTTTGCCAGGCACTGCTGTACCACTGCTTGACTGGAAATTGTATAACACCTTTTGCCCTAAGCTGAATATTAATGGATAAAATGTGAACCCTAAACGTTGCTTTCATATCTTTTTTCGTAATTCAATCCTACACTTAATAGGAATTGTCCACAAGTTCAAAAACACACGTGTGCACACAAGACGGCAACACAGTGGCACAGCAAACAGTGGTGCGAGAGGATGTGGGTTCGATCCCCACTCAGTCTGTGTGGAGTTTGCATGTTCTCCTTGTATCTGGCATACTGTTTAGGTGGATTGGTGACTATAAAGTCACCCATAGTGAGTGTGGGGGTGTGTGTGTGTGTGTGTGTGTGTGAGTGACAGAGAGAAAGCGTGTTTCACTGGCGTATGGATGAATGATTCACTGTAAGTCACCTAGGGTGAATAAGGTGTGGACTAAATACTACAACATAGTGTTCACTTGACGTGGCTTTGGAGAAAAGTGTCTGCTAAACGAGTAAATGTAAGACACAGCGGTCCAATGCTTCTCCTATAACCTCTGAAAACAGACAAAGTGAGTTTGTGCATTACGATAGACACCTACCTGCAGAAAGGCAGCAGCTGCAACAAGGTCTCCTTAGTAGGCTGGGCTGAGAACTGGGGCAGAGTCTGGACCAGCTTGTTCATGACCATACGCAAGTAGCACTGCAACTGTTTGCGCCGTTCCTCCACAAATTTAGCATCCTGAATGCAAAAAGACAAAGAAGGCCACATGTCACGAAAACACTCACAGTGAGATTAGGAATACCTAACAGTATCCTACAAAGGCTGCTGGAATAGTTGGAACATCACACAGTCATGCTATGGTGTTGAGATTTTCCTACAGAGTCATCATGAGCAGAAGACAATATGCCCTGAGCGCCCTCCTCCTTTCCTGCAGTACAACACAGCATGTATTTGAGCCATCCTGATACTGGCATTGCCAATAGAAGGAAGGAAAAAAAAAAAACAAAAAAAACAAATTACTTTAAAAAAGGCCAGCTGTCATAGAGAACAACAAAACTGAATGCTTTTATAAAAGCTATAACTTTTCATGCATAAATTTTCTCTCCAAATTTCATACTTCCTGTAATTTACATTCTGTGGCCCACAATCTTTTCTCCTGTGCAATTAAAGAGACTGTATAACACAAATTGGCTGGTATGCCCATACTATTAAAGCAAAAAATGGTTATATTTTATATGAAAATATATGTTTAAAAGACTTTATTGTTGATCCTGATGTAGAAATGCACAATGGCAGTTTATTTTCTGTTTTCACTTTAAACCATATACTACATGAGCCATTATTCCTCTTCTGCCAATAACTCTAACCAGGTGTCCCTTTTCAAATCTAGACTCCAGCAGCTACAATCTCATTCAGTTGAGTTGTTGTTTCATAAAATGTGGCTAGCTTCATCACTTTACAGGACAAAGAACTGTTGTCAAGCAAACAGTATGTAAGGCAGCACAAAAAAGATGCCTGAACATCAACAAAAATTGCAGATTTGCTTAGACTCCTAATTCAAATGGATATTGTGTGTAAGAACTATGCTATAAACTGTATTTACACCCTTCTTGATCATTGTCTTAAATGACACAGTAAGTGGGATGTGGGATGTGCGCGCACACACACACACACACACACACACACACACACACAGAAGCAGGCTGATAAGATGTGTAGCACAGAGATTAGATAAGTATCTGCTGCTACACACGTACTGAAATAACAAGGTATCTTCAGACTAAAGTGAGACCTCCCTGATCATCTGTCATGAAGGCCTGGAAGACTTTTTTTTTTTAAAAAAAGAAAAAAAAATTACTGACATCTTCCTCAAACCTGACCGAGACAGGCAATCTCATTTAGCAGGGGAAGAAAAAGACAGAGTGGAATTAGATCAGGGAATCCAGCGTAAGAGGAGCCTTTCAATGTAGTTCTGCTTGGTCAGCCTAAACAGAAGTGACATGGGCGAGAGGTGCGAATTAATCAATCTACCTAGATTGTTATTAAGATGGCAGTGCAACAGAGCTACAGGTTTAACGCCAGTTCTCCTCTGTGTTGTGCTGCAGTCTAATGGCCAGGCCGGTACACAAGTGACAGGGCTTGGCATTGACTGGTCATTTTGCTGCTGCTGTGTTCATTAAAGCAAAGGAGCTGTATGTGCACAATGAAGCCAGCATATGGACTGGTAACGAAATGATGACGCACGTAGCGTGGGTTAAAACCACCGTGTCGCACTTGCCAAGACTGATACATCTGTCAAGTATTTTTCCACCTCTCAGTGGCTGGATGTATTACTGCATTGTCATTTCAAATTTCTCTTATTGTGCCCTGCAGTGATTTGTATAGTACAAATAATAGTGCAATGTTGATGTACATGACAAAGGAACTATTGCAGTTGTTTAAGATTTCGGATGTCTGCCCAAGATCTAGGCTGTTGAGTGTACTTTCAGATCACGGATGCACTTGCCAAAGCCAATTTAATGGTTTGTCTTCTTACACTAAATGCTCCTGCAGTCATTAAAAGTTTCAAAGAGTATACATCTTACTACACTACTGTTTTTCACAACTAAAAAGAAAACAAAACAATACTCAAGTAGAACAATGATAGAAATTCCTTCACATTTTTATTTTTGGGAGTGAAAATGATTTCTCCATGGAACAAATGATCTCCGGTTGGTACACGAGCATGGCTCCCTTATGTAAGATATATGTATTAATCAGAAGTACAAAAACTGCATAATATGGTCTTTAGAAAGGACATCAGTATGAGTCCAACAAGCTGTGATGTCAAAAAACAGGCAAGGTGGGCAACAGCAAGAAATTAGCTACTATTATTCTTGATTTCCTTTTTTTCAACAGCAGTTATCAGTGTGAAGATACTTAAGACATTAGTATGACTATAAGACAAAAAAAAAAAAAAAACACTGAGGTGTCCAAAACTGAACTGATCAAGCTAAGAATCAAGCTGAAACATTTGTTTATATTTCTTTTTTCAAGCAATATGTCAGGTCGGAGTCTCCATATGATTTCTGACACACGGCGTGTAGCTTCTCCCATCTATATGCAAAATAAACTTCCTTTCATGCCTGTTGACATCTGCACAAGCTCAGTTTTCATTTTGTACACTGCCGAATTTCCGAAAATCCTTAGCAACCTATCATTCATTTGCATACTTGGTAACTTTTTGAAACGCTTTTTTTTTTTTTTTTTTTAAAGTGCATACGTTTAAGCCTTAAACCAAAATTCACAATATAAGGATATAATTTCTGTAGAAGTACAACAGCAGCATGGATTATTTATTTTATCAGCATTATTAATGAAGCCTTTTTAATTACTCCAATGAATAATTATTTCAATGTGCATTTACAGATTAATGCAGGATGGCTTCAAAAGAGTTCCCTTGAACAACTGACACTTAAGTTATGCCATCCAGAAATGGCTTTTTTTGCAATTATATGTAAGATGTTTTTGGTCCCATTGATAAGTTTTCAAAAAAGCTTTACTGTGCAAGCTTGCAATAGTAAGGATGATTAACTGTAGTTTCATATCCAATTTCTAAACTTCATGTCCATGTGCAAAATTTTCCTTTTTTAAAGCATTTTGTTCAGAAGATTCTTCTTGTTCTATAATTTAGATGGAGTCAAAATGGTATTTACAGCAATCTCACAAAGCTGTGAAAAGGAAATGCTTTCCTACAGCAACACAAAAAATTTGAAACAGGGTAATACTTTGGTTGTAGAAAGAGATCATTCAGTATCAAACACTGGATTATTAATCATTACATTAGTCAGGCTCTGGCACCTTAGCTTCTTTGGACTGCTTCCACTCATCACCACCTTTAATACATCCCTTATGAAGCACTGAAGGAAATTAAATTATGATTACAGTAAAGTACAGGAAACATGTAAAGCACCTTTACTAGTCTATCACGGAAGTATTAACTCTAGTGCCTCCGCACTAAATCCATACTCTTTGTGGAGAGAGAGGGGACACTGAAATATACTCAGAGTGCATAAAAAAAGTTGGAGGTAGTAGAAGAACTTCAGAGCTCTGAAACGAGTGGATTCTTCACTCACAAAAGATCCAAAAATCAGATGTCTGCAGGTTCTTGGTTTTCACTCTGGTGGAATGAGCTCCCTGTCTCACACAGAGCTGCTCAGTCCCTTTCAGCATTCAAAAGGGTGTCACAGCCCATCTCTTTCAGATCTGCTTGTCAAATGGCTCCATAAACCTGCATCATACCCATGCCATGATCACCTCTGTATTCTGTTTTTTGTTACTTGCAGATATTTTATGCACTTGCCAATTCTATGTCCTTGCCGATTTCTAGCAAAAGATTACCTTATTTTTCAGCTATCTCCATCAAAGTGCCGAACAACTCCTTGAAGATGCCACAAAAACCGGTTCAGACTGAAAGGCATTCAATCACAACAATTACAGTAAGATTATTTAAAATCACTAGTCAGCCTAATGAAAGTACTATTTACAAAACCTCATAGCATGTGATAGATTAGACAAACTCGACAAGAAGACAATCCATATTGTCCATAAGGGCAGCTGGTAGCGTAGTGGATAGAGCTGCTGAATTTGGATCTGAAGATTGTCGGTTTGGATGTCATCTACTACTGTTTTGGAGAAAAGCATTAGCTAAATGAATAATAAATGCAAAGATTGTTTTAAGGATGTCACATTTCAAGGGGCTTTTTCTGTTTTTCATTACTACACACCCAAAAGCATGTCAGGTTTCTTGGTTGCACAAGAAAGATATCTAAGAAATACCAGTGGATCTTGATCCAGCACAGTTGACAGTCATTTCCACGGTGCCAGCAGCCAAACTTGCTGTAATAGGGTTTCTTTTAAACTCTGTGTGAGACTGAATTACCTTCTTCTGCCCTCCTCATTGCTGGTATCAAGTCTGTTCCACAGGCTGAAGTCCATGCTCTGCTACAACCAGGCTTATTAACCTCCCTGGCACTGAAGTGCAAGTTAGTTCACTCCATAATACAGACACACAAAAACACATATTCTGAAATGTTTAGATTCCAGTCTACAAAGGTTGCAGAGTTGAATACCATAAATTCAATTCATTTATTTTTTTACAGCGCTCTTCTCACGCAGTGACACAGAATGCTCTACACAGGCACAGGGCAAAAGAACTGTGTTCCTAGAAATGCTAAAACAGATATACTCACTATGAAGATATGAATTTGAAGATATGAAGAACAGTCAGGTAATAAAAGGACATTCTTATTAAAATGTGCATATGTATCATCCTGGTTTCAATATCATAAGGGAAGTGCATTAATGCATACTGTTACAAAATACACAAAAACATTTACTCAACACCCCCCCCCCCCAAAGCAACTTACAATGATAAGGCATGTACAACTATTTGGCCATTTATAGAGCTGGGTAATTTCACTAGAGCAATTTAGGGTAAGCGCCATTCTCAAGGGTACTACAGCAGGAGTTGGGAATCAAACCTGCAGCCTTTGGGTCCCAAGGCAGTAGCTCTTACCACTACACTACCAGCTGCACACTACCAGAAATGCAGTTTTGACATTGCTCATTAGACACGCTCAGACAGTCAGTACATTGGTGATTGGTTGGACAAAGGTTTCTGAGATCAAACTGAAAGCAATGGACCCTCAGAACATGTGTTGAGCAATAAAGGTAAGGGGTGAAGGGACAAAAAATGAGAGTAAATGACTAAAACTCCAGTCAACAGTCAAAACTGTGGAAAAACTCAGTAGTGTGACAGTTCTCTACAGGACTTTTCAGTGCAACACTGAAATTACAGTATAATGAAGGACAATGAGCAATCCATGAAATGCATACTCTTGGTTTTCACCGAGATCATAGTGCAGTACTAAATTACATGACTGCTGTAAGGGATATTCTTAATGTTTATTAGACTTTTGTGAGCTGATATCTTCATCAAAGGCTAAATGCTCCGTAACCTAAACAATTTTTTCAATGATTAACCCATTTATACAGCAGGGTATTCTTACTGGAGCATTTCTGTGGAAGTACTATGCTCAAGGGTAGTGTAGCAGGAGCAGGGATTTAAACCTCAAACCTTCTTACCCACTGTGCCAGTTTCTGGCCCACTAGTAATGTTTACGATACAGCAGGCTGTTTGAAAAGTATTCAGACCGTGTTCGTACACAGAAGTTAATTCAAAAGAAGAGTGTTAGAAACAGTCCTCAGACACAAGGGACTAAAAAGAGATACCACGAATAAACGTTTAAGCAGTCTACCAAAAGTCAAGAGTAGCTATGAGCGCTGCTTTAATTCATTAAGTTTTCAGAAAGGTGCAGACAGCTCTTTGCGGTAAGGAGCAGTACTGTGATCTACCATTCAGACACAGGAATGCTGGAAATGCTCCATGTGTGCATTGACACGTGCCACTCCTAACCAGAAGTGGGCAGAAAAAAGACAACTACAAGAACTGAGCGGAGCTGATAAATACATCAGTGAAAAATTACTACCCATGAGAAGATGCCTTTAGCAAAGCATCCAGTCCATCCCACAGGCAGAGCTCACCGTCTTGTTTAGCAAGCCTCCTGTCCTCGTTTGTTCCCTGCCTCCTCTTCTCAGCCAGCTCAGTAACTCCTTGTTAAGTCGTCCATCTGAGCCCGAGGCATCAGTGTATATAAAAGCGGAATTCAGCACTCATTTCATTCCCCCATCTTCACTGTTTCTTTGCGGTTAAAATGAACTTTGGGAAATAAAAGCAGTGATATTTTTCCAGGTAATGCACATTGGAAGCTATTGGATTCCCACATCTCGGCGTTTGCAGGTTGGTGACATTCATCACAGAAAGTGTCAGTTATTACAAATAATTTGCCAAGATAGAAGAAGTGGTAAGTGAAAAAGTAAGGCTATATATACAGATGAAACTCAAACTCTGCGACGTAAGCTCTGTAATGCATTTTCCATAGCTTGAAATTCCATTTCTGTGGAGGCTTAAATTCACTGAATTAGAGAAGAAAAATGCAATGTGCACAGGGCTTCTGGCTTCTGTGCATTACCAATAATTTAAAATGATAAATTATCCTAAACATCCATATTATAATGAAAGAATCTAAGACTGGTTGGGGTGGGGAAGTTAATATTTTCTGAGATTTTTTTTATTCTGTTTGCTGGTATACAGTATGTGTTGGTATGAGTGCATAATTCTAAGCCAACGACACAATACAGGAAAAGTCCCACCAACTTCAGCAAAGGTTATGTTGGAGATGGACAAGAAAAGTCAGAAAATTGGTTTGTGGGGGGGAGGAAAATTGCTGAAGTTGCCCAATTCTGATTTCTGAGCTCAACGCATGACCCGGCATTGGACAAGCGGTTATAACTGAGGAATGGACGGAAGTGTTAAAGAGTCTGTTTCTTCTCTTTTTTTAATTTAAGCTTAAACTAAGGTTTTCACAGAGCCTAATAAACACAGGGAAATCATATTACATAACTTTTATTCATTGTGAATTTGTGGGAAAACTGACATTGGAGTGACAAAAAAAAAAAAGAGTTTGAAAAACACTTCCCCATTGTATTCATAAAGCAATAATTCAAGGTAGATGCAAATAATCGGCCATGTCTCAACATAACTTCCAGTAGCTTTATTAAGTCAAGAATTTCAGTATTATAGTCAATAGTATAACGTTATGTTCATGCAACTCAAAAAAATTAGCTGTACAAGGCTGTTTCCACAAATAACCAGGACACCACAAGTCCACAGCATGATGCGTCTTCACTGACAGAACTGGCTCCTACACCACTGCACATTTCTATTGTTTAGTTTTTGACATCACTGATGGATTTCAACAGTCTATTAATTTATGTTACTGAAACAAAAACTGAAAAAGATCAATTCATCTCTAATTCATCTCTAATAACTTCCTACTCAATGTGGCTTTCAAGGGAGCTGATTGGGTGTTCAGATTCAAGTAGTGAGCTTGCAAAACAGAATGCGCTTCCATTAGTATCTGTTCGTACAGTTTGATGTAGTTTGCAGACGAATGGGCATCACGGTAACAGTAAGCAGAGTGCAAGCTGTAGCTGTCAGTAACCACTTTCAGTATACAATTTAACTGGGTCAAGCGTGTGCTTAGACACAGGCTCCATTGGTTGCATGCTTGTTTTTGGAAGCTCTTCAGGACCAGCAGGAAGCAAGGTTTTGTTCTCAGCATGGAAAGCTTTGGTTCTGCAAAGATCTGAATATCTAACAGACATAACTGCCAGGCTACAAGCAGAATGCAGATAAAGTGATACAATTCTAAATAACAGTTCTAACTTAAGTAGTATACTGGGAGAGTATCAACTGTTTCAAAGAATCTTGCACGGTGTTTTATTTTTACTATTTTTTTTTCGAGAATATAGGTTAAGTAATTCTGCTCAAGGGTACTACAAGAAGGCCCTTCATGGGATGGGAACCATCTGGTACCAGTTCACATCCTTAATCACTACACTGTTTGCTGCCTTGGCTTGCTAATACATGAAATATGTTGTTTGCATGCATCTTATTTAACTAGATATTAGGTTTGGGAGGGAAAAACTATATTTTTTTCCTCTCATAACCTTGTGTCAACACTGTGAGAGAGAGAGAGAGAGAGAGAGAGAGAGAGAGAGAGAGAGAGAGAGAGAGAGAGAGAGAGAGAGAGAGAGAGAGAGAGAGAGAGAGAGAGAGAGAGAGAGAGAGAGAGAGAGAGAGAGAGATGGGCGGTACAGTGGTGCAGCAGGAAGCACCGCTGACTCACAGCCCCTGGGTGGTGTGCATGCAGGTGGGTTCAATCCCTGCTCAGTGGGCATGAAGTATGTATGTTCTCCCTGTGTTTTCGTGCACTTCCTCCCATAGCCCAAAGACATGCTATCAAGTGAACATGTGACTCGAAATGACTCTTTATGTGAGTGCATGAGAGCGTGTGTTTCCCTAGTGTATAAATGAGTGATTTACTAAGTAGTGTACTGTAGTCTATGTAGCATTATACGTCACCTTGGGTAAAAAGGTGTGGGCTAAATACTACTAAGTGTTCATTGGAAGTTGCTTTGGAAAAAACATCTGTTAAATGAATAAATTTAAAAGATTTTTTTCAGTTTGGTGATAGTATTTGTACTATTATTAACACTGTGGTGATAGTAATACATTTTGTCCTAAATTGCTTGAATTGCACATTTCAAATCACATTAAAGTGAACACATTAGCTGCAGAACTTTGAAGTTTTTGATTTTGTTAAATGGAAATGGGAGGGAGGGACTTTTTGCAGTTAGAGAAACTGCTTCAGGTGTAATTTTTTCCTTACAAATAAGCCATTTATTTCATTATTTAAGAAACTTAAATAAATAAGATTAATTTAGACCAACGCCCAAGAACTACAGTGTTTGTGTTCATTGTAATCAAAGATATGGTCAAAAAAGAAAATTGCTTATGTTTTCATCAATAAATATTCAAGATTTGATTAAGGCCATTCATTTAATGAACTACTCAGTCTAGATCAGTTTCAATAAAAACCAATATTCATAATGCAGAGAACCGCCAAGACCTGGTATCGCCAGTACAGACAACCTGTGATGAGATGCTTAGTAGCAAATTACATTTGAAAAATTAAAAACAAGTTCAAAGTAAAAATGACCGAAGTACTGAAGCTTTTTAATAAGTCTTGTGTCTTTTAATTATGTCTTAATTATGTCCTTAGTAATATGACTCAACCATTTTCCACATTCAAATTGAAAAACAATGTAGTATCTGAATACGCTGCAAAATTGAATTGCAAAACCTTGAAGAGTACTTCATGAAAAATCATACAACTACAGAATCATGACATGAGTGCTACAATGCCATTGTATTGCGAGACTCTCATGGCAACTAGCTATACCCTGGCAATTTATGTAACTTTCTCTCAGTTTTAATAACTAAGGTTTACCACATAATTTAATTGGACATTTTTGCCCATAGTCTACTAATAACCTGTGCAAAATACATTCTGCAGTTCTTGATGACAAAATGCATTTGTAAAAATCTGTTACTATATATGCAAAAAATAACGCGGATATTGGAAGCTTTCTCAAACTAACGCAATCCATCCAGGTCCAGGGAGGGCTTTAATGAATTGCTCCACTATAGCCCGGTGAGAGGGGGAAAGAAAAACTACAGATTACAGACACATTCATCCCCCACACATTATGGTCATGAACAACGAATAATCGGTATGCTATCTCGTCAAAACATATACCATTTTGTCATACAATGAGTTTACACTGTAAATTCAATACAACATTTTTGCATATTACACAATCATTCCACTTCCACAGATTCGCTTTGTGCAATCCTTGTCGTCTCTCATTTGTATGTTGCTTTTGGAGAACAGTGTCCAAATGACTAAATATAAATGTGATCATGACAAAGGTGCAACAGGCAGTACAACTCTACACGCAAAGGGTGAATGACAACACAACACCCATCTCTTTTTATCGGTTCAGAGTAGTCATTCAATGCAGCAAAATAACATGGAACAAAAACTTTTGGGAACATTTTGAAAAAATTATAGAGCACAGTTAATTCAACAATATACAGAATCTTAATTATGCTTAGTTTAAGACAACGTGGGAGAAGAATATCTGGTCGTATTGAGAAACATTTGAAAAAGTAGATTCATTATTATTATTATTATGAAAATGTCTCTGTCCAGCGTAACATACATCATGTCTCATACCTTCTACTTCAGTGAAAAACTGTGCACTATCACAACACTGTACCAGACAGGCAGTTATTTAATGAATGAATGAAGGACATTAAAAAACACGCTACAAACAATACTTTTTATTACAATTATTATTAAATATGTTGGTGCTGTCACCGTCATGCATAAAAAAAATACCTTATATTTTGGTTTTCTGATTCATGTCACAGGCATTATTCATCCAGGAACCTACAGTATTTTATTCCCCCTCACAGGACTGGTAATTCTATCCCGTTACAACGGGGAATTCGCCGGGGTGATTTCAAGGAAAAAATTAACCACGTTAGGCGAGGGATCGGTCTACTTACGCAAAAAAACATTACAATTACATAAGGATTAAATTTGTTAAGAACTACGACCACTTGACTCAGGAGCTTACATTTATTCATTTAAGTGACAGCTTTTCTCTAAAGTGACTTACAATGTCAAGGATACAATTGTTGTTGTTGCAATCTTACAATTATTTACCCATTTATACAGCTGGGTAATTTTACTGGAGCAATTTTTATGGTAAGTACCTTGCTCAAGTGTACTATAGCCGGAGGTGGGGGATCGAACCTGCAACCTTTAGGTCCAAAGGCAGTAACTACAACCACTACGCTACCAGCTGTAATCCATAAAACAAGCATGGGAAAAAGTAAACAACAGAGGAAAGAGCGTGAGCTGGGTATGAATCATTTAATATCACCCATAATCTAAAATGAGGCAATGTACAAATTTTTAGGCTACATTTTCCTCTCTGCGAAGAAAAGTTTTAAGAGGTATAATTCTAAAACAGATTAATGCCCATACATCAGACATACAAGCAACGGCTGTATTGAGCTACACATTGAAAACACCACCATAGTTTATCAGTTCATATTTTGTAACCAAAAAAAAATAATCACCACATGAAAGATATTTAATACTAAACCATTCTTAAAAAGCAGAAACATTTACATTTATCTATTTAAAAATAGGGGGGCACGGTGGCGCAGTGGGTTGGACCATGGTCCTGCTCTCCGGTGGGTCTGGGGTTCAAGTCCTGCTTGGGGTGCCTTGCGACGGACTGGCGTCCCGTCCTCGGTGTGTCCCCTCCCCCTCCGGCCTTGCGCCCTGTGTTACCGGGTGGGCTCTGGTTCCCCGTGACCCCGTATGGGACAAGCGGTTCTGAAAATGTGTGTGTGTGTGTGTGTGTGTGTATTTAAAAATAAAATGTAATATTTTTCAAAAAGCTCAGAGCATGTTATTTTATCCCACAAAGAATTATCTTAGGATAAGGCCTGTAAATGGACAGCGATTTAAAATGAAACTAAAGTGAAATGATAAACTGTATAAATTCAGAGAAAAAGTTTTCATCAGCAACAGGAAAGTGCTGAAATTTGTAAAATTTCCCAACCTTGAGTACGAGTGACCTGCTTGGCTTTTGAAGAAACCGAGGATGACTTTCCGATGTTAACGTTTCGGCTAAACAATAACAACGAACTTAGTAACAGACAGACTAATCTCTCAGTAGAGACACGCAGGCCCCTTTGATGTCATCATCCTCCTGTCCAAAGTAGTCCGCCTCGATTCGTGAGGCACGCCGAGAAACAGTTAGCATGTTTTCTGCACGAGCCCTTGACTAATCAGCTGTTTACGAGCTGTCAGGATAAGTGAGCACAGAGGGGCCGGACACGGAGTTGACGGGCAGTGCTGCGGACCGCGATAAACTGGCAACATTAGGAAGTCGGCATTAGAACCCCATCTTTGTGTTGTCAGAAAGGATGATAATACTAAAAGGTGGATACCTAACACTGTCTCTTTACTGCACATGATTTCCATGGAAATATGAAAGCAAAGGGTCACTGTGTTAAGAACTGTAAGAAACTTGAATAAATGGCTGCCAATATTAAGATAAACACATTATCACTGCAGTTAAGGGCATTACTGTTTCCAGGGTACTTCACGGCTTGCATGTGTCAAATAAATATTTCATTCATGATCAAGAGCTCTATGACACAATATTTTAAAGAACCATGAAAGACTCCTTGGTCTCTAATTACTTTTGTCCTCAAATGTCAGTGATGAAGATCGGCAAGACAGAGATCAGCAAGCTCTTAAGCCCAGATCTTGTATGACAGCTTCCGTTTCATCCCTGAGAAAGGCACCACTTTCCGTGGCACAGCATGGTGATTGATGGGTTTTTTTTTTTTTCTATGCTCCATTTTTCCTGCCCCTGCTCTATGAACACATAATAGGTCATCATTTTCATTCCTCCTCCATTATTCTCATGGCATGTAACAGAAACGTGCAAGAAAACATACTCTAGAGGCAGTATTTAGAACTAGACACAATCACAGCCCATTTAACATTATATGCGATCAATGAACTCACACTTTCAAGACTACGCCATTTTGGCCATGTTCACTAATGAATACTTTGGAATACTTCCAGGGGTGGGCGTGGCCACGTTCCTGCATGCTGCAAATATCGCAGGTTTTCTTTTTTCTTTTTTTTTAAAAAAAAAAAACTCATTTTGCAACATATTACCATTTCCCAGGTGTTTAACTACAGTTATACCAGTCATAGGGCTTCACATCAACGGAGAAGTACAGTTAACGGTTGATCTTTGTTCCCTCACCTGGACGTTAACCAGGCAATGATGGTATTCTTTCAGCCAGCCGTGGGTAATACAATACATATTTAAATTCTAAGTTGAGATGAAAAGGACAACAGATTAAAGGTCACTGACAGGAGGTACACATAACTCATTTAAATATTTAAAAGTACTTGGTACACTTTATATTTATCCATTTAGCAGATGTTTTTCTCCAAAACAATGTACAGCAGAAGTGATTTAAGTATAAAGAATGTAAAACTTCAAAGTCATTGTACAAACAATTTCTTCACAATAAAAACCTCTTGTATCAATATCAGTGTTTTGCTTTTCTGGAAAAGAGTTCTATGTCCATAAATTGTCTAAGTATGGTACTGCTGATTTTGTGTATGCACTACAGCAAAAATAGGTAACTATGAATCAGCGCATGTGTACAAATATAAAATCAAAGTAATTCTAGTTAGGGGTGCCTTAAATCATTATAAAACAAAGAATACAAAATGACTCATTTTAATAAAAAAGTAAGGAAAATTGTAAGACATTTGCCTTTTTGCACAAAATTTTATGGGCCTTCATTTTTGGATTGATTGAGTGTGCCTGGCCATTCATCAGCATTCCTTCAGTTACCATTAATTTACAGTGCACTCATGTAAATGAGCTTGTGTAGCAATAGCCTAGGTACATACTGTGCAATAACCACTGAGGAAATCAACCAGCAACAGAGTTAGTGTGTTTTGACAGAGAAGCTTCACAAAATTGTTAAAAGGCTGCAGTACAAAAGACTGAACACCATGAGCCCAGAAGTTATGAGACTAGCGTTTTTGTTTTTCTAGGATTCATTTTTCCAGACATATAGGTTAAACAATGTCCAGTTCATATCCAACACACTTGTATTAAAGTCAAGGCTATCGTATGTAAACTGAAAATGTCACCTGTTCCAACACCTTAGCGTGCCTACAGAGCAAATCCATGCTCTTCCTTTCAAGATGGAAAAACAAACTAGAAAAAGAACTTTTTACTTAGAGGGCTGCTCTTCACCTGACAAAAGCATAACAATGCCATCCCTGCAAAATGCTTCTTATGAGCAGCAAAAAAGCAAACCAGAGGAAATAATGATAGCATAAGAAACAACATGACAGCAAAGCGATTACGAGCAAAATCCATGCTGCCATCAAATCCCTGGTGCTTCTCGTTTTGACTTTAAAAACCCATTTTCTTTCTCAGTTGCTTTCTCGCTTTAATATTGCCCTTCAGGCGCCGGAGTTAGAATTCTCTGCTTGTCAAAGTTTCTCTTAAACTTCTCGAGCTACATTAGTTCCGCAATCAGGGGCTGTTTGAGGCAGCTGAAAATAAACTGTACACCACGCAAGCCTTCGCTTTTGGTAACAGTAAAGGAACCGAGATGTCCCTCAACTCGCAATTGAGATAAACCATACACACACAAACACACACACTTGACACCTGCGCACTTCAACACGTTGCATTGAATGTAACAATAAGATGATTACATTATTCTTTACAAGCTAGTAAAATATCACACTGCTCTACTACATAAGTAAAAGTTTATCTGAAAAGTCTAGGAAGAAAATGTTTAACCTATATTACACATATTAAACCTACTTTCAAGATCTACTGTAAAAACAACAATTTTTTAATTAAACACCTTGGTGTAGAAGTTTAAATAATAATTGATTTTAAAAAACAACAGCTAAATCCTTCACCTAGTCCAAAACCTGGTCTGGACTCCGATCATATTCAGAGACTGTGTTAAGTAACAGTGAAAACCAGGAAAAAACAAAAAAGCAGTTCACAGATCTATCCTGTACATGTCAGTTTTGGTCCCAGATACTTTCTTTTCCCTGAGCTTAACTGGGATCTTCAAATGAACTGTCAATGTGGCTTGACATCTACTTTGTGAGCCATTCTCCTAAGTGTGATTAAACTGATAAAATGGCATATGCTCAAGTTTGTTTGAGCCTCTAAATGAGTCAAAAGTTTGAGTACACTTTCAGATAACTAATTTTTCTATTTTTTCCCCCCCACAAGCCCTTTGGTTTACAAGTTTTATCAGGTAACAAGGAACCATGGCTCCTCAGCTCTTCTACAGCAGTAACCAGAGGTCACCTGCTTTGACTTCACTTTTCTGTTAACTTCAACCCATAGAGCAAAGGTTGAACAAGTGAACAGACACTGTTCAGCAGTACTGTTTAAAGCACCGTGCTTCTAGCTAAGGACCACCACCACCACCACAGAACCACAAGCATACTGAATCTCAGGTAGAAAATGTCCTGGGAGACAACGTGAGAATGAAACACAAGGTCTTTCATTAAGATGGAGGAGAAACTGAAAAATGCCTACGAACATGTTTCTGAACGCGGTACATCCATCTTGCAATATGCCAGCACCACTTCTCATTCCTATAGGGATCAGCCTACGTTTGGGACAGGATTTTGGTCTGCAGGTATTGGCCGTGGAAAGGTCGTATGAGATCTGGATGCCCGCCATTGGGTCGCATACATTACACTCAATTAACAATGTGATATATCACCTGCTATTTGTTAGTCCTTGAAGAAAAATCAACCCTCCAAGTTTATTATTTCAAACACAGAAAAAATTCTCTGGTCAGTGTAACATTGCTGTCAGAAGATTAACAGCAGAACAATAGAACTCTGGGTTGGCAATGGACTATGAACCCAGTGTCAGAGTGTAAACAAACAAAGGAAATAGGCAACACCGAATTTAATTGTAAAGTTAAGACTTAATAATTAAAGTCTTTGACATGAAAAAAGCTGTTAGCTTACGTCGTATCTCATGCAGCAAAACACAGAGCATAGCTACAAGTACTGAGGTGTTGTTCAGAGACCCTTTCAAAAAACAATGCCCTTCAAAAAGTGTCCACTGGGCACAGCATAGGTTTACCACCGTATGTTTCATTTTCCCATGCAACTGCAACTGGCAAAATACCATTCAAAGACAAAAAAAGATTGGGCTTATTTACAATAAACCAAATAAGACTTGAGGAGGCCAGCTGGCCGTTACAGAAGGACCCCATGCTGACTGAAAATGATGACCAACCACCATGATGGACGTGACATACCTTGCTGAACTGGGAAATCACACTACCATACAGCAATGATGCCATTGCTACCTGTGATCTGATTTAGAAGTCCTATTTAATCTAGAATGTCCAGGAAGGGTGGGGAGCCACTGGCACTTCGACCCCCGAGGATTTTTTTTTCCTCTTGCGACTTTCAGTTGGAGTTTTTTTGTTCCTTTCCTCTGTGGCCAGTAGGCATACTTATAGCTTTATAAAAGCATTGGTAATGTATTAGAAGAGGGTGTGGTGGCGCAGTGGGTTGGACCAGGTCCTGCTCTCCAGTGGGGCTAGCGTTCGAGTCCCGCTTGGGGTGCCTTGCAACGGACTGGCGTCCCGTCCTGGGTGTGTCCCCTCCCCCTCCAGCCTTACGCCCTGTGTTGCCGGGTAGGCTCCGGCTCTCCGCGACCCCGTATGGGACAAGCGGTTCAGAAAATGTGTGTGTATGTGTCAGATAATGTATTACTCTAGTTCTGCAGTCAACTATGCTAGTCTGTAGTCTACTGTCCTCTTTGTTTCCTTGTCTGATGTATTTGTTTCTTTGCCCTATGCCTGTGTTCAAGTGCTCTATGTCACTGCGTGAGAAGAGCGCTCTACAAAAATAAATTGAATTGAATTTATTCATCTCTGAAACAACTACCGACATATGACACTTATCAGCACTAACAATAACAAACTGAGAAGACATATAGTATGTGGCCTGTACATCATAACAAACCATGTGGAAACATTAAGCAGCAGGTCTTTGTGTCAACAGCCAATTGACCACCTTCTGATAGCCACACTGGGACCAAACAAGGACAACAGGCAACAATCTGCAAGCAAGGCAAGACCAAAGTTATGGTTTAAATTCTGCTTCAGGTTTGCGGATGCATCCTTACTTTTTGCCTTCCTATTTCATTCCTTCTCCAGTTGCTTATAATATAGCTTGTTCATTCACATAAATTACTTTATGTTTTGTTTACTCTTAATCACATCTTAATCATCTTTATCTTCTGTTCTTCATGTAGGATTCCTACTTTATGTATCTTTACAATATCACGGTATGACCCTAACCATAATTTATTTTAATCACCACATGCTACTCTGGATTATACAAATGTTATGGTATTACTCTCATATGATCATAACAAGCACACATTATTTTAAAATCCACTATATCAACTATATACCCTACGTTCAAATCAGAAGCGTCTCTTTTACTGTGTGCAAACAAAGTTTGCTCTCTAGCTTCCTCCCAGCCGCCAAACTTTCCGTGATGAGACAAAAATAGACCAGCGTGCCCAGGAAGTCCTAAGGAACCAATCTGAAGAGCAGCTGCCTTTATAATCACAGAGTGAACAATGTCAAAGCAAAAACATAAAGCTTTGAGTGCAGGTTGCTATTTTGGGGACAATATGAACATTGTGTAAAAGTGTTTGCTGATGACAAAATACTGTAGACACATCAGCTTTGATTTATAAAAATACATCTCATTTTCTAAAAATACAACTAATTTTAAGCCAAACGTATAAATCTGGTACAAAAACAGTTATGCAAACAAACATTTTAATTAGCTGTGCTAAATAACATCCACAGCTAAAGCAATATTTAGCTATATGATAAAACTGAGTGCTCTTAAGGCTGCTGAGTTTTGAAGGTTGAAGTCATCAGAAAGAAAAAAGAAGAGCTGCCTTAGTTGTTTGTCTATTGCACAGTGTACATACAACTTCAATGTATAGCTGTTTGGAAGAGGCTGCCAGCTCAGTAATAAGGTGGATTAGACACTACAAGAGGGCAGGCACCCAAAGAGCGTAGGTGACAATTTATTTAATCTCATATGTCCCCAGTACATTTAATGGATCATTTCATCCTCCCCCGTGTGAACACATATGCATACGCATGAATGCATGCAAGACTGGTCTACTGTGCAACCTAGATTATTGTGGTGTATTCATAATCAAACAACATACTGCTAGGTAAAAATTTCCATCCAGGCGTTTTACATTAGTCCAGACATCTGAACATATTCTTGCAGAATTCTGCAACTTTTGAGCGGTGAAACAACTGAGAAGAGGAGAAACTTTAACTCCTGGGCTGGGAACACTGAGCATCCTCTAAAGTATAAATGGATCTCTCAGAGTTTTCACACAGACATAATTGATTTGCTACTTTGCAGGATATGTTGTGGATTAAGAATGAAACTGAATCAGCAGCTTTCCGTAGACTGACCTGATGTTGGTATGGATTACACACCTTTAAGGTATTACAGGTACAAATGAAATCGTTTTTTCCAGTTGCATTTTATGAAACTACTTGCTGCACTTGCATTTATTTGTCATTTTTATTCAAACTTTTTTTTTTTTTTAAATTCAAAAGTTTCATCTGAATTCCTTAGTCGGCTGTCATTTTCTTTGCAAAAACCTGTAACATGTTTTTGAAAGATGAAGAAAGGCAGAATGAAAGGAAAAAACTAAATTGTTAAGTACACAGCTTGCCAGTCACATAGAGCCCAAGAGATACCCTGGAGTTACAGTACCTTATTTCCAATGGCCTTCTTGGGAGGGAAACTGAAGGTATCGACCTGCGGGTATTGGGAGCGCAGGCGATTGTGCAGGTCTCGGAATTCAGCATACCGTCGGTATACATTCCACTCGTTATCCAGGATCCTGATGTACACCTACAGAGAAGGAAAACAAATCAACAAAAACTGTGGGAGCAGACATCTGTGAGTTATCCAGCTACTTCAACTGTGATGGAAAACTTGCTGCACAAAGCTTCGGGACAAACATTCCCAGATGGTAAACAGATGGGGATCTGCTAAATATATCAAAATAAAAACGGCTGTTTATTTTAGGTGATAATCACTATCAACATTTGTTTCATACTTTCAACATTTCCATTAGTTTCTGCCACTTTTTCAAAACGGTACACCTGACCACACGTGACTAATCTGATATTTACTGCTTTGCCTGAGCTTTCTTCCCACAAAGCAACATACAATTTTTAGCAACTTGGACAACTTGGTTTTTTACAGTTCAATTGTGTTTAACTTCCCTGTTCAAACTGCAGGGTCTGTAAAGCAGCCTTTAGATAATGTTTTTCATTGTGCCATCATGAGAGCATTTATTCTGAATCAGTGCAAGTGGGGCTCTGTGATGTTACTAAGAAGTAAAGCAGTGCACCCAAGCAGCCAAAATTATTAGCTAGAAAAACTTTTTTTGGGTTCAACTGGATATTATAACCAGTTCATTCCAGATTTTGCTAAGGTAGCCTCAGAGGAAGCTGCCTCTGCCTCTTTAAAGCTGGCAATATGCTCCAAAAACAAGATTTAGAGAGACCTTTCACTGTCCAGACCAATAGATCTGAGGGGGGAAACATCAGCAAACATCAGCAAACATCCTGTATCATAAATAAACAGCGGACCGTCGGCCGGGGAGAAGAAATACTTGGCTAAGCACATAAACTCGAGCCCATGCGTCAGCTGCTGGCTGTTATAACCCCTCTCCTTCCTGCTTGCACATCATGGTGGTCATCAACCGCTACACTCCAGCCAGACTGCCCTTCGCTCGTCTACTTCTGCTCGCTTGGTGGTCCGGCGCACGAAAAGTAAAGCACGGTGGTGCTCGGTTCTGGCTCCGTTCTGGTGGAATGACCTTCCCCTCCCACACAGAACTGCAGAAACTCTGTCTAAATTCAAGAAGGGTCTGAAAACTCACCTTTTCTGGACCCACTTCACCCAAGATCTCTCCAGCTCATGTGTAGTGTAAATGTTCAAGCACCGTAACTTCATGAGCATCTCCAGATTAGCCTTTATACAAACGCTACTTCGGCATTGTATGTGATTGTGTATCTTATATTATTTAAAAAAAAAAAAAAAACAAAAATGGTAGGAGGTTATCAGGATTCATCTATCCTGCGTTTTATGAACCTACTCGAGCGATGAACATCGGTGCATCAAGTGGAAGGTAACGAACTAGGTTTGCTTAAGAGTCGCATGTGCGCAGCCATGTCTCTTTCTCTTAATGTAATGTACAAATTGTATTTTTGCTGAGATGTATGTCGCTTTGGACAAAAGCATCTGCTAAATGAATGAATGCAAATATAAGACACAGAGGACTGTCACGGTGAAAAGATGAGCCGTGGCCCCAGACACTTAAGCACTGAGGAGGGTGTCATGTGAAACAGGCTGCTTATGGTGTATGAGCAGGACAAGATTCAGTACAGTGGACAGCATCAGAGCATGAAAGGAGCAGTGAAGAGACTTCCCCAAATTTGCTGGCACTTTCCTTGTTAAGCATGCCCATGAAAGAAGTGGGGAAAAAAAATGCACCTCTACAGTAACTTGGATTAAAATAAAAATGCCTCCAAATGAATACCAGACATTTACTTATTCAGGTCTGACTAAGTGGCTCTCCAAGTGATATTTACTCTGAGCATGAAAAGACTAAAACCTTTTTCGTTTTTGTTCCGGAGGCTGAAATCAAACCCTGTGTTTTTTTCATTTGAATTTTATCTAATTTGATACTTGTTTAATTAGAAAATAAAGGAGTCCGGTGTATAAGAACCAGAGCTTCTGTTTCTCTTATCACCTGTGTCACTGGTCCACCTGTTCCTGTCACAACCTAACTATACCATAAAATTCTTTACCTGATTTACCATTTTTATCACAGCAACCATGAAATCCATGAAATTTCATCACAGAAATCTCCACAAAAACCACAAAACAGGAGAGCATTTACACTCAATGGTGACGGAATCTTAGAAATAAAGAGTCACAATTACATTTTTTTAGCCACTTTGACTATGGATATTCTTTAAGTTCCTTTTATTTCCCCCAAAGTAAAGACCCTGCAACATAAAGCCATCTTTGCCATTTAGGTGGAAAAACAACTCTGTAGCATTGTTTCACGATCCTCTAAAAGAAGTAAGTATTAGCAGTTGAGTATTGCAACTTACAATAATAGCAGGACCACCTTTGTCTATGATCACTCAAGGGGAATGTGGAGAAGAATGGAATCAAACCCCTCCGTCAAACCCTCAAGCTAACGTGTGAACATGCTTTTAAGAAAAAGAAAAAAACTGTGAAAACATTTTACATTGCCTAAAGGAAGAAAATGCAATGCCTTATTTATTCCATTTTTCAAAGTGAAAAATGAATATGTTTCTATTAGCACGGGGTCCAAAACATAATGCAGTTCAGCAACCTCTGGGCGCATCAAAGAGGGATGAAAAAGGAAGAGTGGGTGTGGGAGACTCTCCAGGGAGGGTTAACCAGATGAAGAGCAGATTAAAGCACTATTCTCTATCATGAGCAGAGCCCCGATAACTCGCCTGGTAGAAACACGTGGGAGCGACCTGACCCGTGATCGCACTCGCGTGGAAAAGTGAGACGAGAGGGGAGCCACTGATACCGTATCTTCCTCCAGCGTTGATGACAGAAACATGACTTTGATACGACTGACATTTCAAACATGTATTGGTGGGAATAATACGACCAAAAATCCAAATTGCCGCCGGGTGAGTGGGTGTTATTAACTGTCATTTAGCCAGGATGATGGATGACCTAACTTCTGTTAGCAGCACAGCATGCAAAGGAGCTTTGCGACATCATTTAAATTGTCACTTTAAGCAGTTTAAGATAAATTCTGAACAAATTAGATATCATGTTTTGCAGACGGATTTGGGATTTCACAACAAACTTGACTTAACACCTTATCTGAAGCATATGAACAAGCCAAAACTCTTGGGTAACAATGTTTTCAAAATCTAATTCAGGATTATCTCAAACAGTCTATCACTTAGAAAAAGTTTGAATACTCTTACACTGATGAAAGACTGGTTCCCTCACCCCATATTCCACAGCAATCCCATCTCTATAGCCATTTTATTACCGAATTAAAACACAAGGAGGAGCAGCAGAGGAAAAATCCATGCAGGATACACACTGATTTTAGCCACAGACCAGTAACTGAAAATGCTAAACTATACATAATCTATCCACGCAACATATATTTGGGCACCATAGGTAAATTTGAGCACCATGAGTAAAACAGACTTGGAGTAATGTGGCACCAAGTCAGGGAAGAAAATAAAGGGTTACTATACTTTTATTGTGGGGGGTGTGGTGACGCAGTGGGTTGGACCGGGTCCTGCTCTCTGGTGGGTCTGGGGTTCGAGCCCTGCTTGGGGTGCCTTGCAATGGACTGGCGTGTGTCCCCTCCCCCTCCAGCCTATCGCCCTGTGTTGCCGGGTTAGACTCTGGCTTCCCACGACCCCGTATGGGACAAACGGTTTCAGATGGTGTGTGTATACTTTTAGTTTAGAATGCTCTTTTGGGCATTCAATTCAAAAAATAAAATCACTAATCAGTCTCTGGATGCCACTACAGGATAGTGTATACTATTAGACAGGATACAACACAACAGGATAGTCTATGCTATTAGAACTGGTCTAAGCTGGCCCAGTATTTAACAAAGGAATCCTTACAAAAAGCACAAAGCATATAAAGCATGAACAGCGCAGATGAAGGAAGACCAAAAACTTTAAAGTTGTTTCTTTTAAAAGCGATTCAAAACATGTAGGGCTGGCTGGGCTTTGATGAAGAGTCCTCCTTGTGTTACTGCATTGGGATCATTAAGGGGTTGTTTTTCAAATGTGATAAATATTTACAGGGGAAAGAAAGGCTGAAAACCAATGATTTGAAGCTTATAGATTTTAATACATCATAGCTACGAGGAAAACAGGGAAAACGCATGGTATAGAAAAGCTGACATAATCCAATTTCCTTTTTCATTACCCTGCATATTTATGGCAACAGATCATCTTCCAAAGAGCAGCATAAATCAAAAGCACAATTTCATAGCTACTGACAATCTAATAATGTACACAAGGCAATCTATAAAAATACTTTCACATATTATAATTGATACATTTAATTTATTCACATGAATATATTTGATAAATATCAAGAATGCATTCTAAAAGTTATTTGAGAAATCATTATTATTTGTTAGGGAGATGCTGTAATTTGAAGTTATTTGACCGTTTACACAGCTGAACAGTCTTTTAATGCAGGTTAAGTACAGTAGTTTGTGAAAGGTCCTAAAGCAGCTCCCATTAGTACTTTTTCCATATTCTGGTAACTTTGCATATTTAATCAAAACATTGCCTGCTGCGTACCCATTGAGAAAGAAATTACAATAAAAATGTTGAAAGCAGCAGAATCAATAGAGGACCTCTTGGATAATGGTACTTGATCATACCTCTGAAATATTTATACGTCTGATGTTTTGCCTTTGTTTTATATGTAGATATATTCTCAATTTCTGTGCCCCATTTCTGTTTCTATATTGCTGTGACTCAGTGCTACTTCTGTTGTTAATCAGCAAACAGTCAACAGCAACCTTAAAATCTCTGGACTTGAGCACATGCACTGTATTTTACTTGTCATTTAGTACTCTTCCACATGACCCTAGAAGTAGTATAAGTAAAGAGAAATAACAATAATATCAACAGTAAATGAAGAATTTTGCATTAAACTCCGTAGATTCACATTTCAGTAATAAACATCACAGAAAAAAACATTCTTAAAATCTCTGACTGTATTAACTATAGTGCTGAAAATGAGTTTTTGAAGCCCCAGGCACAATTTGATTTTCCTGCACCTGGCCAGAACTTGTGCCTATGTATTCTTTGAGATAGTCACTTCTTGACCGTGGCTCCACGATGAACAAACCCTTTATCGAGGGCATAACAGGCACAGCAACTGGCTTCATATGATGAGAAAACCTCAAATTCACTGAAACCTCAGGCTATACCTGGAGTCTCCCCAGCTTTGCAGCTATAATTTAATTTTGGCCAAAATGCCCTTCAGCTCTTGCAGGATTGTACATTTCTTGGCAGCAATCTGAAGTGTATATACAGAAATTCTTTTATATAGTCCCCCTGGGACACTCTTAGCAGAAAGACAGCCTATTATATGTTTATTATTGATCATACTCCACTTTCACTAGTTACTACACTCTAATGATGCTGCTACATTTTTCTCCCCTAAATCGAATTATTAGTCCTTTCTTAGAGCCTTTCTACTAAACTTCACAAGTTGACTGACTAAATTTTGTACACTTTAGTTAAACTTATGTTCCTGCACTTTAAATTAAAGTTCTGCACAGAATCTCTCACACACACACACACACACACACACACACACACACACACACACACACACACACACACACACACACACACACACACTTGCTGAAGCTGCTTGTCCCAAGCAGGGTTGCAGCGAACCGGAGCCTAACCTGGCAACACGGGGCGCAAGGCTGGAGGGGGGGGACACACCCAGGACAGGACGCCAGTCCGTCACAAGGCACCCCAAGCGGGACTCAAACCCCAGACCCGCCAGAGAGCAGGACCCAGCCAAACTCACCGCGCCCCCCAGGAAGAACAAAATGCATAGCGTATTCACTGTTGCTCACATTTCCTTCATTCATTTAATGCATGACAAAAACTTTTGGCTTGACAAATATAGAGGGCAGTGATAAATAAAACCTCTTTTCCAAAAAAATAAAAAAATACTGTATACAAATTGGAAAAAACAGCATGTCAAAATATACTTTCAGCAGATAGGATACTGTAATCAGTCTTTAAGCAGAAAATCCTTTCTCACTGAAATAAAATCATACCCATCACATACTCCAGTTGGTGTGATGTGTACCTTCACATTGTACCAGGAGTGGATAAGGATTTTTTTTTCTCCAGACCTCTGTCGGGGTTCAAAACCTGCAGGCAGCGAAGCTGGGCCCAACTTCTGTCGTGTGTGTTTTTAACCCCATTCCACGAAGCCCATCCCAGAGCAGATGGCCTGGTGCAGCAGGGGCGGGGGGGCAGGGCAGCAAAGATGGGGAAGTGCACGGAGTACAGAGTGGTGACACCGCACACCCAACCCATTGCGTACCACCCCGAAGGGCTCCAGCTAAAGCTTGGGACATAGACCTATCATGTGCCTCTATGCCTATCCACTGTGGTGTGGTAACCAGAGCTCTCACCAACTAGGACTGATACCATCCTATGACTACACAGTTCTGCCTGCAGTATGCATGAACAGATTCTACAGATTAACATGTTATATGTATGTTTTACTGTCACTCTGCAAATGACTTTGTTTGATATTAATACAAAGCTATACACTTATTACAGGGTTCAGTGTAAATTTTTACACTTTAGTTCAATGCATGTATAAAATGAAATCCATCCTCAATCTTATCTGGTGATGAAAGCCTCCACCCCTTGAACAAATCCAGCTGGCTTGAGGCTCATACAGTATTTCGATCTTTCCACAGTAATTTAAGCCTCTCTATTAGGAGTCCAGGACTCTGCAATGATGACCAGTGTTAGAGGCCAATGCAGCAGCTCATTAAGCTGTTAGAAAGAGTCATTCCCCAGATAAGGTGGATAAAAATATACTGAGATCCTCATTTTTAGATGTACTTCTCCGTGAGGAGGCCGTGGCAACTCCTTTCGCCTGCTAAATATGAAATGGGGGTCTGTGTGTGTCAGTTTAGAAGTCCACTTGATTCACAGACCCTGGCCGTGGTAAAAGCCAAATTCTAACACCCTCAATTTCAGAAAGGAACCGGACCAGCAAGCGAAGTTCTCCTCTCTACAGGAAGCCGCTAATCAGCTTCCCCCGAAAGGTCCTCCAGGGCTGGTTGTCAACCTGCTGTCGGGGTTGACAGGGGATGTTCCATGTTAGTGGCAGTGGGGACCAAGCGGCACATAGCAGTGCCAAGCTTCTTTTTCATTTCATTTCAATTAATGCTCTGTATCCAGTATTACTTACTAATACTTTATGCACCAGAATATGAAAAAAATCAAAGATATAAAAACAAAGTTTTTGAATTTCCATATTCAAAACTTTCCAAGTCTTAAGGTTTGTTCCACAATACCATGTGTTGATACTTTAATTATGTGTGCGTAATAAGTGAAAACACCCAAATTTTACACTAAAATAGACAAAATGTGTTTTAAATGTAAGGTCATTCCCAGCACTTTGATACATTTATTGAGGGAATGTGGTACAATGCAAATAGGGGGTGAGGTGGCACAGCGTGTTAGGCCAGGTCCTGCTCTCTGGCGGGTCTGGGGTTCGAGTCCTGCTTGGGGTGCCTTGCAACTGACTGGCATCCCGTCCGGTTTGTGTCCCCTCCCCCTCCAGCCCTGTGTTGCTGGGGTAGGCTCCGGTCCGCCGCGATCCCGCTCGGGACAAGTGGCTTCAGAGTGAGTGTGTGTGTGTGTGTGTGTGTGTGTGTGTGTGTGTGTGTGTGTGTGTGTGTGTGTGTGTATACACACAATGCAAGATTACTGGAATGATGTTCATTCAACCATTCAGAAAACACTTAACCAAAAGTCAGATTTATTCGCCTCTATATTCTTGTCAATTGGGGGGGTGCGGTGGTGCAGTGGGTTGGACCAGGTCCTACTCTCCAGTGGGTCTGGGGTTCGAGTCCCGCTTGGGGTGCCTTGCGGCGGACTGGCACCCCGTCCTGGGTGTGTCCCCTCCCCCTCCGGCCTCACGCCCTGTGTTACCGGGTAGGCTCCGGTTCCCCGTGACCCCGTATAGGGACAACCGGTTCAGTAAATATGTGTGTGTGTATTCTTGTCAAACCACAACCCAAATCCTGTATTTAACAAAGTTATGGAACACTGACTGACTACTCACACATTTGGGAAGGTAATGGACTGTACTGCTATGGTTCACAACAGATGCTCCCACCACAAATATGCGATTGACTTAAGTGTCTAACCTTCTTCTCACAGAAAATTAATATTTGAACTGCATGATAATTATAGAACACTTTGTATTCTATCATGTACCTGTAGGTATTTGCAATTTCTCAATATGTTTTCCATCTATGTTGTTGTGACCTAGTTCAGCTGTTAATTAAGAAAAAAATACATGGAAAATTATGTAACTAACATTAATGGGGACATACAGTTTGCATATGGGAGTATTTTGCTTTCAAAACTATATCAAAGCACAAAACTAATGGGTTCAGAGTCGGGATACAGTGCTCCAGCAGTGTCTATGTCGGTAAGTTGTTATGAAAAACTAAGGACACCTGTTCTTCAACTTACAATTGGGGTCAGAAATCTATTCATAACTCATCTGGTATGTGAAGTAGCTTCTATCCATTAGGTCACATTCAGTAAAAGCTTAAAAATGCAGATGCATCATGATTTAGAGGTGCATTCTATAAAAATATTCCCAAATCACTCAACTCTTATTCACATCCAACTTATCCAATAAGCATGCAGTGTACAACGATCATTGTGTTATTGATCGCCGATACGCAAGAACCGTAGACACTCTAAAATTTAAAAAAATCCCACATTCCTATTCTCTTTAGAGACACCTTTCATCTGGGCACCTAAACACATGCTGGATGCGTTCCGGTAAATTTTACATAGTAGATAGCTGAAGGAAATGTAACCAAAAATAAACGTAAATGTCTTTAATAATGCAAGGAGCCAGTGCTTTAGTACAACACTAATGATTGGGCATTTTAATCTACAATTCCTTACTATCAGCTATATTATTGTATTTAAAACTGTAACAACAGGATAAACTGATTTCACAATTACTACAAAAATGACAACAGTACCCATGTAAGCACAGTCCATAGGAAATTATTAAAAGTGTATTTATTAAAATATAAATAAACTTTCTGATTGGACAGCTGTTGCAGCTAACTGCTTTGTGGATAATTTTACACATATCTCACAAACCCTATGCAACCTCTCTCTAATGGAGCTTTCACAGTGCCTAATGGTATCACACGGTGACACATGCACTACCAGCCAATTCTGCCATCCTGCTTGTGGGAGAAACCCTGAAGCAATAATATCCCTAAACAGAAAACTGGTGCCAAATGGTACTGTATTGGGGCACCGACTGTGACGGGAGTAAAGTGACCCAGTTTATCACGGAATAATATGCATGCATGGGCACGTGGGTTCTTGTTTACATTTACACTTCAAAAACATCCATCATGGTGAAATCTCATTTCATAGGATTGGCTAATCAAGCAAAGGTTTCCTTTGCAGAACTGTTACCTACTCTCTTCATCTTGGCCCAATAAAAAAAAAAATCTTCAATAGATCTCCAATTCCGAAACTTCCTCTACCAATAGTGCTATGTGACAGCACCTTTCGACAACGTTACCACAATGTGTACACTATCAATGCCTTTAATTAAGCTTCAGCAGAATGCCTAAATAAAATCATCTTATAATGTTACAAGGATGACAAAGCTCTACTTCCAAAACAACTCCTGTTATTAAACAGCTGTAAACGACTGCATTTCATAGGTCAGTTTGAGAAACATTGTCCTCAGCTAAGCAGGAGCGCAGGTATCCGGGCGAGGAGGAAGCAGAGGAAGCAGAGGACTGGCAGGGCACCGACAGTGGGGCGTTATTACAGAGGCTTTGATTAAACTATAAAACCTTTCCCAGACTCTAATCTATCTGTGACCCTCAGCCAACATGACAGAGATAGTGCTTAAGACGTTAAGGAGGAGGCAGGAAACCTTTACACCACCACATACAAAAAGCAAAAAGAGGCTTTTGTGGGAAAAGGTTTTACAGCAGGAAAGGCAGGCTGATGCCTTTAACTGGCCAGTATTTGGAGGATTACTGGTGATGCCAAACACTCTTCACACGACCAGAAGAAACAAGTTAATGAGGTTTTTTTTAATTTAAAAAAATAAAAAAAAAAAACCCTATGGAATTAGTCAAATTTTTCATAACATCTATCTGCTTTTTACCCACTCCAGCACAAGAACACCAAATTGAAGACATTAGAAAAAATATTTCAGTAAAATTGAGATTTGTTTTCTTGCATTTATTCATGAGCCATTGCACAATTACGTGTCCCCCTCGAAGCACGACACCATACCAGCTGGGGAGGGGTGAACAGACACACATCCTCCCCTGTGCACACTATGAGCCACCCACTTCTTTTCACTCGACAGGATTTTTCGGGCGATGTAACACACTTAGGGGAGAGGCACCTGGATCACTATTGGTTCTGCTGAGAGCAACGAGGGAGATGAAGCCCCAGCCATTTCATCCATCCCACAAAAAAAAAAAGGCGGCCCAATTTGTGTTTCCCGAGCATCCTCGATGACTGCCGTGCCACAGTGGGGATTTAAACCCCAATCCCTGCCACTTGTCAACATACCAATGTGCTAATAGGGAGGCCATGAGTAGCAGGAAAGTGCTATGAAGAGAACTGAATAACAGCATCTTTCTCATGGCTCTAAGGGAAATGCCTCAACACAGGAGCACAGAGTTGAGGAACAGGGAGTGTGAAGGCAGTGTGAAGGCAGTGTAAAGGACAATGGACAGAGTTACAACAAATATTTCAATTCAGTTGTCACTGCAGAATATTTTATTTGTAATAAAGGCTCAAAATATTCTAAAAAAAAAAAAGTGCTAAAAACCTCAATAATTCTGCTGAAGCTTCTTCGGTGCAGTCAATTATTTTGCTAGAAGCTACCATCGTTGATTTACAGAATAAGCACCGCAAAATGTGCTTAGTATAGCATGCTGGGAACACCAACACAATACTGACTAAAATGTCTATTTTTACACTTATTTTCCTGCTTTTACATATTACATATTAGTTACAATACTTGCCGAACTGCTCTCCACATCACGTCTATTGTGTGTTTGGCACTCTGATGCATCCTGGTTAGGGTGGAGAAGTGGATTTAATTTATCTGGTAAACATATCCACATGGTCAGCAATAACTTCTACACACAAAGTAAAATTAAAATAATAATAATAATTAGGACAGAACTGAGAATACCTACACGATGAACTGTACTGGGATGAAGTAGATTCTTTGAAAACAAGATGGAAAAAATAAGTTATAATTATTAATTTCTAAGGAATAACTATCAAGGTAAACTGATAGAGATGTGTTGATCACTTGAGCACATCTGTATCAAATGACCCTACAACTGATCATTAAAGGTTACATTTTGAGCATAATACCACATCCCATTTTCTGGTACATTTCAGCTGCCCTGACACATTAATCAGATTACCTACAGAAAGGTTGTTATACTAACAAATTGCAGGGTTTGTTCACTCTAATTTCAATCAACTCTGCGAAGCATGACAGGGCAATTTAATTCAGGAGGAATCAAGCAAGGTTACGGCCGACATTTAGTAAAGGAATGGCAGGAGGGAAAAAAATCCAACACATGGAGGTTATGAGGAGAGGGCCTAATGAATTGTGTAACTTTGTGCCCGTTTAAGCACTAAGCACTGGAGCAGGAGAGGAAAGTGATTATGGTCTTAGCTGAAGCAAAGTGTTCATTAGAGGAAGTGAAACGCGCATGTGTCATCCCAATTAGACCGTTGCTAAGGCGATGGACGTAAGCGTTCAAAACGATGGTATCGAAAAGGCTGCAGAAACCAGAAGGCTGCAGGTTCAAGTCCCAGGAGGATCTCTGTGAAGTGCTTCGAAAACAACAGATGAATAGATTGACAGCAATAGATAGTCCTTCCTGAATAATTTCTGCTTATAAACAAATTACACCAAAGTCTGACGCCTGTACATATGTATATCAGTGAAATCTAAATAGTACTTGGTAAAGAATACCGTACGCTTTACAATACAGTCCAACTGAATGGCATGATCACAGCTACTGAGTATTGTTGACATCTAACAAAATAAGACAATTATTCCTATCATAGAAACTTAGCTACAGCGAAAGTAAATGCAGCAAAAGAATGGAAGTTTTAGTTTATAGAAAAATTTCAGCTCTTATTTTTCACAGTTATCTCTGTCTACATATCAGACCTTCAAACTATTGTTGCACAAAATTACTTCCTGTCTAAACTCAACAGGCACAAATTGTGAAGCTGCCTCAGGCCACGCAGCGGCCATGAGGAGGGCAAAGA
This sequence comes from Scleropages formosus, assembly GCF_900964775.1. Lineage (NCBI taxonomy): Eukaryota > Metazoa > Chordata > Actinopteri > Osteoglossiformes > Osteoglossidae > Scleropages > Scleropages formosus. The sequence continues at coordinate 11,789,825 of NC_041825.1, read as the reverse complement.
TGATTCATATGGCCGTTAGAAGGAGAGGTGGTTCTTCAACATAAAACTAATGAAAAACTCAAACTGGCTATACACCCACACTGATGGGTGCTGTCACTGTCATACCCAGGAATCCAAGACAGACATTTTCAGCTGTCATTACATATTTTACAAACTAGGGAATGAGGGCTCAAAATAAGCTGGATCCACTCAGCCTCTGTCTGAGGAACGGGAAACATCCCACAGAAGAGGAGCTCTCTATGCAGTTCAAGCCAATCCTGGCTGCGCACACAGCTTGTGCATTCGAAGCATACTCACAATACTTTAGAGACATCCATTAGTTAGACGCCCTGTTTATTCATAACTCACTAAGCAACTGTTTATCCTCTCAGACCTGAGCAGACTTCACAAGTACCCCCTCCTCCATCCGCATCAAAACATACTAACCTGTCAGTTTGGTTCTAAAGTCTGAGAAATCAAGCTTGGCATGGCTCAGCCTCAACAATTACATACTACATCACTGCGTAGCATACTATTAATGAATAAATTCAGACAAAGTATCACTGGCTCCAATCTTCCTGTGTTGTTCCAGCCCTAAATCTGTGTTCCTGCACATTTCTCATTCATCCCTGTTTCCGCAGCCTGCTTTTTCGGAGGAGTTTAGCGCGCGAGTGGTGCCTCAAGGCAACAGAGAGCATCTAGGGAGCTACAATCTGCTGACAACAAACAAAAAGCTTCGTACCACTGGCCTGTTAGCAAGCCTGCGCCAGGGTATAACACAGTAACATGAAAGAGCCGGAGAGCAGCAGACGGTGGTTCCCAGGGGCGTGACAGGAGCAAGCCCCTGACTGCTCATCTCTTTCCTCCCTCTCCTTCCCCTCCCTCCCTCCCTCTCCCACACACTTCATCTCTCATCCAGGGCTCGGCAGGGCATGATGGGGTCGCACAGAGCTGGCATTTCAAGCTGGCATTGTCAACGATGCGCACTTGCACGCACAGATGGGAACATGCGCTGTAAGTTGCAGAATTCCCCCTCCAAAGGTGATTAGGCCACCTGCACAAAAAGTGTCACAGAAACTAAGCACAGTGAATTTTTTTTTTTTTTTATTAAATTTTGTTTATTCTTTGTTTTAAAATATGTACTCCCTGTGTTTGTGGGGGGAAAAAAAGGCTTTCTAAGCAACATGTCTTCACATAACCTTAAAGTTAAACATGCAAAATCCTGGCAAAAGTTTTTAATGATACTATTGAACAACTTGAATCTTGATTTCAGGAACATATATAAAGTGTGTACAGCAGACTGAAATCCTGTACACAAATATATACACTTGGAGCAACAGGTGAGACAGAATTGGTCTCCACACGCATACGGAAAAGAGAAAAGAAAATGCAGTGAAAGCAGTAAATCAACAGAATACACTCATCTCACACAACAGGGCCCAGTAGAATAAAAAATTGGTCTAATGGCAGAAACTACATTGATTATTAGACTAATTATTCAAAATAGAGTACACTATACCTAAACCGGTGCAGCTTCTCAAAGCATTTTTCCTCCCATTTATAATTTATGAAAATTCTTACCTAAGCATTTGCAAATCTTGCAAAACTTCCAAAGATGTAAGCAAATATCTCAATGTGGATGCCAATATTTTTTTAATCATCATCAACACAATATGGAAGTACTGAGCTACACAAGGCAAATATTCTGGCTTAACTTCTCACACCCAGAAACAAAAGTTAGAACCAGATCTACATCTGCTTAAAACGATGCACACATTTAAATTTTTCATGATATCTGAGAGGGATTATACGTTTCCTTCATGCCAAAAACAAACGTCCCTCAGACCTAATTTAATACTGCTCATTTCACTGTGAAGCACATTAATATGCATAAGCAAGGAATAGGCATGTAAACAAATACAGTGTACGGCAGGTGATGTTTATAGTCTGCTGCTAATAGCCAATCAGATTCAGACAAAAATTTTGGATCAATCATCCATTAACAGAGATTTAAAGACTTCACCTGACAAATTTGCTTATTTGGATATACTTTATTCACTTGAACAAGACTTCAGATACACAGAAACCGCTGATGATTGCTTTTTCAAGGAGAACACTGAAAATTATTTTGTTCGACAGAGAACAAATCCCATTCAGCCAAGAACTACAGTCCACGAACGAAAGGCAGCGGCAGGCGCAGCGGGCTCTTTCACTGGGGCCGTGAGCCGTTCGGCACAAAGAAGGGCTGCAGTTACAGCAATTTAAGATGCTTAATTGTGGTCGCAAAGAAAAACACTCTAACCCGGTGCGTCATCTGCTGGCTGCAGTGGCACTAAAAATATTCTGCAAGTGATAGGACAACATTGACGTCAACAAGACGAGCAGATAAAGGAACAGATTACAAGTTTGTGGGTGGTCTGTTTGCCGAGAAAAACAGCATGGCTTCATATAGGTTCTTATGACTGAGACGGATTGTAAAGCACTTAAAGGGGATGTGAAACTATTTCAGAAATTAACAGTGACATGTTAGAGAAAATTAAACTGTTAAACTTGCTGCAACAGTTGTAATATAGTGAAAACACAAAAGGAAAAAAACACTCTTTAAACCCCCTTGGGTGCTGCCATATTGCTGATGACGCCTTTGGGTGGGTAGCAGCAGGCATTGCTTAAAGCATTCATCCCCATGAGTCTTCGTTACAGGACTTTTCTTTTAAATTTAGCAATAATCTATGGAAATTTGCGTTGCTGTACAATAATTTTTATGACCTGGAGCAGTAAAATAATGCCCATTGCCAAAAGGCTGCTTTTTGTGCTCAGAAATTACATGCTGCTCTCATTTGTAAGAGTCTGTTATGTCTTCAAACAATTGTCACAAGCCCTAAGTAAAGCTATTTCTAAAGTTTTGTCTAGTGCAAGGAATTACACTTGAATTTGTCAGATATTTCAAGGACCAGCGAAGCGTGACAGCACTCAGGAGGTAGTGAGCATAAGCCTTCAGTGGTATGAACAATGTCTTGACAACGCCGTTTTCCTGCAAATTTATAGAAAAGTAGCATACAACGCATTACACTGTGCTTCTGCTTATTGCAATGGGGGGGGGGGAGAAAAAAATATATATATATATATTTTTAGGAGCCAGCTAACTTTAACACAAATATTTCCTGTAGGTAACATTTCTCAGAAATAAGATATGCAGCCATCAGCCAAGCTCAACAGGTGTTCAGGGGTGTTCTCAAGTACAGGGAAACTCCTTGGAGATGGATGCAACTTAGCTGTTCAGTTGCCATCTGTCTTCTTACACTCATTATACTGGGCTAATCTGTTTAAATCCATTGTCAACAACTGCTTGCCCTGAGCAGGGTTGCAGTGAGTCAGAGCCTTACCCGGTAACACAGGGCGCAAGGTCAAAGGGGGAGGGGAGACACCCACGACGGGATATCAGTCCATCGCAAGGAATCCCAAGCAGGGTTCGAACCCCAGACCAACCACACAGCAGGCACCAGCAGAATCCGCTGCGCCACCATGCCCCCCTCCCTTTAAGTCACAACCTGTTAATAGACATTGTTTTGAGATTGTACTGTATGCAATGCCTGTCTGACACCACTTTTACGTTAAACACTTTACAATGAACCTTGGAAAGATGATATGTGTGTGTGTGTGTGTGTGTGTGTGTAATATATATATATATATATATATATATATATATATATATATATATATATATATATACACACACACATATAGAAAAAAACTATGCTATAGAAAAAATTCACTGAAAGTGGTCTTCAAAACGCCATTGTTGTAGCTTGCGATGCCAGTCACTGTGAAAAGTATGATTTGTTCTTGAACATCACTTTCAGAAACTGTCATCATAACTTACTTTCAGAGCTGCTCAATGTTCCTCACCAGATATGAAAAGTGAGTTTTACCCTCATCAGAACAACTTTCTCAGAACAAAGTCTGAGAATTCATTTTAAACAGGACAGGCTACACAGCTAAAAACCAAGCTGGATACAAAATTATATTTACATGCAAAAGAGATTTTAAAATCACAGGTGCAAAGAGTTTTGGAAACAAACAAAGAGGTTACCCTATAGTCCCATCTATTGACAGATACAGTTTCTCTAGTGGGGGCGTGTGGTGGGTTTGGCTGATGCCTGCTGTGTGACGGGTCTGGGGCTTGGGTTTTTTCCCCAAAGTGACTTACAATGGTAAGCTTCTTAGCTATTTACGCATTTATAAAGGTGAATTTTTTTTTTTTTTTTTTTTAACCGGTGCCATATAGGGTATGTACCTTGCTCAAGGGTTCTACAGCTAGAGGTGGATTTGAACCTGTGACCTTTAAGTCCAAAGGCAACAGCTTTAATCACTGTGTTACCAGCTGTCTCTACTACTGAGAACAACATCCCGCCTTCCAAAACTGTAACCAATTAACAAATACAAATATACTTTTCTCACCAAGAATTGCCTTCTGACAGAGGTTGAGGGCACTGTCAAATAATGCAGGAATTTAAGAAATATAAAAACAGTATCATGCTGTTCTGATACTATGTTTGGTGACTGGGTGATGCGTACATTTAAGGAATGATGACAGCATTACAGGATGTACTAATATTCCTTAGTGGTTTTTTTTTTTTTTTTTTTTTTTAAAAACACCCCACCGAAGACGCTTGGTCCCAAGGAGATGATTGCAAAGCCCAAAAAGCTACAAAACTTAACAGAATGCATACCCAACAGAGAAGTTTATTATGAAATCATACACATTAAGGTTTCAGTTTGTTCCTCTGCACTGCAAGCAATAACGAACATCCATAATATCCACAATAATAAAAAAACAAGTAATAAACCACATAAGCTGCATAGAATAAATAAGGAGTCACTGTTGCACTGCTGACCCTGCTAGTTTTGCAGATGAAAGGGAATCACTCATCTTGAGAAAATAATAAGACACCCAGGCTCATATAAGAGTTTTTCATCAGGGCTGTGATCTAGTACGTGGATTGGCAATGGTCCCTTGCGCAAGACATCTGCAACAGCTAGGGATGGAGAAAACCACAATGTCATTTAATCACCTCCTGGGATCAGTTTAATTAAGTTCCTCTTTCTTTTCTAAGGCAAAAACATGTTATTTTGCCTATGTAATAAATGTGAAAAAGAATGATTTGGCACTGAAAATAAGATAAAATAGAACAATAATGTAACACAACATTTACATTATTTATTTAGGAGACACTTTTCTCCAAAGTAAAATACAACCCAGAGCAAAGTGTATAGATACAGACATGATTGTCGAAACAAAGTCTGTCTGATAGCACCGCTTTTGCTAGCACACATTACGGAGAACCTGCCTATAAAATTCAGTCTGACAGTAAATACAAATACAAAGGTGATCATGATGGCAACTTATGAAGCTGTTAGAAGATCAGGAGAGAAGTGGGTCCGAAAGAAGCGTGTTTTGAGACCCGTTATTCTCATCACACCACATCGGAGCCAAAACCAAGAACTGACTATTTTGAACCTTGCATGAGTGCAGCAGTCTTGCTGGGGTGCACAGAGTGATCAGGTCTCATAAGTATTGAGCTGCTGATCCATTGACCATGCTGCCCAGTAATAGTACTATTAAATTAATCCTACTGATTAATTGACTAAACATTTTTTCCTCATTCCCTACTTGTTATTCTGTGACAACCTTGATTCAGAAAAGCACATCTTAACTTGAGGATGAAGGTAAGGTCAAAAGGAATCACATTAGTGAAAATCTGATGGATCCCCTACATTACTGTAACCTCAAAGTCTATGAAAGCAGGTAAGAGTTTTTCAGACAGAAGAAATTAGGTAGTACAGGCAACAGGCCATGGGGTCAGCTTCCTTCTGTTTTGATGCTTTATCATCGGAAAGCGCACCTGGGTAAGCCTAAAATGATAGTACTAATAAAATCATACGGGTCACGCTATGAGTTTTACTAGGTATCTACTGCAGTAGGTTGATAAAATCTACATCCACAGATCTCAGGCTGTCAGCTGAAGCAGAGCAGCACAAAACACCCACATACACAGATTACATCTTAATGATAAAAAAGGATATAAAAAGGATATACCCCTGTGGAAAACAATACTCAGGGTTCAGAGATAACAAAATAGTTATCACGCTGTTTTCATTTCAGTGATGAAATAAAATGGCAAATTATTTTGATGAATTCTGCATAACAATAGTCCCATGACTACAACGTGACAGAAGCACATAAAAAAACTGATGGCATCAACACTGATTGCACCAAAACAATGTTTTTGATGTCACTGATTTTAATACAACCATTCTTTCCAATTTATTTTCTCATTTTGAGATTGGTTCAGAAGAAAAAAGAAAATGAGGCACAGCTACACAGTAGGAGTCTTTCCCTTTCTTCAAAATCTCTTCTAATATACTCATGTATTTTTACAGATCACATTATTTCACTAGATGTCCTGGGCTTCATGTCGCATGCAGTTCATAGACATACACCACGGACTCGCTGTGGATCAAGTGTGGGTAATGTGACCTCAATGGCAGAGGAAGGAAGGGGGAAGTTTAACCCAGGATGGGACTTGATCGTGCTTGTTGTGCCATTCTGCTCAAGAACTTGTCAGCTACCCTCTTGGGCACTGAGTGTGGCACAACCTGTCTGCTACTATAAATCGTGTCAGCAAAGCAAAGCCAAGGGAGAATCACTGCACAACCTTTAATCTTAGTCTTAATCTAACAGTAGCACAGCTTGAGTACAATAATACCACAGTACAGAAAGCAATGTCAGCACTGCTAACCATTAAAGGTCAATACTGCTGAAAATGTGCCACAGCCCATATATTCACCTGGCCTTTGGAATAATATATCCTTTAATGTAATTATGTCATACAACTCAGGGCAGTTTTCATGAAAAAAGAGGTCAAAGTTAAGCACATTGGCTCCCACTATGACACCTCAGTGTTTTGCTGATCGACATGAAAATGAGTGGCGAAGACTAAATCTAAATCCATCTTATAGTAATGTAAATGACAAATTAGTGGTAGACCACTAATAATATGGATACTTGAGATTACTGAAATGGCATTTAAAATCCATCAGTGCATGTGCTTTGTGGGGAGAAGAACCTTTTCAACACCTATTTCTTAATGTGGAGCATAGTCATTATCATTGAAAGAATTCATTAAAGTTTTTTGAAGATGTATTTCCAAAATCTTATAAGCAGTGGAAAGCTCTTTGACTAGAAATTACCTATCAATCAGTGTCAGTTCTCACAGAAATGGTAAGAAACTTCTTGTTTAACAAAACAGATCTAATGTTAACAACAAGAATTGAATGTCCTTGGGTCTTTATTTACAAGCTCCTGGATGGTCTGGTATGGTACACACAACATTCTTAATCATCAATATTCCTATAAGTCATCTGTCAAGGTGCTTAATACCATAGATATACTGTACCAATGCTCCCTCTAAACGTGTGCTTATGCACAAAGTTCATGAAATGAGCACACACGACAAAATACTGAGCACACATAAGGCATCCCATTTACAATTATCAGATTTTTTTTTTTTTTTTTTTTAACATGACACTGAATATAAATAGCCTTGGGGCTGCCTGATCCCATTAGGCCAATATAGTGTTACTGTCTTACTCTTGCTGCTCTCGCTGATGCCGTTTCTTTTATTCTTATGATTTGGATAACATTGGACCATTTCACCCATTTAAGATGCAGCAAAAATGTTGTACAAATAATTTATTTGGACATAGCCTCAGGAATTATAAGGAACACTGTACTATAATGTTTCTTAATGATATATGTAGGTCTATATTTAAAGAATTTTTATCCTATCCCAAAAAGAATAGCATGCAGTAGCATCTTACAGAGCAGTCAACAACATACCAAGACGCACCCGTTAGCCAATTATGCAAGGAAAAATCCCTTACTTGGTAAACATGGTACGCATTAGTGGCATTTCCTCGGAGAAAAACAGAGGGGATCCACACATTGATGAGGGCACGGTGAGTACTGCAGGAAAAGAAACAGTACAACATGGATTGCACAACACAACTAAGAGCAGAGGAAATGAAACAAAATACAATTAGCAATATTTTATTGTTAAGAAAGACTTCTGTAATATGATTTATAACAATAAAACATTAAGGATACCAAAACGAAGCAAGCACTGACACTGAATCACATAAACGCTGAAGTTTTTAGTTATTCGCTAATGAAATAAGCTACTAAAAAACAAGAAAGAGAAAACAGTGAGAAACTGTAATGACTGACCAAAATATGCAATTCTCAATGCTGAAGGATGTGTGTGTCCAATGTCAGTTTTGAAATAACTGTTCATTTTTCCTCGTTACCATTACTTGATAACATTCAAAAATCAAGTTGTGAGCAGGTTCCATAGAACCATAGCATACCATACATTAACAGTGCACAGACTAAGATGGAATGAAATTCCAGACCCTCCAAAAATCAGAGATGCTTTGAAGAGATGTAGCTTACGTTTCAAAATCCGATAAACTTGGATCGTCAGAAGTCTGGCTGAGATCACCTGGAACCTTGGATCAAAAAGTTGACAATGAAATCCCTCGCAATTGTTTTGAGGGACCAAAGCAGTTACATTCCACAAAACCAATAACCAGCTAATGTCTTCCAGCTGACCTCACCTACAAGCCAAAGCAAAGACTTAAAGACATTTAAAATTTGTCCTTTCTTCCCGTTAACAGTGCAGTATACCAGTTTTCACATTCTCCTCAAGCATCTGAATGCAACCCCAGAAGACCAACAGATAAACTATGACTACTATATTAATGTTTTGATTACTTTTATATAAAAAAGTAACCAAAAGAATAATGGAGTGAACTGGTTGTAGGCTGGTATAGCCAATTTACCTCCAGACAAAGGACAGCATCCAATTTAACTTTGTAAGCAGTTAAAATGTAATACTAACACTTTTAAAAAAGGCCATAGTGTGGGCAGATGTCAAATGATTGACAAAAGAACAAAGGACTGACATTTCAGTGTTCTGCTTGAGTTACCAACCCAATTCATTCAACTGAATATGGAAATGCAGTCATTTCACATAATACCTACTTTATCAATATGGCCCATTGAAGTTAATCTGCCTTTGATTAAAAAGAGCAGAGCACTTACATTTAGTAGTTTTCATAAGCTTTTGTTTTTAATCTTTAAATCTGTGAATAGAACCAGTAACGTGTTCCCTTTTTGCTGTAATCCTCTGACTAGCATGTGTGTGCATGTGTGTCAGGATGGTCTACTGAACATGGGTGCTGGTAGATAATGGGTTCTTGGGCTCTTGTTGCAAAGGTCTCAGCTGCCTCTCTATAGAAGCAAGACAATATTAAAAAACACTAGTATGAAAAGACCTGAAAGTAGGAGTGACATCACAATCAGAGTCAAACACTGATCATTTTTCACTTGAAGAGTAATACAAGAATAAGGAAGCCAAATGCAAGAACACTTAGCTATTGCTCAGCACAGGAGGGATCTAGCAAACAATATAAAGGCAGAATTAAGACCTCTTATTTGTCATCTACAGCAGATGTACGAAACTAAGAGGAAAAAGTGGAAATCATGTTCACAGTGCCCAGAAAGAGCTTGCTTGATACGTGAAACAGCCAGTGAAGAAAAGGGCAATGTCTCTTCAGCTACAAAAAGCTGATTCAAGTCAATCAGAAGCACTAATGCGCCGACAGAAACAGATCCCTCCTGAGCAGTCAATTGCCTCCCTGGGAAGAGGAAGGTATCATTTTGACAGGGCACAGAAATTCGGGGAGGTGCAGGCACTAAATGCTTGTAGTGGGGAATTCCAGAGCAGCAATGACACCCCCCACAAAGCAAAACATCACTCACAGGGCCACGAAGCTCAATCAGCTCCTGCCGCATCTGGCTGATAAGATGGTCCTTGGCCATCAGTGAACGGTAGAGCCTCTCATTGAACTCGATCAGCTCTCCATGCATCTCAGCCACCTGCACCACCAGGGAGGAAAGAGCAGATTCAGTAAGCACATCCCCAAATTACAAATGTCCACAAATGCCTAGTTCCTTATTCTGACATCAATGTGATCCTATACAACAGATCTGAGGATTGTGTCTAACATTCAGTTCAACCTTGAAAGGTGACCACATGGGATACAGTGCACATTATGTATAAGCAGCCTTAATGGCTACTGGTGTCAACATATGGGCTACTATGCCATGCATCAAAAAACTGGCAGACAGCCATCAAATGAAAATCTCTACAACACTGATGCAAAAAGACCTGGAAAAACAGCCTTCAAAAAACCATGAAAAACAGTACAGGCTCTGTACAGTAGGTTCAAGTAATAAATAAGAAGTCCCACAAGGCTTCTCATCCCACAAAATTTGTTAGAGTACAAGAATGAATCTCTGATGGACATTACTGAATGAAGAATTCAGGTATATTAACATTTCTCACAGGGTGCAGATTTTGGAAGGAGGAACTCAACACTGAGGACCCTGGGTCAACTACTGTCAAGCTGGATGTCATTTGTCATTAAGGCTGGGAGACAAGAGAGTCCACGGAAGAGATGGGACTGTTAACGTCAACAAGCCAAGAAACCACAGAGCTAGAGGTGTGGATCTTTTCTATTTATGGTCTACAAAAATAGAGAATTAATGCAAATTTACACAGTTGACATTTTGCTTGACAACTGAATAGCTTTGACTTTGATATGTCTGTTGTGACTGAAGCACATTCAAGGGTATCTGCAAAAACTGATTTCCATAGAGTGAACTGTTCTTTATTGGAGGGAAAGAAACTGGTTAAAAAAAAAAAAAAAAAATGCAGGGAATATCTCACAAATAAATACTTGGATTGTTAGAGTGCAAAATTACAGATTTCATCTGAATATGTGGTTGTGAACACTACATACAGTTCACTGGAAGTCGCTTTGGAGAAAAGCGTCTGGTAAATACGTAAATGTAAATGAAAATCTGTCTGTCTCCTCGTGTAATACACAATTTTATTTTCTGAGATGTATGTCGCTTTGGAGAAAAGCATCTGGTAAATGAATAAAGGTAAATGTAAATTATTCAAAAGTACTGCATTCAAGAAGATCGAGGGTAAAGTCAAGCATAAAAATTTATCCAGGATATAACATGAATCAGTACCTTAGTTTATATATAAAAAAAAAAAGCCTCAAATGTTCTAACAAATAAAAACGAGGAAAACTATTACTTCAGGTGGCCTTAAGAAGTAATGTCTATATTGAAGTTAAAAATGAACAAATAATTTAAAAAAAAAAAAAAAAAAAAAAAAAATGTTTTTAATGAAGAATTTGTCACAATATACTACTATTAAGTGAGTGTCAGAAATTAGATACACACATTACTAAATTCTAACAAAATAATTGCTGACAAGGAAAGTTAATTTAGAATAAAGGAAGTGACTCCTGAGTCAACGTGAAGAGTTCTTCATTACACCTGTATGAATTCATTACCCGACTATCTTTAGAAACGTAAATCTTCCTTGTTCACCAAAAGTGGTACATAAATAAATACGTTATAAATATCGTCACCACCACCACCAGCAGTGCTGGTGCTATTAAGTCTATTCGCATATTAGGCTAGTCACATCACAATGCTCTTAAAGGAGCTGAAACATACCCCAATATACAGAGAAATGTGTTAAGTGGTAGTGTTCCGCTTTGAATACGACCCCAAAGCTACTCTACAGGATGTGAAAGGGTGGAATTCTGATTGTGGTCACATCATGCACCATTAACATCATCACAAACTGAGATTCTAGTCACACCACATTAAACAGCAAACATGAAAACTTAATCTCACCCAAATAGTAGAAATAAATGTTTTGTCTGAGTATAGCACCTGCATTAATGTTTTAGGATTTAAACTGATGTTCATAGTGTCAACTTGTATTGTGGCTACAGGTTTCAACATCAGTGCTGAAGATTTCTTACCTGGACACTTTCAACGAATTTTTTTTTCTTTTTTTTTTTTTTAAAAAGAAAAAGAAAAAAAAAAAAAAAAAAACATAACCTCATAACAACCTTCCAAAACTGCTGCACGTTACTTCAATGATGTATTATTTTTCCCACACTATTCTGGAATAAAATGAATCACATAAATAATTTTGTGATGAAAAAAACAAACACAGAACTAAGAAAGTAAGCTTAGATCAGAAAAATTGCATTACGAACTTTTGTTTCTATGTGATGCTTGTAGGGGGTAAAAAAAACCAAGAGCTCTGAAAAAAGATTAACAGAAATATGACACAATTTTCATTTTTCTGAGCTATTATCACACTTGCATCTCAATCATTAGACCAGGTTTACTGGAATAAAATCTGAGGAAACATTTCAATTGAAGGTGTTTTATAAACCTCTGTGACATCAATTGTTATTATGAAAAACAAACTTTCAGCATTTTATGTGACTAAACACTAAAAGCACAATAAATATAGAGTGAAGAAAACAGAATATCACTTAATACATTTTCATCTTTTGCTCATCAGTCATCAACTTAATCAAATTAATTTCACAGCAACCATGTTACTAAACAAAATAGCTTTCGTATTTTAAACGTACTGTCACACGCTTCATTCTCACTTGAATTTTTTTTTTTTCATCTAATGTTATGACTGCCTACCTCTGGCTACAATAACTCAGGGAAGTGCCAGAAAGGACACAATAATAACTGTTTTATTAAAAGCTAAAAAATATCCCAAAACTTTCAATTAAACATGGATACATATGTGATTTTAGGTTTATTGGTCTATAAAGAAAACCTGAATAAACATGTCATGTAAAGAAACTAAAGACAAACATCATACACTGAACTACATTAGAGAGACAAAACTGAACTGCTCTGAACTGATCTACCTTGTATTCCAGCACTTTTAATTCCCAATTCCTCCATGCAGTGGCATTTATGTTAATTGCTACAGGTGTGGAGGATTAATTAATTAGCCAATTAGCTCTACATGTAGAAGAGGGAGGAAGAAATGAGCAGCACTCAAGAAGAAAGAACCCATACACCATGGGGGTTAGAAGACACATGAAAAATTATATTCTAGCCATCTTTCCCTGCAAGTTAACTACACAGCCTCAAATTATAGGTGATGAAACAATTAGTTAAACTATCTTCATTATTTACTAATTCAGCACTGTTTTCATAGATGCATCTGACTTACAGTCTCAGCTTCACTCAACACCCTATTTTTTCAAGGGGAAAAATATGCCAAAATAAGAGAGTTCCTACAGAAATTACTCATCTGAATACACCACATGCCAACGGAGTTACTGAGCTAAATAAACACTCCTGATACATCCAGATTCCCTCTCAGCATCCAACTGGCTCACTTAAAATGCATTCTCTCATGTATTGCTGTTGCAGCTATGTACAGATCTATATGTTCCAGTTTTTTTTTTTTATACCATTTAACATATAATTACATTGCATTTCTCATTAACAGATTTTGTTATACGTACTGTTATTTTGTCTCATTGCATTTACATTACATTTATTCATTTTGCTGACATTTTTTCCCCCCCAAAGTGACTTATTTACCCATTTATACAGCTGGGTAACTTTACTGGAGCAATTTAGGGTAAGTACCCTGCTCAAGGGTACTATAGCTGGAGGCAAGACTCAAACCTGCAGCCTTTGGGTCCAAAGGCAGCAGTTCTAACCACCACGCCACAAGCTGCCCCCGTTTAACTTATCTTTATGTGCTGTGTCAATCCTCATGCAAATTACCACTCCACTGTACTTAAAGCCACACCTATAAAAACTTGAGAAATTAAAAATTTTTATGTAAATGGAAGGAACCAAGACAATGAGAAACAATCCAAAGCTAAGATAAATTAGAATCTTACACAAACTGAAATACCACTGATAAAACATGAAAGAGGGTCGAAAATGGGAGGCGGTTTGAGATCACCTGAACCCGGAGGTCCCCAACACGAGCCTGCCCACTCTCGGCGCCATCTAAAGTTCAAACATCTACTGAAGACTATGGATGGATGAAAGTGCCATTGAGTAAAGTCTGACTCTCAAGGTTTCCAGGCTAAGGGAGGAACAGAACTTCACAAACCCTGAACTAGACTCAAACCCCATGCCTAGCAAGCAGCCCAGGAGCTGTAAGGCACCAGGTTGTACCTGCTGTGCCACTGTGTCTTGTATAGAGGACTATACTAGTCTGATTATAATGAGCATGTGCTGGATGGTTGATTCTTCCATATCCTACATTTGGTACTTTTGTAATTATATAAGTATCTAGTTTTATAGTTATATTGCTGTAATATCACACTACTTAGTCCACAAACAATTACAGCTGTGACAGGTTGAACAAGTTAGCAGTGTACAGCGCTCTGGGCATTCATTCATCTAATTTATTTGTCTGCACTATAACTTTCAAATAGGACATTAAAAAATTGGAATTAATTTTAAGCGTGAAGGAACCTAATTATTTCTCAGCAAGAGAGCTAATCAGTTTGTTATTACATTGCTGCTCTGATTTATTTCAGCAAATGGCTGTATGTTTTAGCTCTTAAGGCGTGTGCTGCCATTTCCAATTCCACTAAATGGGCTCAAAGAGTTCAGAACCCATTCAGATGAGAGCTGCATGGCTATGCATATTTTCAAAACTTCTGTAACCCTGTTTTCCCAAATCTGCTTCCAGTCCCAATCTACACATAAATCTGCTCTCCTCCTCAGCTTCAATATCTAAATTGAGGCAGAAAAGCACAAGGCCTTGTTCAAAGGAACTAAATTTATTTGTAATTAAGCAAGAGAAAAAGGACAAAAAAAAAAAAAAAAAAAAAAAAAAAAAAAAGGGATCCAGGTTCGAGGAACGCTTGAGCAAACATACCACTTGTATAAATTCTACGTCCACTACATGAACATTCACAAGACAGTGATGGCAAACACATTAAGAAAAAAGAAAACTCCACAGCTAAAATTTGCATTTATTCATTTAGCTGGCGCTTTTCTCCAAAATCACATCCAATGTTAAGGTACTTAATTATCTAAACACTCATATAGCTGGGTAATTTTTACTGAAGCAATTTAGGGTAAGCACCATGCTCAAGAGTACCACAACTACAGGTGGGGATTGAACCTGCAACCTTTGGATCCAAAGGCAGTAACTCTAACCACTACACTATTTTTTTTAAAACATAAAAACAGCATTCATAACAGCTTCAGCAACAGAAGAGATTTCACTACACATTTTACACCTGAGCAAAATTTGCAACGCAGTCCATTTTGTCTGCTTGATGATTGTGTGATGTGTGTGTACGCAACATATTTGTTGCCCAGCACCAAGCCAGGAATCATGGGCATGGGTGTGATGGAGAGGAGGTGTGGCATGTTCATCACACTGAAAGGTGTGGGAACCACAAACCAGACAGAAACTTAAACCCAGTCTCTCCCCAGCTGGCTGTTTGTTTACACAGGACCCTTTGATAATATCAAAAGCCCTCTCTCCCCAGGTGCACATGTGAATATTTCAGATTTTCTAAATGTTTCATTATTACACCAAATCACAAAGGGCAATAAAGCACAGCAGCTGGCAAACTACATATGACATACATTGAGTTTTTACTTAAACTGGGGTTTTACTAGGATACGACCACCTGCGGTACACAACAGATCAAAAGGCTACCAATAAATTGCTTATTACCATTATTTATCTGCCTTACTGTATTTGCCAAGGCAACTGGCATGGTCTTGCTTTTTAACTTTCTGAAAGCTTTCTTCCTTTTACTGCACCTGCGGAAGGAGGGGGAAAAAAAAAAAAAAAAAAACACTGCACACTAAAAAATGCAATCAGTAATGAGTCAGAAATGTATTTAATTTGATATGGCACAGACTTGCAATAACACTGGGGAGACCGAGCTTTGACAGCTCTGAGTGGCCTACAAAGAGAGCTGGACTTGGATGAGAGGATGAGGCGGGGTTCCATGTCTGCAGGCCTGTATCATCCTCACAGCCATTTAACTGCAGCTCAAAGAGCTCCCAGGGGAGCTACAGAAACCGTCTGAGCCGAAAGACCAGAAGTTACAGGAATTAGGCTTCGCTGATTTGGAGGATTTTCATAGCCGGCTTAACCTGCACCGTAAACTATAAATAACGCTTGATTTTCTATTCCCAAAGAAACATGGGGAGGTCTGACTATAAACCACACAGATTCACAATTACTTTCCAAAAAAAGACATACTACATACGGTATCTAAAGGAATAATGAGGTTCTGTACGACCGCAAACAGAAATGAAAATCCACTCACTGCATTTTCATTGTTTTGCCATATAAATGACAGCAACTTGTAATGATAACAGGTGTAATTATATTATTAAAAGTAAAACTTTTCCTGCTTGTAAAATTGATCACGGAAACATGACTGAACAATCTCTTGACATCTTAACTCATAAACATAACGCTATATTAACATCAGCATATTTTAACATATATCTGGCCAAAACGTAAGAAATAAGTAACGGAACATAAATTTAAAAAAAAAAAAAAAAAAAAAACTGAAAATAAACTAAATTAGTAACTCTGCCCTTATGGACTTGTCAAGAGTAAAGCACGAAGGTAATTGCACACTCAAAACTGTAACAAACTGAACGTACCTTCAGTCCGTCACAACTGCACAAAGGGGATAAAATCTGCATTTTGGGTCTAATTAGTATGACCTGCTGCATTGCTTGTCAACTAGTGATTATCACCACGAGCTTCTTGCTTTCGCTAGCATGTGCGTGTATAGATGTTGTTCTGAACTGTTTCAGGAGGGCACGTCTTTATTAAATTTGCTGAATGTAAGAAAGGGAAAAAACACAGAATAAAAATGCAAGACATTTGTGTGTAAGTGTATACAGGGTGTGTGTGAGGTGGGCAGGCAGAGAGAAGGAAGGAGAGAGAGTGTACGAAGTGGGTGAAAAAGAAGAATGCTCAGGCAGGCCCCCCTCCCCCAGGTTATGACTTTAAAGTCATTGAGAAACTGTTTTCACTTAAATGTTCCAATAGCCAATAAAATGTGACAGATTTTGGATTTACTGAGATATGCATAAGAAGATCACTATTAGGGGTAATGGGTGTTTTGCTACAGGTATTAGCAAAGAACTATTGCTACAGGCCATCAGCAGCTTCCATAATCTGCTAATATTCTGTTAATACTGCTAATACCCTCCGCAACAAGGAAAGAAGGAAGCGCTGAGGACAGGGGAAATGGATTTGACAAACAAGCCAACAAAGCTCTGTATGATATTAATTACAGCCTTTCCTGCTTGCTCAAGTGAAGCGCTCTCCAAGCACAGCAGAAGGTTTGAATATTCATTTCGTGAAGAGCTTCGCTAATGACGACGTCTGGATGTCAGGATCAAGAGCCCTCGTCTGACCTGATGACACCACAGGGTTTCTTCGGGAGATACTAGCATGGCAGGAAGCAGAGGGTGGCCATAAAGTTCGTTCCAGGAGTACTCAATGACACGCACACTAGAATCACTTCTAACAATGACATTGTTATTTTGTTAGCAACTTGTGTGTCTTTGCCTAGTATGATCCTAACATTACACATAGTGCAATTAACATCAAATGCTGTGGCATTAGACCTCGATTTTGAGCACATGCAGGCCACAAAGCGCCATGGACTTCATACGTGTGTGTGTGTGTGAGAGAGAGAGAGAGAGAGACACACGTCTGTTGCTATGACAACTATCACAACCATGCAAGTGATAACTGTCCTCTCCTACCACTCCACCCTCTGCTGTCAGTATTCAGTGAGAAAAGTAGAACTTAACCATAACAGTATTGGGCCAGGGAATGGTTCTGCTTTAAAACGGTTTCCCACAAGGTAGAGTCTTACAGCTGAAAAACTTTTCTGAATGAAATGGTTCAGGGGACAGGTAGCACAGATATGTGCAGACCTTCGGAGCGTTCAAAATGGAAAGTGGAACACCACAATACTGCAAGTTAGTTACCACTTCAACAGAGGGCAAACTAGAGGGACACATGATGACGACAGGTGACACAAAGTGTTCTTCCCGTAAAAGTGACCCATCATCTTTCCCCCAATAAACCAAACCACCCAAAAATACCCAGGTTTAGAACGTGTATTAATTAGCTTTTAAATTTAAAAAGAAAAAAAAAACCTCCCTAAATAGATGTAGCCCAGGAAAGTATTAAAAATCAATTATGAGAACTTATGTTCCATGTGGTCTAAAAACAGTTATTTGGGGACTGAAAGATCAAACAAACAACCCATCTTCATTTGGTATACCTTCATCAGGTGTTCCTTGTTTCGATGCTTTAATCCACAGTTTGTATATCGAAATTTCTTCAAACAAACTAACCTCTGAGCCTCAAGCCAGAAACACATCAGTGCTGCAATATGGTTTCATTAAGAAGGTGACTTCCTAAAAAAATACAACATGCAATCTTCTGCTTTAAAGTCACAGCGGCATGCAAAGCTAGTACTGGATTTGCAGATGTATTAAGATTCACGGACGTAAAGCAGTGCAGCTTGAGATGACAGGCATTCTGTGAGCCACTAACAAGCATCGCTGATGGGAAGCATTAAGACTTGGAGGAAATGCTGAGGTGTGCTGCGGAGCAAAGCTCCTCTCGGAGCACCATCAGAGGCAACCAACAGAACTTATTTTTCCAACAGCTGATACAGGCGAAGATCAGTTACAAACTCTCTCGGCTCTTTTCACTGAAGCTAACGACAGAAACTCAAGCTGATCGGCATTCAGAACCTTTTTTGTGAGAAGTCTCCCTCATTCTCAAATGTTAATACACCGGGAGAAACGGGTAATGGGTGTTTTGGAGAAACAGCCTATGCGAATCCTCCTTGGAATAGTGTGCACAGTTCGCACCCTTCAAAAACATTTACAGGTGGTCCCCGAAATAAGCTGAATCCGTCGTAAATCAGGGACCACCTGTACTGTGTATATTCCTGCTGCTCATTTCAGCTTTAATAAATTAAACATTTTAGTGTTTATCACCATCACCCACTCCTTTCCCTAGTAGAAAACACTATGTATGTAGTGGACAATTGCTGTGGATAAGCAGTTTCCCTTGGATTCGTCATTGCATCTCTCAAGTGTTCCTATCACTACTTTGCTGACAATAGCCAGCTCCTCTTCTCTTTCACCCATGCTGCTACAGATGTATCCTCACATATCACGCAATCAGACATCTTGGCTTGGATGACTGATCCCCATCTAGAGCTCAACCTGTTCAAGGCTGAGATCTTTAACCTCCCAGCTGGTCTGTCCACCTGTCGGGACATTCACAGCTATTCATTTAACTCGTGCTTTTGTCCACAGCGACTAACAATGTTAAACTACCTGCAATTACTATTCCATTTACACAGCAAGGTAATTTTTAGTAGCACCTTTCCGTAGGGTACTACAGTTGGAGGTGGGATTTTACCCTGCAACCTTTGTGTCCAAAGACAGCAGCTGTAACCGCTACACTACTAGCTGCCCCATACCCCATGCTAGACTTCTCATTCACTTCATGGGTTAAGAGTCTGGAGGTAACGATCAACTCAAATCAAGCCATAGAGTTCTTGCAGATACATCCTACATAATGCTCACAGGACCCAGACTTATCTCACATCACACTATGCAGCCTCTGGTCCAGGCCATGCTGATGTCCCGCCTGGAATGTTGCACTCTCCTCCTGTCTTGTCTGCTGCCATCGGACCTCCCCAACTGATACAGAATGCCGGTGCACAAGCTGTATACACTGCTATGTGTGTACACAACTTGTCAGTCTGTGTAAAATGTACTCGTTAGTCAAATAGTTAATCATCCAGGTAGCAAAGCAAGATTCAAAGACAGCAGTCAATGAAAATTATCATGAAGAATTTTTTTACAAATTGTACCTTGTTCAATGAAAAAGAGCAGGGGAAAACTGACCCAGATCAAACTTTCACACATTCAAAAAGATTCTCCCCCCCCCCCACCCACTTTCTTTCCTAGTTTAAGCAGTTCAACTATTGTCTTGGATAGCCTTCTAAATACTGCAGAGTCTATTTTCTGAGAAGGTTTGGGTGGGTGGGGGGGCAGATGGTGCAATAGCTAAAGAGGTTTTTTTTAATCCTCGGCAAAATGGATTTAAACGTTTAAAGAACACAAAGCAGCACTGCCATAAATAAGAGTACGTAAAAATAAATAAAGAAATAAATAAAGAACAGCAATCGCAGCCTCTGGAAGGTGATTTGGAGCATAAGTTCTCTGCCCCACATTTGGAATCTTTATTGAGACACACAGCTAAGCAAATGAATGCATGAATAAATAAACACAATAAACAAATACATAATGCATAAATACATCAATAAGTTAAAGGTCACGTTCTCCTCTGCACAGGTAGAATTCTTTGTTATTAAAGACATATAAAATATATATAAATAATTTAGGGCAGTCATAATCCTTGCACTTTCCATTTCATTACTTATTTCATTA
Source organism: Scleropages formosus (assembly GCF_900964775.1). Classification (NCBI taxonomy): domain Eukaryota; kingdom Metazoa; phylum Chordata; class Actinopteri; order Osteoglossiformes; family Osteoglossidae; genus Scleropages; species Scleropages formosus. Next base: position 11,769,358 of record NC_041825.1, on the reverse strand, counting down.
CTCTGATACATCCCCTGTTCCTGGATTTAATCACAACGCTGACACTGTGCACCCAAGCACAAAGATCCCCATTACTGGCTATTCCTCATATAAAATGGATCCGTGTGGACTGATTCATCAGGCAAATCAATATGTGTAATTCCTACAACTCCATTATATTACACTTTATTATTGTAGCATTGCAATCATCCATCACACAGAACATGGGAGGCAAGCAGCAAAAGGAAAAACAAGAGCGTTAAGGGGTATGAAGCCTGTACGCAGAACACAGATACATGTTTTCCACATGAAATGGGGTGCAGCGGAGAGTACAGTAGATGAAGCTGCTGCCTTCAGATGTAAAGGTCAGAGGTTTGGATCCCGTCTACAGCTGTAGTACCCTTGAACGAAGTACTTACCTTAAAAAGCTCCAGTAAAAATGACCTGGCTGTGTAAACAGGTAAGTAAATGTAGCAAGTTCAGCACTAAGTCATTTTGTAGAAACGTGTCAGTTACACAAATAAACAAATGTAAATGAAATATGACGATTACTGAAGCTGTAGCAGACTAGTCCTGAACAGCACTAACGGAAGCAGTATAGAACACGGTCCGAGAAAACTGGGTTTCATTCTGCTGTGAACTCTCATGAACTGCCTGACTTCTAAATCCTACAGCGTTTCACAGGAAGTTGGAAGCCTCCACACGCTATATTTCTCCTGGCTGAGAACTAGGCCACCCTGGTCTAACTTATGAAAGTGCTTATGGAAGGACTGTACCAAAAGCCTGCAGAGAAGAGCCAACCCTTGATGACTCCTTGAAGTTGACATATTGTGGCCCAGTAGCTGACCAAGTGACTTGACACTGGAACTTGTCCTCCTTCGATGCACTGTCCATGTGTCCATCAAGAACGCTGCCTGTGCCCGTTTGCCATCAGTGCACCCACCTCAATTAGCTTGCGCTCGTAGCTGGAGGCCAACTCTTCGACATCGCTGGCCGACTTGGACTGAGGGGCGCAAGGGGGGCTGTCACAATTCCGCAGCATGGGAAGAGCTGTGGGAAAATGCAAGAGAGCCCTCAGTAGCACAGATTTATAACTGCTACAGCACTAATACATGTCCTACACACATAATTCACCGCTTAAAGCAGACAGACCAGCAATAGCCATGTTTTATGTCAATATCAGCCATTCAATCAAATTTTATTTCTCCAGCAAGTTGTCACAAAATGTTTCAGTCAGTCAACTTGCCAGAGGGAACAATAAACAGAAAAACCCAATTTACCAATATATAAGTGCAAAACCATTCCCTGACTCATTTTAAGAAAGGCATTCAAACAAGACTTGGGGGGGGTTAGGAGGCAGAAAGACACTAAAACAAGAGATTATACACTATAAAACTGGATGTTTTTACAAAAAGGCAAATTTAATGTAAGTTTAAACAAACATCTTTTTCTAAGAATCTGAAAAAGGCTAATTTCTTATACCTGTAAGAACAATCATGTAGAATGTGTACAATTGTTCATGAGACAGAGTCTATCTGGCAAAGTAGCATTTTTGATTGATTCGCAGAACACTTAGATTCTTCAAAAGAATTTTCTTTCCGTTTTCTGATTTCTACAGAAGAATTTCTTGTCTTTCAGATAACCTCCAAAAGACGGTCGAGTGTCTCTCTGAGGCCTGGTGGGGGTACAGAAAAGCCTGTTCAGTAGCTTTAAGATAGTTTTTTTTCCTCCCCCAAAATGGATTTAAAACATCTAAGAAACACAAAGCAACACTGCTATAAATTTTGTCATAATTGAGCATGCAAAAGCTGAAAGCATAAGACACAGACATAACAAAAAACTAAAAGATTAGATTTGGGGGGATAAAAGACAACTGTTGAAATCAATTTACTTTAATCCTGACCAAAACCAGACCTTCCAGACTTGAAGAGAGCGAAATTGATTTTAAGGAAGCAATTGCAGGATTAGTCTGGAAAAGTCTTAAGACTTTGTGTAAGTGTCACTGGACCACACAGTGGCTGGTTTTTAAATAAATAAATAAATAAATAATAATAATAAAAAAAGCCCAATGACAACACACAAAACCATATTGAACAAAATGGATTCTGGGGAGCAGTTTCATAGGATACAAGCAATTTAAACATCTTTGTTACCATCCTCGGTTCCAAGACATCACCATGCCCCTAAACCAGACACATCAGCTCCTAATGTCAGAGACACAAAGGTGCCTTGCTCCCTTCCAACCAGTCAGGAGAACATAACGCTGAAACGGCAGCATTTCGGCAACCTCTGTGGTTTTTTCCCCCCCAATCAAAAATCAAGTAGTAATAACACAGTAACAACTGTCAGGATATTAATGACCACCAATACCTGTAAGCATGTATGTGTAACTTAGAGGAAGTGAACTGCATACAGTAGTAGAAGTGCACACAGTACTACCAAAAAAAAAAAAAAAAAAATGAAAATAAATGTTAAATACATTATTACATAATGCAACATGTAATGTTATAATGTAACACTATTCTTAAACACTCTCAGCCAACCATGTTGAGAGATCCATTTACATTACATTTATTCACTTAGCAGACTCTTTTCTCCAAAGCGACTTCCAATGAACTCTATATAGTGTTATTAGCCTACACACCTTATTCACCAAGGTGATTTACACTGCTAGATACACTACTTACAACAGGTCACTCATCCATACATCAGTGAAACACACTCTCTCTCTGTGTCACTCACACACTATGGGGGAACCTGAACAGCATGTCTTTGGACTGTGGGAGGAAACCAGAGAACCCCCACACAGACACAGCAAGAACATGCAAACTCCACACAGAGTAAGCGGGGATCAAACCCACGTTCTCTCACACCACCCAGGTGCTGTGAGACAGCAGCACTACTCGCTGTGTCACCGTGCCGCCCATTCATTCATTTCAATAACCGTTAGTCCTGAGCAGGGTTGCAGTGACCCAGAGCCTATTCTGGAAGCACTGGGCACAAGGCTAAGTATAACCTGGATGGGATGCCAGTCCATTGCAGGGTAACCCCACACACACAAGCAATTTAGAGGCACAAATCCACCTGAACTACATGTCTTTGGGCTGTGGGAAGAAACCCACACAGACATGGAAAGAACATGGAAACGCCACACCAACTGAGTGGGGATCAAATCCATGTTCTCTTGCACCGCTCAGATGCTGTGAAGCGACAGCGCTACACACTGCACCACCATGCGACCCTTGTTGGGAAGGAGGCTGTAATAATAAAAAAAAGTTATTTAGAAATAAAACTCTACAGTAGCGGTGTGTTCCTAGACAAAAAGGAACAAATTTCTGAATGCAAACGTCTTGGACTAAACCACAAAAAAAAAAAGAAAAAAAAAGAAACCACTGACAGACAGAAAGCATGGTGAAACTTTTTACCTAATGGAAAACATCTATTTACTGAACATATTTTCTTCTGCTTTAAAAGACATATCCTTGGATGGTCCGATAGTGTAACTGTATAACTGTCAAGAAAGTACTGAAATGTAGGTCATCTGAAGCCTCTGTCTGTACTTTGGGTGTGCTGGGGTTTTGTGTTCTCTCTTTACCCTTGGTCTCCGAACATCGTGATGTGACTGATGTGCGATGAAAAAGCCGTTTACTGTTCGGACATCCATCTGGGATTGCGTGGTTAAGCTAAAGTCCATCTCCCCTCCCTGCTGAATGCCATGCTGCAAAACACTGACAAGCGACAAGCGTCCCTTCTCAGAAGCAGTACAAACATCTTCTCTTCGGTTTATGATGAAGGGGCTGTGTCGCCAAGCACTGCTGAGTTCTGTATATTTCTATAAACGTTTGTTTCAGAAGCCGTTTTAGACTAGATATGGGACGAAAATACAGACATTATCTAAGGCAGAGTTCATCCGAGCAGCACAGGTACACTGGAACGGAGTGTGGACGAGTGGGAGGAGGCTGATGGTCACCCTTCCTCAGCTAGTCATGCTGCCCTGAAGTGATCTACACCAGGTTGGATTGCAAAGATAGGCAAAGGAGAAACAGAAGAGATTTAGAACATAAGGAATTTATTTGACATCAGATCATTTAAAACTGTATTTATTCAAGTTTTATGACTAAAAGTAAGCTTACATTATCTTGGCCGTGATTTCAATTATTTTTGTAACACGCTGACCATTTACTGTCTCAGCGCTTAATAACGAAGCTATAAATGTGTGTTTAATGAAACTCCGAAAGGTAATATTCTCGGTGGGGTTTTGTTCCGTTCAGTCACAACACAGAACACAGCACATTAATCGGAGTTCTGAAAGAACAGAGAACATGTGGGGCTGCTTGCGTTTTCACGTGTGCACAAGCACGTTCAAGACAGAGATAAGGAAAAGTAAACAGAGCAGGATACAGTACATGTCCCCAAGGCAAGAGACATGTACAGAGAATTACCTAATTTTCCTTGTGCCTCCAAACCCCAAAGGTAACGGAAAATAAAATCCCAGCCTCACACAGTATTGTCGTGTTCACCTGCCCCCAAGAAACGGCTGTGCATTTTAACAGGAAGCCACCAGGACAAGGTCAGAAGGGAACAGAGAGGAAAACACAGCCAGGACACCACTTGCAAATAGGTCAGGGATATAAACAAATACAAATTTACATGGGAGTCCACACTCTGTCATTGTACGATGTTCCAATACAGAATTCGGGATTAAAGCACATATAAAAATGTGACCAAGTAACACCAATTTCACTAAAATTTTATTAATTTGACATTAAAGTATTTATTTATATTAAAGGAATCCTGTTTAATGCTCAGTATTTAAGTTTGTGTCAAATTTAATTTTAACCTTAATGCCTTTGTCCACTGATACAATGGCAGGTTTATGTGCTGAGCTACGTACCATTATTCACCCATTTATACAGCTAGGTATTCTTACTGTCTCATTGATTAAATGCATGACATTGGGAGAAGGGATCTGAACCCAAGTCCTTTGATTTCAAAGCAATGCCTCTAACTTCTGCACTAGCCGCTGTACATTATGTCAAGATGCACCAAATGTGTAAGAACACATGAAGTTTATAGACTCCTAATTATTTCTGCAAACCCTGGGTGCCTTGGTAACCACACATTCCAAGCACTTCAGTTATCACTTCCAAAATCACCCTGAGCAGATATGAATCCCCAGCGTCACACTAGAGTGCGCAGAGAACCAGTCCACGGGTCGACAGCACCGTCTCCCGCTGCTCCGCTCTGCTGTCCCTGTGACAGACGGGATCAATGAACGTGTTAAACATCCCAGCTGGATTAACTCCCCTCACAGAGGAAGTGAACCTGAACTACAGCAGCCCTGACTTGTTAGCCCAAACACCCCACAGGGTCCGACTGGTGAGTCCATTTCCCTTTTTTCCCTAAAGCTCCTTCTTTTATAGTGAAACTATTATGAGGTAAACATAGGGCACCGTCATCCCTACTGCAAAATGTTGGCTTCCAACAGTAATATAAATTTCAACTCTAGTTCTGCAACTATTAATGCAGGAAACCAGTAAAAAAAAAAAAAAAAAAAAAAAACTCACTCTCTATTGACTATGTTCTGTTCTAAAGCACAATCGTGACAGTCAAAAACCACAGACCATTGAAATTCAGTGACTGAATACATGAAGATCTCACGTTCGTTCATTTAGCCGACGCGTTTCTACAAAGTGACTTAAAACGTTAAGCTACATACAAGCATTTACCCATTTATACAGTTGGGCAATTTTACTAAAGGAATTTTGGGTAAGTACCTCGCTCAAGGGTAAGACAGCTGGAGGTGGGATTTGAACTTGCAATCTTTGGGTCCAAAGACAGTAGCTCTAACCATTACACTGCCATCTGTCTCCACACCCCATGTTGCTGTATGTTTCATTTTCCCCATATGATTCAAGGTAACAGTGGAAAACCCTAGAACTCACAGACTGCACACTATACTGCTTTTTAATCCAGTTCTTAACTACTCAGCTTTGCGCTCAGGCATTTTGTCTGAATGTGTGGCCCCATTCAAGCCACATTAAACTAATTGCACTCAGCGAGAACTCTGGCTTCTCAATCAGGTTAAACCAAATTAATGTCCGGTAAGGAATCACCAGCCGGTGGAGGGGGAAAAACTAAACTAATCAACATAAAAACATTTTTCATTTGACCAGTAATACAAATATGTAATATAAATAGGGGGGGGGGGCATGGTGGGTTTGACCGGGTCCTGCTCTCTGGTGGGTCTGGGGTTCGAGTCCCGCTTGGGGTGCCTTGCGACGGACTGGCATCCCGTCCTGGGTGTGTCCCCTCCCCCTCCGGCCTTATGCCCTATGTTGCCGGGTAGGCTCCGGCTCCCCGCGACCCCACTTGGGACAAGCGGTTTCAGACAATGTGTATGCGTGTAGAAATATGTCAATGGACCAATAACAAACTGCACATCCCTCCAGAATGAATCGTGACGGTTTATTTGCATCCATTTTCTTTTTTTAACCTTCATAATTACAGTAGTGAGTATCCAACAGTTACCTTAAATTAGCAAATTCTACATTGGAACTGAAAAAACTATGTAAAAATGTGACTCAACTTAAAAAAAAAAAAAGCGCACTGTAACACGTTTAATTTGTTGCAGCACCCATGTGTATTTATAGAAGAGTCGTAGTTACTTGTTACGCAACTAAAAGCCACTGCGCTATCAAGCCATTCCCACAAAGCATGGGGTCTTAGATAAGGTACGTGAGTCGGGATTCCAGTTTGTGGTAAAGCACTCATACTGTACACACACACGCGGACACACGATAACACAGGCACGCAGTAAAAGCAGTTTAGAGCCATAGATTCACCAGTGCTTGAGAATGTGGAAGGAATCCGGAGTGCGCTGGGGAAAGCCATTCCTACAAGTACAGGGAGAATGTGGAAGTGACACGGAATTGAAACCCATAACTCTGATGCCACGAGGAGACGGCACTACGCACCCACCGACTCATCCTTCCACCCATCGCACAATGATTTCCACTGCGGTTATTCCCTCCAAAAGCCTCAGATCCAAAGACGAGAGTCGAGTGGGACCTGCTTAACTTTACAACTTCACACTCGAATTTATGTTGCCTACATCCCATCTACACGTGGACTTCCCACAGCACCGTGGTATGGACCGCAGGAACGCAACCGCTCAAAGCTGAACCCAACACTAACTGGAAAGAGGAGGCCTCCAGTCCACGTTGCGAATGGAAACCATGTTAGCATTTATTTTAGGATTCCTGGACTTCTAATTTAAAAAATAAAAACTATTATAGGTTGCATAACTTGAAGCTGTGTGGGACTGTATCTTAAAACAAGATCAGCTTTTCATGGCTATTTGCAAATTGACTCAAAAATGTATTCATGAATATTTGCACCACCTTATCTTAAAAGGGCGAACTGGTGAAAAAAGCCCGTTCGATTACACAGCTGCCCCCCCCCCCCCCCCCCATCATATTCAGATGTAGCCCCCCCCACAGAATTACGTCAATGTGTGAAAAATTAACAAATTGCTGTGTAAACTATATTACTCCGTTTCATCTGATGGATATATGTTTGCATGCTGTGTTCCTTTACAGAATGAAACTGCCAGTAAAAATGTAACTTGGAATTAAATCTGTCAAATATAATCATGAGGAACTGGTTGTGTTTCAACTGTACTTTAAAACAGAGCCAAACTTGGGCATCTCTGTCAAAATTCACTGTGTTAACAGAAGCAGGGAGCTGTGATGCTTAAGAAGTACTTCAAGTGTGGCCACCCAGCACAGAGTTCACAACGTGGATTGAGAGTCTGAAAAACAGACGGAAGAATTCAAACGCAGCAGTAAAGTGATGGGGGGGTTCAAGCTTGCTCACTCAGCCTTCCTCACAACTTTCCAGCAGTGAGGAAATTGACAAACTCCTTCGAGCATCTTTGATATCCAAGCTGTTCACTCCTCTTTGAAAGAGAATTGTTTCTCTCTCGGCTCTCATCTCTGTGCGGCCATCTAGCAGGTGCTGTGGGACCACCTCCTACACCCCCTGCGCATTTCAGGCCCGGCGGGGCGAACGGCAGGGGATGCTGGAGGCTGCCTCTATTCACGTGTGCCTTCCCCATCCCGTTTTCCTACCAATCTACTGTCCTTGGGGCGGGAATCTATGTCATTGAAGCACTTAAGTATTCGTTCATTAGTCGTTCTTTTTCAGCTAATATGCAATATTTGCCAGAAGCTTTTTTTTTTTTAAAAAAATTAAGCAAAACTTGAAAAAAACAGCACTTCACACGCAGCCCTGCTTTTTTGCCAAGGAAGAGCCAACCTCCCGAAAGGAATCGGACACAGGACATAAATACCATAGCTTTAAAATCTCATTTGACAGGAGTAACTAAAGGACCCCATTAAGCTACACTGTACGTAAAGACTGAGAGTGCAGTTCCTGCATTCTCCTTTCGCCCTCTTAAATTCTAGCATTATACTCATGACACTGGTCATTACCCTTTTTCTTAAAATTTTTCTAACACTTCACGGTTTTTAACAAGGTCTTTAACACTTAAGGGTAAATTTGTCTAACACTTCAACAATGAGTGCCCTAGTTTTTCATTTTTTTTTTTACTAATCAATTTCTTTAATGTTTACTTAGATATGAACTCCAACCGTTACTTTCTCAAGTACTGAGACTATCATCATCATCTCTTTTCTTGTATTTTACTGACAAGATTAAGCTACATAACAGCTTGATCCTTCAGTGTTTCCAAGGACCCAAACACTGATGTATTTCCACAGTGATATGAAGGCCACAAGTGCAGCAGACACCTGAATAAAAAGAGCAGCTGGGGTAAATTCCACAACATCTCCAACAAGTGAACATGTGGGGCCACCTGACAGTTTGGCGCGTGGAGCCAAATCATATCACACTGTATGTAACACATGAAGGACGGCAAGTTACATGACTGGCAGATCTAAGAGTCACCTAACATACAGAGGAGTATATATTTATTTAAAAACAAAATAAATAAAGTGTAAATCTCTTCGATACGCTGCAAGCCACAACGCCTTTGCACCGGTAAGCCAGTCTCCAAACCTCCCTGTAGCGCACTGACATGAGAAGTGTCAGAAAGCTGTTGGGGAGGTTGTCACACGGTCGAAATAAGCATGTAGTAAAAACATAGGAGGCACGAGCACACTATTCTTAATTTACTGCACTGTGACAAAGAGGCGACGGCAGACAAATAGGTAGCTTCACGGGTCTAATCAATCACTGGAACAGCTGTGGTGAAAGTGTACAGTTTGAGAGCTCCGGCTGCTGACAAGAAGCACAACAAATTGAGAAGGGAGGCAGGGAGACGCTCTGGGAGAGACTGAACACAGACGGTAGACTGTTACAGCACGGAGATTAGGGAGGCAAGAACTAGAACAGACTAATCTTGTGTGACACACCTATTATTTCCTTTGCATTTAACTAAGGACCACTAACCCAGCCGGTACGGCTGCCTCTGAAAATAGGAGGAAGTGACACCATTCTAACAGCAACTTAATTACCTGTGTAGCAAAGGAGAAGGGAAAGGTGCTAAACTGAAACTTGTCTCAAAACCAAAGAAAAAACTAAGGCCATTTTATTTGAATGTACACACATTACACTGAACATGGCACATAAACCCCAAATTAGTTTCAGTGCTAAATACACAATAGTTAACTGTATTATGTCTTCATACCCCCTTTATACCATATGTTTAATTTTGACTCCCTTCAGAAACATGGCCCCCTAAACTGCATATTCTCAGCAGAACTCACAGAAGCTAAACCCTGCAATATGCATTGGCACATTCATGATTTGTTTTGCTTTATAGATTTAACGTGTCCAGTATTGACTCGTGGCTGAATACTTATTTACCCCGGCGAAGTCGCTGGGAGGTTATGCAAACATAAAGAATTGATGCTGCCATCTGTGCGGAACAATGATGAAGCATTCTGCATGAAAACAGGGAGATAGAGCCCGTTGTCTGCAGCAATGTCTTCCGCTGAATAGGGTTTGGTCTCGAGCGCAACCTCATTCATTGTCTCTTCAAAAGTTGATAAGAAAAGCCTTTCATTACATATCAATTGAAATGTGTTCAGTCACTGATATAGAATATTAAAAAAAAATACTGACACTGTATCACATTAGCAAGTATAATTTAGACATTTTCAGTTTTCGGGGCCATTCGCTTAGACGGCAGTATCTTCACTGACAGTACACCCATTGATATTAGGATCTTATCAGTCACCCATTATGAAAGCAACCAGCCTGACACTGTAGTAAATGAGACTTCTCTCCCTCCGCTCAAAGTGCTCCTCAAAAATAGAAAACAACGAATTGTATAATTTTAGCAAGAGAATGCTTAAAATAGTTTCAATTAGAGGCATCCCTTGATTTGCAAACTCTTTGTCAAATATTTTGACACAACACCTCTTGGCTTTTGATATCCAATCTTCGATTTATGGAACAACAAAATCATATAGTGAAATTCATCTGAAACATTTAAAAGAGAAATGCATTATGGAAGTGCAACAATGTACTGCTGTTGACACTATGTTGCTTTCAACTAAATATAGAGTTCATTTTAAAAATATACTGCCTAGTACCATACCAAATAATTACCTCATTAAATATCTTGCACTATATGCCCTATATGGCACAGACATCCAAGAAGTAACAACAATTTTGTTGCCCTGTATGTGTAATTCATCTATAGGAGGAATGACATTAAAATTGACTTTGATTTGAATAAGGAAAATCAACTTGCAGTGTTAAGCTACCTATAACTATTTACCAAATTTAAGAATAGTACCTTACCCAAGAGTACAACAGTTATAATGAGTCGAACCAACGACATTCTGATCCAAACCGAGTAACCCTAACCGCTACACCAACACCCTAAACAACCCTCAGGACAAAAGGTAGTTCTGGCCCAACTGCATTTGTAAGTTGAGGACGCAGAGTAGACAATATATTTGTTCTACTTTTCTTTTTATATGACAAAATCATACCACAGCAGATTACTTGGTATTCACACAACTGTGAAGTCTTCAGAATATATAAATATGTAGTTAGCTGTATTGTTTTACATCAAAAAATTTGTCTTTGTGTGGCATGGACCTTCCCTGGAGAAAACATTAAAGGTGATCCATCAGACTTACTGGCATAAATCATGCAAGAGGGCAAGAAAACCACGAGTTTGTCACAGTGCTCCCAAACAAAACTGTTTCTGAGGTGGGAGTAGGGGGTGCAGGAGGGGGACAATAATTCCTAGGAAAACAGAACAGGCTGCATGGCCTCCTGGTACACGATGAAGTGAAAGGGTGACCCGGCCAAGCTGACCCAGGGGCCGTGATCCTCTTGCAGAGTGACAAACGGCAGCCCTGCCGTGGTGACAGGACAACCGAGTTAGCAGGATGTCTGGGAGCAGATAACTAGCATAGCAACCATACATGACCAGATGGGGACAAATTATAACCCTTCAATCAAATGTGGTCAGAGAGGCTTTTACACCCTGGTTAGCAACAGTATTGCATCCACCCACTAATATGGCAAACAAGATATAAAATTGCACGTACGTGATGAATAGAAAAAATTCACAAAGACAAAAAAAAAAAAAAAAAAATTATATACGGGAAACCAGGCAATCACCGCACCAACAGATCAGTAGAGAAGGTGCCGATGTCTCAGTGTCATGTCTTAGAACTCTGTACCCATGTCACTTCTGTCTTTAACAGAACCGCTTGTCCCATACGGGGTCGCAGGGAACCGGAGCCTACCCGGTAACACAGGGCGTAAGGCCAGAGGGGGAGGGGACACACCCAGGACGGGACGCCAGTCCATCGCAAGGCACCCCAAGCGGGACTCGAACCCCAGACCCACCGGAGAGCAGGATTGTGGTCTTTAACAGCTTGTCCACAAAATCTAAACAGTGATTCTCACATTACAATATTAACTCTTTGCATAAAAACGTGAAAAAAGCCAATTCCAGAGGCCTGTTGAATCATAGGGGAGTACAATTATTATTCTAATTTTTCCTGACAGGCTGGACAGGCCTGCGTTGCCATTTAAATCCACCCTCCCGTAAGAATTTTCTATTTTCTTTTTGTTGCACAAAAATTTTATAAGCACTCAGTACTGTGCAGAAACAAAGTATTTCCCGTCTGGAAACATTGTTTGATTTAAAAATGCACGCTTATGTGGCCAATTTGCTACATGGAAATTGCCAACCGTGGCCTTAAGGAAAAAATTGTTTGTGGTGACAGCGAGAGCACTTCTACAGCTTCTCACTGCAACTCTCAACACAGCAGGACTATGATTTAACAAAATCACTGTCTCAAACCAAAGTAAGGAAGCGTCATCTGCCAACTCAAACCACTGTGTACCAAATGTTAAGGCTACATAATACAAACAGGCATAATTTGTGCAGCGTTTATGTGATTATTTATCAGCTATTACTCTTTAAAGCGCTCTGTGGACCATGGTATGTGCAGTTTACATACTACTGAGTTCACAGACTTAACACACTTTTCCATTTTTCAGTGTACAAAATCTACTCAATATATCCCACACGAGACTGGCGACTAACTTACACAGTTCCCGGAATGAAAGCCTTATTTAATCGGGAACTGCATAGTTCAAGGACCGTTCCTATACAAACTGAACACTTGAAATTACAAGCTACTGTTTTTGCAGACATAAACACAGCATAAACAGAAAAGGTTTTACTCAACGTTTAATCAGAAACGGTTAACTGAAATTTGACTTAATTCAAAACAAAGGGACAGCTCTCTCTCTCTCGCTCTCTCGCTCTGTCTCAAACATCTCCAACTTGTCCTTGTGATTTTAACTACTAAGGGAAATGGAATGAAAGCGGTTATAGGCATTTGGAATGCTTTCACCATCTTTTTTTTTTATATACAGTATTTCATGTATATTTTATTGCGCATGGATTGGCAAGGGGAAGAAGAGGACAGAATGAAAGGAACAAGGGGAGGAAACAGCAGGACAACACAACAAGAAGGGTGTGGAAGACTGAATTAGAAGCAGGAAAGAAACTGAGATAAAGAAATGAGAGGTAAAACAGGGAGACCAAAATCTCCATGGGAACCCTGTTGAAAACCAGCGGAAACACCTCCACAACACTTATCCCAGCCCAAACACAATACTACCTTACAAGAATCCTCTTCACATGTGCTCTTCTCCTGACCTATAGATGTATGCTTGCCTTGTGAAATTAATACATGAAGTGCACAAATTTACTTCCTATAAGTGAAAGTAGGGTGGAGGCCAAAATGTAGTTTAAATATATTATTTTTGTTGACTTCAAAGAAGCTAATAGGCTTATTTTATTGTAAAGGGAACACCCTGGGATCAGCCTTCCATTTCCTAAAAACCAACTTTTTCCTAAAAAGTCAACTTTTTCCTCAACCAAGAATTAGTGTTTTGACCTAGTACACTGACCCATCATTGCCATATGCAATTACCAAAAAAAATTAAAAAATAAAAGAAAACAAACTTATGAGAACCCAGACTTGCAATGCTTACAAAAGCCATACTTATATTATTTTCAAGTCCCAAAGTTTGGTTGAGATGTGAATGTTCCAGTGAAGTTGAAAAGAAAAAGCAGAAGGCAACAGATTTAGAAATGACAGTGAATATAATAGTCCAGCAAAAAAATGTAAAACTGTACTATATATTATTCTATACTAGTATTATTTAAGATGAATGTGTGAAATTAATGAAAAATATAACAAATCCCTACTATAAAAGGTTGCATTCAGTTACATTGTTTATATATCTTTATGGTTCATATAATATTGTGTATGATGATTTGCAACTCAAAGTCATCTAACAAAAAGGTCATCGGAAGGAAACCCCATCATAATTCTAGGGCTACCTGCATAACGATGCAAGATTAACTTAGTTATTCAGCAGATAAGTTGTCCAAAGCAAAATACACACCTTACAAGTTCTGCTGTTTGATAGAACTGGGCAGATTAAGAACACCGAGTACATTCACAGTACAACAGCAGGGCCCAGGCGTTTTATAACCACACTACCTACAGCATGATGTGAACATGTCCATCTGAGGAGATCCTAAAAAAAATGGCAAGGCCTATCAACACCTGGAAGGCCAGACTCTGCAATGCCATCTGTTGCTTAAAGATACAACTAAAGAGTGGGTGAGGGGCATTCGTCTACCAAAACAAAACGTGTCCAAGATTTTTATAAGGAGATTGTTTAACTATGCTTTTTCTTTTTATTAAATTACTTACTCGCTGTTAATCACAGACATATTTAAACATATAAACATGTATACTCATGCATATTTATTTAATCAAAAGGCAGTACCATTTAAGATTTAAACTTGCACATCATGCCCAGTTGTTCCTGACTATATAATAGCTTTATTATTTACAATCCTGAGAACTGTAGTTATACAGTACAAAAAAATTATATAAATCTAAAACTATAGATGTATGCATGTAAGTTTTCCCATGATGAAAGCTTTGTCATCAATAATTTGTGGAAATCAAAAACCTTCTTACTCCAAAGCTTTTAAACAATTACACTATCGCAGTGCCTGGAGCTTTCTCAAGCAAGCCACTTCAATGTAATATTTAAAAGTGATGCTAAATGAGAAGCAGATCATACCAACCAACAGTGCACATATTTAATCTAATTACACTACCATAGCAAGCCTGTCTATAAATCTATGCGCTTTATTTCAAGTTACACAGTTTCAAAATCTGCACGGAAATATATGAAGTATTTGAAATGTACAATTTTATTTGCGGCTCAGCACGCTGAGGTGACAGATTGCCGGTGCCTCACTGCTCCTGGACCGTGCCTCTCGGTGGGGAGCTGCCATGTTCCCCCACACTCGTGTACATTTACTCCCAAAGTCTTAAGATGTGTTCAGAGGAACTGGCCACTCTATATTGTCTGTAGTGTGTGACTGTGTGAGTGAATGAGTGTGTGTGATTGTCCTGCAAAGGACTGACATCCCATGCAGGGTGTAATCTGTCTCACACCCAGGACAGGCTCAGAACTACTGTAACCCTGCATGAGACAAGTGGTCAACTGCAAATTAATTAATTCATTCAATTAATTCTATTTCTGTTTTTTTGGTTTCAAGTGTTAGAACTGTGAGAAAATTGTGGATAAACGTAAAGGACAATTAATAAACACAACTACAAGCCGGATGACAAATAATACTAACTATTAAAGGCAGAATAATACTAGAATAATAAAGTTCGGTATTAAGTAAAACAATTAAAACAGATACTGTTCATCTTTAAATCTTTGATAAGAATTCCTCCACATGACAAGATTGCTTTACTTAAGGATAATCTAACAATCTTAATTTCCATCTAATTGTCATTCAGTAATCATAGATAATCAAGGCTATAAAAGGAAGTGCAATCACTGTGTCAATTACCAAAAGCTGACACTGGGACAGGAGTGACAGCACCCTTCAAACGCACCACGACTCATCCTTGCTTTCATCGCTGCCGATGTTACACAGAGGCTTTATCCATTCTATATTATGCTTCCAGCCATTTCGCTTTACGAGTAATCAGTGGCAAAGCTGAGGAGGCTCAAAGCAGAGCTCATTTCACAAGGTCAACCCTCCACCTCCTTAAACATCAGACATATGCACTTAACAGCTGTTCAAAAAGAAGATCAGAGATCCACTGCAGACTGGACCGATTTTCCATCTGCCTCATATAACTATTGCAAAACAAGTCAAACATGGTGGTTCCAGATGTCAATAGTCTCAGTCAATCCAGAAGAAGGGGGTAAAACAAACAAAAAAAAAAAAAAAAAAAAAACTGCAAGAGAGACATGACACAAGGTTGTGATTAAAGGCAGACGCCAGCAGGTGCGCATCCATGCGGGCGAAGGTAAAGCAGCTCTGGGAAAGCTCGGTGAAACGCTGCATGAGGGTTGCAAGGGCCATCTCCACCGGCTGCACTCTATTGCTTCTGCGCTGTCAGATCTCCATCTCAGCATCAGGAGAGCAAGTCCTTGCCACGGTGAGCGATTATCTCAGACACAACGCAGCCAACACTGCCGCAGTCGGGAATAATTAACACGGGAACGCGTGCACCCGCCGGGGACTTTGTTTTTCATTTCATTATCGCCTGCCGCACAGTGCCTGGCGAAGACCCAGAGTAGCAAGGGCGCTGTGAGGTAAAGGGTCAGGAACTCTTGAAGCAGAGAGCTCAAGACCTCGAGAGGGATACCACTACGCCTCACCGGAGACGCTGCTCATTGAGGACTCTTTCGACACCCGTCACTATCTATGCAGCTGTTACTTCATTTGTGATTGGCTGATGGGCACTGACTTAGTGCCAAGGGCAAAAGTAGAATATCAACAGCGATGTAAAGCATATGTGCCCAGAGTCACTTTACGGGTGCATCCTCTCTCTGCATGTCACAACTTTTTGTGATTCCCAGCTAATAAGTGCAACCACTCAGCTTCTAAATTACTTTGAACTTACTGAACTTGCGGGATTCATTAAAACGTTACGTGTCACCATGGGTAGATGCAATCTCCCTGCTCACCAGATGTTATGTGCTACTTGCCACCGAGTGCCAGTCCTGAATCCATAACCAGACAACCGCAATGCGGTGGAGCCGAGTTGTTATGGACACCGCAGGGATGCGCACGAAAAGCCAGAACCCCAGGCACAGGCACCTGTTGAGGTGTGATCATTTGTGCAGATGGGCGGAGGACCAAAAAAGAGAAGAAAAAAAAAACAGCCTGAGGCAACAAGTAGAGAACACACAATATGCCCTTCCAAAAGGCCAAACCTCAAAAGTCTGCCCAGAGTGAACTCCTGCAGACCAGGTGAGGTGACAGGTTGCCCTCACTTACTAATCCTCCCGAGACGAAAAGCAAACAAACCTCGCATAATTGAAGAGGGGAAAAGTAGCCACAGGGGAGATATTAAAGTGCTGTTTAACATAGAGGTGTTGATTAAAATGTTTATTAACACGGAGCAAGGCGAGCGATTGGACCTGGCTTTCTGCATCATGCGCCACCTGGATCCACCTGCAGTGGGCCCAGCGCCCCCTCGCACCTCTCCTCCTGCGTAAACACACAGCTTCTGTTTTGTGTTAAAAAAGAAAAAAAGAAAAAAAAAAAAACCCACCCATCAACCTGCTGTAAGCTTATCCCTCCAGATGAACACAAACACTTATCTACTTGTTTCACTTACCAAACAGGTACATTTCAGACACCCGGTCCAATAGTAAGTGTGATTTAATGTTTTTGATTCTTTTCTTCATTATTCTAAATACTCTCATCTATACTCTCCTTGACTAGAAATTAACTTACTGCTTGGATATCCTTGTGCACTAAACTCTCAAAAACCTACTAGGGATCAAATTCAGTCATAGCCATATTTGAAAATACAACTGAATTTCCTTGAAGATGCTGAAATGACCACTGAGGATACACCCCTGGCTGTAAGGACCCATTTCAGGCTCGACACTATAATGATTACAGATTATAAAATATACAGTGGGTCCCCTCCCTCCCAGTATCATCAAGCCTACACGTTTCAAAATGAGTACTGCAATATCCTATATGATTCACTCCAATGTGCTTTTTATTAACATACTCCATCTGCAATGTGCGTAGAGACAAAGCTGTTCCAGTGACTGAGTGGGCTTGTTAAAATCTGCTGTCACACTGGTGACCTTGACAACACACAGAATTAGAGTACACAAATACTACCTTTCAGCAGTTTTCCTTCTCCACCTCCCTATTTGCTGTCTGCTGCTCTCAGGATTATCATTAACACCAACCTCAGCTGTGAGATGGTACAGTAGTGGTCTGACTGTACTGCAAATATTGTTTCATTCAGTCACCAGATACCTATAATGTGTGTAGTTTTGCTTGTTATTACTGACCAGAAACTTCTGAATTATAAAGACGAGTCCTGAAGAATTCTGCAATGACTGACGGCCTTTTTCTACGTTTTTCCTTGTACCGCTGTCGCACATCTTACTACTACGTATCCTGAAAAGTGGCACTACACAGCTTCAGCATCCTGGGAATAATGGCAGAGAGTGTTACTCTGGTATACAGATGATTGACTGACCGTAGGAAGTGCACTGTAGTGTATTTAGCGTTGTAAGCCCCCTTGGATGAAAAGGTGACAGTTACACACCACACAGTATTAATTGCACATTGCTCTGGAGAAAAGTGTTTGTTAAAAGAATAAATATAAGGATATAAAGGCTGAAGGATTAAGGAAAAAATGGGTTTACAAGGTATAGCGCTGTATACTGTACATGCATGCATATCATAATCCGTATTGTTCATGCAGATGAATTCTAGTTTCCAAGTCAAAGTAACAGCACTCACTTCCACAGCCATGCCATTTAAGGAAGGGGAAACTCATATGAATGATTACCAAATTTGGAGATTTACATAAAAAGCTTCAGTTGCTGCACCTGTTTCTGGTCTTCTGGAGGACCCATGAAAGTGGTATTCTCGGTAATTCTTAAAGATGCTGCCCAGCAACACGTTTTATTAGTTATCACTGTAGCATTGTCGATTTAGTACCCCCACAGAGACAGCAGTCCTATAACTTACCAGCAGACACAGCGCTAAAGTTGTTAGATATGCAACTACTGGGAAGACACGAGAAGCAGATGAGTTGGGGCTGTGACACTCCTACAGTGAAAGGTGTGTTTGTCAGATGTATAAGAGGAATATAAAGCTCTGTGATGGAGATGCTACTTGATCTGCTCATCACACATACGTTGTATTCAATAAGTCCAGGTCCAAACAAACAGAACAATTTGCAACTGTCTCTGACACCTTTCAATACACTTTGCTTAAGCACCACATATGCCCACAGGCTGACGTCATCTAAATTCTTCTAGCAATTTTTCTGATATTTTGCAAAACCCTACAAACTTCGAGACAGGTTATGCTTCTCAATTATACTTCCATAAACAAAGAGCAGTATCAGCCACAGACACCATAGTCAAAATTAAAGATTTAATGACAAGGCTACAATACAGTATTACAGTACTGACCAGAAGCTGCAACTAAGCTTTTGTTTGCATCATGTAAATGTAAAACCCAAAAAAAATATATACTATACAAGGCTATCTATATATATATATATATATATATATATATAAAAATAAATCACGTTTAAAATATTCAAAAAAATTTTACTAGCTTCTATGTCTACAGTATTAGAGCCACCGAAAAGCAGCAAGTTGTTTTCATGTTTCAACACAAATTCACATGCATAAGAAATGCTTAAATAGTCTCAGCTCAAAACTTGTCAAGATGCTCCCAACAAGGCTAATTAATCATTTCAAATGGACTGTCAGAAGAGGGAGTTCTTAAAGCACAGAACGAGATTTCTGTCTGAGTTTCAGCAGGGGAACTGGTGGTAACCTTGCTTCTAGTAGGTCTACCCAGAGAAGCATAGGGTCTAATGAGAGTAAGGCTGGGTCTCTTACCATCATTACTCTGGCCACCCTCTCGCTTCAGCATCTGGACTGCTCCCACGTACTTCTTCAGTTGGACCTTGAGCACCTCGTTCTCTCTGGGGGGGAAGAACAGCAAGTAGTACTGCAACAGGCTTTGTTTTACTTTAAACACGCTACACATAACAGTCAGAAATTACAGAACTGTATTCTTCCACTTATAAAGCATTGTTAAAGTAAGAACTGAAAGATGAAATTTCAGTGAAAGGTTCACAAACAATTGGGACTGCACGACTCCAAAACTATTTCAGAAGTGAGCTAAATGTCTCATAAGAGTACCATTTGTTAATTTTTCAACTACATGTACCACTGGACAAGTTCTTTACCCGTTTCATTTGTGACAGGTGTTTTACATTTCCCACTAAATGCACAATATCAAACAAGCAAAGTTCCCTTCAAAAACAGAACCAAGTGTCGATGTAAGATTCTAGAAAGAATACCGGTAAGCATATTAACATTCTAACAACATTGGCTTTGATAAGCACGGGGGGGGGGGAACACTTTAAAGAAATGATCATAAATCCTAGCCAATCACTATCCAAATGAATTTCCCTCAGAACACGGCTTTGTGAAAGTAAGAACAGATTTAATACCATAACATTGTTAATGGCAAAATGTTATAACCGAAACTGTAGGGTTTACTCAAGAGCTTGGTGAGCGATTCATTAGTTGTGATCTTTATAAATACGATCAGTGAACCATCACCTTTTACAATCTTATCAGTTTCCATATTTACTACATCATAATATACTGTATGATTAACACCATGACCTATTGCTGAGTGACTGACACACTACTAAACAAAGAGTAAATCAAGGGGGCTTTGTGTCAAGGGGATTTTAACATACTGATCTGAGATGAAAAATTGTGAACTTCACCCAAGAACTGTACATTTGACCTGGCCCATCACTATGCATGTAAGGCTTCACAAGGACAGACATGACTAACTCCCAGGAGACATGTAAAATAACGTTGAGTGCTGAACGTCAACGTAGACTTTCAGCTTTCAGCAAAGAATATCATTTATAGTAAATGTAGCTACTCACAAGACTCAAAGCACAAAAGACAAATGTTTCCCAGAAACAACCTCGACCTAAGTCCAAATAATCAGCTTTCAGATCATAGTATACAAAAAAACAACATAAGTTTAAACATTAAACAGTAGTATATTACAGAAAGAAAAAAATATCTTCATATTAAAAAACCGCATTATAATAAAATATAACAGGACATTGTAATACTGGAAAAAACATAAGATACAGTGGCAGAATGAAGAGTAAAAATATTAAATACATAATAAAAAACAGAAAAGACATAAGAATCAGTAAAATATTTTGGACAAGGAACACTTCAACTTAATCTGCCATTAGTCAATGAACTCCTACATATAGAGATATACTTCCAGTCTTACACTTGAAGAATGGTTAAGTTATTTTATAACAGAATCAATGTGACGGTATGTATGGGCAGTTCAGGCATAAACTAGAACTGAGTAAAATGGCACAAAACTGGGGTTCCAGGATACTAAGGATATATACCTGAGCAGATCAATATCTGTAAACTACTTGTTTTAATCAAATGGTTTAATTAGGTCTTAAATGTTTCAATTAAAACACCACATTGTTTGTAGCTTCAACATTAAATATCAAGATTCCTTTGAGTGTGTGAGAGCCATTTACAGAAACCCCCCTGTACCCATCTATGGTAGGCTACTAAACAAAATGTAATAAGTGCCTAAAGTGTCCTCGAAGAATATGAACTGCTTGAGTGGTACAAAGCTGTTAATTCTGAAGGATTTACCCAAACTACTCACAATTACTGTCATTCAAGGTAATCATGCACAAGATGCACAAAAGCCAAGCAGGATCTTCTGAAACAGTCCTGCGATGGACTCTGATTTTTAAAAGGATAATTTTATGACTATCCACAGGAGATCCTATGCAGACTTCAAGTGCTGCTGCTCTCCACTGACCCTCTGAACCGTGTCTCTCCATGCAATCGCTCTAGCTTGGACAGCTACGCACCAACACTTCTAAAAGATGTACGAGATTCGGGGAAAGAAAGAAAGAAAAAGAAAGAAAGAAAGAAAGAAAGAAAGAAAGAAAGAGACAGACAGACCACAGAGACGTGTTCAGTGAACAAAGGTCTGCAAAAACCAATCTTTCTTTGTTATAGCTCCCAGCTCTTTTGTCTCCCAATTTTCTTATGCAAGATCCCTTTCTGAAAAAACAACTAGGTTGATGGAAAAAGCCAAAAAGGGAAAACAAAAGTGGGAAGAGCACAGCAGTCCCATCAATCTGTTTAAATAAGGGAAAAGGCTGAGCCCACGACCTTCAGTATTTATTGCTCATATTGTAGTTTACTGCCAAAAGCATCTCTTAACATCTCTCCTCCTAAAAGTATATTGATCTGGTTGAGAACTTGTAATTCTTCATATGGTTTTAAGGTCAGCCCTTGAGTTAATATAAAGAATAACAAGTTCAAAGAAGCCCTGTGTTAAAGTGGAGAAATCAGGCAAACAAATCTTTTTCACACGCATTTCTGTCTACTACTTAGAGCATTTACCGTTAAGGCATGGCATAATGAAATTACTTCACCATACATTTAGGTTTCAGTCTGAGCCAAGGTATGAAGCTAATTTTCAATTCAAATAATGGACCTAAGCATTGGCAAAGCAAATATATTACCAGATAGTAACGGTAAGGAATAGATAACTCACATTTCACCTCAATTCCTGTTCCAACATTCATTCTGCTAGTTTTACACATACAGCATATAAAAGGGGGTAAAAAAAAAAAAATCATTACTCAAACCTCAACCAAATAACATCATGAATCTCTGTTCACAAGAATGAATGGTAAAAGTAAAATTTCACAAGTAAAATATTTTATATCCTTTTTAGTGCAGGTGCTAATGATACATAAGCCCAGAAGACAGTGATATTATTGACATCAATCATTTTCCAAATCAAGTAACCAAATGAATCACACTGTGCCGGCACATGTGGAAAGTCCATTTTAATTTTAATGGAGGAGGAACTGACACCGACGACAAAATAAATGAAGCACATTTCCATAAACGCAATCTGAAAAGATTAAGGGTGCAATATGCAATCTATTCATAAATCAGTGATTAAAAATTTACTTTAAATAATGTAGGCTGCCAAAAACAGTTGAAGCAGAAAAGTTTAGAATGAATTCACGCATCAATCTACAGGTAAGCTTCACCTGAGACGCAATTTCCTTGTTAGTTATTTTTTCTGTATATCCAGGATCATATATCCATGATCATGCTCGGATCAATCCTTTACAGAGCCACTCCTGGAATATAGCGTAAATGTTTATATGCATCTCCAAAAAAAAAAAAAGAAACATGGTGATATTTCGGCTAAGTTTTATGCAGCTACTTGGCAATGAACATCGGTGCATATGGTGACGGAAACTAACTGTACTTAAGAGTCACATCTGCAGCTATGTCTCTTTCTCCTAAGGTAATGCACAAATTGTATTTTCCATGAGATGTACATCGCTTTGGAGAAAAGTGTCTGCTAAATGAATAAATGTAAATCCTGTCTTCCTTTACTGGCACATCCTAGTCTACCAAAAATAATATGCATCACATTACTCACTATTATTACTGTTCTTGGGCTGCATAAAATAACAATTACAGTTTAATGCATCCTGTGATCTGTGATGATTTACTGCCTATTTGCAAATAAAATTTACGCTGCTCCATTCAAGTAACTACTTCCTACATGGCACACTGCTCACGCAACATTTATTTCGGTATATTGTAAATTGTAGCGTATATTGAAAAAACCATATCCCAAAAAACTTTGTCAAATTCTTTTGTAACAATGAAACCATCCAAAAACTACCCTTTTACAGGACAATAAACCTGTCACAATCAACTAAGAAAGGTAATGGAGACCAAAGAAAATTTAAGTGACTACATGTTTCCAAACGTCTTCTCTATTTTTATTTTCTTTGACACGGGAAGTGGAAAACAGGCAGTTTCACATTACTCCCAATGTCATGCACTTTTATTTCCCCCAATCATTCAATCAAAATGTGTTTCTATACAGATGCTTCCCCTTCAGCACTGTCACACACTATTGTCATGGTCGATTTAATAAAAATGAAACCACAGAACTGACAAATCACTGACATTGTCAAACATCACATAATGTAACTCAATTCAAAACTTTTTCCCCATCCATTTTTCACCCAAAACCTTGCCCTCTTTGATTCTGGCTCCTCCTCTGCTGTCGACATGGGAATTCAGGTGTACTGGTGAAACGCAACATCAAGCAGAGCTGCTTGCTGGCAGATAATGGGATTGTGCTCCAGGGCCTTTCCTTGTACATTCCACATCTAAAGCAACGCAGACTTAGTTCTGCTGAACTGATGATGCCTGGTCTGTGAGCAAAAGCAGAACTCCTCTGAAAGCAGCCAACCTGGCTATTTTCCTCTCTTCCTTTTTTTCGTATTTTCCTCCCCTGTTGACACTACCTGATCTGATGTGGCACAGGCGCCTTTAGTACGTGGCTCATCCTTGCAGCTTGAGGACGGCTGAAGGGTGCTCCTGGCGGAAAGGGACGAAGGCACTGCTGGCCACACGTCTACTGAAGTGACAGGCGGAACAGCAGCACAGAGTGCACCGGTCTCACTGCTGGGCAAAAGCCTATTACCATCTGGGACCAACACACTGCTGGTGCCCAACAGGAAATTATTCTCAACTGGAGTAAAGTTGAATTTTTTCTCCCAAGAAATCAGCCAAGAGTGTGTGAAAGAGGTGTAACGACATCAAAGAGCTGCAGCTTAACCCTCCTGGTGTGCATAGAGAGATGTTAGTCTGGTGATCCTAACATACTTGGCCTATCTGCTAACTTTTAACTTTAAAACTTCAATTATTCTCTTGGATCGGTTGACTACACGCATGTATAGTATAAAGTTACACGGTAAGATTCTTTCAGTACAACAGACAGTAATACCACAAATAATAAATTCATTCTAAAATAACTCAAATTTAGCAAATAAATGTGCATTCTTGATAACATCTGTCTTCTTTAAGAATTCAAAAAAAAAAAAAAACCACACACACACACACACACACACACACACACACACACACACACACACACACAAGGGAATGCCATGGTAACAATATTAATTGACTTTACCATTATTTAAATCACAGCTTTACAAGAGCAAAGCAGCATCTCATCTTCACAAGTGTAGGGCAAATGTTTCACTTATCACAGCTTATGTTTTTATCTACTCAACAATGAATTAAACAAAATGCTTACACAGTGAAAAACTAAAACAAAGGTAACACATAATAATACATCTGCATTATTTATTAAACACTGTGGGTAATATTTCAATTTCTCGCCTTGCCTGCTACACAACACTTTTGTTGGTGTTTTTCCTTTCTGGTATAGTTTACCCTACCAAAAATAAACTGACCGGGTTCAATGAGTTTCATTAAAACTGCTTTGAAAACCTTTGATGAGAAGAATCCACACAAGCACAGAGAAACAGATTTGCGGGTTTTTTTTTTTTTTTTTGCGCAAGAGTTTTATCAAAAGGATTCCCGAAATTGCCGTTCTCGGTGGGGTTGGTAATGTTATTGAGTCTATGCAAATTTATGGATGGCCAGGGACCATGATCACTGCTGATGCAACGCAGAGGACTGAGCATCTGTATGAGGGAATAGTGAAAGGAGGGAGGGCTAGGGTACAAGGACATCCTCACCATTACAGAAACAGTCCAAAAATCCAGTCTCTCAGTCCTCAAGCAAGCACAAGCACTTATAAGGAGAGAACATACATAATTCATGACAACAAATAAGCCTGCTTAAAAAATGAATACTGCTGCCAGTTTGAAGGAGTAATGAGTGCCAACAAACAAAAGCTTTTCTTCTTCCCTGGCCATCCCCTATCTGCACAATAAACTCTGAACTTCTGACCAACTGACCTGCTTTTCTTTCTTCCTGCTTCTCCCATATCACAACATGAGCCTTCAGTATGAAGGGCGCCAGAGGGGAGAGAACAGGTCACCAAGAAAAGGGTAATCGTGGATAAGGTGTGCTCTTGGGTTCATACGTGACGGGCCAGTCTCCATGCAAAGTGTCAGTGTTATTGATCACACGTGGAAGGAAGCACCACCACTGTGCTCTCATACTGCAAGCGCTGAAAGGAGGTTGTACCATGCAGGCTACGAACCTCGGCTGTTCGCGAGAGGTTTACGTGAGTATGTGGGGGTGGCTGTGCACGTGGCGCAATAAAGCAGGACTCACCAACACGTCACGCAGAAAGAGCTTGACTCAAACTTGGGAAGTGATTTTGACACTCCCAGGTATTCATTTGCTTTCTTTAACAGCAAGCACTGATTGAGCATGCATTTTACACTAAGTAACTTACATCCAGAGCTATGAAATGGATGCCAACACAGCAACAAATACACCTAATTCTCAGAGAACTAAGGAGGCCAGAAAAAGTCAACTATAATGCAACATTGTCACGCACGCACGGACACACACACACACACACACAGTCTAAACCGCTTGTCCCATATGGGGTCGCGAGGAGCCGAAGCCTAAGCCGGCAACACAGGGCAAAAGGTTGGAGGGTGAGGGGACACACACAGGACGGGACACCAGTCCGTTGCAAGGCACCCCAAGTGGGACTCGAACCCCAGACCCACCGGAGAGCAGGACCCGGTCCAACCCACTGCACCACCGCGCCCCCCCAATGCAACATTGTCACAAATTCCTTATTTCTTTAAAAATATTACAAATTTATTTATGTCATAAATGGCATAGGGAGAGCTGGTTGCATACTGGTTAGAGCTCCTGCTTTTAGACCCAAATGTTTCGGGTTCAAATCTCACCTCTGGCTGTAGTATTCCTGAGCAAGGTACTTACCGTAAATTGCTCCAGTAAAAATTACCCAGCTGTACAAATGGGCAAGTAATTGTAGGTAGATTAACATTCTAAGTTGCTTTGGAGGAAAGCGTGACCTAAATGAATAAATGTAAACGTAAATGAATACAGCCACATATGCCCAACAAAATCTCTGGGTGGTAAATAGTAGGGTAAAGAAGAGTGGCAAATGTAAGGCCACCTACCTGGCAAGGGCCTGTACTTTGGCAGTGTGCCGTTCCTCCAGCTCACCCAGCCGTTTCCTCAAACTGTCCACTTCCTGCCTCAGGCCGGCAGAGTGCTCCATCTCCCCATCGAGCAGGCTGCGGAGGGATCTGGCCACGCACAGAACATCAGTCATAATTTATCACAACCTCCTCACACAGACAAGGTTATGAAAACCTGAGAACTAGGTGGTTACTTATCTTGAGATAATGAGAACTCACATGTTCTGTTCCTCCAGTTCATCCTTCCTGCTCATCATGGCCACAATTGCTTGTCGAAGTTCAGCTGTGGTTGGGGGGTGGGGGGGGAAAGAGAGAAATCTTTTCTTAATCTATAGAAGAAGATGTTTTTCAAAGAAAGTTGACTGCTGGCATTCTACTGAGGGGAAGAGCGTAGATTCAATCATATTTAGTGTCCCGCTAAGAGCTTTCTCCATCTGTCTGAAATGGTATCATCGGCACAATGCTATCATTTTTTTCCCCCCGTAACACTGCATTAAACTCATCTGGGAGCACAATACGACCATGCAGGCAGAATGGCTGGCTGGT
This sequence comes from Scleropages formosus, assembly GCF_900964775.1. NCBI lineage: Eukaryota > Metazoa > Chordata > Actinopteri > Osteoglossiformes > Osteoglossidae > Scleropages > Scleropages formosus. The sequence goes on along the minus strand of NC_041825.1, from coordinate 11,742,137 downwards.
AAAAGCAGAGAGAACATGAAGAAACTTCAGACGTAAGACGTTAACACTGATAAGTCATCCAGAAACTTTCCTCCCTTTCCTCTGTCAAACCCAAGGAAATGCTGGGTAACTTTTAAAGGAAAACCCATTCTGTTTTATTATTTTATGAAGAAATGACAAAACACAGGGGTGATATGGTTTTTGTGGAGTTTGCATGTTCTCCCAGTGTTTGCATCAGTTTCCTCCTACTGTCCAAAAACATGCATTTCAAGTGAACTGGTGACTAAATTGCCCATACAGTATGTATACGCGTGCATGTGTGCGATTGTCAACAACAGACTGACATTCTGTCCAGGCTGTACCTCGCCTCATGCTTTATTCCTCTGGGATAGGTTCTGGACCACCATGACCCTGCAATGGATAAGCTGCTACTTGATAACGAATGACAAAACATATTCAATCTTGGCCTCAACACTAATGTTTTTGCCATAATACCTGATAATTGTACCTTTTACAACACTGCATCAATTATGTTAAGAATAAACTCCATTCAAAGTACATACAAAGAAGCAAACATCCAGAAAGCCCCTGTCAGAGCAAAGGTCTCCAAAATGTGCGTGAAAGCTGTAAACTCAGAAGTGATGGAGTGTCTGCCTCGTTATTGATCCGAGTTCTTCCTCCAGAGAGGGGGGAGGCTACAGAATGTACTCCCGCCCCACGCCGTTCCGCTGCTGTGCTCTCAGATCAATAGCGGGAGTCTGGCTGCTGCGCGCATCTCCAGGAAACAATGGCCGCACACTCCCATTACCCTGCAAATCACCAAATTAAGCTCAGCAGGAGCTCAGGCAGAGTTATTTATAAAACCAAAAAATGCTCTGCCACAATCATGAGGAGCTGGAGGCAGGAGACTTCCGAAGGAACAGGCACAAGGGTGAAGTCAATCGAACTCACTCTCCTCAACTACCCCTATGGCTTTGGTCCTTTTGGTCAGGACCAATGTGTGATGTGCAGAAAAGCTTAACTTCCTAATTACGAAAAACTTCTTCATGAAGCACAAACATGTATTCAATAACTGAAAACGATGCAGGCAACTTGAACACTTAAAGCAGCACTTCCCTGCTGTAATTAACAAGCTTAAAGTCACTGTTTGATTTCTACTTAGCAGATGCCCTTAAAGTGAATTACATAGCTTGCAATTATTTACATTTCCCAGTTATACAAACATGCACCTTTATAAAAAGGTAATGCAAACAATTATGAATCAGCTGGATAAACAATACTTTATTCATTTCTATAACTGAACAACCTGCTTGGACCATAAAAGACCTAAGAAATACTTAGAGGTGAAGAGTAACAAAGCGTAAAGGCTTTATTAGTTACTAAGTGAAGGCATTTTATATGATTTAAATTCTCATATTTCTATGACTGGATATTTCATCAAAGCAATGAGAGGTTGAGGAGCTTTGCTAAATCATTAGACCATGGGTTCCTCTCCAGGGACACTGTCCCAAAATACTGGGGTCACTCCTAACCATCAGATGTAGTCAATATGTTTGTCTCAGGAGGCCCAAAAATCCAAGTTTGAGTGTACGAAACAGACAGTTCAGGGAACACCTGCAAGGTGGGCAGGTGCAGTTTGACAGTGCGAATGATGCACTCCCTGCAGGGAGGAGAGGGTGGAGCAGATTATCTACCTGAGGAGTCCAACAGATGACCACGCCCACTACAGAAAGTGTCCATCTGGAGAGAAAGCAGACACCGGCGCATCGGCAAGACACCCAGGATGCCCAGGCAAAGCATGATTTATTACACAGGGCTCCTCCCAAACACCCATTCCAGAGAACCGCTCAATGTCCCCTATCCTGTCAGTTACTCCTCCTTTCCCGATGATAAAAGTTACACCCTTTAAAGCGACTGACAAGACACGTTCATATCGAGTAAGTTCTGCTTTTTTTTTTTTTTTTTTAAAATGTATTTTGCTCCCCATTATGTAACGGAAATTTTGTATAAGCTCAGACAGCTCAGTAGATCTGAGCCATCTCTTACACTGATGCGCAGCTGGAGCCCAGAAAAAAAAAAAAAAAAAAAGCAAAGCTTAATAATAAGCTGAACACCAAATTCAGCTTAGGCAGCATGGTGGCACAGCAAGTAGCGCTGCTGTGTCATGGCACCTGGGTAATGTGAGAGGACGTGGGTTCGATCCCCACTCAGCCTGTGTGGAGTTTGCATGTTCTCCCTGTGACTGAATCTCTGGGTGTTCTGGTTTCCTCCCACAGTCCAAAGACATACTCTTCAGGTTCACCCATAGTGTGTGAGTGACAGAGAGAGTGTGTTTCACTGGTGTATGGACAAGTAACTTATTGTAAGTAGTGTATCTAGCAGTGTAAGTCACCTTGGTGAATAAGATGTGTGGACTGATAACGCTGCATAGTGTTCACTGGAAGTTGCTTTGGAAAAAAGTGTCCGTTAAATAAATTAATGTAAACATTACTACAAATGCTACCAACTTTGTTTCATCTCTAACGGACAAAGCATAACCAGCCGAAGGGTCACATCCAACACCACAGGCAACAAAGCACATAGTTGGAGCTATCAACACACGCTTTGGAGTTACTGGCTCCTTACTGATTACTCCTGTGCAGGTCATTAACGTAGCTGTATGCTCATGTGTGTGGGAAAATATAAAAGTCTATAGTAAAAATCTATTCTTCCCCAGAAGCAGATCCTAGGAGGTACTCCCACTGACACCATTTGTTAGTGACAGCTGTCCTTAGTGGACATCTGAGTGAAACATCATCTGGTTTCACCTATTGCTTGGAGCTCCAGAGGTCCCCCCCCCCCATTCCTTAAATAAGCAACACTACAGATCTGAGAAGCGCACACACACACATAGATCACAAGATGAAAAAAATGCAGATGCTTACTTAAGGAAAACAAATACCTTGCAGAAAAGTAAAAAACTATTTTCTAGGAAGTGATTTTTCATTGGCACTTTAATGAGACCACTATTTTTTTCCCCACCATGAGATGACTATCCTCTAATGGTCACCGTAAAGGCACAGAAGTTTATAAGCTTCCATATTACAAGCTGTGTGTCCCTCACAGATGCTAGGGTGTCAGTATAGTGCTATGCAATGCCAAATCAATGCCACCTTAGTAATGAAACACAGGGACAAGAAACCAGGCACTGTGGGCCAGAAGGTAGAGACTGGAACGCCAACTGTAAAAGCCTCAATATTCATAAAGGAGGGGGGGGGGAAATGTCCTTCAGGAGAACTGGGTTTAAATACCTTCATAAAATTGGGTAGTTTATGTCCTAGCCTGTTTTCATTTGATCCATGCTTCTCCTGGCCTGTGCAAAACAGAAGTTCTGAATTCCTAAAACAACACTGCCATCCACAGGATCTGGCTTCAAGATGAAACCTTCAGCTGCTGGTTCATCTTTTTTTTTTTTATAATCTCTCTCATAGTTCTAACCCACTAATGAGAAGATTTGCTATCATGTAAAATAACTGATCAAAAGGTACTCTCTAAAAGGTTTGGTACAGAAAATGTCATTAAATAAGCGACACTACAGATCTGAGGAGCACACACACGTATAAGATCAGCAGATGAAAAAAATGCGGATGCTTACTTAAGGAATTTACAGTGAGATTTTCTTTTCAGTCAATTAAATTATGAAGAAATAAACTGCTATGGCAGCCAAAGGGCACACTGTGGACCCATGGGGGGCGTTATCCTCTGTAAGCCTTGGCCTGGAGCACCTCCCAGCTCACCCCACAGCCGGAGGCCCCTTCCTGCCCCTACTGCTCGTACGCAGGGCTATAAATAAAGCTCCTGGGCCCCAACGCACCAAAATAGCCGGAGGAGGGCTTTGTCGTGACATCTGGAGGGTTGTGGAAAGGAGGCGCTGCATCTTTATTTGCGGGACAACTGCGGCTGGGGAGCAGTGGCGCAGCTGACAGGGCTTCCAATTAAAGCAGCGTGGATCCACCAATTAACGGCAGGGAAAGGAGCGCCATCATCTCCTCTCACCAGGGGCCAGCAGGCGTGCTCCATTAGTGCCGCATCTGCTCCATGCCTGCGTCTAATGGGGAGCATTCTCCCATGTACACACGAAAGTCAAGCTACATACTACAGCACAAAGGCAATGCAGCCATTTCTGTAGCTCACACAAAAATTAAAAATAAATAAATAAAAATAAAAACCAAACCACATTTTAACTCCTGCCTAAATAGACCTCGTTACACAAACAGGTTTAACACCCACAACTGCACTCTGTAGCACACTAGTATTATTATTATTCAATTTAACTGATGCATTTCTCCAAAATTACTGTAAAACGTTAGGTGTGTACACAAACTTTAGTATTGCATACTCATTACATACATTTATCCATTTAGCTGATGCTTTTCTCCCAAGCAAAGTACAATGTTAACCTACTAACAATAATTTCCCCATTTATACAGCTGGGCAATTTTGTACTAGAGCAATTTTTAAGGTAAGTACCATGGTACTTACAGGGTACTACAGCTGGAGGTGGGAAATGAACCTACGACCTTTGGGTCCAAAGGCAGCAGCTGTAATCACAACTCCACCAGCTGTCCCATTTATACCAGTAGTTAATTTTTTACTGTATTATTTCACAGGAAGCACCTTGATCAAAAGCACAACAACAAGGGTTGGAATTTGAACATGGCAAAGGCTGTAAGTACTACTCTACCAGCTGCACTAGAGGGAAAGAGCTTGTGTCACAGTTTCATCAGATCCAGAGTCTGGTTTATAAGTCACTTTTAACTTAATTATTAGTCAGACCATTTGTTGTTCATTCACCTTTTCATCTGCAAAATCCACCTACTCCACTAACTGGAATACAGGTCTATACCAAAATATTTATAGGGCTTTGAAAAGAAAAGGAAGGTGGAAAAAAGGAAGGAGAAAAAAAAAATAAATAAAATCAGGACGTCAGCAAGGAAGCACCAGCTTCAGTGACTACGAGCTGCGGACTGCACAGACTGCGAGCGCGGAGCTCCTTGCACCAGGGGAAGCAGATCCAAGTCAGTCCATCTCGCCCAGGAAGCTTCCAGCACAGCGCACTGCCCCTCCCAGTGGTGCATCAAGGAAACACTAGTGAGCCTTCTGCCAGAGAGGATGACTAAAGAGCAATGTCTGTTGTTGTTTTTCTCCAAAATTTACTTATTACCCCCATAACTGTACTACTAAAAACAATCCCAGAATGGGAAACCAGGTGGGAAAAAAATCCTTTATGTATGTTTTGACCACAACATGTTTGCATTTGCATAGCAATTGGGCTACGCAGGTTCCCAGAATGAGCAGGCTGCCAGGCCCAATAGAATCACCGGCAGCCATTGTACTTTTTGGTTTACATCCCCCGAATCAGACCATGCTACACGCATCGTGCTGCCTCACCAAGATGCAGCCGAGAGCAGACTGGCACATACCTACTGTCATTGACTCCGGCAGGCCAGGGGTAGGAATTACGCTACTGAGTGGTGCCTGCTGGACTGGAACACTGGGATCCACCCTGGAAGAGGAAAAACTCCATTCACACAACCACAGCTCCCAGATTTTTCTGTCCTATTCATGGAAGTAATGATGACATGTCCATACTTGAACTCCAGCTGGGATGGTGTTTGCGTGAGGTCAGCCACCAGGCCACTGCTCTTGGCCTCCACAGAGAAAGTCTGAGCTTCCACTGAATTCTCTGGAATGTAAACACATTGAATTTGAGCATTGGGAAGTCTCAGCCACTAAAGATACACCTGAAAAAAAAAAAAAAAACCACCAGCTTTCACAAAGGCTTCCAGCCTAATCAAGAATATTTTGCAATGGGTAACAAAAGTACGATGAGCCTTCTCAATTTGCACACCTTGGCACTCTAAAAACTGTAGAGGGCTGCAACTGTATACCTACCTTGCTGAGAGCAGGTGGATGCCACTGGGATGAGGAGGTCAGAGCTGTCGTTGTCATTGATCACCTGCAGCGGGCTCCAGGTGGACACACTCGACAGGCTTCCTATTATTACCCTGAGAAATGCCATGGGCATAAAGAGATGAGTGTTACAATACCATCTCCATGTCTTTACTGCTTTCTCATTCTACATTTTAATGAATCAGTTCAAAATTAAGGAAATAAACCAACTCTCCCTATACAATCCCTTAAAAAGAGGTTATTAACAAGTGATAAAGTTTATGGTACACATGAAGTGGCTTATGTCACATTGTGAAGATTTATCACTACTTATCCCAAAGAGCCAAGTGTAAAAAATATTCTTAAACACTCAAGTAACATCAGAGGTGATTACCAAGTTCACTGCATAAAAAGTCTCAAAGTAAACATGAGTAACACACCGTTCTCCACTCCGCTGCTCCTCCCCAGGCTCTGGCCTGCTTTTACTGTAGAGATCATCATCCTCCTCATCATTGTCAATACTTTTGGTGTCAGGCAATGCTCCATTGTGATTATGGGTGTAATCACTTCCCCAGCTGGCCATGCCAGCTTCAGGGCCGCCATTGGTTGTAGGCGATTCTCCACGGGGGTGCAGGACCTCTTCTGAGCTCCCCAAAGGCCCTCCACTCTTCTTCAGGCCGCCTCCCACTTCCCCTTCCTCATCCTCTGCTCCACCATCATCGCCATCATCAAAGGAGATGATGTTGGTGATTTTTTTCTTCCGTCGACGTTCCTTCCTCAGACCTGAGTCTGAGAGGAGAGTCGAAGTGGGTTACAACAGACAACAGCAGAACTACACAGTGCAGGCAACACAGAGGAGCTTTTCAATTTCCAAAAATAGTGAAATTAAAATAATGCTGATGGAGCACTTAATGACCAGATTCAATCAAAACACTCGCTGGTCACTGTGAATCTAACATCCTCTGTAACGCTGTCACAGGACGACGAATGGCATTTTGGCAGATGCTTAGTGACCCGTGTCCCGAAGCGGGGGTGCAGTTTCCATTCCTACCTGCAGAGGCGCTGCGTGGGAGGACAGGCAGCGGGTCAGAGTGGCATTCAGAGCGAGGGCTGAACCCAGGCACCACGGCAGTAGCAGTGCTGATCTCGCGCAGGAGAGTGCTGACGCCTTGGGTGGACTCTTTCCACAGGCTGCTCACACCCTGTGTGGACTCCTTCAGCAGGTTGGACACGGAGGGCCCACTCCGCGTCTGCCCATTCAGGTCAGTGTTGTCAATATTGATGGCAAACAGGATGGAGTTCAGACCTGCCCAACATTATCAGAATGCAGAAAACAACAGTTTTTCCAGCAACACGGTAACATGTCCAGCCACTGATAAGGACCAGAGCAGTTACAGCATTTATATTTATTGATTTAGGTGATGCTTTTCTCCAAAGCAACTACCAGTGTGAAACTTTCACTGGAGCAGATTTTAGGGCAAGTTCCCTGTTCAGACTTAGATCCTTTGAGTGCAATGCAGCAGCACTAACCACTTCATTCCCAGCTCCCACTGAAAGTTAAAACCACCAAAAAGATTACACGCATTACATAAGAGCAGCATGTGGGGTTACCAGAGCCTGATTCCTTTTCCTGAGCAACTGATTCATCTCAGCCAGGCCTGTCATATCAAAAGTTGAATCACTACTGGTGCTAAGAGCTGGCAGCAATGAGGTAAAACATCAGAAAAAGTAGACGGCACCAAAACTTAGACACAAGTGGAGCCTCAACAATTTTAACTTAAGTGGTTTGACGAATACACCGTTTGTCTGAATTTTGCATGTGTGCATACTCGTTTTCTGCACTGCTAAAGCAGCAAATTGCATTTAGCTCAAAATAAGACATTTATTGTTTTTTCCTCCTTCAGATCCAAAGCACATTAATGTCATAGTTCTGTATGTCCGAGACATTCTTCTTCATGAAACTGGCTTTTGCGCGCTTCAAAACAGGGCCATTATTTCTGGTGTTAAATTTTGACCTGAAGATAGTACTTAAAAAAACACTCAAAGAACCAGTCAGCATAATGTCATTAATCCAAGATGCAAGGTAACCTTACCTGCTGCCATGGTGGGTAACATACTGGCTCTCTCTTCATCAAGGAGGAAAGCACAATCTTCATAGAAGACACTAGAAAACATAAGCACACAAACTATGGCTCTACTCTGCACTACATGTTAGGATCTAAGCCTTCTCTTCCAACAGTATGTATACTACGGAATCTATCATCGCAGCCACACCCTCAGGCGAAATACCAGAGAAAGGGAGAGAAGGCATTCGCTTTATTTTCTGCGGGCCATACGATCACAGGTAGCGGTAGCGTAGAGGGCTCTCCTTAGGTTCGCACAAGCCCACCTGAGCCGCGAGCGGTCAGCCAGAAGCATGTGCAGGTAGCGCTCCAGCGAGTGCTCATTCAGAGCACAGCGCAGCCAGGCCCGGCCGCGGCCCAGCTCGGAGGTGATGTGGCGCAGGGAGTAGAAGCGCTGCAGCTCATGTCGGTTCAGGTGTTCCTTCACATACAGCCAGAAGGACAGCTCTGAAACACAGGCGTGGTCACATCACTCTCAGCTGTCAAGCTACGCTCGGTTCCGACGGCGACGCAGTCGGTTCTCATTTTCACTGTGTCCTACACCTGAGAATACAATAACTGGCATCTCCACATCACCAGCTTTACACAACACGTTACAACTGAAGATGCAGTATAACTCCGATAAAGTGTTCAAACCACCAAACTCAAATGTGGATGTATAGAGGAAAATGTCAAGATCGTGGAGAAGGCCTGTAGCCAATCTGTCCTTTATTCATTCATGAGAAAAGTGCAGGAGTAAAACTCACATTTACGTGATCGATATGTTCCTTTGCACACCATTCTTCCGGCTTAATTGGGCTCATCAGGAGTTAGTTATCAGAACCCACTGCTGTATTCCCCACAAAACACAACGGAAATAGCTCCAAATCTTCAAACGCACTTTATCATTAAAAAGTCAAAAACATCAAAGTGATGAAGCTAATTAAGTAAATAAGGGAGGAGAATAAAGGAAGTCAACAGCCCATCAGGAAGTGAGCTTGCCTCCCTTGACATACGTATTTTGTTGGAAGTATTTTTACATAGATCATGTAACCTTTGCACAAGTTCAAAAATAATACTACCACAAAACACAAACTGTGTTTTTCCAAAAGATGCTCCACCGATGCCCATCAGAGTCAAACATTTTCACATTTCAGTAAGCACGTGAATAAAAATAGCACTGGTCACAAGGCAGACCTCTGCCATTCTGGGGAATATTTACAGCCCACATTTTTCAGTACATGGAATATATGAAAAAAAGAATAAAAATGGCAACAATGTGCACAAGTCTCGATCATGTCTTACACACATCTTCAGTTTTACTGTAAACTATTAGGAGCTTTTTCAATCACTAGGGAGCACAACTATTTTCGGTTTCCCAACAGTTCAACGGTGAACACCTCACAAAGCAGTTGGTTTCAATGTGACACTTTCAAGAAAACTATCAGCATTTCCTACAAGCGCTTCGGACACAACTTCTTCTACACACTACAGGAACATTAAACAACTGCCAGATGGGTTTCATGTGAACATACTTGAGCTCAAAAAACAGGATGCTTCATAATACTATTGGTAGATGTAGTCATTCAGGCTGTAGTACCCTTGAGCAAGTTGCTTACCCTGAACTGCTCCAGTAAAAATTACCCAGCTGTATAAATGGGTAAATAACTAACTAGATTAATACTGCAAGTCACTTTGGAGAAAAGCATCAATTAAGTTAATAAATGTAATGTAATGTAATGTCCCAAGACAGATGTGTCAGTCTGCTGTTTCAAACATTCAAATTTGACAAGTCTACTATTTTTAAGCTTTAATATACTAAAATGTGGTCGGTCCAGAATTTGATGTTAAACTGAAAAAATTAACTTTTTCCTATTAACAAAATTATCACAGATGGTAAAGGTATATGCTGTAAAGAGAAATAAAGGGATTAACAGTAAATATTAATTACACATTTCATTCATTATTTAGAAATTATTCTTTAAGTATAATCTTTGTCATTTATTAATTATTCACACTAAATTTAAGTTTAGTGCTATGGCAGAGTTCTACAGGTTGCAACATAAATAAGCAAGTATATTCCACTGGTAGAGCAACAGGCCCCAGACGCCAAATTCCTGTGTGTGTGTGTGTCTATATACATTTATATGCAACTGCGAAATGCCATCAAAAGTGTAAAAACAGTAAAAATTATGTGACTCCCTACCACTTGTGTGCTGTGTACTTTCTTAACATTACTTCCCTTCTGAAAGTTCTCTCTCGTGAGCAACATGTTTCAGCATTGCACTGTGCGTTTACATCCTCTCTGCCAAGAAAGGAATGCTCCCCATTTAACATTAAAACTTTATTCAAACACACTTTGCATCATGATGATAAACTGCACAGGTACTAAGTAATATTTCTAAAACCGATGGACATCACTCAATATTACTCATTTCAGTGAACACTTGATCTAAAATTCATTATATCATAGCAAAAAAATGAACTGATTCGCCTCCAGTTCAGGGTTTCAAAGTGAAAATGAGAATAAGTAACAACAGTTACTTATGGTGACCAAAATATGGGTAAGATTTTCAAACTTTGCAACATAACACGCAAACTTTCAGGCCTGCAATACTTCCGGTATTTGACTATTGGCATTAGGTGAGCAAACCGTCTCGGTGTATTGCTTTTTAAGCATGAAAAATACCATGCCATATGGTGCCGAAGCACTGTCGGTAACATCTACTTCTGTGAGGCTGGAATGATCTTATGAGGCACTCGTGGGTGTTATATCGGATGCCGACTTTGCCAAGCAGCCCAGAGTAACCAAGGTGTGGACATTACCAGACAGTATGTTAAGGATTACTGATAGTGCATACATTTATCCTTTCCTCCTCATCCGGCCTCTGCGGCCTAAGACCCAGGGCCTAGTGCCATCCTGCCTGGACTAGAACCCAGGGTCTTTCACTGGTCTGCCTCCCCGCCTGATCCTATCCAAAAGGATGATAGCTCATTCAGAACCTCACAATTCGGCAGAGGATATTTGTTAGTCCTTGGTCGGCCCCAGAACCCTGTTCTCTGCCAAGATCTGTCCTCCCTCTCCAGCTACTCTAACAGGCCTTGATACTAAGCCATTCTGGCTATGTTGTGAGGGACTGAGCACCTGGCACCAAAATGACTGTAGAACCTCTTTAAACTGCCACAGAGATGTGACAAAATTTAGTACAAATTGTTATGTGTTGTTGCATAATTGGTTCGTTGTGCATTCTGATCATTTACTCACAAGAGACTATTGTCCATACAAATTTGTTTATATTCTCCTTTCTATTATGTGCAAGCATTCCTCCACTTCCGAGTTCTTTTAAATTATTTCACTCATCACGAGAAAGAAGAAAATGCACTTGACATGTGTGCGACACAATGAGTATTAAACAGCTGAGGGGCCTTTCTGCTCATTAAAGCTTGAACACGAGTGAGGCACCAATAAGAAGTGTTATCGTTTCACTCATCAATCAATGGAAGGGGGCACAGTCACGTCACAAAGAACAAGCAGCTGCCTTATGTTTAAATGTTCCACAAAAGGAGAAGTTCTTTTTTTAAACAGAAGTTCCTTCCACAGACTGACTCACTTCAAGGTTAATCAGCATTTATTCCATAATATTCTAAGTACTGCAGCACGTTTGAAGCTCTTCAGTTTCGTAAGCACGCAGCAGGTGCCTGCCTAACCTCAGAAAAAGAACATTTCCCTTTTCTGTCATTTTTAAGAAGGTCTCTTACATAATATTTCTGGTTTCAGCAGTAGTATCAACACCTGGTTTTCCTGTGTTGGCTTCCTGCCACATCTGTTTCCCCTTGTAGAGACGAACGTGAGAGTCACTCTTTCTGTAAATGAGGCCGCCACTGGTGCCAAGACGCCCCCTGCCTTGGCTGCCATGAGATGAGCTCAACTCGATTGCACAGCTAAAGCTTGTTTACGTTTCTCTATGTGTACCCGACCATGGGGAAGCCCCATCCCGGCGCTGGTAGTACCTGCTTCCGTTTTGCTGGTGAAACCGGCCGCCTGCTTGATGGCGGCTGCAGTAAGAGCCAGACCCCGGCTCTTCCTCAGACCATGCTGGAGGACAGTCTCAAACTGAGCGCACAAGCAGATCACCCTGCAGGGGCACAGGGTCCTGTCAGATGGCATCCATTCAGGAACACTAACGTCGCAGGGACACACAAACATGGCGACAGCTTCGTAGTGCATGCAAAGACAGATCAATGTTCAGGGTCACAGGGTCAGCTGTCAGTAATTATCTAGTCCTTCACATCGCTAAAACAGCCTTGAACTCTGAACACAAACACACTAAATGAAATCAGGCAGCTGCTGAATGCAGGACTTCATTTGTCCAAAAAGCAATACTTCTACAAGCATCCGGTTAGTCCTTTTCTGTTTTGTGTGTGTGTAACACCACATGGCAACTTGCGGAAACATCCACTTAATTGACACATAGATATATAAAAATATTTCTTAAAATGTCTCCTGCTCATTCTTTCTGGCAAGGATAGTGAAGAAAGAAAAAAAAAAAAAGTTGGGAAGAATGTTGCAGAAACCATCTAACAGACAGTGCATCTCACGCTCACCTGCTATCAGAGTCTGAGGCTATCTCCTTTCTTCCTCCAAAGCGGATCTGACACTGAAAATTTATTTGAAAACATTATTTGTATTATTTTTACTCTTACTCTCTAACACTTGTACTTGCACTTTCAAAGCCAGGCCTAAAGAAGACTTAAAGCTACAGGGTTCATCCTGACATTTTAAATATCATGTACTGACCACCATTGCTAAGAATGACACAAAACTTCCAAGTACAGGTTGCTATAGAACAATCATCACACTAATCACATAATTAATTCACTGCTGCCCTTCTCAACACATTCCCCCAGAACAGTGAACTAGCAACTTAAATGTGGAAATAAAAATTCTGGGAATGACAGGTAAGTCAAAACATTTAAATCTGGTTCTGCAAAACAGTTTAAATACAAACCCATGCACTCAATTTGACACAGTGGTAAATGACCAGCCTTATATTACTTTGTGCTTCCTGTGTGGAATCGGAAAAAACAAGGATTTTGATCTCACCTGTTTGACAGCATCCAGCAGTCGTTCTAGCAAGTGTTGCCTTTTCGTGTCATTTTGCTGTGCACCTGAAATGTAAAGCGCAGTTTATTTTTCAGTGCATAAAAAGAACACCTTGTTGCCTGAAGGTGTCTAGATTCATAACTTTTGTGCAACTTTTACAGTGGATTGTACCACACATCTCAAACTAATGCAGCCACGCAATTTGAACAAACCACGGTAAACATACAATAGGTGTAAAACGACATCTGTTAAGATACATAACACTTTATTTTGACAGCATTACCAGGTTCAGTGCAGGAATGTACTCTAAAGCATCAAAACCTGAATCATTCAGATTTAAATGTAATGTAAATAATTTCCAGTTAGATTATGAACACATAGCAGCTTGGGTCTCAATGATGTTACTCACAACCTTATGAGTATAAATCATGTTGCTGTAAAGCAGACCTGCCCTTGTATTTGGGATGGACTTTGTCATACCAAAGCAGTTTTTTCCACTCAAAAATTTTCTTCATATTCTGCAAACTGTGTCTTTCCGAAAATGAAAATGTATTTAGCACGTGAGACAGATGAGTATTAAATAGCTAAGGGACCTTTCTGTTCATTAAAGCTTAAACATGAATATGGAACCAATGAGAAACATGAATCCACCTGGGCAATACTTGCATGAGACAAACTGGACAGAAGAGTGAAAGAAAAGTAACCAATAAGGGTCCTACATCTCTGGGAACTGCTGCAAAAGAGCTTTGAAGACATGATGGTTCATTTCCCGATCAAACTTTTTGACCAAATTCCATGTAAAATAATAGGTGTGAAACTGTGTACATGCAGGTAAGAGTAAAACAGAAAACATCAACATAAGAAAACCCCAAGTATAAATTATGAACCTAAATTACTATAAAATAATAAATAAAAAAATTAAAGAATTTAATTGTAAGAGTCCTTACGTCCTGTTCTAACTGAAGGTAAGACTGACCGTAATGGAACGTCGAAAAATTCTCATTACAATCTAACAAAATGTCAGCAGCTTCTTCCAGAGAAAAAAAATAAACAAAAAGATTGAAAATGTCTTGCTTGAGAAGGTCTTTCTGTTGTTCTTGTAGTATCGGCACAGATGCCGGCACACACGAGAACAGAACGGAAAATATAACAAAATAGATGGGGGGAAAAACCCTGGTTATCAGTAGCTAAACATGACATCTATCTTGCAGCTCAATAAGGGTCAAGCCTCAAGTTTCAAAAATGCCATTTAACAATTTTGTTAATTTTAGATGTGAGAAATCCAGGACTGTGGGGCAAAAGATCATTTCAGTCAGAATAACAAGCCAGTATAGTTCCACTCCTATCCCTGGTCACTTCCATTTCTTTTTAAACATTCATTGATTTACCGTGTCTGTCACCGTTCAGTTAGTCACTTAAAATTCATACAATACAGCTTTATCTACAAAGTAACCAAATCCATGTTCATTTATCCTGTAAAAGATGCATTTCAATCATGGGGAGCCCATCTTAAGTCATGATCTGAGACTAAGTGAACGTTAAACGTTGACATGCGGTCAGAATTTAAGTGCACTACCTTCATTGTTCTATGCCATTGTCAGAAGGGGACATTTACATTTATTCATTTAGCAGATGTTTTTCTCAAAAGCGACGTACATCTCATACAAAATACAATGTGTGTTTCACATTAGCAGAAAGAGAGACATGGATGCAGACGAGTGAATCTTAAGTGCAGTTAGTTTTGTTCCACCATATGAACCAAGGTTCATCACATGAGTAGCTGCAGAAAACGATCAGAATATTCACGATTCCTGATTACCTTCCTAGTAATATTTTTTGAGATCATATAAACATTTACGGTAAATTACAGAAGTAGCTGCACACATAACCAATTGGGTATCAGTCATGTGTGTTGTGAAGAAAGAATGACATCCCCAACCGTTCCCTAGTTTTCACCATAATTTAGTCGTTTTAATTTCTGTATCAAACTGTTCCCGGCAACGTCCACGTGAACAGGCAGGTGCCTCCGAGGAGTGCCCCCCCAATGCTCTCCCCCTGCTGCAAAATGTTCTACCAAAAATCACATAACCCCATGTTTGCCCAATACCAAACACAGTTACTAAGGAATATCAATGTGGCTTGGACTTAAGAACAAGAATCACTCATCACATCCAATGCTTTTTAGGCAGGTAGAAACATGGTGAAGCACCTTAACCAGAGGAGAGTTTAATGACCACTACAATCGTTCAACGTGTGCTGATCTGTAGCAGCTCTTCTGCGTCCAATCTCAACACAAACGCTAACTCTTGAACACCAAGCTATGGCGTGAGCTGCTGTAAGCCGTATTTCTTTGGAAGCGTAACCCTTTCCGTCTGTTCTTTCTTTAGCTCAAACTGCATGACGAGGCACGTCAAAGAATGAAAGTATCCTTAGCTAAACTACGACACGAATGTTGTTTTTAAAGAAGGTATAGGATGTAGGATGATTATACTTACATATTTGGCATGGAAAGGTATTTTTCTGCTATGATCAGTAGAAGATCCCTCTATAAATCATGGGCTGAGTCAGCCATCTACCCTTCCGCCACTAAAAAAGTTTTAGTTTTGAACGGCGTGATAATTACTTTTGGAATGTTTGGACACCATTTCGGACCTTTTCAGACGGTATCACCCTTCACAACTATTGTAATCTTTCCCCTTGTGTTGCATTATGTATGTTTTTTTTCCTCCATTTTCAGCATTATATACAGAAGTGATTTCTTCCTTAACATTGCTGTGACCCCATTCTGCTCTTCTTAAAATTAAAACTTAGTTAAAACAAGAAATGCCAGTCTCACTATCATGGAAAAACCCCAAGCATTAACTGTTTTGTTACCCATGTTTCTTGTACAAGAAATATGATCTTTAGCACCTTTAAATGTAAACCATAACATTTTTTTCAGTGAAAAGTTAAAGAACTATTTGAAGCTATTTAATCTGTGGGAAGAAAAAGTGTTAGGCTGAAAAAATAAATATTCCACACACTATCTACACAATTTCACAGACTAAATACAAATAACACTCTCCAAAGGAACAAATTTAAATCACAGCCTGTTATTCAGTTAAAGACGACAGAGAGAAATATGAGCAGTTTGTGTAGAATTCATGTGTCACTTCTTTACGACATTTAATGAGTTCATAGAGGCACTTCCTCTCAACAAATATGGGTGGGTACACTTCAGAAAGTGACAAGTGTATGTTTTTTGCATATTAACGTCCACTAGTACCTAATAATTGCTATAACTATTGTTATGTTGCTCTATTGTTGTACATTTCCAAAGCAACTTGCAGTACTTGAGTTTACACAGCTAGGTAATTTTTACTGTATCACTTCAGGGCAATTACCTTTACCAAGGGCACTGCAACAGAAGAGAAGAATGGGATTTGAACCGGGAACTTGTACATGCAAATGTTCTTAAATGCAACCTGCTGCCTCATCCATACTACTCCTTGACTTATTTACACATTCTCTGCTGCAAAAGAACTAGGTAATGAACTATGTTTACCAAAGGTGTACCAGCAGCTCAAGCCGCATCACAAAAGAGTGCAGATAGTGGCTCAGCAGCTCAGAGCAAGACAGGGTGTATGGATGTCCCGACAAGAGATCAGCTCAAAAACACAACCAATCTATCTTCATAGAGGAAATGTAAACACCAAAACAAGTCTGGGCATAACCTACTTTTTGCACAAACGTACAGATATCTTCTTACAAAGGCAACAGTAAAAAGTGCTGTGAAGTACTGCAGGAGTGAGAATTCAAAAATATTACAGGCAAAAAAAATATCCTTTGCCACATACTTTCAATTTCACAATGTATCAATAAGATTTGCACTTTCTTTTCAGAAACTAAAACTTTAGAATGCAAAAACCTATGTGATAGAATTTTTTATTTTACAAAATGTTATGCGAGAGTCACCAGCATAGAATAAGATGTCTTTTTGCATCAATTCCATTATAAAAATTACCAAAAAAAAAAATCTTTCAACCCTTAGGTTTTACAGAGTTGACAAAACAGCAAGTTTTTATTTCTCCACACCATTAGAAAACATGAACACTAACAGTACTCAGACTACAGAAAGCATTAAAATATTATGGAATGCATTATTTTACACAACATAAGCTTGTACATTTAGAGAAAAAAGTGAGAATATCCCACTGATATTTCAGGGTTGTGGCCAAGGTTCGTACAAAAGTTACCAGTACATCAGCAGGCATCTTTCATGACTGACTGCATTTCTGATGTTGTGGTGTTTCTTTCAACCAATTAAGGCCAAACCACAAACTGATTTATACTAGGTGTTTTTACATACGAAACTTGCCTAGCTGAGACAGGTTTGGTGTAACAGTAAATATTTGTCAAAACTATCATTCAAGGGTAATTCAAAATTTCAATCCATCACCACAGATACTGTTAGGCAGTTAAGGTAATTATCTTTCTAACATTTTAATACAAACTACCACACTTGTCCATGAAATAAACAATGATAACATACTATATGTTTTTTGTTGCACACACATATACAAAAAAAAAAAAAAAAGGGCAAATTTAAATGGACATACAGAAACTTTCTACATAATGTTCTGAAAGTACAATGCAACCCAAGACAAAAAAAGTGTAACCTGTTCCTTCTTTCTAAACATAAGGATAGGGAAGTGAGCATTTTTGAAGGTTTTCTGGACATCTTAATCCACAAAGAGAACAAAAATAATGCAAAGAGCAAAAAAAAAGTGTTACAGTAAATTAAGGTATGACGACCAGGAGTATCAAGGCAGTCTGCAAAGGTTCTGGATGAAGAAAATAAACACTCCACTCTCAAACAATGGGGTGCTATACAACAACAACAAAAAGAAAAGAAAAAAAAAAAAAAAAAGAGAGCAGCTAACAAAAATCAATACCCCTTTTCATACAATAGTCATTATTCACAACAACATCTCCCATTAAATAGTCATTTTACTTCCAAAACAGGTATTCTAATCTGCAGAATGCCTTGTATCAGACACTTTGTCCGAGAAACACACTGTGTCTGAAACCCAGATCATGGTCCTTGTACCTCAGTGTCATCATTCTGTTTGTTTCCCTTCAGTTTGGTCATGGTCACAGACATAGTTCCTCCATAATAAAAGCAACTACATACTTCCTACTTCCTATCACACTAGCTAGGCCAACCAACCCTAATTATTTACCCATTCACAGAGCAAGGTAATTTTCACTGGAGCAATTCAAGGTAAATACCTTGATAAACAGTGCTACAGCAGAAGTGGAGATCATTAGTTAGTACCTATGCACAGCACCTCAAACAGCATCTGCTTTACAGAGTGAAAGACATAGGCAGTGATGAGTAAACTATTTCTTTAGATCATAAATATCCAAGAGCCAAATTATCAAAGTATCTTCACTCAGCATGTACTCTGTCATGCCCTATTTTTGCAGGGTTGACTCCAGAAAAGAGGACATTAAAAGAAAAGCTACAAATAACTTTTGACTCAAAATTTCTGAAACGTGTTCACATTATCTTCTGAGTTTAGAAGTTTAATTGTTAGACTACATTTTGGTCAGGTAAATTATTTCTTCTCTGGAGGAAAGAATTGTAATTTCACCCATCACAATGAAAATTTGCTTCACAAAGTAATATCAAAGAACAAATTAACCCCGTTACACTAGAAATGAGAGAACAGAACTATCTAACAGTATCTTCTAGAAATATTACCTATATTATGATGAATGTTCACACATACAAAATTGTTGACACTTAAAATGTTGCATTCTCAGATAATTTTGAACAGTAATATTGGGGAGAACCTTTAAAAATCAAGAAAAAGATGTGAAAATAATAAGAAAGTAGATAAACTTGTTGCATCTTACCATGATGAAGTATTATTTTCATCATATTTGGATCTAACACTGACCTCCCCCCAATCTTGTACGTGCATGATAAATGTGCTTAATTATAATTTTTTTCCAATAAAAATTTGTTGAACAATGGGTAAACCTTTATGCAGTTAATTGTGTGATGTACACTTGTTCATATAGCAGAAGGTGACAAGTTAACTGTACTCTAGTCTCACATCTGCATCCAAATCTCTCCTTCTGTTGATGTAATGCACTTGTCTTTTCTCTCCGAGATGTATGTCACGTTGCAGAAAAGCATCTGCTAAATGAAGAAATGCAGTGTAACTTGAGAAACACAAATCTTTCATTCCGAAACCCAACAACTGATTATAGAACAACAGTGAATGTCAGAATACAGCAGAGACATTTTAAATGCATTATGTTTCATTCACTAAAATACAGGGAAATCAGTGTTTGACACAGAAGTGCAGCTGACTAGTAGGTACAGTTTACTGCGCTCTGTATTGATCATGACACAAAACGCACTGCTTCCTCAAGGCTTTTCACCAAGATGCAACTATGGAACATACTGGAGTCTCACAAGTGTTTCCCCTGCATATATCTATACATGGTTTTTTTCTGTACAGCATGTGAAGTTATTGCACATTTTGAAAGCTTCATTCTCATTACAAATGATGTTTAGCAACACAGAAACTCCCAGCAGCCACAAAAAACAAATGTAAATTACTAAATGAAAGTAATTAAAGTGATACAAAATAAAGACTAATATCTGAATTAATTAGAAATTCTCCATGAACTCACCTAACAGTGACAATGAAGTTTTTAAAAGCTGCACTACACTGGTCAAGGGTTAACTAACAAATGATGAAGATACAATGTTTCCACCCCCCCAAGTGCATTTCTTTTTTACTGTATATTTCTTCTGGATACGTGTATTTTCGAAAATTGCCTGTCTGTAGGAAAGTGACTGTCTGCTCCTTCACCAGCCCCAATTTTCAAAGTGCAGCCATGTATGCATTATTATTAAGCTTTTTAAAGTGTGACTTAGAGAAGTGACGTCGAAGTTACGGATACAGCGAGTTATGAACAAACTTGGTCCCACTCGAGTTTAGAAACGGAAGAGCCCGCGCGCGCTTGCTTGGCGCATCCCGCCGTTTTCGTGCCACTTGTGCTCCCTCCTCTTCCTTTCTTTTCATGAAACGAATCGCAAAAAAAAAAAAAAAAGTAAACTTAAAATTAAAATAAACAAGAAAAGTCACTCACCGCTCATCCTGTCCATGATCCCCTCAGGTCACACACAGATGATGAGCCGACATGTAGCCTCACTGACACGCTTCAACTTCAAGTTCAACACGCCAACATGCTTTAATACTCGTGTTCAGCTAGTGAACAAACTGCCCGACTTAACCAAGTGAGGGGGGGCCCTAGGTCCACCAACGAGCAAATTAAAGCGAGTTTAGTGGCGGGGACACGCGCGCAGAGCCGCCGCCGGGCCTCGGCCGGGGAATACCTCAGCCGCCCGTCGCCATCAACGGCTGCACCCACCACAAAACACACGCTACGCACTCGCCTCGGGCACGGGCACGGGCACGAGCACGAGCGGTTCGGGGCCGTGCGGCGCCAGAGGGAGAATCGCAAAACCATAAAGTAGTAAGTTTTATTCTGATAGTTTGCAAAAGCGCCACGAAATATTCGAGCGCCTCTGCTGAAAAGTCATATGACTCAGAGGGAGTTCGGTCACGTGGGGGAGTCGTGGATGCGGGTCACGTGACGCGTGCGCGGAAGGAGCGGGAAGCTGCGCAGATGTTGAAGTTGGTAGTCGCGGGTTATGCCGCGGACGTGCCGTTCCGGTTGGGGAGTTAGCATTTTTATACTTAATATGGGACTTTTAATAGGCATCTTGGAGTAGGTTTGAGAAGTCTGACTTCACTGTAAATGGGTATTGTTACTAGAGAAGTATTAGCTTGCTTGGCTGGAAGTACCTAGCGATGACGAGGGCTATGCTCTTCTTGCCTGTGCTCTCAATCCCCTCGGGTGCCACTGGTAGTACCCCCCCCAAGTTGTTAGGCCGCTTTTCAAGCACAGTATATTTTGTCCGATCTAGTTAAACAATACTAATGCAGTGAAATCCTTCGACTCCAAAAGTAAACCACCTTTCGTAGTTCAAGAGCAGTCTGATCTCCAGTCAGGAGAACGCTGCTGCTGGCAGTCGTCACTCAGGTCACACACACCGAGCCCCACAAGCCCAAGGTCTTGTCCTCTGTGCAGTGGGATGCGTAGCTGTAGGTCTGTGCCGTTTTTGTGGTCACCAGTATAGTAGTACCCTCTTCGGTGGAGGGCAGCGGCAGACTTGAGTTGTACTGGGAGTCGCTGCTCTCCTCCTCTGGTGCAGGGTACCAGGTCGACGAGCCCCCGTCCTTTGCTGTGTCAGTCTGCTCGGTAGCGTCACAACCTCCCTCGCTTCCCGACTCCTCCGCCTGATCTTGGTTAGACCCTGCGTGACAGAACACCTGGTGACTTTCACGCACTAAGAAGAAACTGAACACGCACGCAATGTATGCGAGTCATTTCTCTAAATAAATGTGATTTACATGTTCATCGACATAAGCACAATTTCCGTTTTTTTTTTATTTTAATAATCTTTTTAACTGGAGTCGTGCTGATTTGCTTTACGACTCGTAACACTAATTTACATATTACTATCTGACGCGTTCTGCAAAGCAACGTACAATATAGCTACTTACAATTACATACCCATTATGCAGTGGGTATTTTTTTTACCGAACCATTTCACTGTAAATACTCTGTTGAAGGGCACTACAGCTGGCGGTAACATTCGAACCGGCAACCCTGGGAAACAACACTATTGTTGTATGAATATAAAGACAGCGGTTCGGTGGTGTTTCACTGAATTCGCCACATACCTTTTTCGACGGAGAGCTGCCTGCACCTTTTTTTGCGCAGTACGTGAACAAGCAGGGCCACCGCTGTGAAAGCGTTCAGGAACAAGAAGACGAGCAAGATGACCCACACGTTGCTGTTGTCCGGCTCCGGGCTTTCCGACGCTGTACACAGACATTAAAGACAAGAGCATTAAACACTGTTTTAGCAGATGAGCAGAAGCCCAAATTCTCACGGTAATGTTTCAAATGAACAGCTACAGGAAATTAATCCCAATTACATCTTGCATGGAATACAACATGCACCACATAAATATTATTGGACTTCATTTGATTTATGGATGAGTGACCCAGTGTAAGTAGTGTATCTAGCAGTGTAAGTCACCTTGGCGAATGAGTTATGTTGGCGCGTAACACTACATAGAGTTCATCGGAAGTCACTTTGGAGGAAAGTCTCTGTTAAATAAATAAATAAATGTAAATGTAAGATATGTGCAACATATTTTTCTCCAATCAAATGTAAAAGCTTCATACATGCTTAAAATACCATTTTCTATCATAATGCTCCTTTTTAGCAGAAGCACATGGGCTGCATAAGCCAAACCTGTAGGCTGATGGGTTCAAGCACAACTTCCTACAACTAGTGTAGTAACCTTTACCATTTATTCACTTACCTGATGCTTTTCTCCAAAGCAACTTACACTGTTGAGGTTACAATTATTTACCCATTTATACAGCTGGGTAATTTTACTGGTGCAAATGAGGGTAAGTACCTTGCTCAAGGGTACTACAGCCAGAGGTGAGCCTCACACTTGCAACCTTTGGGTCCAAAGGCAGTAGCTCTAACAACTACGCTACCAACTGTCCTTATCACCCTGCACTTCTCTAGTAAAATCCCCTGCGGCACAAATGCTTCAGCTAAAAGTGACAAATAGTTATTAAAGTTTCTGTATTTTACATACAAAATATTTCCTGCTTTGGGCTTAATTGTACAGGTCATGGGTTCACATGTCTTTCAAAAGAAGTTCTGTAAAAACAAACCCTTCCACTGCGACGGATTACACGTATTTCACATTGTTTCCTCACAGCCTCCTTTCACATCAGAGCATCTGAGCTGAAAAATGAGTGTTGCACTTACATCTGGAGCAGTATGAGGTGCAGCTGACAGGAGGCGAGTTGGAGCAACGGAGGTAGCAGGGTTTGCACATCTCCACCAGGCCGTCATAATAACTGTTCCTGCCACATTTACCCTTTGCCATGGTAGCAGCTATAGTACTAACCGAGAAACTGCAACTCGAGTCGCATTCTCTTCGATGTGAAGCATCAGTCATTACATTAAGCCTCTGGGATTGGAGGCCCTGATATAAAGAAACCAGAAAATGTAAATGACCTCTCCCTCTGGGGAAGCCCCCTCACAGAGGAAGAATGTATGTTTGACTTGAAAAAAAGTTTAAAGATATGGCAGAAAATTGGTTTTATTAAGGCTTTAAGGAAATCAGTGGCAATTTTCAGTCTAACAATTCTAGGATTTTTTTTTTTGATTGCTTGCTCTTTATTTTAGGATTATGTTTGCTTTCTTTTTCAAACTGATTAACCCAGCACAATTCTTTAAAATTGAAAATTAATCTGTGAAGTGAAAAAATCAGAAATAATGTGCAAATTAGACAACCAACATCTACAACCATTTGTCCTGAGTAGGGCTGTGGGGAGCCAGAGCCTACCCAGCAACACAGGGTGCAAGGGGAGACACCCAGGATGGGACACCAGTCCATCTCAGGGCACCCCAGGCAGGGCTCATACCCCAGACCCACCACATAGCAGGGACCGACCTAACATGCTGCACCACCGTGCCCCCTACCAAATCAGACAAAATCCATGTTTTTTGTAGCTCTTCTTTACAAGTTAATTCGATACGTAACAATTGTCCTCATGGAACAGGCAAGCAAACAAAGTTTTAAAAAAATCCTCTAGGGGGCGTCTTGTATTTTTGTCTCACCTGAGACAATCTTACTATAAATTAATTTTATACATTTTATTCATTATATATATTTGGGGGGAGGGGAGGGGAGGTGCGGTGGTGCGTTGGGTTTGACTGGGTCCTGCTCTCTGGTGGGTCTGGGGTTTGACTCCCTCTCTTGGGGTGCCTTGTCACGGACTGGCATCCCGTCCTGGGTGTGTCCCCTCCCCCTTCAGCCTTACGCCCTGTGTTGCTGGGTTAGGCTCCAGCTTGCTGCAACCCCACTTGGGACAAGGGGTTTCAGTGTGTGTGTGTGAGTATGTTCGAATAGGATAGAATAACTCTTGAAAACAAGCTGTCTACGTGTATATAAAGCACAGTATCGGTGGTCATCGTCATTCTAAGGAGGTTTCGGGTTGGGGGCCTCAGAGGCCACCGTGCAGCCCTCACTGCCTCTCTCTCATTTTCCCATCCTTTGCATTTCGAGTGTGCGTTTAAGGTCCCTGGGATGTGTCCATCACTTCCTTTTACTGGAGTGCCGCCTCTATTTTACCTGGCACTCCTCATCCTGCACGGAACGCGAGCGCGCGCGCACGCGCACACAGCACGCGTATACAAACACGCGCGCGCGAGCGCTGGTCCGGAAGGCTCTCGGACGCCACGAGAAAGATGACGGAAGCGGAGCTCTATCTCCAGTATAAAGGGGTTTTCGTCCCCAAACTGGTTCACAGCCCGGAGTCTCTCCAGTTCTTCGAAGAGTTCACTTTCCGCCACGACGACATAATAGCGGTCACTTACCCCAAGTCTGGTGAGTTTTTACCACGGAAACGAGGTAATAGGGGGGCTGCTGGCAGAGTAACTGTAAAAATGACACTCAGGTAAGAGACGAGCTGGTGGGACTGACAGTGACACGAGGGAAAGAAAAGCAGCGAGGAAAATGGATAAAATTGCGAGAATAAAGGCACTTTTTCATTCCACCAGGTTTAGGATTGTGAGGCTAATAAAAGTCATTCTCGCCGGCGCTGAAAAAAAAACTTGTGTGAGAATTAAACCCGTTATTATTTTATTAAAAGTGCGGAGCAAGTGTGAAGTGAGGTACCAAAATAAATAGTGAGGGTCACGGTGGGTTGTTCTAACACTGGGTGGGGGGTATTCTTAGCACATATGTTTATTAGACAAAATTTTGAAAAACACTTTTTTTCTTTTAAATTTCGGTAGAGAAATATGAGGCCTAACCCTTGGCCTCACGAGCTCGAAGGTGTAAATTAATGAAACTCCGTGTTTTTTTTTCTAACCACCCAATTAATTATTGTCACGATCGAGGTTATTAGCTGCACCAACTTTCTCTTACATTTCTATTGCGTCCCAGCTGCCTTAATTCGTTTCGTCCAAGTGTCGGAAACAAAAGGACTTTATTCTAAACCCTGCTGTTGTTGCTCAAGATCCGAAGGTCAAGCAAGGAAATCGTGCACGTGTCAGACGTGGCGACCCCAAGCCACCGACTAATGCTGGAGACTTACATTCACTCATTTAGCTGACACTTTTCTCCAAAGCGATTTACAGCATTAATCTTCAGACAGCTACTTACCCATTTATAAAACTGGATACTTTTAGTGGAGCAATTTAGGGTAAGTACTTTGCTCGAGTCAACAAGGTTACTAGATATAGCTGGGATTCATTCAAACCTTTGACCTGTGTGTCCAAGGGCAGCAGTTCTAACCGCTACAGTACTAGTAGTCCCCGGAAAAAAGAACAGCGAGTTGGTTTTAACCCTTAATATTCACACCTTCCTGTCTAGGTACTACATGGATGCAGGAGATTCTGCCGTTGATCGTGAGCGAGGGGGACATTACCCCTGTTCTGACCTTGACCAACTGGGACCGAATGCCCTGGCTGGAGGAGCACCGTGCCAAAGAGCTGAACCTTGAGCAGAGGCCACCCCCCCGCTTGTTTGTCTCACACTGCCATTACTCCATGATGCCTGAATCGTTCTTCAAAGTAAAACCCAAGGTACAGCTAGAAACACTCAGACGGAAAAAAGCAATAATGGACTTTGCACCAGATTACTCCACAGTGAGAGATGAAATGCATATTGTGCAAGGACTCTCTGTGTCCTTAATCTTCTGTTTAAGTCAGGGTCACGGTGCTCCAAAGTCCATCCCAGAAGGACAGGGCACAAGGCTAAGTAGGGTACACCTTGTACAGTAGCAGTTCATCACAGGGTCGTCCCCCATAGGCACACATACACTACAGGCAACTCAGCATCACCAATCCACCTGAACTGCATGTCTTTGGGAGGAAACCAGAGCACCCTGAGGAAATCCACATTCTCTAACACTACCCAGGCACCTTGAGGCAGCAGTACTACCCACTGCACCACATCATGTCCATTTAATTGGAAATGTCTGAAAATGTGCATGATTTCACATCAATTACTACATGTGTGACAACACATGACTCGAGAAACTAAGATGTGTTTTTTGCTGTTACATTTGTGCACTGCAAAGTGCGGCACAGGCAAAAAACTCTTTTTATCTTTTGAAACCTATGTACAACTTTATTGCTTGGACAAGAATGAATAAATGTTTACTCTGCACAACGTTCAAGTACAAGTGGGTGGCGTAGTGGCACAACGAGTAGTGCTGCTGTCTCATAGCGCCTGGGTGGTGTGAAAGCATGTGGGTTTGATCCCTGCTCAGTCTGTGTGGAGTTTGCATGTTGTCTGCGTGGGTTCCCTCCCACAGTCCAAAGACATGCTGTTCAAGTTCCCCCCTGTGTGCGAGTGTCACAGAGTGAGTGTGTTTCACTGATGCATGGATGAGTAACCCCTTGTAAGTAGTGTATTAAGCAATGTAGTCACCTTGGTGAGTAAGGTGTGTGGGCTAGTAACACTACATAGTATCCGTTGTAAGTCGCTTTGGACAAAAGCATCTGCTAAGTGAATAAATGTACTTTAACCACATATAATTTTCCAGTAATGGAATCTTATCTACCAAACAGCAGTACAGTAAGAGGTAGAGGCAGGAATAACTCAAATGCACAGCAACACGTTTTTGTAATTCCTGTCTGAGAACAAAAATTGTACCACCTGAAGCTGTTTCGTTTCTGAAGCGCCACTATATAAGACGAGGTTACATTGAATGCAGGCAAACTAATAATCTGGTTTCTCTCCCAGGTTATTTACGTGATGCGAAACCCAAAAGATGTTTTCACCTCTTCCTATCCCTACTATGGTATGGCAATGTACATGGTAAACCCTGGGACAAAAGATGAATTCCTGGAGACATTTCTGGATGGAAAAGGTAAAGCGTGAAGCTGAGTTAGACCAGTGAATTTTGTAGACGATTCCAACAAACTGATGACTGTTAATGTTGAATTACGTAAACTTTTTACTCAAAAATCACAGTGCAAATGCTACCATTTCAGGTAACATAACTATATATGTAAAGCTGTTTTTTGTGTTCTTACAGTGATATTTGGCTCATGGTTTGATCACGTGAAGGGGTGGCTTGGTGCCAAGGATCAAGATTGTATTATGTATATTTCGTATGAGGAAATGATACTTGTAAGTCCTCAGACAACAAGTACAGTATACATAGTGTGTGTACCCACAGTGTTCACAGATGTCATTTTACATTATTGCACCAAGGCTAAATGTACCTGTCAGCAACACTCTATAGGTGCTAAACATACAATAAGTTATTTTAATGCTGGAGAAAATTAATTACCTTATACCTTAACATTGTCATGCACATGTGCAATTGATCATAAGCACTTCAGGTTATGGCTTATGCTATAGATAAGAATCCATTTCTATGATTTAACCTGCAACTTTTCTTAATGTTCACCTGCTTCTATGTCTCACCATCTCACTGTAAACCAAAGTACCTGTCACAGCCACTTCTTTTTTTTCCCCCATTGAACACAGGATCTGAAGGCCTCCATCTCCAAAATCTCCCTTTTCATAGGGAAAACTCTGAGCCAGGAGGTCATCGAGAAGATTGCGGATCACTGCATGTTCAAGAACATGAAACAAAATAAGATGTCCAACTACTCCCTTGTGCCATCAGAGTATATGGACCAGAAGAAGTCTGAGTTTCTCAGGAAAGGTGGGACCAAAAGGGGCAGTTTAGTTTCATAGTGTATCGACACCTTAAAATGCAACATATAGCTGCTCTCTGCTTGGAAGGTGTATGACTGAAAACTTCACATTGCAGGTTGCTATGTGATAACATGATAAGTTATTTTCAGTTAGACCTGTAAATTTTCTGTTGGAATTGAAGAAAATTCCAAAGTGATGGTGATTAATGTTGAATTACATACCCTTTTTGTTTAAAAATCATGGTGCAAATGCTACCACTTCAGGTAACTACAGCTATTTATGCATTTCCTCTCAATTTTATACTTGTTTGTCAGTTTATAAATTCATATCAGTTTATTTCAAAAATTGACAAAAAATTGTATCCTTTTCAGGAATTGCTGGAGACTGGAAAAACAACCTAACAGAAGCCCAGGCTGCACGTTTTGATTCTGTTTACAAAGAGAAAATGAAAGATGTGAATTTTAAATTCATGTGGGACGAAAACATGCAGCTCTGATTCTTCGGTACAGGATGTATCTTCATCAGAAATAGAACATGAATTTTGTTCAAAATAAAGTATCGCTTTCGAGCCGTAGATGAGATCAATAAGCCTATTCCGTACAACGTCTAGTGAGGTTTGCTTCAGATTCTTACAATGAAACTGCTATCATGAAACGGCTACAGCACTTTCTGAATGTAGGCTACAGTTAATCTACATAAAGCATCTGTTTACTATCCTATTTCTGACTCTGTACCTGACCCATAACTGAAGTATTTTGAAAATGAATATATTTTGCTAATTTCTTTACCCTGTCTAATACATTAATGTAAAAAAGTATGATTTTATGCACCGGTAGTGATTTACAAAGGACTTACTTTTTACCATCAGTGACAGCTGTAAAGGTCAGTCTCTTGAACCAACGATGGAAGACATGCCTGTGTGTTTGTCATTTACTCTTAACACCATTTTGAAAAATAATTTATATGACCCTTCATATTTTCAGAGAAACTTTTTTTTCCTAAACATTTCTCTGACAATGTGTCCACATTTAAAATATCCATGCATATTGTTTCATAACTTTTTCCTTCACAGCACCTGAAATCTTGTTGAAATGTGTAATAATGTATATTGTTAAAAATCTAAGTACAATTATGTTCAGACATTTCTTTGCAGTTATATTTGTTCAAGTGCTTGTCATATTTACAAAGAAGGTTTAAATTGTTTGATTCAAATGATGCCTCAAAGTTAAAGATGAAGATGTGATTTTTTGTCTTTCATACCTTTGTGTTTTTTCCCTCTTTTCTGGCTTATTAGAAAATAGCTGACTTCTTTGAAATTGTGAAATGACAACTTAAAGCATCACTGTATCTCATTTTTGTTTGCAACTTTGAAACATTCCACATCTAACCTTCCGTGCCATTTTTTGCAGTCATAATACTATAATATTCCGTCATTCTTAATACTCCAGCCTTAAACTAGCAGTGTACCCATAAAATTAGACTGTGTTGTATTATTCCAATTGTACTTACAGCAATTCAAACTATTTAATGGGAATATAAAGGGGATACTGCACTTTCAATTCCCAAAACCATAATCTTGGAAACAAAGGGTCAACATCCACTATCTCCATTCAGCGTGTTTTTGGTGACCACAACCGTTCACAGACAGACATTCACTAGCCAAATTCTGAGGGTTGATATGGTTGAATGGGTTCTTTTTCTTAATCAGTGTAATTCTTACACCTCTGAGTTAAGTACCCATATTGTGCAAGTTTCACAATTGCACACAAGGAAAAACCTGAAGCTTAAGCACTCAGTCTCAGCATTTAAAATACATACAGACAATATGAGTGTATATATATGAAGACATTGTTTGCTTGCCTACACAACAGTTGCAAAAATTAACACGATTTGGGCACTTTTCTCCTTGATTTCTGAACAGGTGTTTTTGGACATTTCTTTGCAGAACGAGCCAATTTTACATTGGCAGATGTTGCCTTGCCCTTTACCGGGGTCTTTCTCTTCAACACCTTCTGTGTCCCACTGACTTTTGGCTCTTCAGGCTCTTCTGACTGCTCTCCTGACACGGGGACCGCACTGATGTCGGTGGTCTTGGCAGGACTTCCTTTCTTCCGTTTTTTCCCAGACGGAGCCTGCGAGTTTTACACAAGAAAGTCAAAGGAATCCACTGAACAAAGACGAACCTTAGCCGCACACATTGTTGCAGCCCTGGGCTGGCTGTGTTCATTCGTTCATTTTCCTTTCTCTTTTCCTATTAGGATGACTGTGCATGCATTGGATGGACTGGATGCACTTTGGTAAATGAATACCAAGTTAGTGATCCTGCCTCCTGTACCAGTAACCACAGATGGGAGGAATATGAATGCGCTCCCTTACAAGGTAGATTATCTGTTCCTGTTCTCTCACAACAGAACAGTTTTGTTTCCCTACCTGCGACACCCGGGTACAACTCCTGTGTGTGTGTGTGTGTGTGTGTGTGTGTGTGTGTGTGTGTGTGTGAATATCAAACATGAATACCTACAGTGACGACACAGGTAAGCAGAGTAAAAATGAGAACTTCTGTGAACACAAGGGCAAAATTATGGGACTGATGTCATCACAAGGGTAAACAGAGCAAAACAAACTCCTAGAATCAGTATGAATTCTGAAAACAAGTAAGAATGCCACAAAACCCAAGAGCTGTACAGTAATATAAATATACCCCAGATGAAATGGTCTTCTCCTCCGCCTCCTTCAGCAGGGACACGTGACTTAAGTCTGAGGTATACACAGGCAGAGCAGCTGAAGACTGGCTCTTGAGGTGAATGATTTTGATGCTCATTCCTTTCTGCAGAGAAAAAGTATGTGAAAACAAGCATTAAGAACACATACGAACAGGCATGTGAACTTCACCACAGCCGGGATGCCGATACGCCACATAGACCACCACAACTACAATCTGTTCCAGTTCATTGTCAGAAGTGCTTTAGTACTGCACATAGTTTTGTTTGGGTGAGACCTGCACAAATAACAAGCGGCACGGTGGCACAGCAAGTTGCGCTGCTGTCTCACAGGACCTGGGGATGTGGGTTCAATGCCTACTCAGTTTGTGTGGAGTTTGCATGTTCTCCCTCTGTCTGTGTGGGTTTGCTCTGGTTTCCTCCCACAATCCAAAGACATGCTGTTCAGGTTCCCCCATAGTGTGTGAGTGATGGAGAGAGTGTGTTCCACTGATGTATGGATGAGTGACCCATTGTAAATAGTGTATCTAGCAGTGTAAGTCACCGTGGTGAATAAGGTGTGTGGGCTGATAACACTACATAGTGTTTGCTGGAAGTCACTTTGAAGAAAAATGTCTGCTAAATAAATGAAAATAAATTTAAATGAAATAATCAAAAATGCCTTTTTGGTGCAGACTATATTGTGAAGACAGTTCAGTAAATAACACATTAATATCTCAGCACAATCAACGAAAGGATTTGCCGCCATAGCTGACTGACCTGCGGTAAATTTTCTGTGACGGAGTTGACTGTAGCGATGATATTTTCCACTATGTGATCAGCAGGCATTCCAGAATGACCTACGTGAGCCATGCTGGAACATAACGTAAACACACAAACGCTGAAAATCATGGTCCAGGGACAAACAGCACTCAAATTAAAAAAAAAAAGAGGCTGTGAGTGGAAAATTAACTGCTTGCATAACTGATGCAATGAGAAAATTGTGTCAAAGTTGTAGAGACAAGCCCCTACTGAAGAGGGAAGCCCATCTGGATTTACTTTGAATTACTATGGCACCATGTTTACTCCAGCCCACCACTGAAACAGAAGGGCAGGATTTTGCTGGAGTGCCATCATCCGCATACAAATGTTTCTTGTAAACTTGAACACATCCCAATTTGATTGCTCAATCTCTAATAATTAATAAACAGTCAGAATGCTTAAAGCTGTGACTCACAGCGATGCCATAGATTTAGGTGCAGTATAAGATGACCTAGGGTGTGAAATATAGATAAAACATGCAAACTCTCACCAGCAGCTACCCTTCTTGGAGATACAGAGTGTAGAACCCTGAATTATTTTTTCCAGGCTCTTTGCAAGCTGCTTGGACAGCAAATCCACTGACAGGGGAGCTCTGAAGTTACAAAGAAAAGAGCAAGAAGAAATTGACTCAACTGCCTGGGATCTTTTCTTAACTACATAGAGTTTTGTAATTGTCTAAATTTTTCCTACTGTATAAACTCAAACTAAAAAAAAGCCAAAAGTGAGTGAGAATTCATAGTTTCCAATTCCCAGGCAATGTGAGACTAGCAATATTACTAGTAAAATACCATAAATTTACTTTTTGCTCTGATAAAAGTGTTTCCCAAGGTGAGAGGGCAGTAGACGACGAACACGAGCATCTGAGAGGAAAAGGTCAAAGTTCCCCAGCAACCTCCGCTTGGATTCAAAGGATTTATATTCTGTCTTCAGCACCTTGAATGGAATCACCTGACAAGGAGGACAGGATCCAGATTATTGTCACATAGCAAACAAAACCCAAAGCGTTGACATTAACCACTTGCACACACTATGCCTTAATACACATTAGACATACGCAGCCTTTTTTTGTGCACAGCAAAAATAGGTACCTCAGTGACACCTTTGACTCCCCTTTCTGTGAGCAGCTTCTTATAGAACCTCTCAGTCTGGTCAGTGGTCATTTTGGGCTCATCTCTGGTGAAGAGGCAGACCTCACTGACCTCCGTACGGATGCCATGAGGCAGTGGTCTACAAAAAATTTTTTTTACACTTTTTTAGATGCTTTTGTCCAAAGTGACGTACGTCTCAGAAAACAGTACGAAAAGTACACTACACCAACAGACAGAGAGATCTTCACCCCAGTTCTCCATGCCTCCACTTAATTTTTAACAAGGCTGCTACTATGATAGGATAGGGAGGCACTTTATTAATCCCTGCAGGGATATTCACTTTTGCTGGAAATCTGCTAGTCAAGTACTGTTTTATTCTGAAATTGAAGTGTATCAAAGTCATAGGGACAAGCCACGATGGTAAAGTAGGCTCATCTGGATATACTTTTGAGTCTCTGTGGCACTGCAACTGCCCTGCTCCCAGCACTGAGACAGAGGGAAGGCCTTGCTTGGAGTGCGGTAGCAGATGAAACAGGATCCGTGTCACGTTTGGTGACGACAACTGTCCGGAGAGCGGAACTTACACGCGAATTGTTTTCTCCTTCTTGGGGATTCTCCAGAGTGTGAAGAGCAGGGAAACCCGCTGGCACTCATTGAGGAGCAATAAATCTCCAGCAGTACGACTCTTCAGGTAAGCCAGAAGACACTGCACTGCCTTCTTCACCTACGGAAAACAAATCACAGTAATCAGAAAAGCATACAGCTGGATCCTCAGTCAGTGTTACGAGTAAATCTCAATCTCTTTTCAGTATGTAGCATTACACGCTAAGCCATGGAGAGGAAAATACGCTGAATTCTTCTACTGGTCAAAACTGTGGACACGAATCTCCATCAAGTTCCTTTAGTACTTTGATCACAGGTGACTGAGGTTTCAGAAAATCATCATGTCCCAAAACTCCAACCTGGCTGATCATGTGTCTGGTACACAACTCACGGTTTACTAATAGTAGTAATAGGGCACAAAATACACCATAAATACCAACAGCTAAATATTACGTTAAGCTAATTAACATTCGGTATGTTTTTCCAAATATATCAGAAAACAACTTTGATCCCTCAGTAGTTACTCATGAAGAACAGAAGTTCTTCCCAGTACGCCCAATTACAGCGTTACATCCCCCCCCCAAAAAAAAATAAAAAACAGAAACTAGTACTGTTAGACTGCTTTATGTTCTCTTTACTGTAAAACCTTCAACAACCCAGTTAACTTCTAACAATTTATGACGCCTTGTCTGTACCTGAGCTCTATCCAACTCTACTGTTCCTTTACCGTCCGCCATGCCGCCTGCACGTGTACTAGAGACACTCACTGCGCATGCCCCAAACCTGCAGCGGACTGATTTGAATCGTTAAACTTTATTTGAACACGCAATTGAAGACGCTGAAGCCGCTGTCCGAGGTCGAGTGCAAATCGTGGCAGCGCGTCGTAATACGGTGCAAACATTAGTGCCACACATTCGTTTTTGTGATGTTATTGAAATTGCCGTGGTCTTCAACTGTAATGTCTGACTGGTAGTGTACGTGCGAACATCTAGCCTCCAAATGCGTTTTGCCGTAACCACAAACATACAGGATTTTAAAAATGGCCCTAAAATATTTAAACAAACGCATAACGCCTTAGTTTAAAACAAAAAAAATACTAAAGATCGTTATCTAAAATAACTGCAGATTAAGATCAGATAGGACAGTAGCGGGCCACATACGGCCCGGTGGGATGTTTAATCCGGCCCGTCGAGTATTTACAAAATTGTCCTAAACTAAAGACCGCTTTCATTTCGCCTTTTTCCTGCAATATCCTGCGTTTCATGATTCCACTAGATGGCGCTGTTCACCAACAACACTGTTCCCACTGAAATTGAATAAAAGTTTTCTTTACTTTTTAGGTAATGGGTTTCCCATGTAATTTATATTAGTTATTAGACCAGTGGAGATCGGTACTAGAGGGTTTGTTGCAAAATCAACCACGTCGCTGCTGTTGGAGTTTGGTTTTAGGGGTCAGTCGTTAAGAGCAGCCATTAAAGGCTTGTCAGAGGTAGCAGAAAGATCTAGTCAGTGGTTGTGGATGAGGAGGCACCAGGGTGTTTGGGGGAAGCACACTTGAGTGGGGAGTACTCACCTAGGTGAACATCAATGGTTTGAGTTTTGTTGTCACCTCCATATGCTGGTATGGTGTATTGGTTGGTTGTTGGTGGTTGGGGTGGTTTTTTGGTGGGTGGAGTCGCTGGGATGGCACTGTGGGCATGGAGGGGGGTGGGTCTGGGACGCCAGATCTCGCCGTTGAGCCTTCTGGAGGTGTAGTGGGCTCAATTCAATGAAACATCAATGAAGGAAGGTGCCCACTTGACAACCCCAACGAAGTGCACGCGGTGGCTCCCGGCAAGGAGGATGGTGTTTGCCCATGATATTTTTTGTGAAGGGAATTGGTTGGTTTTGGGAGGGATGGTATATTGTGGCATGGTTGGTTTGTCTAGCCCCCTTGGTTTTTGGCACGAGGGGTTGAATATCTTTCCCTGTGTATTATTGTATGTAGTTCATCCCCCCCCCCCCCATGTGCTACTGGCCCGGCCCCTCTGTCAAATTTTAACCCTAACCCCCTCCTCCCCCTCCATCACGTGCTGCAGTGTGCCAAGCACAGCGCTGGCGGCACTTCGCTCAGCTGAGCGCCGCCAAGAAGTTGCTTCAGTCTTTGTTCCCGTCTCTCAGACTTATCAAACACTGTTGGCTGTATTTATATAATAAAATATTATATATTATATACATGGGGTGAGGTGGCGCAGCGAGCTTGGCCGGCCCCTGCTCTCTGGCGGTCTGGGGTTCGAGTCCTGCTTGGGTGTCCTGTGACGGACTGCCGCGACCCCGCTTGGGACAAGGGGTTTCAGCCTGTGTGTGTGTGTGTGTGTGTGTGTGTGTGTGTTCGAATAGGATAATGTAGAATAACTCTTAAAAACAAGCTGTCTACGTGTATATAAAGCACAGTATCGGTGGTCATCGTCATTCTAAGGAGGTTTCGGGTTGGGGGCCTCAGAGGCCACCGTGCAGCCCTCACTGCCTCTCTCTCATTTTCCTATCCTTTGCATTTCGAGTGTGCGTTAAGGTCCCTGGGATGTGTCCATCACTTCCTTTTACTGGAGTGCCGCCTCTATTTTACCTGGCACTCCTCATCCTGCACGGAACGCGAGCGCTGGTCCAGAGAGCGCCCGGACGCCACAAGGAAGATGACGGAAGCGGAGCTCTACGTCCAGTATAAAGGGGTTTTCGTCCCCAAACTGGTTCACACCCCGGAGTCTCTCCA
Source organism: Scleropages formosus (assembly GCF_900964775.1). Lineage (NCBI taxonomy): Eukaryota > Metazoa > Chordata > Actinopteri > Osteoglossiformes > Osteoglossidae > Scleropages > Scleropages formosus. The sequence goes on along the minus strand of NC_041825.1, from coordinate 11,706,212 downwards.
GTTCTTCGAAGAGTTCACTTTCCGCCACGACGACATAATAGCGGTCACTTACCCCAAGTCTGGTGAGTTTTTACCACGGAAACGAGGTAATAAGGGGGCTGCTCTGCTCTGGCATTAAGTGACGAGCTGGTGGGACAGGACAGTTGCCAGTTTCAGACGGGAGCAAAAAGCCCACGCAGAGGACGTGTGTGTAAGTGCGTAAGTGCAGCGTTCGAAGTTTATTAAACACGTTACTTTAGAACTGGGATTGTCTGTCTTTACTAAATAAAACTGACAGAATATAAAAGATTAGATGGTGGCAGCGGCTAGAATGGTTTCTGTTTAGAACTCGTTTTATTGAGATTATTATTATCCACCGGAAACTTGTTGTGAGGACTAGTCAAGTGTGGTAGTTTGGACGGACTAAAAACCTCCACCGCCCTGCCTTTTCCATGGACTCCGACCACCTCTCCACATTCTGGAAATCTTGGAAATACCGGTTTTATCCTCTACTTGGATCTTACCATGTCGGGAGCGGCGAAAAAGACTAAGTACATAAATGTTAAAACTGCCTCAGGCAACAGCGGCCGGGAACCGCTGGACACTAAAAATGGTGGTGACGCAGCCGCGGGGACGCGAACGGAAAAGAGCGTTTTTTTGAAAAAATGAGATGAACGCTGTAATCTCAGTCTGAAAGAGACTTTGAACGTTATCGATTGTTCACGAAAAACCCGCGAGACGGACAATCCATCGATAATTACGTCACGGAGTTGAAAACGCTCGCTAAAAACCGTGTTGCCAGGTTCGGCTCCGGCTCCCCGCGACCCCACTTGGGAGAAGCGCTTCAGGATGTGTGTGGGTGTAGAGACGTGCGTACAAATAATGCAGAGCAGCACAACTGTCCAGGGAGAACAGCAAAAACCAACCAGCACTGCGACCGACTGCATGCAAATTCTGCGGGAAAAGTGCACGAAGAAAATAAAAGCAAATGCCCAGCTTTTGCAAAGAAATGTAAAAAGTGTGAAAAGGAAAACCACTTCGCAGCCAAATGTAAATCTCAGTGAGACCGGAGGAGAAAAGAAATGCTTGTAGGAAAAGAATTAGTGAAATTTCAGATTTGACTGCGCTGCTAGCTGTAATTCATTTACATTTATTCACTTAGCAGACGCTTTTCTCCAAAGCAACTTCCAATGAACTCTATATAGTGTTACCAGGCCACACACCTTATTCACCAGGTGACTTACACTGCAAGATATACTACTTACAAGGAGTTACTCATCCATACATCAGTGAAACACACTCTCTCTGTCACTCACACACTATGGGTGAACCTGAACAGCATGTCTTTGGACTGTGGGAGAAAACCAGAGCACCCAGAGGAAACCCACACAGAACATGCAAACTCCACACAGACTGGGCAGGGATCGAACCCACATTGTCTCGCACCACAAGACAGCAGCGCTACTCACGGTGCCACCATGCCGCCTCCTAATGCTGGACACTTACATCATTCATTTAGCTGACACTTTTCTCTAAAGCGATTTACAGCATTAATCTTCCAACAGCTACTCACCCATTGATAAAGCTGAATCATTTTACTGGATTAATTTAGGGTAAGTACTTTGCTCAAGGGTACTATAGATATAGCTGGGATTCAGACCTTTGACCTGTGTGTCCAAGGGCAGCAGTTCTAACCGCTACACTACTAGTAGTCCCCGGAAAAAAGAGCAGCGAGTTGGTTTTAACCCTTAATATTCACACCTTCCTGTCTAGGTACTACATGGATGCAGGAGATTCTGCCGTTGATCGTGAGCGAGGGGGACATGACCCCTGTTCTGACCTTGACCAACTGGGACCGAATGCCCTGGCTGGAGGAGCACCGTGCCAAAGAGCTGAACTTTGATCAGAGGCCACCCCCCCGCTTGTCTGTCTCACACTGCCATTACTCCATGATGCCTGAATCGTTCTTCAAAGTAAAACCCAAGGTACAGCTAGAAACACACACACACTTTCTAAACCGCTTGTCCCATTCGGGGTCACGGGGAGCCAGAGCCTAACCTGGCAACACAGGGCGTAAGGCTGGAGAGGGAGGGGACACACCCAGGACGGGACGCCAGTCCATCGCAAAGCACCCCCAGCGGGATTCGAACCCCAGACCCACCGGAGAGCAGGACCCAGTCCAACCCACTGCGCCCCCCCATCAGCTAGAAACACTCAGACAGAAAGAAGCAATGATGGACTTTGCACCAAATTACTCCACAGCAAGAAATTAAATGCATTTCATGTGAGGACTCTCTCACTGTCCTTAATCTTCTGTTTAAGTCAGGGTCACGGTGCTCCAAAGTCCATCCCAGAAGGACAGGGCACAAGGCTAAGTAGGGTACACCTTGGACAGTAGCAGTTCATCACAGGGTCGCCCCCCATACACACACATACACTACAGGCAACTCAGCATCACCAATCCACCTGAACTACATGTCTTTGGGAGGAAACCAGAGCACCCTGAGGAAATCCACATTCTCTAACACTACCCAGGCACCTTGAGGCAGCAGTACTACCCACTGAACCACATCATGTCCATTTAATTGCAAAAGTCTGAAAATGTGCATGATTTCACATCAATTACTACATGTGTGGCAACACATGACTAGAGAAACTAAGATGTGTGTTTTTTGCTGTTACATTTGTGCACTGCAAAGTGCGGCACAGGCAAAAAAACTCTTTATCTTTTGAAACCTATATACAACTTTATTGCTTGGACAAGAATGAATAAACGTTTACTCTGCACAATGTTCAAGTACTTAACCACATATAATTTTCCAGTAATGGAATCTTATCTACCAAACAGCAGTACAGTAAGAGGTAGCGGCAGGAATAACTCAAATGCACAGCAACACATTTTTGTAATTCCTGTCTGAGAACAAAAATTGTACCACCTGAAGCTGAGGTACCTCCTTTTTGTTTCTGAAGCGCCACTATATAAGACGAGGTTACAATGAATGCAGGCAAACTAATAATCTGGTTTCTCTCCCAGGTTATTTACGTGATGCGAAACCCAAAAGATGTTTTCACCTCTTCCTATTACTACTATGATATGGCATCATACATGGTAAACCCTGGGACAAAAGATGAATTCCTGGATAAATTTCTGGATGGAAAAGGTAAAGCGTGAAGCTGAGTTAGACCAGTGAATTTTGTAGACGATTCCAACAAACTGATGACTGTTAATGTTGAATTACGTAAACTTTTTACTCAAAAATCACAGTGCAAATGCTACCATTTCGGGTAACATAACTATATATGTAAAGCTGTTTTTTGTGTTCTTACAGTGATATTTGGCTCATGGTTTGATCACGTGAAGGGGTGGCTTGGTGCCAAGGATCAAGATCGTATTATGTATATTTCGTATGAGGAAATGATACTTGTAAGTCCTCAGACAACAAGTACAGTATACATAGTGTGTGTACCCACAGTGTTCACAGATGTCATTTTACATTATTGCACCAAGGCTAAATGTACCTGTCAGCAACACTCTATAGGTGCTAAACATACAATAAGTTATTTTAATGCTGGAGAAAATTAATTACCTTATACCTTAACATTGTCATGCACATGTGCAGTTGATCATAAGCACTTCAGGTTATGGCTTATGCTATAGATAAGAATCCATTTCTATGATTTAACCTGCAACTTTTCTTAATGTTCACCTGCTTCTATGTCTCACCATCTCACTGTAAACCAAAGTACCTGTCACAGCCACTTCTTTTTTTCCCATTGAACACAGGATCTGAAGGCCTCCATCTCCAAAATCTCCCTTTTCATAGGGAAAACTCTGAGCCAGGAGGTCATCGAGAAGATTGCGGATCACTGCATGTTCAAGAACATGAAACAAAATAAGATGTCTAACTACTCCCTTGTGCCATCAGAGTATATGGACCAGAAGAAGTCTGAGTTTCTCAGGAAAGGTGGGCCCAAAAGGGGCAGTTTAGTTTCATAGTGTATCGACACCTTAAAATGCAACATATAGCTGCTCTCTGCTTGGAAGGTGTATGACTGAAAACTTCACATTGCAGGTTGCTATGTGACAACATGATAAGTTATTTTCAGTTAGACCTGTAAATTTTCTGTCGGAATTGAAGAAAATTCCAAAGTGATGGTGATTAATGTTGAATTACATACCCTTTTTGTTTAAAAATCATGGTGCAAATGCTACCACTTCAGGTAACTACAGCTATTTATGCATTTCCTCTCAATTTTATACTTGTTTGTCAGTTTATAAATTCATATCAGTTTATTTCAAAAATTGACAAAAAATTGTATCCTTTTCAGGAATTGCTGGAGACTGGAAAAACAACCTAACAGAAGCCCAGGCTGCACGTTTTGATTCTGTTTACAAAGAGAAAATGAAAGATGTGAATTTTAAATTCATGTGGGACGAAAACATGCAGCTCTGATTCTTCGGTACAGGATGTATCTTCATCAGAAATAGAACATGAATTTTGTTCAAAATAAAGTATCGCTTTCGAGCCGTAGATGAGATCAATAAGCCTATTCCGTACAACGTCTAGTGAGGTTTGCTTCAAATTCTTACAATGAAACTGCTATCATGAAACGGCTACAGCACTTTCTGAATGTAGGCTACAGTTAATCTACATAAAGCATCTGTTTACTATCCTATTTCTGACTCTGTACCTGACCCATAACTGAAGTATTTTGAAAATGAATATATTTTGCTAATTTCTTTACCCTGTCTAATACATTAATGTAAAAAAGTATGATTTTATGCACCGGTAGTGATTTACAAAGGACTTACTTTTTACCATCAGTGACAGCTGTAAACTTTACAGTAAAGGTCAGTCTCTGGAACCAACGATGGAAGACATGCCTGTGTGTTTGTCATTTACTCAACACCATTTTGAAAAACAATTTATATGACCCTTCATATTTTCAGAGAAACTTTTTTTTTTAAAATATTTCACACATTTTTTCTAAACATTTCTCTGAATGTGTCCACATTTAAAATATATATATCTATGCATAATATTCATAACTTTTTTCCGTCTGGTACACAACTCGTCACGGTTAGCGTTAGGGCACAAAATACACCATAATACCAATGGCTAAATATTACGTTAGGCTAATTAACATTCGGTATGTTTTTCAAATATATCAGAAAACAACTTATCGAAACAGTAAGTAGTGTTCAGCAATCAAATTGAATGATGAACTTCTTCGGACCGGTACGCCCAAACCAAAACACGGCGTTACACATATATTTTCCTTTATTTTTTTTTTTTTTTTTTACTTGTGCTGCTGGACTGCTTTATGTTCTCTTTCCTGTAAAACCTTCAACAACCCAGTTAACTTCTAACAATTTATGACGCCTTGTCTGTACCTGAGCTCTATCCAACTCTACTGTTCCTTTACCGTCCGCCATGCCGCCTGCACGTGTACTAGAGACACTCACTGCGCATGCCCCAAACCTGCAGCGGACTGATTTGAATCGTTAAACTTTATTTGAACACGCAATTGAAGACGCTGAAGCCGCTGTCCGAGGTCGAGTGCAAATCGTGGCAGCGCGTCGTAATACGGTGCAAACATTAGTTCCACACATTCGTTTTTGTGATGTTATTGAAATTGCCGTGGTCTTCAACTGTAATGTCTGACTAGTAGTGTACGTGCGAACATCTAGCCTCCAAAATGCGTTTTGCCGTAACCATAAACATACAGGACTTTAAAAATGGCCCTTTAAAATATTTAAACAAACGCATAACGCCTTAGTTTAAAACAAAAAAATACTAAAGATCGTTATCAAAAATAACTGCAGATTAGGATCAGCTAGGATGCCAGGGTCGACACGCATCCGTCGCTGCACTCGGGGTGTCGTTCCCTCACTGTCCAGCAGGTGTCTCTGCGCGAGAGCGCGCATGCGCCCCTGCCCCCACGCCCACCACGTGCTTCAGTTTGCCGAGGCACAGCGCTGGCGGCACTTCGCTGAGCGTCGCAACGAGCTGCTTGTTTCCTTGTTCCCGTCTCTCAGCCTCGTAACTGTTGGCTGTAAGCCTTTTTCGACAGTGGAACTGCACACATTTAAGCGTACTCTAATTTCTATTAAATTACTGCATTGCCTTCTGTGGCCAAATTGTGGGAGTGTATTTGCTGAGTTTTGGGAAACACACACATGCGGGTCTATTGGAGAAGATGGGAATGGTCCTTTCTCATTTCGTTGAGCCTGTGCTCCTAACTCTACTCTGATGGAAGCTTTTTAATAGCATTTATGCATGTAACTGCTTCACTCAAAGGTAACATTCCACATACTTTCAAAAAAATGTTGGGCAACCAGTACATGTCTTGGTCATAGTTTGTTTTTCAACATAGGCCACAAAGAATGGTGACAGTATAAACTGAAAACACCTTGTTTAGTGAAATGGTTTGTTTTTTTCCATTCTTTCTTAATACATATACATTCCAGCTTACAAACATTTAAAAATCAAAATTCTGCCTAAACTAACAATACAGAACCATAAATCTGTTTTTCCATTTCATTAATTGTAACATTTTTGGCACCTGTCACAGCAACTGCATGTTCCATGAGTGTTAAAAGCAGCCAGAAGTAAAAGAAACCAGTTAACATTATTCAGTGACATGAGAAGTAATCTTTGTGTCGCCTACTCGGTTTTACTACAGAAAAATCATACGGTGGAAATTAAGCCTTGCTGTTGCAAACAAGTATTTCACATCATTCAAAAGCTATGGCAATAAAGATACTGTGAAAACTTCAATTGAATATTTTATTGTCACTGTAGTTGCTTTAATAACGTGCACTCACGCTTGCAGCAAGAACTGTTATGTTTAGAGAAACCAATCTGGACTGGAATACAGGGAGGCATGTACAGCCAGAGTATGAACTTTTTCTCCCCCCTACTACTAACTTTTAAAATTAATTTTATAAATCAAAATTTCATTCCAAGCAAACTCTGCATGTCATATACCTGCACTGGCCCTCCTTGAAGGAAGGAGAACATTTAAGAGAAACTTTTCCAAATTTAACCTGTGTAGACGCGCGTGTGGGTCACAGAAAAGGGTGCTGAACAGTTGGCGTAGCTGAGCTCTCAATATGAGAAAGCTGACACGTGGACTTTCTTATATATTGTTTTTCTTAAAAACCAATTCACTTTTCACTCTCAGAAGCATATTTTTGAAGTCGATGTTTGATTCATCTTCGGCTTGCACAAGGTAAAGTGGACAGCAGCAGTATCCACCCTCATCCCCCGGCGTCAGCAGCAGAAAGTTCCTGTGCCTCTATTTTAGTCCTTTTCTGGTACCAGCTTTAACACCTTGCCAATGGCTATGGTCTTGCCTGCAAAACAAGAAGAAATTTGTTTTCTACCATAGAAACATTTGCAAAAAAGGGGGGAGTGGGAGAAGAAAAAAAAATAAAGCTCATTCTGAAAGGACTGATAGTTATTTGGGTGGAGAACCAAGCACAGCAAGTACCAAAAACTAAAAGTTTTAGTTTTAAAAGCCTTTTCAAGGACTAATAATTGACCTTAAGTGCCTCAGTATAATCACAAGAGCCCTAGAGATATGGAGCCAATGTAACTGGTGACAATTCAGTCACAAGCACTTAGGCATGGTGGCTACGTCTCAACAAGTTCCGAAACTGCGCGTGAAACTGGTTAAAGGAGCACTTGGCACTCAACAAATGGACTAAAAAGCCCCCAAAGCCTCAGTCTATTTACTACACGTCCACTACTGCTGCCATTACAATGTTCATAGCTCATCCTAAAGGATTACTGATATAATCATTTGCATACAGTAAGAATAACTTGCCTTAAAGTTAAAATAAAATACTTTGCTGGCTGCACACTGGATACCCCGGACAAACACAAAGCAATATTTGACTAAGTCTGAGAGATGGAGGCAATTTTTGCATTCTGTAAAAGTGAAAAGGGAAACTTCTGACATCTGTTGTTGTGGTGTGAATTCTAACCTTCATCCCGTAGAGTAAACCGTCCCATCTGGGGGAAGTCTTTGAACGTCTCAAGGCAGATAGTACCAGCAGTCCGCAGGCGGGCAATGCATACTTGGTCTTGTTTAACAAATCGTGGTCGCGTCTTGCTCTTTTCACCCGTTTTCTTGTCTACCAAGCAGATTAAGGCCTGCAAAGTAAAATTTCCAATAGTTAAACATTTTTGAGAAGGCCTGCAATTTTGTTATGGCCTGTAAAAGTACAACAGCAATTGTGTCTGATAGTAACACACCAGTCTTGTTTTGTAGCATAGCAGCTACATTACATTTATTCATTTAGCAGACACTGTTCTCTAAAGCGACTTGCAATGTGAAGGTATTTATAATTGTTTTACCCATTCATACAGCTGGGTAATTCTGCTGGAGCAATTCAGGGTAAGGTTCAAATCCCCTGCTTAAGGGTAACACACCTGGAGGTGGGATTTGAACCTGTGACCTTAGGGTCCAAAGGCAGCAGCTCTAACCACTTTACTACCAGCTGGCCCACACTATAGCTAAAACAAAGAAAGCTGAACGCTGCTGAAGGAACTTACGGTAATTTGCACTTCTTCGATACAGGTATGAATGTGTAGAACTGCATTGTAACCTGGGCAAATGATTGATTTGTGTTCAATGATGACAATCTAAAAACAAACACATAAGAGCTCCATTAAAAATCAGTGCATTCCCATTTAAATTCTCCAACAGAAAGAATGTAATTTTCCACAGGTAATACCTGAGCATCAAATGTGCGCCCAGAATGACAGAGGTTTTCAGCATTGCAGAGAATAAAGCCGGGCAGGATCTCCTCTTCCTCGATTCCCTTCAGTCGGAGCTTCAGGTTCTCCCCAGGACCAGCATCATCTGTCTCCACGTCGTCCGAGAGCAAGCTCAGCACCTCCACAATGTGCTGAACACAAAGAGTCCCTGTTAGACCTGCTGTGACACATGCGGGTCTCCGTCTCCGAGCTCAACTGCCATTACACTTCAGCTACCGAACTATAAAAACAACCCTAATTCAGCTGACGTAATGATCGCAGAACCGCTCTGTGGTAGAACGCACGGTGTCATGATGCATGACGAAAGCTCTTACCCTGTTTGGCATCATGACAAGTTGCTGTGCTTTGCTGATAGACCCGGACTCCAGCTTGCCGAGGACAACAGTGCCCATATCCTGTAGTGAAAAGGGATTCAAGCTGCAACGTATGGACTACAGAGAGAAAACTGCGCTTCTGCCGCTGAAAAAAAACTCATATAATAAGGCACTTTGAAACAGTGACATCCTCTCATCCCCTTCTGCTCGTAACCAGTGACCAGCAATTCACACTTGTGCCTACACATCACAAAGTACTGAATCGCCACCATTCCTCTTGATCTACAATGAGGATATTTAAACTATGGTAGAATTTAAAACGCAGATCAGCTATAGATATCTCTAATGCGGTCACCTAGGCTACGACAACCCAAAGTTAAATGCCTAAGGCGGTTTATGAGCCAGTTGCAAAAGTGATTAATTTTGGAAGCAAGTATCAACTTACCATGCTCTCAATTGTATAAAATGCTTCTAAGCACAATATATTATATTATTTGGACAGGGAATGTTCTTTAAATCTTACGTTGGCGGAAAAAAAAACTGCGATGAGCGCCACCGACCAACTAACTTTCAGCTTTGACTAAACCATTGCTGCTAAGCTTCACCCTAATTTGGTGCCAACTGATGAAAAGAAGGTCCACTCATTTTCGGAACACAATCCCAGCAAGAACACGAACAACAGAGACTGGGAGAATTTCTCTTACGGTCATGTGTGCGCAGTTCATTACGTGCCAAAATCGTCCCACACAAAGGACTAACTTTAAACCAGAAAGCCTAATTATCTAGTGTTGGCAGTTGACTAGATTTTGGATGCAGTGCAAGAGACGTGGAAGGATATCCCACACAGACACACACTGTGGATGGAAACCAAGTGGACGTCAGACTCAGAAGCATTTGTGTGAATAACTGTTAAAAAAAAAAACGCTACAATTTTTTTTGTACAGTACATGGGTGTACGCTAAATATCCATCTTGAAATATTTTAGATTTGTATCGCAAACAAAACCCAAAAAAGGTACAGGTAATATTTAAATACTGAAACACCCAACATACATTTTTATACTGCATTATAAATCACCTTTTGACAAACACTTGTACACATTTAAAAACTAGTGGCTGCATGTAGCTTACACTTGCAACTAACCTTGTATTTGTCTACAATGGGTAACCTGACTGGTCCATCGCTTGACCTGTTGAAGTTTGGCAAACTGTCCAGATGTGGAATGAATGGCAAACCCCTGCAATGCCAACAATGGAGAAGCAAAAAAAAAAAAATTTCATACGCAACATAACTACTTTCATTTTATTGTTTCACACTCCATCTTATCAGAAATACACACTTTAATAATTTAAAGAAACATTTTACCAAGGTAATTCAGGTTAAGTATTGCTTCTAATGGGAAGAGGTCTCTTGTACCAAAGTCTTTATAACACATTTCAGTAAAAGGTCCCAATCCTTAAACTACCTGTGCCCTGGTGTCAAACACCTTGAGCTGAAACACGGTAGAACGAGGTACAGGGCAGGGCACAGTGTCGAACTACCCTACTAATCCAAACTTCCTGTGTTGAATTAAAAGGCAATGAAGACATGCAAAGCAGCAAGTCTAAAGACTGCAAGGCCAGCTTCTGGGATAGAGGGAGAGGGACAACAACTCCATTTTTGTGTCACGGTTCAAGGCATGTGTTTGTTGTCATCTTCGATTTTGTGTTTAACTCTCAAAGGGGCCAAGTCCTCATTTCCTGCCTTTGCTGTCACTAAAATTCTAGTTTTGCTTTTAAACACCAGTTATGTTGTTGCTTTGTCCTTCCCTGTGGCCTCCTGTAGCCCTCAATCAGCCAGAGCGCCACCTAACCTTCCCAGCGGTTAAGCGACTGCATACACACATGTACGTCACTTACAGCTGCGCTTTCTCCTAGAGAAAGTAACAAATGAGGAGTGCTGTACACGCAGCCCAGTCCACAATCTTTCACGGTACAACCTTAGAACTCATCCAGAAAAAAAGCATACTTACGTATACCAAGGGCACAGCTCTGTGGGTTCTTTAAGGTTAGCTCCTGTAAGTCCAGAACAGGGCATGAAATGAATGTCTTTTTTTGGGTTAAACCCAACCTTCTTCAAAAACGGCACTAGTTTCTCCTTGCATTCCTCATACCTGTGGAACAAGAAAAAAATAAAACCATCCCATCAAAAAAGTTCACCTGAATGAAGAACCATGCAGTCATATTTACACAACGAGCACAGTAAATTCTACCAGCTTTGATGCAACACAAAGGATGTTTTGAAAACAGCCAAGATGACCCATCTTTACACCGCTTGATCAAGGTATCCACGAAGAAACGCAAAGTTTAACCTTTCCAAACTCCAGTTCACCGTCGGATCATCCATTTTGTTGATGAGAACTATGAGATGCTTGACCCCAGCAGTCTTTGCCAACATGGCATGCTCTCTTGTCTGTCCCACCCTTTTCAAAGCCTGTTTCAAACTCGCCTTTTCTTGCAGAGATTACCTGAAAGGAAGAGAAATCAGAACTGCTACATGCACTTTCCTCTTGATAATGCACCAATTCAAAAATCAACTTTAAGTGCTATGACCTAACATGAATGAGAAAATTAGTTTTATACCCAAAAAAAGGACATTTCTTCCTACTCTGAACGTAAATCCCGCAAGATAAAATTTGCCATTTTGCACAACACTTTCACTACATTTGTAGGAATAATTCCATTTCTTTTTAAAAACGTGGTTAAACCTACTAACTTGAGACCTGTCTAATTTCACATAGGAGGAGTATAAAAAGACTATGCACTTTTCGTACTTCAGTCAATGACAAAGTGCTGAACAACACTTTAACACTGAGGTTCTCAGCACCCTCCTTGCACACTGGAGGGAAAAAAGTCCCCACTGACTGCTATATGTAGAAAAACTCACCAGTACTGCCAAGTCAGCCTGCGATGCCCCACCAATCATATTTGGGACAAAGCTTTTATGGCCTGGAGCATCCAAAATGGTAAAGTGCTTTTTTTCTGTTTCAAAGTATGCCCGTCCAACTTCCACGGTCTTTCCCTTGTCCCTCTCCTCCTGGTTTGTGTCGAGGGCCCAAGAAAGGTACCTGTACAAAAAAGGAAGAGAGCCAACTAATTTTATCCCTAATAAATGATATCTGTATTCCACCTGCAATTGACACACCTTTCTAAATTAAAGTTTGCAAGAGTAAAATAAAAGTAATGCAGCAACAGTCCGCTGGCGAGCAGAATATTGTCAAATTACACAAACTGTGGATTTTGCCACTGACCATCAAGCCAAGAAAGAAAAAATCCAGACGACTTAAAAGCAGTCTTTAGAAAGAACCAGTAATTACAGTAATTCTGAACATGTTACATGTATGTTCAAAACAAAGCAGAAGTTGCTGCAGTCATCAGCATTCCACCTCTCTCTCTCTCACACACACACACACACGTGTCATTACCACCATTCCTACAGGATGTCACAACACGCCTGAGTCTATGTAAATACACATATGAAGGAGTCCAGCTCACTTTGCAAGTCTGCTCAAGAACAACATGGTGAACTAGTTGAACCAAGTTTGGACTAAATTCTCAGGTCAAAGTTTTCCTTAATAAACAGTACTGTTGACTCTGAGGACAAAAAAAAAAAAAGAAAAAAAAAAGTCACGTCTTAACGGAGGCATGAAGAAAAGCTGCGGAAGTATTTCTTCAAGGAAATCAGCTCCCCCCCCACAAAGCTTAAGTACACTTTAGTTAATTATGTTCACACTAGATTTTAGATCTGCTAACAAAGAAACGCACAACTGTACTGGGTACACGTGGAAGTATATTGTTTCTACCTAAAGAATTTAATGGCCACAACAGCCTCACCAGGTTTCTCTGTTCTTCTCTTTTGCTTCCCGTTCATACTTTTCCAAAGTCCGCTTGTCCACCATTCCTGTTAGGTACCTGCAGCACAAGAATAGAAAAATTAACCCAATCTAAATAACCCACTTGCTTTTATAGCTATATTTACTCAGCTGCATTTGCAACTTATGAGGAAAAAAAAAAAACAGTAGAAAATGACCAAAATTTTCAGTTGTTCAATTGGACACAAAGCAGTAGGACTATATATACTATATTATATACATACACACACACACACACACACACACACACACACGAATGGCAGCAATTTGTTCGTTTTTTTGTACGTAATTAAAAACATTCCCAGTTTCAGTCACAGGAACTGCAATGTATGAAATAACTTAGTGAAGATTTGACCATTAAAATCAAATGCATAAGGGCTTAAAGGTCACATTCTATTCAGCCACAAAGTCACAGCAAAGGTGTCAGCAGCAGGAAAAATATGATTTAAAGGAAATGGTGTACGTACATTATTTGCCCTCCAATGGTTGACTTCCCAGCATCTGCACAGGAGAGGCAAATTGCAGACATGAGAAACAACAAAGTGCAGTTATGGCAATAAAAAGGACAAGTTCTTCAGCAGCATACATCAAGGGCATCGCATTGTGTGCATGGAGCACACTAGGGGTTGTATTACACATATACAATTAAGATCATGTTAACTAGTTTTTTATTAGATCCATTCACAATCAATGAAGGGAGGAACCTCAGTTCTTTTTGTGTAAAGACGACAATTTTGACAACTGGAAGCCATCATCTTAACCGCTAAGGATTTCACTTAAATCAAATAACCACGATTGTACCAAAACACAAATACTTTGCTCATGCAATATTGCAATTTATTTAAACACTTAGGAGAACCTAAAGATAATCTAAAGCAGTAGATGCATCACCTACTGCAGTGTGACACCAACCTAACAAACTCATTTTGGAGTAAAAAAAGAATCATACCCAAGACCAATAAGTTCAACACAGGAGACCCTAAGAACAGAAACTCACCCACATGGCCAATAAATACCACATTGACATGTTCTTTCTTGGGGGCATCTGGCAGAGCTGGAGCTACTTTAGGCATAGGCATCTCCTCCTCTTCCTCCATCATCTCCTGCTGTGGATCCTCTGCAGAACCCATGTCCCCGTAGGGCCCACCTCCAGGCTCCGTCTCGCTGGGCTCCTCCTTCTGCTCCCACGATGGCTCAGTGTTCATGTCCGCCTCTCCGTTCTCCACCGGCGCTGCAGAACAAAGCTAGGCACGTTAGCAGAGAGAGATACCTGTGATGAAAACTCACAGCAGTTCACACACATGCTGCAGCAAATTCAAGTGGAGGAAACGGTCGGTCGGAACCAACATGCGCCAAACGCGCAGGACAAAGACATTTTACTAATTGAAAGCCTGATAAAATTTTCCACTGTGTGAAACCCGGAAAAGTACCTGAGGCCATACACAAATATACTGTGCGACAAAACTCGGACAAGGGCATCTCCCGACAGAGATAATACGTATATCGGCACGCACTGCATGTTAGGGTGACCCCTCTTCCTTGAGTCATTGCACATAAGCAATGCTTTCATTGCTTGGTAAGATGAATTAAACACTCCACTGGGCATGCACAAAGCTCTCTTCTGTTCCTGCACAATAATTGCCATTTACAAACAGCTACAGTAAACAATAGGAATAGCAATAACAAGAACTGCCACCAAGAATCTCAAGAGGTCTTCAGGACTACAAATGAATTAAAGACACAGCAGTACAACCTTCTCTTTATAAACTGAGAAGAATCTCAGGGAAATATTTTAAAATGTTAGATTGCATGAAATGCATAGTATATGGAAACAACTTTAAAAAAGTAAAACAAATTGGAATATTCCATTAAGTGGAGGAAAATGTACTATATTTGCAACTTCTTTGCACTGCTCATTATGCTTAAGACTTCCTTGAAAACAACACAAAAAAATTTATACAGAAATAATATCTTGGCGAGACTTGTAATCTGTTGTAATATAACATCTTGGCAAGAAATGTAATCTGTTTATTTCCTAAGAAGGGCATGCCCACAGGTAAGTTGTCTTAAATACCTTTTATTATCGCAACAATCACAGTTCAGCGCTAGTTTATTTAACTGACAAATTCCTCCGGGCTTTGTTTTGTTTATGCCTCTTCCAAAGCTGCGGAAGTATGCTCAAACTCAAAACATCTTAAATTGACAAATATTACAGTTAAAAAAAAAAACAGTAAAGGAAAAAAAATCCTCACTACAATTCTCAGACTGAAACTTCATTGTTGAACTCTAAGATACACTATATCATTCTGATATCTTCTAGAAAGTCTTACAGATGTTGATCCTGTGAAATAAAATAAAAATAACATTACTTCTACCGTTTCAACCCACAAATTTGTTTTCAGGGGTGAAAAGCTGTGGGGGAAAAAACTGAAATATCCTTGTTCTTTATAATAATAATAATGAACATCCGGGAAAATTAAAGATTATGCTACACATCATATAGATCTCTAAAAGGTAATAAAACACATTAAAGGAAGCAAAAAATGCATCATTCGCAAATAAACAAATGCTCGTATGCAGTCCCAATAAGCAAAAGAGTGCTTAAGGATAACATTTTAAAATACTTAACTAGAACACATGTATAAGTGCTTTGAAGATGGACGCAGCCTCCTATATCCTGTTCCACATTTTAAAACATGAGTGAGGCAATACTGCTTAACTCTTACTTGCAAAAGAGAGTCAGTTGTTTAAAAAAAGAAAAAAAAAAAAGCACCATTCAGAGTGTAATGTCACAGAATATTGTAGGTCACACCACACATGGGCAAAACCTAGGTCTCTGCTCAAAATACCCATTCTGAAAATGCCATAAACATTTTCCACTTTACATGTACAGTACACGCAACGCTCTTACGCCTTTGCCTGGGACTTCAGATCTACAAACTCCTGTTTACTTACTCTTCATATATGCAATACAGAATTCCCCCCCAGAGATACATTTTCATGCAAAAAAACCAAACACCTCTAACTAACAACACTTTAAATTATTATAACACATCATTTATTATGACATATTGGTCTGGAGACAGCTGTGTTGGCTGAGAATATTATAATTATGTTACAAAGATACGCACCGGCTGTTTCTGTAACCTCCATCCTGGAAACTGTATCAGTTCCTGTGTGCAGAGAAAAAGTAAGTGCATTAAATCACAGCACCGCACATGACATTAAACAGGTACGAAGCGTTACGTCACTGAGCGATAACACTAAGTGTAACCTAACCAGGCAGGAGCTGCTGTACATCGTGGGACAGGGACTCTGCGATGTCCCACATCGGGCATCGAAAGGATGAAGTACACGCTACACACACTCGCTATACTCAAAGTGCACCCTATACGCGCTCATTTCTTCAGTCCTCAGCATTAAAGCCCGCGTCTACTTCCACTATTGGGCATATATTGGCAACACCGTGCTACGAGGAGCGTAGACACCACACAAAGCGACATTAACATTTCTGCTGCAATCTGGATTCATTTTCAGTGTGTACTCAGTTCTGGAAACTTGTGAAATCATGTGATCATAGAGACAAACCCCAGGTACGTTTAACTTTAAGAGAGAAGCAGCTGTATTGCAAATGACTGGAAAAAGCGCTTCCGAGAAAAACGTTCCACTGATGAGGGCTGTAAAGGAACAAAGCAGGTAACTTTGTCTTTTCACCTTTACAAGGGAAGGAAATAAAATAAAACCTTTCGCTCTGGAGTACCACAACCGGGAACAGGTGAAAGCTCCCGGGCCGAGAGAGAGAATTATCTTCAGCACGACATGATAAATATATCGACCTACGCGTTTCTTTAAATTTTAAAAAGAACGAACGAACCTGTCAGTTGGTTACGCGGAAAATCCCCAGCAGCAGGCAGGGCAGAACCACCTTGCCCTGCCAGTTTGAGTCTGAGAGTGAGAGGTTTTTTGAAGCACCGTTAAAATTGCGCGAATAATTTATTGAAAGCGCCCGGACAGCTGAGTGAGCGCGTTCACTTCACCTCAAGCCCGAGTGGCGACTTCTTCCTGTCAGGCTGTGAAACGTACGCGCTCGGCGGCGCTGCTGTAGCGTCAGCGGCTAACTGCTAACGTGCTAAGAGCAGCGCAGCGCAGCGCCGCTAACTCGCTGGCGTGGTGAAAGCTAACGCGGCTAACAGCTAGCAGCCGGCGCCGCGCACTGCTTCAGCACCGTCGGCGGCCGGGAACACATGCCGGGAGCGCGTACACAATGGTGACACGTTCATTCCGGCTATATTTAACCTTGAAGAAACCAATCCGGCTACATTTGCCTCGGTCTTATGTCCAGCGGAGCTACAAGAAATAGCTTCGTTTCCACACTGAGATCGTCGGATGCCAGTTTCCCTCGCTCTGTCTGTGAGTCTGTGCCACCCCATCCGTCCGAACGTATCGTATGTTAACGGTCAACTCACCATCGCGGCCGGACTCCTCCGACGATCCTCTCTGGAAAAAGGCCGGCACGAACTCGGGAGCGTTGACGTTCGGGACGAACGGTTTGGCGTTCACGTTGAGGGCGGTGAAGGCGGACTGGAGCTGCGCGTCGGCTGGGGCCTCCACGTCGTCCTCCTGCTCCCAGGAATCAGGGGCCGTGTCTGTCGAATCCATTGTGGCTCTGATTACTGTGGCTACTAGCGAAGTGGCGGAAACGTCGTAGGTAGCTTCTCGTTCGCCACTTTCTTTTAGATCATGTGTTTTTAGAGGCCTTATATTACATGAACGTCGGTCTTGGACGATCTGTCAGCGGACACTCTGCTGCTATCTCGCAGCGACACCAGAAAAAGAGAGAGAGGTCCGACTCAGCACTCGAAGAGAGTCCTCCTCGTGTGTGCCGATGGCTCTCCCAACCGAAGGTAGCGCAGCTACCACTGCATTATGGGATCAGTAGTCTTGATCGTGTCTTACTCTTAGAGGCAAATTTGACAAAAACTACATTTCCATAAGGCACACGAAACTGTAATTCTGAACTGACTGATATCTGGGAGTCGTGGTCATTTTTCACCTTGCCGGTGATAACGTAGATTTGTAACAAAGACTTTTGGGTAAACATGTTAGCGAAGTCTTTTATTCACCCAAGATCAAATTCATGTTTTGCTTTGGATGTTCAAAGAGCTTTATTCTTGACTTATTCCAGTTTTTACCGTACAGGCTGAAGTTCGATTTAACTCGTTCAAACTAGTGAGCACTAGTAGGAGCAAGTGACAGTATGGAGTAAAGATTAATCGGTTACACAGAACGTGGACTGTCGTCTTTTTGACATTGTGAAACTGCATGCTGCATTTCGGGCTGTTCTTGTGGCTTGGAAAAAACACCCACGACCGCAGTACTTTGAGCTTCAGTCCTGTTTTCGGTCAATATCCGCGTTCAAATGGTAGATGACGGACTGCATATGACATGTCATAAGTAAAATAATACCCACAATTGTTTGAAACAGTTAATAAACTGTTAAATTTCTCGGGGAAAAATGCACAAAATTGGTTTACATATAAAAAGAAACGTCTTGCTTAAATAAAAATCTAAGTAATGAGAATTAGACTGGCGGCGTCATAGAAGCGTTTTTATATACGTTTCTAGCTGTAATATTGTTTTTAAGAAATAGTCGAAAAAACATAGTTAATATCGCAGTGTAATTCCTGTGTACACTTTCAAATTTCCAAATTGGTAAGTTTTCCTGATTCGGCTATGCTAATGGAGAGTCTCCAATTTGGGTATAACTAACATCACTGCATAATTTTGCTATAATTTGGACCTCCACAATATACCTGACAAGTTTACCTTACCAGTACCCTAAAGATTTGTGTAAACTAAACAAATAATATAACTTTAAATTAAACTATTAGTCCAATTCAATGCCACTAGATACTTAACCCAGTGTATCGTCTATCGTATACAAGCTTGTACTTTTGTGTCATTCTTCTAATCGATTTCACTGGCAATAGAAACAACTTGACTGTGTAAACGCTTTAGAATTAAAACGATTCTGCTGAAAAGTCCCGGATGTAAAAACGTATCTCGCAGTGTCGTTTGGGATATGTAGTTGGTGCACAGGTGACTCCAAAGCACGTGAACGGGCCGTGGTGTGAGCGAACTACACGTCGGACGCAGAGCGATGAGGAAAGAACATTGCGGGGGCGGTTTCAGGAAGTGCCCGCACTGCTGTAAGAAAATGGGAGAGGACCGGTCACAGGAATAAGGATGTAAAATAAAACAGCAATAAACATATACAATTAGCTTAAATTACTTTATAGCGTGGAAATGCCGATCTTCTCTCAAAATCGCAGGATTGAGAGATTAAGCGCGACTGAAAGTTTTTTTGCGAGGCATCCGCATTTACGGGTAGGAGTTTTTTTAATTCAAATTTGTCGTGTGATTGATAATGTGTGTTGTATACATGTAATAATGATTGGCGGTGCTGCTGTGGCTGGTAGCGCTAACGCCGTTCCCCTCACAGGACAGTGCCAGAGAGTTCCGTGCGAAGGGCTCCGTGAATGTGGAGCCCCAGTGCCTCCTTTATGTTCAGCAGAGGGAATGTGCGGCCACCACACCGGCGGACAGTAAGGACACTTCACAGCACGTAACTTATCGCGAGATTAGCGTGTGGCACGAGAGTTCGCCGCAGAGCATTAGTGTACAGCACAAGTCATGTAAAGTTTCCGTTCAGTCATGTCTGCAGTTATGATGTGCCGATGTTTACTTACTTGCAGCAGGTTTGGAAATAAATTGTGTTTGTTTATATTTAGCCCCGACTTCAGGTGCCACCTTACAAAACAAATTGCACTGTTTATCAGCTTATAGTGATGATGTGACTGGGAAATATGAGAGAGACTGTGTTTGTCACAGAAAAAGTGTCATCTGTATGTAGTTATAAGTGGAAAGTGATAAAATATGTGGTTCATTGCTGTCATCTCAAGCCCCCCTGAAGCTCTTATACAGCAGCATGTTTTTACTGCATGAAGTAGGAGTGGGGTTTTGAACTGGGGACCTTCACACTTTAAACTGTGTGGGGCTGTGTGGTTAGAACTGCTGCCTTCGGAACGGTTGCAGGTTCAAATCCCACATCTGGCTGTAGTTCCCTTAAGCAAAGTACTCACCCTGAATTACTCCAGTAAAAAATTATCCAGCTGTGCAAATAATTGTAACTGGTTTTACATTGTAAGTTGCTTTGGAGAAAAGTGTCAGCTAAATGAATAAGTGTAAATGGATTTGTATCACAAGAGGTCTCTTCGATCATTTTCCCACAGAGTCTGTCGGTGTGCTCGGCTCTGACGACGCGACAACCTGCCACCTGGTAGTACTACGTCACACAGGTAGCAATGCCATAACATTTGCTTACCTGTGAAATGACTTAACTGCTTTCGCACATCGTTACACTTGTACATGTGTGCGAGTGTCTTCGTGGGGCACGTGCTGACTTCGAGTGTCGTGTTCAAGGGAGCGGAGCGACTTGCCTTGCACATTGTGATGGATCCAGCACATGGAGTGAAGTGTCTCTGATTGTGAAAGCTGTCAACGATCTGAGTCGGGATGCCAATGAAGGCAGGTAGGTCTACATGTGTGTTGGCTCACACTCTTCTGTCTTCCTCATGTATTGTTTTAATAGTCCTGATGTGCAGTTTGAATCCTGATATTCAGGTTGGAGCTGCATCTTATTGGGGGGTTTGATGATGACAGAAAATTATCACAACAGCTGAGCCTTAATCTCCTGGGTGAGTGTCAGTTTTTGAAATGAACACAGTGGACACAAATATGTCGCTAAATGTAATTCTTATGATGACTGTTACGATTACAGCGGCCTTCCAGAAACAAAAAGAAGACATTCATTTGGTAACATGCTGTATTACAGGTGAGTGACACATCTTAGTTATGTCATCCTGAATTTTGCGTTTCCTATAACGTGGGCCCTGCATTATTTCTGTGACTCTCTTACAGAGCTGAACGATGTTGTGATCGATGGGGTGCACAGGCCGATAGTGTACGGAATAGGTACTTATTTTTCCTTTTAAATGCACTAAATTCTTGCGACTCTCGGAATCGCATGTAGTGACTGTTGTGTATCCGATTTTGTTTTAGGAGTCAATGTTAAAACTGGGGATGTGTTTCCAGCTTCCTTTCCTTGCCGGGAACCTGCGGAGGATCTGCGCTCAGCTCGAACCTTTACCGGTGGACAGGTATTCAAACGGCATGTACAGATAAGATGCTTACTATGAAAGAATGTGCCATTTTGTTTAGATTTTCTGAGACACTTTTGCCAGTTGTTGATGTTTTAAGCGAGAAGCAAGCATAAGGGGCATCAAAAGAAAAAAACAGTAAAAGCTCAAATTGTATGCTTGCTTTGCAGATGATTGAAATTTACGATTCAAGTAAAGAAATTGTGAAAATCAGTCCATGCAACTGGTCTCCCAGCAGTGATTTCGCTTTCTGGCTTGCACAGGACGACGATACCATATTGCAGGTAAAGACAGGAAGATGAATGCCATTCTGTTTTGGAATGTGTGTATTGGAAAATTCCTTTTATCTTTGGTTGTGAAGCATTATTGGTGGTTCTTTTTTGTGAATGGTGTGTGTGTGTGTGTGTTTCTGCATTCTCAGTTTTTATCCACATCTCCTCTGGCTGAGCCACCACACTTTGTCAAGCATATAAAGTCAACCATCAAATTTCTGCTGGAGCACCCGAGCGCTGATAGCTTATTTCCGGGAGGGCAGCCTCAGCTCTTCCACAGGACAGAGAAGGGGGACTGGGAGAAGGTGGCTCAACGATAGAGATGTCTTTCCGTGGACATGTAACAATGAGCCTGGGAATCAGTCGAACGCAGCGACTTCCTCTGCTGAACATCTACACGTGTTGGTTTCCTTCAGAGACTGACAATACCCTCCAGCATTGGTTGATGGCATTATTTACCCAGTTTGGGGGCCTCCATAAAGTCTCTGTTAATTACACCAGTGTTCACCCTATTGCCCTTCTCTGTTGTGCATTATTTATGGTCCATGTTTGCATATTCAGTAGTATATTTATAAATTCCATATTCCTTGTAAAGTTAACATGGAAGGAATTTTAGTCAGAGAATCCATTATGTGGTATACATGATATATACTCTATATTGGAGTGGCTCTTACATTCTCCAGTAAGAACAACAAAAGTATGTGGTTTGAGTGAATGTCTGAAAGGATAAAAGAATATTAAGAATAATAAGTGCATGGAGTAGTAATGGCTACTGACAGAACTCTAGAAAACCAAGAAAGGAAATTAGACAGGTTTGGCAGTAAAGGTAACAAATGGGACCACATTTAATACAGTAAAACATTTTGTTTTTCCGGAAATCTTAGTAACATAGTCATTCTTAGATGCTATACCTTTATCTTACTGAAATAATCAAAGTGGCCTTTGTTCAATGCAAATGACAGGAAAACAGTAAAAGATGAGTTCATACAAAAATGTCACAGTATTTAATAGTTTAGTTTCCTTCGTTGAAGAAACAATTACCTAGTATGAAACGGAAGACAATACCTGAAAGCACTTGAAGGTATCAAGGAGAATAAACCAAATTGCGCTTCATTAAAGTTGAGAACACTAAACCTTAACCACACCGAATATACTGAAAATTAGTGGAGACACCATATGAGTATTTTCCATGCAACATGCTACAGAATTTTAGCTAGCCTGGCATAATTTGTGTTAGGTACAGAAATATACCATAGGATTTATACTTAATATATCAGTGCTATCACTATTTCAATATGAGGCACAGGGGAATTGGCAAGTTTTCTTGGCAGTTCATTTAACAGAATATAGATATGACATTGCTGAGGAATATATACTGCTATGTACTGAATATCTACTACCAATCATCAGTATTTAGACACTGAAGGCCTCTGGAAATATGAATGTATGCAATATTTTTGAAAAATCTTAATTCTTAAAATGACACCTCGATTAAGGCAATAGCAGTGTTTTTATTATTATATACTTCAATATCCTAATATGTTTAATGTTAAAATGTTTTCTGGGTTTGTTTATACATACTGGATTATAGCATTTATAAGGAATGTACATGTATAGAATGTATGGAAGAGATGAAGTCAGTTTCAAGAGTTTCAGCACTTATCAATTAAGTGAACATTTACCATTTGGAATTCTCTCCCTGAAAAAGCAACACAAATACAATGTACCATGTGATGATGTGTTTTCATAAAAATATATTTCAGAACCTGAACCATATGGGCTTTTTGGTTAAACAAAGTTAAACAAGAACTTTTCATCCTGTTGAACAACACAATGAACAAAACAGCAATAACAGTCTATACGAAGAAATTAAAGTCCTCATTGTAATAAAAATCTGGTCATATTAGTGCAACATTGGCTATATTGCAGAAACTAAAATGCTAAAATTACTTCCTGTTCCTGCTAAATGGTTCATTTATATAATTAAATAAAAAGAGCATGGGAAATCCCTACATTCTAACTGAAATTTCTAAAATGTCTTGGCACTACATGCATTTTTTTTTAATGAAAATGAGTAAACCTAAAATTAAACTTGTAGATTTACATATGTATATTATATTTGACTTGGAATCATAGCTGTATCTGTTATCAATCAGCTGTACCAATATTTCAATTTTGGGAGAAAAATCAGAAAATGCCAGAAGGAAACGATTAATACGGAAGGGTATAAAACAAGAGTTCAACTAAATTCAAATCTGACTTTGTGACGGAATTCTTCAATTGTGATTTCTTACAGTGAGTTAAAAATATTCAAACATCTACTCTTTCTATTCATTCGTTATCCATGAATAGATAATGTCTCTTTTGCTGGGTCATGGCAGTCCAGGGCCTATCCTGGAAGCACAGGAACCAGCCACGGCAGAGTACATCGCAGGGTGGCCCTACACATTTATAATTTAGAATCAGCAATCCACATGAAACACATCTTTAGACTGTGGCCCGAAACCCATGCAAACTCCACACAGACCGAGCAGGGATCAAACCCACATCTGACGGCACAGTTAAGGCTCTGTAAGGCACCCACACCACCTGCTGCACCACTGTGCCACCATTATGCTTTTTTGACCTGTTAAGAAGGGTGTACACTTATTCAAGTTTGGTCAAAACGTGTAAAAAATGTAAAACCAGATCTATAAGATTAACCATTTTTATACTACATTCAGTTTCTTAAACATGAGACAATTCCCTGTCCATAGTGGTAATAATGAT
Organism: Scleropages formosus; assembly: GCF_900964775.1. Lineage (NCBI taxonomy): Eukaryota > Metazoa > Chordata > Actinopteri > Osteoglossiformes > Osteoglossidae > Scleropages > Scleropages formosus. Next base: position 11,681,960 of record NC_041825.1, on the reverse strand, counting down.
CATCATAATACTAACGTTAATATACTACTGTAACAACGTAACATCAGGAAAGTGCATTGTGGAATTTTTTTGTCATTTTTCCCAACAGTCATCTTTAACAGTATGTTTGGAGGCCATGACCAGCAGTATGTACATTTCTAAGTGAATGAAGTAATTTTAACAGTCAAGTAAGTGTCCTGAACATAGAAGTAGCCCTGTTTCTCACATGGCACACATCACCCACCAATACAGCATAATGTATAACAAAACTGTAACATGTATGCATGTACAAATAACGACAAAAACATGTGCGGCTCGCTGCCGAGACTTCCAAAATTTTCTCTCTTTTCCCAGATGCCCAGATTTTTTTTTTTTTTCCCTGAGCCATTCTTCTGACCCTTCAGCAAAAAGATTATTTCAACTAATGTAACATACAATGCAATTTTAATAACTAAAAGGTATAATGTGTATAAAAGTTTGTCCTCTAGCTGCTGCATGTTGCTTCTGCTTTCATTTTATAGGATTCCCATTTTTCATTTGCTCGATAAAATGCTATTTCATCTATTTGTCCTTATTACATACGTTAGGTGAGAAAATCATATACACACACTTGCGCTACCTCGATGCCTGCGGAAAAGCCACTTCAGAAGGCTCGAACTTTGCTGCTATGCCAAGCTGTGACAAAGTAATTGACCCCCCCCCCCAACTCGCAGTGCCCAATTTTAAAGGGTCTTCCTGCTGCATTTGGCAGCCCTTCAGTTCCTCCCACCCAGCCCCACTTTAGTTCTCCACCTCCTCTGCCAGTGAGTCCTCTGAAGAATGAGAGGGCCTGCAGGGCCTGCTGGGTAGGTCTTCAGTGGTTTCGGTGGAGTACACTTGAGCAACAGGAACCTGAAAATGTACCGTTTCAACATCACCTGGCTGGCTCACAGAACTGGCCACACTGAGCGATTCAGAGGATGCAGGTGAGCGGTGGAACAGCTTCTTCCCTGAAAAACAGTACGTGAGTAAATAAGCCTTTCTATAAAAAATAGGTATGCGTTCAGATTATAGGGATTCATTAGACTAAATGCGGGAAGGCCGATATGAGGTGCAGTGTTTCTGTTTACTCCCTTTGCTTATCAAGGTAGCAGCGGATATTAAGGGTTTCTGTAGGGTGGGAGCCAGCAGAAAATAGAGGGAACACTATGTTTGAGGATTGGATGAGATGAACAGATGGGAGGGACAGCTAAGCGTCTTTTTTTTGGAATGGTGGTGCTGAAGACATGACAAAAGGCTACCAGCTAAAGTGTTCAAGTTAATAGGTAGTTAAAACGATCAGTTCGGCAGGAGAAGTCTGGAGAGTCCGGAGATGTTATACGTCAAAGACCATCTAAGGGTTTGACTCAACAATCCAAGCAGAAGAGTATCAGGGCCTGACCAGGAACGTGGAAAAGTACATAGTGAAGAATGTGGTTTTAGAGGGACAAGAGGCTCTGAAAGTATATTTCCAGGCTGCTTAAAATACTATATATAATGATAAAATCTACAGAATTCTGGATTATTCATCCATCCACATCGTTCTGGATTCAAACCCATGTCCAAACCCACAGCAAAGGAATTACAAGACACCAGTATTGCCTGTTTGTGGCACATTGCTACTCTACTGTAAATCCATGATTTACTTGAAGCAAACTAATAAGTCCACTGTACTAGCAGTTGTCAGTTCATTGTACCTAACAAAATAACACCTCAGTAACCCTCATACACTCAGGTAGTATACTAGGGTTAGTTAGTGGAGTAATAATTGTAAAATGAAAGCACTTACCATCTGATTGCTTGGTAATATTGAAGACTGGGGTGAGATCTGTCTCTTTTACAGGCTGGGTTTTCATGGAGTATATAGATTCTGTTGAGTCTAATGAGCCTATGCAAACACACAAAAACTGGCTTATTATAGCATCCAATGTGTCGAGTGTTGTGTAGCTTGAAAGCACTCTTGATATTAATACAGGTGGGCTACTAGTGTTGCTTTAAACCAAATTATTGTTCATTCTTTTTAAAGAAAATTTATGGAGCTCCACTGATAATTATCTTAATAAAAATGCACGCCCCTCTAACAAACAGGAGGACTTGTACCTGCAACCAAATTGAATGTCTTGCCATTGACAGAACTTTGGACAGGAGAGAACCAGTTAAGGACGGAGCCTACCACTGGAATCTGCCGTAGTACACCCTGTGAGGCACAAGCACACATCACAAAATAAACAATGATAAGCCCATTATTCTCACATCCTGGCAAGGGATACAAGGGGTATATCTCATAAAAAAAAACTCTGGAAAAAAATAACACACAAGCTTAATATCAACCTCCTTCATAATCTTCTCTTCATTAGCTTTCTGGAGCTGACGTTCAGCCTCCTGGATTCCTCTCTGCACCGTCTCTGTCATATTGTCCAGCAGCTAGTGATGAAAGAAAGAGGAGTCAGCATGTACCGCTTGACTGATCATGACAGGTACATGACTGAGTATAACCCACACACACACACACACACACACACACACACAGTGGCTGAAACCGCTTATCCCAAGCAGGGTCACGGTGAACCGGAGCCTAACCCAGCAACACAGGGCGCAAGGCTGGAAGGGGAGGGGACACACCCAGGATGGGTCACCAGTCCATCACAAGACATGCCAAGCAGGACTCCAACCCCAGACCCACCAGAGAGCAGGACCCGGCCAAACCCATTGCGCCACCGTGCCTCCCCCTTTGAGTAGAGCCCGCTTAAGCTAAATTTAAATTTTGGCAGAAAACTAGTCCATTGACCAGCTGAATGGAAGCCTTCTCAGTGTTTACCTTACTACCTTCCTCAATGTCTCTTCCCATGGCAGCAATGGCATCTACCAGCTTGGCCACATCAAGGTTCTCTGTCGCCATGCCAATAAATATGCAGCTTTTTTCTGGACTAAACTCAGGACCTAGGGTGTTAGGGTAAGAACGAACTGTTTAATACGAGGGTTGGGGATGAATGTTAATTGAAGGCTGGAAACCAGAACAAAAATCAAAATAAACTCCACATGCACTGACAACTAACAAATCAGCAGGAGCACATTGATCATACATCACAGATCTAACAATGGAAAAGTACATATGACATAATCACAAATAAAATATTCTTTCTTTTATGAGGGCTACGACAGAGTTTGGCTTATGGATATTCACAGGTGAAAAGTAAAACTGGAAAAACTATGAATAATTTATCGCACAGCCTAATATCAGAGAACAAAACTAACATCCAAAGGGCAAACTGTATTACAGAGAGGAGGAAGCAAATTGTACCGGTGGAGAATTCCACTTCTGTTTCTAGCTGTTGTAGATTCTTCAGAAGATCGCCGTTGATCTTCTCCTGCAGCAGCTGCCTCTTACTCTCATCAGGGTCTTTGCAGGTAGGATTGTACCTGTCAGGACAAAGTGGAGTGTTTCTACTATTCAGCATCTCTGTCCACTTTGTAGTCTTTTTCTCTGCATGTCTTCATTTCTCTCTCACCTAATGCCTCCCAATCCTGGCCAGTTCAGGTCCTCCACATAGGTAAGGTTGCTGTGGTTGGACACCTCTTCCCTAAATTCGTGTCTGAGGCACATGGTCAAGCTCAGAAGAGGCACCATCTCACCTATCCTCTCCATAAGAGCATCCACGTCACCATCTTGCGTACCTAGTACTTGGGCCACACAGTAGCACAGCACAGTAAACATTATGAACTAAGCCTCCCTAGTATTGCACTTAAAACACCTGCAGTCGATCTGTCCCAAGCTCTAAAGAAAGTAATGCTTATTACTAAGTATATCTTTCCAATACAGACAATGTTTTATTAAAGCAAGGTAAGAGAGCTGTGACTCTTACATGCAGAAGTCATAAGGGGGTTGAAGCGGACACAGCTGCCCTCGTCCTCCAGATGCACTAGGTCCACCCCACTGGATGGCACCTGCTGGGCCAACTGTTCACCAAGCTGTAATACACCAGTTGAAAACATGCTTATGGCCTGTGTAGAGCCTCAGAAAAGCCCCCATGTCATGTTTCATGTGCCGCAGTAATTGTTACAGGGTGAGGTACTCCAACAGGTGTCCAATGACAATAAGTAAATAAGCAGTTTATATACAACTGCAAAATCTACAGGCTTCCCGTGCATAATGAGCATAATCACTGTAACCACTCGCAACTCTCAAACCATCTCAGCTGAGCTATTTGTAGAGTATGTGCCACTTGTCCAATGCAGGGCTGCTGTGGTCTGAATCCTGTCTTGGAAGTGTGGGTCATGAGACAGGATACACTCTGGATGGAATGCCAGTCCATTGTAGTGCAACCACACACTTATTTACTTTCACAGTAAGCCACATTCACCCAAAATACATTTTGGATTGTGACGAAGCCCACGCAAACACAAGGAGATCATGTAAAGATTAAACGGGATTCAAACACATCCATACCCACAGACCAGGAGGTACCAGCACCACCATCTGTGTCACTTTGCATTTGAGAAAAATGCAAAGCATATTACACACAGTTATTTGTAATGATGTTGCCTTTCAAGAGAATTCCTAGTATTTTATCCCTTTATCAGTTTTAAACTGATAGGAAAGACCTCATTTTTTGCCCTTTCAACATCTTTTACCACTTTCTATGAAACTTCAGATAATAGTTTTATGCAGTGACAAAAAATGAAGATTTCTGAGAAATACTTGTGAGTGGGCACATGGTTATAAGAAAACTGAGATCCACAGGAGAAGCCACACCATGTCTGGAGAGAGGCTGCTTGCTTTGCGTGGCGCTTGACATCAAAGGTCTATTTTGAATTGAAATTTCCGTTTGCATATGACACACACACACACACACACACACACACACACACACACACACACATTTTCAGAACTGCTTGTCCCATACGGGGTCGCGGGGAACCGGAGCCTACCCGGTAACACAGGGCGTAAGGCCAGAAGGGGAGGGGGACACACCCAGGACGGGACGCCAGTCTATCACAAGGCACCCCAAGCGGGACTCGAACCCCAGACCCACCAGAGAGCAGGACTGCAGCCCAACCCACTGCGCCACCGCGCCCCCTTGGCGCTTGACATCAAAGGTCTATTTTGAATTGAAATTTCTGTTTGCATATGACACACACACACGCACGCACACACAGGCAGGCTGGAACCGCTTGTCCTGAGCGGGGTTGCAGCGAAGCAGAGCCCAGCCCGGGAGCGAAGGGGGAGCACACTCTGGACAGGACACCAGTCCACTGCAAGGCACCCCAAGCAGGACTTGAACCCCAGACCCCCCCCCAACAGAGCAGGCCCCAGCCGGACCTGCTGCGCCACCGCACCCCCCGTTTCTCACAAATGTGAATCGATAGCTTGCTATAGCGTATAAAGTAAATGTGTTTATTAGTGCAAATTCGAGGGGGTGCAGTGGCGCAGTGGGTTGGACCACAGTCCTGCTTTCCAGTGGGTCTGGGGTTCGAGTCCCGCTTGGGGTGCCTTGCGATGGACTGGCGTCCCGTCCTGGGTATGTCCCCTCCCCCTCCGGCCTTACGCCCTGTGTCACCGGGTAGGCTCCGGTTCCCCGCCACCCCGTATGGGACAAGCGGTTCTGAAAATGTGTGTGTGTGTGTGTGTAGTGCAAATTCGGAATGTCTCATAATGCGAGTGCTCATTATGCAGGGGGAAACTATTATTCTTCACAAAAAGGATCATTTTATCGTCAGAAAAGCCATATGAAACACTGCAGTGTTCTAGCCTTTTATTAATTCTTGATTATAGAGCTAGAAGTCTTGCTTAAACGGACATGTTAAAAAGAAGAAAAATAACCTTACCCATCTGTTGAGGGTGTCCTGAAATTCAATCTCACCTTCGGAATATTCATCAAGAGAGTCTCCGTTGGACTCTGGACTCTCTAAGGACATTGGTGTAAACTTTGATATAGCAATTTCATTTTTGATTACCTACAAAATGTCTTTCAAATTACACCATAAAGTAAATCCACCATGCAACGTAAAATAGAGCTCACCCGGACTGGTCTCCTGGGAGAACTTGAACAGCACTATCGGAGAATTTACCTCATCCTCCACCTGATAAACACAGCGAAGGATAATAATTTACTTATAGCCTGTCAAAGTCACATATAGTTATGCTGTAACACAAATACTGAGCATGTGGTGAAGACATGCACACTAAAGATGGTATTCCAAGTTATGAATAAAAATTGCTGAGAACGTCAAATGGGGCAAAATATATTTCAGCTATTGTAGTTGATCTGGAAAGAAAACGTGTTGCCTAAAGTAAAAATTTAGATATATGGGTCAGTTGGTATCAATTTAAAAAGAGAAACAAACACTGGGCAGCAACAACATGTAATACTGAGATACTGAAGAAAGTGTTAAGGTGTAAAATTCCAAATCACAGTATAATATAATTCAAAAAGTGGTTTTATAAACAGAGCACTTTAGAATGCATGTTGTTTTGAACCGCAAACAGGCCTTAAGAGTCATTTTCAAAGGTGCATGCACATCTCTGAATTACTGTATGCTGCACTGACATTCACCACCAAAAAGTAATAAGATACAGAAAAATTATAAGGAGGGCATTCTGCATAAAAAGGAGTCAAAAACATGAGAGCACAAGGAAATAACAATATATACCCTTCCTGGGTTATTCCTACTTCTAGAATCCAATGAAAAGGCGAAAGACACTTTGACCTGTGCTGTCCGAAAAGCACATTTCATATCTTTATTTCCAGATTGATCAGATAATCTTTTTCAGATTAAAAAAAAAAAAAAAACCTGAAAAGGTAATATTCTGCCATTTCAGATGTTTCAAAGAATTAAGGTGTTAAAGTTTCCAGCAGATTATCTTTGTTAATCAAACACTTTATGAGTTTACCTGGAATAGGTACCTTTTTGGAACTAGCTGTGCTCTTGTGATTTTGCCTTTGTTGTTAAATGAAGTTTTTCGTGAAGGCTTTTCAAGAAAAACCAAGCATCCAGTAATGCCGACTTCTTTGGCGGGTATTTGTCAATGTGAGTAAGATGAGCTTTTATGGCACACATTTTCAATGAGGTTTTATAGCCAATGGAGCCCATAACTGACATCCCAACAATGGAAGCAAGCATGTGGACTACAAAGTGGCATTTAAAAGTGCAGTTCTAACAGGATCGGGATGAAGAGATCCAACTGAGCCCCAGGTCTGAGTCTCAACAACAGCATCTCAGAGCGAGTGAACGAGTGAGTGAGCATGACAGGAGGAAGCTTAGCAGAGGTGGAGAGGTGTGAAAGAAAGCAGGTAGAGGGTTGATCCCACCTACAATAGACAGTATGAGAGAGCCCAGGACATCCCACAGAGAACCCCCAGAGATTAGAGGAACCCGGGAACGCGACACCACGCCCTGAAACCAAGGCATTCATTCTCACTACTGGTTACACACACAGGCGACAAACTAGTTAACGGAGCATCCCTGTTAACGGATCTAGTGTTTTACCATGTTCAAAGCCTCGAGAAGAGACATCTGCCTGTCAAGGTCATCCTGATGATGGTAACACAGAAAGGAGCAGAATTGACCAGTTAACTAACTCTTTTCATTCAGAACTGCACTGCGCATCACTGCTTCAATTAGAAAGCAATGACACTGGTTCTGGCAGGACGTGGGATGTTACAGTCCATGCCATTTCATCATTCATTCTTTCAGCACCTTGTTAATGAAACCTAGCAGCGCTCCACTTATATGTTGCCTAGTTTTCACTGATAAAATCAATAAAAATTATCTTTTTTTTTCGTATTTTATATTGCTTTTTGAAATTAAACTCCGCTAGCTAACAAAGTGACATACTGGAGTTTTTATGGAAGTCATCTTCTTTAGATGTTCCAGGAGCCGTTCACTCTACAAACGTGAAAAACAGATGATGGAGTTAATCGGAAGATCAAGTACATTACAAAACATGACATTTTTATTTACACAGTGGACACCGTTGTTTATTACTCTGCTGCAGAAAGACTGCTTACGAGCCTCAAGGCATGTTTAATCCTCTTGACTATCCTGTCATGACCAAGATTCTGTAATGACATCCAAAGAGGAAGGGCACGGAGCTTCTCCGCTACTTGAGTGGAAGCCAAACCTGTGGCAAGAGCCTAATAGAAAATACACAAAACAGGTACATTAACCACCCCACATTTTAATGCTGTGGTATAGGAAATGTAAGGAGTTAAGCATGGTAATTATGGACTTCATGTATTTTAAATAAACCATAACTTACTAAGGCTGGGTCCTCATGCCTGTAAAGCGTGACAGCAGGCACAGCAGGCAACCCTAGCCATGGACCCAAAGTGAGGGTCATGCTGTCACATCTGGTGGCTGCCTGTCAAGAGTTAGAAACCAGTTGGGTGCAATAAAAAAAAAAGAAGAGTCAGAGAACAAACTGCAAAATTTGGGTAACCTTATGAAATCAAGAATACATCCAGGGATTTTTTCCACATACCAAAACCGAGGAAGTCACACAACTCAAAGCCAGGGTTGCCAAGTTAACCCTAAAACAAACAGATAATTCCATTAGGAGATTAAAAAAAAAATTAAACTTAGTACTAATGCACTACTTTACTTGTAGCCCATACATTTAACTACATACGTCCACATAATGGACCAGAGATAAAAAAATAAAATGAGAAAAAGCGGTACGACTTGTACAAGCTGTGTGTATGTGTATGTGACAGAGTGAAAGAAACTTACCCCTCAACATGAAGCCACATGTTATGTTGGTCACACAGTTCCCTTAGGTTCCCCAGCTTGTCAGTATGCCCAGCACCTGCTGTTCCTACGAGACAAACGCAGTACTTGCGGTATGTGAACAGCTAAGGTAATTTAGGCTGCACTTCAGCAGTGGTAATGCTCAGAAAATTCAGTTAATTCTTAAAGACTTGCATTGATTTCCTCCGATTCTTCACAGCAAACATTCACATACCCAAGATCCCAAAAAATTCTGAAAATCATATAACAAGCTGAAAACATGAAATGTTTTGAAATATGAATCCACACTGACCAGCATTTGCTATCAACAGCAAAGGAACCTTCCCTGACTTCACATCATCTTTAATAAGTCTGTCCAGGACAGAGACATCCTGCAGAGAAAAGGCAGCGTTAGCAAGGTGATGCGGCATCACGATTCTGCAACACATCAGTGTGACTGCGGCCACCTGAAATTCTGAGAACACGGTTCCGTTTCATAACGCAGTTTTGAATTCAGTTCAGAAATCATGTTAAATCAAATGGATCCCTCCAACAGTTAAGTGATTTTACTGAGTAGTTTTAAATTATCTAGGACAATTAATTTGTCAAAAATATTTGAGCATAATAATGTGGCTCATTCATGCAAGGCAAACAGGTGTGACACAGTTTTATAACATTTCTTCAACAGATAAGAAATAATGCAATACAAAGCCATTAAAGAAGATGTCGCAGCAAAAACGCATATATTTGTCTTTACCATTTGGTGTTCGGATCCGAACGTAGTACTACTAGGTACGGTGCAGAGACTGGACAGGGCCAAGCCCAGCTGGGGAGAAACAACACATTCACTTAGTTTGACACAACAAAAAAAAAAATGCATTTTGTTCACTAGTGACAGTACATGCACTGTTGAACAGAGTACAACTACCCAGATGCTGCTCCCAGTCTCTTGCAATGCAAAAATCACTGACGATGAACAACTTCACTACATCCTACAAAAAACAATTTAAAATATAACTACTAGGCCAAAGGTATAGCAGAAATATTGAACTAAAGAATTAAGTTTAAGAAACTAGTAAAGTAAGAGTGCAACTCCTAAGCCTCATTCTTGACATTTGTACTCACTTATCAAGAATGCAGCAAGTGCATCTTGTCAAACCACTTTCATGGGTTCCCTGGCAACAGTCTATTGTATTCTGATAGCCTATCAAGCAGTGAACAATGGCCATGCTATACAAAAGACACAGCATAATCATAGCCTTTTGCTCTAGCCAAGACTCAACCCTAATAACGCTGCTCCACACTGAGAATATGTTTCCACACGCTATTACCTGCTGATGACCTTTAATTGTGTTTCTGCCCATCTTCTTCCCATTATATACACATAAGCATTAGCAGTTATTACATACTTGCATCTGATAAAAGCTGAATAATAACTGTGAATAATTGAGAATAATCTCTTCAGTTTCCCCTTCTGTTACTCTCGTGAAAAGAGCTGCGTACTTTCTCAATATTATAAATGGTATTTGGAACAACAGCTTAGCCATCCAACAGCAGCAATATTACGCAGTAGTATTACAACTGTATTTATCAATGAATAACAGCTTTTTGTACAATGAAAAGGGACACTGTATAATATCCATTACTGCATTAAACTGATTTTCCGAACAGAGGACATTCTATTGTGGTAAAGCAGATTGCATAATGCAGAGCTTTTAACCTGCCAAGCAAGATGCATGATTGAGGAACAAGAGCAAGTTTGCAATCCTGCTTAGCCAGTCGAAAGAACAAGGTGAACATGTAACGGATAACAAACCCTTAAATAAAGCTTTGGTTTAGATGGGACATTTGATTTGTGAATCTGAAGTAAAGGCTGTCCTGTACCTGACTGCAGAGGTAGTGCCCCAGCCCCGGTCTGCAAGCAGAGCTTTGGTAGATAACAGGGTGCCTGCAGCTAAGCACGGCATAGCCCTCGGTGGCGTAGTCCTCATAGCGGGAATAAAGGACAAGGCGACACACTCTCAAAAGTCCCTCTCTATCATCATCGTGGTAATAGGCTGAGCCATTCTCATACCTGCAAACAAAAGTCAGGGTCATTTATATTCATAAACTACTTGGAGTTCTTCATTTTGTTGTGCCTACTAAAAATCTAGACATTGACTAAATTGATTTTTCAATAGTGAGGACATACCAGGATATGCGAAATGCTCATTCTAAAGATTGTCAAGAGCAGTTTAGCTCCACCTTTTAGTTCTGACACTCAAACAATTCCATTCAGTGTTATGAAAATGTAGGTTTTCACACGGATCTTCCTGAGTTAACAGACAGAATTGTTTAATTAGGCTAGCTTGTTTGCAAGACCTATTCTTCTAAAGCAAAAATTATATGAAGGGGCATCTTCTGAATCCAAAAGCGTAAGGACAGCAGTTACAGGCGGCCTCCCAAACTGGGAACCAGTGTATAACTGCTCATGTTCACCTGAAAATTCGGCAAAGCCAGAGGGTGGTGTCTGACTGAACACGAATGCTTAGCCGTCTCACTCTCTCCCGGTGCAGCCCAGAGATATACGCCACCAGACTGTGTCCCAGGAGGGTCACGTGACCCCTCTCCCCTAAACCGTGCATCCTGCCAGATAGACACAACATGAAGGTCATGCTACGGCATCTTTATTGTTAATCTTTCATGCAATTAAATAATGAAATCCAACTCGTCAAGCTGACAATATACAACAGACCTCTTTTCTACTGTTAAAAAATATGCTAATATCAGTTTCCCAAGCAATTTCAGTCAAATTTGTCACTACCTCTGACTGTCTTCTTTTTCTTCTCCATACATAAGATTCTGGATCAGCTGGAGGATGCTGCTGACATCCTGGCCACTGCAAAGTAAAGAAACAACCCAAAAAGGCCTTGTACTCAAAGTATTTCTCTCCTAGTGTTATTTTATATATGAAGATTTTAAATTTGCACTGTGTCAGTGGAAACTAAAAAATAAAGTGTGATACAGACAGCCAATAATAATGACAACATAATCACTTGACTTACCATCCCTGCAACGGTCCTGGAATGTCCTTTAATATGTATTTTTGCCTTTCTTCAACTTCTCTGAAAATACATGGGACATTTCAATGAATTTACTATAATAAGACGAAACATACCAGTTTAAAGAGAAACGACCTTGTACCTTTGCCCATTTTCCAGAATCTTCATGGCCTCTTCGATATTCTTCGCCATCTCATTAAGGATGGGGTCAGTGATTATCTAAGAGAAGGAAAAAGCATCCTATTATTTAGCTGATTGACGAAAACTCTTTTCCATAACAAAATGTGTCAGCTTATGTATTTTAATCTGTATTTCAGTCTTTTTATTGTATTATGGGCAATAATGGTCAACACAGATAATTCACCTCTGATGGTACTGACCTTAAAAAAATCTACTTGAGAAGTAAAACAAAATCTTACATTACTATAGTTTTATAAAAGGTCCACCTAATGTTTATTTTGCCTTTTACCTATAGTAAAAGCTAGTAAAAAAAATCTACTACGCTCTGCTAGAGCCACCTAGAAACATACAAATAACAGTCATTAACCCAGTTAGGCAAATTCCTGCTGTGAGCTGCTCGAATTATCATTATTTACATTTCATTTACATGTATTCATTTAACAGACGATCTTCTCCAGAGCAAAAGTACATCTCACCGAGAAATGCGAAGAGGGCATTACAATACAGTCCACCACGTGAACCAATGTACATTACACAAGCAGTTGCATAAAGGTTTATCCATTATTCAACAGTTATGATCACAGAATTATCGAACACAAACATTTACACATTAACAAGCGCTTAGGAGATGAGAAGAGAAGTGAGTCAGGAAGAGGTGAGTTTTAAGACCCTTCTTAAATGTACAGAAAGAAGAGGGAAGTCATTCCACCACATTGCATCCAGAAACAAAAACCTTTATGCTTTTGATTTTGGAACCTCTGTGCGCGGGATCACCAAGAGGGGAGAGGTGGAGGAAGGTAGTAGTCTTCCCGGGCTGTACCAAATTATCAGGTCGTAACATGACCATTACATACCCAGATCATTCCATAACATTATTTCTCATGAAAAAAAAAATTCTGTAGGTCTAGACTAAAAATGTCAAATTAAATACCAAAGTAAAGGGTATTTTATGCATAAGAAAGAAGACACATAATTTTCAGAAAAATTACATTTTCATTCATTCATTCATTCATATGGATAAAAAGCTGTCCAATAAAAAGTTTATCCAGGAAACAGTGTGCAGGAGGCAAGGCACAAGGCACACCCTGTACCAAAACATTTTGACGATTTGTTGAATCCACAAATGCTTATGACATAAAGATATAAAGTTCACAAGCTCAGAGCTCATGTCTTTCACTCTGCAAAGCACAGGGACATTACGCTCTTCAGAGAAAAGTGCCAACTACATGAACCACAAATCAAGCGTTTGCATTTAGATATTTCCATCTGTCAGCGTAATACACCTTTCAATTGTTTCATATAGATACAATAAGTCACTTGGAAAAAAGTGTCTGGCAAATGAACAAAATCATGTTGATAAATGTAAATGAAGTAATAATAACATTGAAACTCATATTTCAGTTGTGAATTAGATTCACCTTAATTGTGGTTATGACTGATCGAAACTGCCAATTATGCAGGAAATAGAAAAAAGATATATATAATATAGAGACAGTTTATATATACAGTTTGTTCATATTGAAACCATGTACACAGTGTCATGTTAGGGTTAGCCGTTTAACATACTGCTATTTGCTAACCATATCTGCTACTGAAAACATCCTTCAGTGTGTCACTGTAAGACTGTACTGTCACATTAATATTTCATAAAAAAAGCTGCACTGAGACGCATTAAGGAAATGTGATATTATAAACCCGAGCATGATGCCTAAGTTTTAGTTGCTGGTCACACTGTGCGGTGTAATAACTTGTCTGGTACTGGGAGAGAGGAAAGAAATCAGTGGAATCACACACAAATAATGGGGTATACATCATATAATATTATTACACTTGCTTGCACACACTGTGGGTGGGGGGGGGGCAAGACCCCGGGCTCGCGCCTTGGTGCGCCTGTGATTTAATACCTATTGATCAATTACTGGATCCTCGCGCGCGTCATTTCATGCAGCTCAGCTGCTCTTACTGACGACAACAACAATCACTGCGGCTCAGCACTGCCCACCCACGCACCCACACACCCCCCCCACCCAGCGGTACCTGGTCGTGAGCTCGCTCCATCCTGACAGCGCATGGGGGAAGCGAGGCGCCGCTGCGCGCACGGGCCCGGCACGGTCTCGGCACGGTCTCCACTGTCGCCGTGTCGCTCGCCGCGATTCCCTACTACTACGGCGTCCCCGCCTCGCCGGACTGACAGGTAGGACCGCGTACGTAACGTAGGGTAACCGCAACGAGCTTCCGGGAGGAATTCCTGCTCCACGCTGGCAGCGCCCCCGCCCCTCGCGGTGTTTCGCTCTCTCTCTCTCTCTCTCTCTCTCTCTCTCTCTCTCTCTCTCTCTCTCTCTCTCTATCTGTGCGCAGACCCCGGCAGTCGCCGACAGACCCCTGCAGTCCTACCGCGCGTCCTGGTGCTGCGCGCGCGAACACCGCAGTCGACGACGACTCGCGCTCAACCCATGATTCTGCTGCGCCGCTTTTCTCCGTCTGTCCTCGCGACCCACGCTCCGGTTACCGTCGTCAGGGGCGTGGCAACTTCTATATTAGCAATTAGTATTCGATGGATTTATTACAAATATTGCGGGGGGTCACATTTGATGCGCTTGAACATTGATTGGGCGGGCGCGACCCCCCCGCGCAAGTCCGTTGATGTCTGTTCGCGTTTACAAACTTGCAGTATTTCATGTCAATTATAAATTATATGCAAAATCACACAGATTCACTGAATTACACGAGCACGTCTGCAATGAATGACTCATTACTGGAAATGGGAAACGGCACTTAGTGCAAAGTGTTTCATCACCCTCCATTATTCTTGGAGTCGAGTGTTTTTACTGTAATGATGGGATGAAGTCAGGGCAAATACTTTACCTTACTGAAGCCTTGAAGGGTACAGCAGCAGGACTGGAATTTGAAACAGGAGCCTGTGAGGAGTTCTCAGATTTTTTTTAACCAAAGCCCATACATACTGTACTAACAGTAGAACTGAACTGCAGAAGATGCATGCAGCTATTAGGGGTTTAATGTTTAGTACAAGTAGAAAAATTTAAGTGCGACTGATTACATGACGGGGGATGCGGTGGCGCAGCGGGTTTGGCCGGGTCCCGCTTGCTGGTGGGTCTGGGGTTCGAGTCCTGCTTGGGGTACCTTGCGATGGACTGGTGTCCCATCCTGGGTGCATCCCCTCCCCTCCAGCCTTGCACCATGTGTTGCCGGGTTAGGCTCCAGTTTACCAGAACCCTGCTCAGGAAAAGCAGTTTCAGACTGTGTGTGTGTGTGTGTGTCTCTGTGTGTGTGTTTACATGATAAGAGCTGGAAAACACTTATGAAAACTGTGCAGCCTGCAGCAGCAAGCGTTTAGTAACTGACAAAAAAAGATAAGAATGATTAAGACAAAAAATGGTATATGGAGAGCACCTTACAGAGCATCCTAATAAAATCTCATCTGTATATTTACAACCACTTTACATGATGAACATGGATTAGAAAATTTGCTAAAAGTTTATAGGTAAGAACTTTTAATTCCCATGTTTTCATTATTCCTATTCGATTAGCCTTATAACTTCAGGCGTAATTTTAACTAAAATAAAAGATATTTTAAAAACAAATAATTTAGGTTGATATTACTAAAAGTATTCGAGGGAATAAACTCATAAAATGAATTTTGCCCTTAAAGTATAAATGTGGAGGTAAACACAGCCTGGCAAAAGTGAATCAAGTAAAAAGCTTTCATCTTATCGTATCGTATTGCTTCGGTGTCTGCAATGTACCCTACAAACAAACAATTAAACAGCTGCAGGAGAGTTAAGGTGAGACAACAACAGCTGTGAGATAGTTGAGTTCTTACTCTGGTTCCAGCATTGAATGGAGGGAGGTGAGGTGCAGCAGTCCCATGCAGTTGGTTAATAATGATGAATCAGAGAATTTGCATTTTCACAGTCTTTTAATTATTTTACCTACTGCTGTATTTTAAACTATTTCAGCTACAATGACTGGCTGGTGTTTAGTAGGAACAGTGGTACCATCAGGGAAGTAGGCCAGCTGTCACAGTTCTGAATTTGGTTTAAACCATTATTAGTGGACAGAAGGGAGCAGAGAGACAGGATAAATTTAGGTACATACAGAAGTTAAAGACATTGGTTTTGTTTCTCATTTGTTTTATTTGCATTGTCGTGCCTCCAAAACATAATTATCAACAAGTAAAACCATGGAATATATTGCTGGTCCTTTCCCAGAGCAATATCAATATTCAACTTCGGCCTATTTCTTAGA
This sequence comes from Scleropages formosus, assembly GCF_900964775.1. NCBI lineage: Eukaryota > Metazoa > Chordata > Actinopteri > Osteoglossiformes > Osteoglossidae > Scleropages > Scleropages formosus. The sequence continues at coordinate 11,665,749 of NC_041825.1, read as the reverse complement.
AAGTCACCCTTTCGTATGTAACGGTGGTTGCAGTTTATCAATGTATTATTACAAAGGTCATTGTTGTACTGCGGGGACGTATGTAACGTGGAGACGTAACCATCAGAATGCGGAAGTCACAGTGCTCAGCATTTTAGCAATGGAGCTAAGTAGACAAACTGGTCTCCAATTGTCAATAAAGAGCAAGTCTTTTTTAGGCTGAGTAATCTGTTTATTCCTAAGCCTAAAAAAGACTTGCTCTTTATTGACAGTTGGAGACCAGTTAGTTTACTTCACAATGATTATAAAATTTTTGCCACTGTGTTTGTCAGATAATTTAAACAAGTGTGGCTTGGTGGCACACCGAGTAGTACTGCTGGAGTTTGCATGATCTTCCTGTGTCTACGTGGGTTTCCTCCTGCTGCTCTGGTTTCCTCCCACACTCCAAAGACATGCTGTTCAGGTTCACCCATAGTGTGAGTGACAGAGAGAGTGTGTTCCACTGATGTATGGATGAGTGACCCAGTGTAAGTAGTGTATCTAGCAGTGTAAGTCAGCTTGGTGAATAAGGTGTGTGGGCTCATAACACCACACAGAGTTCATTGGAAGTCGCTCTGGAGAAAAGCATCTGCTAAATAAATAAATGTGTCCGATTTGGTTACTGAGGAAAATCAATCTGGGTTTAGTAACACGCATATTTTCAACACAACATAAGACTGGTCCTAGACCTCATTGATTATTCTAATTTTGTTGTAGATGAGAGCTGTATATTGTTTTTGGATTTCTACAAGGCTTCTGATACTGTTGTGCACCCCTTTATTTTTTACTGTTTACAAAGTTTTGGATTCAGGAGTTATTTCTATAGCGCAATGAAAACCCTCTATGCAAACGGTAACAGCTCTGACAAATTAATTCATGCCACCTCCAAAGAATTTAAGCAGTGCATAAACACTATGGAGGACTGTAAGAAGGCCATTAGTCTAGACTGAATTATTATACTGTATTTTTAAGGTGTTGATGGAGTTATTGGAGTGTTTAGTAAGTTTTGTGTATATTTTATTCATTTTGTTTGTTAATTTCCCCTGGCTAGGTTCGATTGTCCTAAATTAATGTTCTTGTACGTATTTTGAGTGTTTTAATTGTTTAATAAAAAAATTTAAAAAAAAAAAGTTTTTACTGGAGTCGCCCCAATATGGCTGACTTGTCTCACGTTACGTCAGGCGGGGGCGTGGCCAAGGAGGAGGACGAGGGTGTTGAGGGTGTTCCTATTGGCTGCAGCAGTCGTGCACAGGCTTCGCGTTCTGGAATTCGCACGATTTCCTATTGCATACCAAGTTGGCAGCGCTCTCCTCACAAGAGTAACACCACCATGTAAATCGCTGGGACTCACTAAGCAACGAGAACCTCTCGCTTATCGAAATCTCGACAATCTTCATTGACATAAGCAGGACTGAACGTTGCGTCGTCGTAACACTCAGCGTCTTTTCTGAAAAGTTTTCACAAAAGTGGACACCTCCTCCTAATTCGCAGACAAGCTTCTGCTCTTGGCAGTCTTGTAAGTATGCTACATTTTTCTTCAAGTTAAGAAAATGAGAACGACCGTTCTAGAAAAAGTGAAACGGTACCCTTGGCTCACCAACGTGACTCTGTACGGCTGTCTGTTCGCTGGCGGAGACTGCGTACATCAGTGGTTTTCCCGGAAGAAGAACATTGACTGGACTCACACGCGCAAGGTCGCGCTCGTGGCTTTCAGTTTCCATGGCAACTTCAATTACTTCTGGATGCGCGCGCTGGAGCGCCGCTTTCCCGGAAGATCCGTGGGAATGGTGCTGCGAAAAGTGCTGCTGGACCAGACCGTGGCGGCCCCGGTGGCCACCAGCGTGTTTTATACAGGTATCGGATAAATACGCAAAAAAGTCATGTGGTGGTGGACATGCTTATTATAATTATCTCACCATTTCCTCATGATGAAATCATGTACGGAAAACACCATTATTATTTTTGCTCGGCTACAGTGCGAAAATTAGATTTTACAAATACTCATTTATACAGAACGGTATTCTTACTGTATCATTTTAAGGTAAGCACCTTGATCAAAAGCATTACAGCTGTAGTGTTCAAACCCAAAACCTTCACTGCAAGCCAACGGCTCAGACCAGGACACAACCTTCCCTAGTGGTTAAAATATTGAATATTGTATAATACTGAATAGAGTATTGTGTTATACTTGAATCTATAATATTAATAACGTGACCTGCTATTTGGTCTTTAATAGTTGTCTTTCTTTCCTTCAGGACTGAGTTTCTTGGATGGCAAGAATGATATCTTACAAGATTGGAGAGACAAATTCCTCAACACATACAGGGTAAGATTAGAACGCTGATCTCCGTTCCCAAACCACCATCCAGCTTTCTCCTTGACTGACAGTGAGAAAACCAGAGTGTGGTGTATTCTTTTCATGCTTTGGTTCATAATCATCTCTGTTTAACCAGGACTGAGAGCATTAGTTATACATTTAGTTCTTTCTAGGAAATTCCACTGTATAACTACTGAAACTGTTCTGTTAGCAAGACTGCAGTAGACATCAGATGTTAAAGATGAGTGTGTTCCCATAATTTCTGCACTGATTTTTTTTTTTTTTCTTTTTTGCTATAGACTGGGCTAATGTACTGGCCATTTGTGCAGGTAAATGTATGAATCTGAATGCTTTCACCATGAGAAATGTTGAATCCAATCTCATCAGCTCTATTTTACAGAAATGTACTAATACAGATTATACTTTGTGTTACAGACATTAGTTTACATTTCATGTGTGCATGTGAATATTCTTCTAGTAGTTTAATTTATAATTACTGATTTCTACCGAAAAAAGATTTTTGGGGCAAATTTTGTGTACATAATGGATGCATAAATTACAATGATTTATTGTATGCTTTTGTATTATGTGTGATATTGTGTATTAGACACACAGGACATTTTCTGCATTATCATATGCTACGTCATACATCATAGCTTTCTAATGAGATACTCTCGCTCTTCTCATTCATCTTCAGTTCCTGAACTTCGTGCTGGTACCTCTGTACTTGCGCACAACATTCACTGGTTGCTGTGCTTTCCTGTGGGCCACTTTCCTTTGCTTCTCACAGCAGAATGGGGATGGTACAGCATCTTCAGCCGTGGCCTGGATCCTGGGCCCTCAGAAGGACCAGTCACCTGAAGAGAGCCAGGTTAAATAATGCTAACTAAGCACAAGGTGCCCTGAGGGAGCAATACAAAGGAAAAGTATAGAAAAACCAGAGATTCCTTCTTATAACGTATGTATGAAAGGTGTGTTACAGTAAGCACTCGGTTTTGTATCCTCTTATGTGAACCACATTAGTTGTTTCTTAGTTGCTAGTTCATAATAGTTCTGTTGCTTGAAATTGACCCAAGATAAGGCTTTGAATCTGAAAAAATACATGTAGTCCTCAACTTCTGATGACCTGGGCTTAACATTGGCTATCTCATCCAACTTATTTTTGTTGCGTCTCAACCTTTGGTCGTAACGTGTAACGACGACCGTTCCATCTGCTGTCCGCGCTGCTTCAAGGCAACCAATATCTGCTATTGACTCTGTATGCCTATCAGCAATCACTTTTTGGTTACAAAACTCTGTTTTACTGACAGAACCTTTTTGGTGATTCTTTTAGTTTTTTTTTTTTTTTTTTCTACAGTGGTTAGCAAGTGAAAACCTGCGCATTCTGGTGGTGCAGGTATGAAAAAAATGAAAGAAAACAGATTTAGAAATTAAAGTAGAAATAGTGCAGCATGAAAAAATGAATACTGTGCTTTATATTATTCATTCTGCATTAGCATAACATGAATCACGCACATGATATCTACAACCTCTTATCCCAAGCAGCGTTGTGGCGAACAGGAGCCTAACCCAGCAACACAGGGCGCAAGGCTGTCACCTTGGTGAATAAGGTGTGTGGGCTAGTAACGATACATAGTATCCATTGTAAGTCGCTTTGGAGACAAGCGTCTGCTAAGTGAATAAATTAAATGTATAGCTGAAGAGGGAGGGGACACACCCAGGACAGGATGGCAGTCTGCCGCAAGGTACCCCAAGCAGGACTCGAACCCCAGACCCACCACAGAGCAGGCCCCGGGCAAACCCGCCCTGCCACCTCAGCCCCCCTTAACATGAGTGGCTTACATGAAGTCAGTTTATGACAAGGTCATCGGAACGGAACCCTGTTCTAAGTTGATACCTGTATGTACAACAGAATTCTGGATTTACTCTAGAGCTCTGAATAAAACTGAAATGTACAGTGACAAGTATTTTGACCCGCATACGGTGTGGCAGAGCTAACAGAAACATGAGACACCCACCGAACAAGCCATGGAAATGTTATCAGATAAATATGTGTTAATGTGGCGGTGTTTGCACTTTAGATGTTGATCGTGACATACTGCACTATAAGAAGTGCACATTTAGACATATATTTCATAGTATGTGTGATGTAATAGCTGAAGAAACTGCTGTGTACTTACCTGCATGGTACCATGGTAGAGAAAAAGGGAGTTTGATGAGTTCCTGAATGTAAAATTGACATCACAGCTGACGTGAGCAGGGTATGGTATGCTCTGGTCTAAGGGTATCAAACAAGGTTCGAGATGTGTGGCTGTTGCATTCAATTTGTTGAGAGTGGTGTAAGTGGGAAAAGTGGTTTAAATTGTCATTTTTGGATGCTGATGTTAACGTAAATTTATTATGTACAAGGATTGTGTATGTATTTGTGTTGGTGATTGATTTAGTTGAAATTTACTTAATTGTGATCAGTGGTGTGCTTAGGCTGGGCAGTTGAAATAAATAATCTTTAAAACCATATTTAGGTTGGCTATTGAAAGAGAAGATTGCTAGTCAAGAAAAAGTGGGCAATTGAAATACCTTCAGGTAAAAGGGGTGTACCCTTTTTACACATTCTGCATGGAAATTGGTTAGCTAGGTGCTGATATATAGTATACTGGTGATGTAATGGGAAAGCCTATGATTAAAACCACAGGCTGGTGTTTGCCTTTTATTTTATTTTTTTTTTTAATTTAACTTATATGCTTTTAATGTCTACAACCACTTGTCCTGAGCGGGGTTGCAGCAAGCCGGAGCCTAACCCAACAGTGCGGGGTGCAGGGGACACACCCAGGGCGGGATGCCAGCTTGTCACAGGGCACCCCAAGCAGGACTTGAACCCCAGACCTTCCAGAGAGCAGGCATAAGCCAAACCCGCTGCGCCACCACACAGCCTTAACTAATATAAGGTATTTTATTAATTGCATCACATTACCCCTGTAGCAGTCTTGTTTGGTACTTTTACAACAGTTGCATCATTGATTTATACACTTGAATCTTGTATGCTTTCATCTATGTTGGGTTTTGCTTTAAAATAATTTAGAAATTATTCTTTAACTGTTGGTTGAATGTCTTACAGCACTTAAATGATAAAACAATATGCTTGCAGTGACATTTTTAAATTTTATAGAATGTGTTCTATTTTGGACATATATCAAACAAAAAGTTTCTTAATGTGTTTTAAAATGAGTAATACAATATTCCTTATTTTAACAAACAATTGTTACCCTATAATCCACCTTGGACAAAGGAGTCAGCTAAATAAAGGAAAAAATAATTTAATCCAAATCAAGACACGGAAGGCTGCATCTGAGGGCCTTTGTGCTTTTTCCATATACTGTGTTATTATTCCAATGGAATAAGCAACTGAAGTAAACCCACATTCAAAAAGTTTTCTATAGAAAATGTTTTTTAAAAGTTGTAGCAGAAGCTGAAGAAGCATCTGAAAAGCATCAACATTCTACCATTGTTAGAATTATTTAATATTTGTGTATTTATTTTCAATTGATGCACTTGCAGTGATGTGGCATACTTGTTGCTGTGCTGTTTTGTCACAATAAGTCAGCTGCTTTTTCCTTAGGTTAAATTATAATGCAGTTAGAAAACTGAATTTAGGCCATTAGGATGCTACATGTTTCTTTTTGACTAATTTCTGTAAACTGTTGTATGTATCAGTATAGGTATTTTTGCCTATGATATAGTAATTAGAGTAATTAGCAGTGTTTTTAATTGTACAGTTAATACAATTCAGCCATCGGACCAATTTCTTTGTGCTTACTGTGCCTTATTCGTGGAAAGCTAAAAAGCTCTTGTCTAGATAATATTTAAGTTGTCAATATCATGTAAACAAAAACAATGGTTTTGTAGGTATTTTTTCGGTACCATATCGATGGACAAAACTGATGCTTGAAAATAAAATGCTGGAATTTACATTTTGTTTACTGACTTTTGAAACTTTCGTTTTTGATGGTTAGTTGTAATTATATTTAGTCCACCAAAATTGTCACCCGTTAACATGTCATTTCTATTTTTTTTTAAAAAATTAAAAGGTGAAAGGAAAAAAAAACTGTTCTTGACCCTTTTTTGTCAAAACATGGCTAAACAACATAGCCTCAATGATTGGTTATGGCAAATGTAATTTTCTTCCTTTCCCTCAGCCTTAAGATATTCAACCCTTGCACAATTATTCTACCCAGTTGATGGATTTACACACACGGTGGCTGAAGCCGCCTGTCCCAAGCAGGATCGCAGTGAGCTGGAGCCTAACCCAGCAACACAGGGTGTAAGTCTGGAGGGAGGGACGGACACATCCAGAATGGGACACCAGTCCGTCACAAGGCACCCCAAACAGGACTCGAACCCCAGACCTACCAGAGAGCAGGACCTGGCCAAGCCCGCTGCGCCACCGTGCCCCCGATGATGATGATGATGATGATTGATGATGATGATGGTGGATTTACAGTAAAGTCCGACTCACTATTCAATTCAAATTATTTTGACAAAGCACAGGCAATTGGAATCTTATCTGTTGGTGTAACTCACTTGAAATGATTTACCCATTTGTACAGCTGGGTAAGTTTTACTGTATCACTTCAGGGTAATTTCCTTGGTCAAGGGTTATACAGCAGGAAATGGGATTCCCGTCAGGAAACTTCAGATTAGTAAGGGAACAACTGTAACCACCACGCCACCTGCTGCCCCATCTGTGCGGCGTTCACACACCCGGCGATACTCGTCCTGTGATCCCCGCGCTTCAGCCTCCGTCCGTTCTGCGCATGCGCAGCGCATCCTTCCCGGTCTCGCGTCAGGAGGGCTTCAAGCTTCATCCTCCTCCAAGAAGAAAGATGCTGAGCGCCTCGCGTTCGGCGCAACATTAAAGCCCGTAAAAAGTGACAAAACGTTAAAAATACCTATACTTACATCATCGGGAAACAGCCAGCTGGTGAAAAGAAGGCGGTTTTAAGCGTGTGACGCCTTGGTTGTGCTTGAAGTCGGTCAGTCAGTGAGTGTGTTAGTATGGAAGTGAAGAAATCGATGTCGGAGTGCGAGCGGACGCTGAGGAGCTACGGCGCCGTTCTGGAGACCGAGTGGCGGCCGGACAAAGGTGAGCCCACCTGCTCAGCTGTAAACCGTAAATCTCAGTAATTTTATCTGCACATCACGACACGTCGTTCTTTTTTTGCCCATACTGACGGGTAAGCACGGTTTAACATGATTGGGTGCTTTACTGTGTTTACACTCATTTCGTCTTGACGCAGACGATGCACACGTCACCCCCCCCGTTTCTCTGCAAATTTTCTTAGACAGTGAGTAGCAACAAAAAATATGGCGCAAAGTTAAAACACTCCCGAACTTTGAAATGAGCACAACAGTCTTGCACGTGCCCGCCAGCTGTGTGGAGTGTCACCTGAGAGGAACCCTTTCTAGCACACTCTGTCGCCGCGCGCACCCTTCTTTCCCGTGCGGTGCGTCAAGGTGTCACCGTGGGCGGAGCCGGGCTCGCGCGTTACCTTGGCGGAAGTCACGTGATTCCGCACCCATCGCTCACAATTTACCTCAGAGGTGAGACGCGGGCTGTTATAGCTGTGCTCCTCTGTAAATATTAATATGGCATTGCAGTGGTCAATAGTCATTTTTGATACACTAAGTCAGTAATAGTAAAGCAATAGTCATTTTGTCAATCCCATTTTTCCCCCAATTAAGTATAAAATAAATTGTACACTTTTTTCATCCATGATCTCTGAAATGGAAATATGTTTCACTACATTTACTCATTAGCTGACGCAGTTTTAAGCTACTTACAGTGTTAAACTGCTTTATTTACCCATTTCTACAGCTGGGTAATTTCATTGGAGCAATTTAGGGTAAGTACCTTGCTCAAGAGTACTACAGCTGAAGGTGGGATTTAAACCTGCTACCAACTGTAATTCAAAAAGTCACCTTCAGTAGTCATTTTTGATGCACAAAGTTCAAAGTTATATGAAGTTGCAGATCTGAATATTAGAAAAAGAAACATCTAAATAAAAAAAGTGCCTCTTTGGACTAGAAACACATTTCAGTTAGGTTTTTCTTTGGAACTGCACTGAATATTTTTTTTAAATGGCGTGCATTATGTGTCCTGATTTAGGCATTGCAATTACTTATGTGAATCCTTTGCCCAGGATGACTTACAGATGTTGCATAGTCAACTTTAGAAATATTGCCCATTTGTACAGTCCGGTACTCTTACTAAATCAGTTCAGAGTAAGGAGAAGGAAGGTACCATAGCAGGACTGGGATTCAAATCAGGAGCCTTCAGGTTGACATCACCAAGCACAAAACTGTATGTGTTTCTTATACACTAAGAAGCATTATTGGTTTTTTTGTGACAGAATAATTGCCATAAAAAGGCTATGCACCGTGGGATTTCTGTTTGTCAGTATTTTCCAGTTCTTAACAGTATAGTAGGTGGAATCGCTTCCTTCTTTGGAAGCAGTGTGCCTCTGAAATAGCAGGTAAAAAATTTTCAGGCACCCTGGTCTCAGACACCTATGTTTCCCTGGATTAAGACCACAATAAATTACCTGCCGTTCTGTAACGCATAAATATCGAGGTAAAGAAAACATTCTTGTAAATTTATTCGGTGTAACAGTACAAATAGTCAGCCCAGTGGCTAATTTTAGCAAGCTTTTTTTTCTGTATTGGTGCTGCAGGGTGACATTGTGAGCTCTGATACTTGATGGAATTGAACAAGCGGTATTTATACGGGTCTGACACCATGTGATTAATGTGTAGAGTCCGGGTTCCCTTTCTGCAGATAAACTGCGATGCACTCCAAACCTTTGGGTGGTAGAAATGTGTGTGTGTTTGTGGGTAGGAGCTCCTTTCTTAAGACAGGCAGTGGAATTTATAAACCAGGGGTGAAGGCAGAATAATGGATGCCGAACCAGTGATTTAATGTAATTATATTTCATGTTGTAATATATGGCTTTAGTTAACTGCAGCAGATGCATTTCAGGTTTGAGGCCTGAACCTTTGCCATTAGGGTGTCTTGAGCACAATAAGCAAGTCATGATCCATTTTTATAGATATATTTTCCACAGAAATTAAAGCTTCTAATGAATATTGTTCTATTGGCAGGTACTGCAGAGACCAGACATTTCTTTTTTCTTAAGATTTCTTTCATTAGGCAAGGTAGTTGTTTTTTAACTATTATTTTTTCATGAAAGAACTTACTTAGGTATGTGAATCCTCTTTATTTCACTTTTCATTTGTTATTCAGCCTATTAACATGACAGTCTAGGCTCTATAGCCATAGTTGTATTCAGGATACACTGTTTTCTGTTACATTTATTGTTTCTCTTTATTTTGTGCTTGCTTCTGCTCATTAATAAAACGTTTTCTGTGCAGTCACTTAAAATCTGTTACACTTGACTACATATTCATGTACAGTATTTATATGTATGTAATTATTTTAGTTCTATAATTCTGTCTGATTTTTTTGTTATTCCATATTTTTGTCTAATTTATAAAAAGAAAATAAAGATGAAGTTGGGACTTTTGCTGAGAATACAAATCTGGGTCATGTCTTCAATATTTGACAATGCTGTTGTGCTCATGGTGTGTTTCTGATTTGAAATCTCTCAGTGTATTCTTAGGAATCCATGGTTGTTCCAGTGTCTTGGACAGCAGGCAGCAAGGTGGTTATGGTCATTGGTGTCAAAACTGAGGACTGCCACTCCAAGTCCTATGAGGAGCCTTACTATAGTACAAGTTTAAACAAGGTTCTTAACCAGAATTGCTACAGTAAAATGCCAGGCTGTAAAACGATTATTTCAGTCAGTGATTTATATTTCTGTTTTCTCTCAAGCTTCTTCTGTACTGGTGAGCAGGACACAAATCAGTGTGCTGTTTTCCTCCATTTCAGAATGTGTGAATGTCACGTTTTCTCATCAGAGATGTCTCTCCACCCTGGTCTGATTTAGAATCCATGAGGGAGTCAAGTAATCCTCTTTAGCATGAACAGGCCTCATAGACCCGGGTACATTTAAAACCAGCCAAGACACAGCCTGGCTGTGCATTATTCAGTCAGCCCAGCACAGAAGACGTTTGGCCTGAGTGAAGCAGTTTTTTGTTTCTTCTTATGCTAAAAATAAAACAAATCAGGAAGAGGAAAACCAGTAGTCCTATTTGCATTTGAATAAATAGTAATCCTTTTCCATCTTAAGTTTGTGTGCTTGTACTACAGAATGATAGCTCACTGAGTGTGAAAAACTCTTATTTGGCAGTAGAGGTCATTGTAGTCTATATTAGATGCTCAGAGCCTTGAAATTGGCATTTGAAGCCAACTGGCAGGAAGTATACGTAGAAATGCTGTTAAATGCATAACATCAGCTGCATTCTAATAAACCTTTAACCAAGAATAACAGATGTTTATTCAGCTTTTTAATGTTACTCAGCACTTTTGTATATAGGTATTATAAATATATGGATATATATGTTTTTTTTAAATTTTAGAATACACATTGACTGAAGTATGATGAATCTCATTCTGTACCTCAGATCATAATGTAGGATGTTTTTCCAAGCATGTCAAGAAATTCGTCTACTCACTTTTTGATTGTCTAATAGACTAAGAATGAAAAATAGTTCTTTAGATGTGTTTCATTATTGTGTAGTGCATTAATCTTTTTAAAGATGCAGGAGGTTTGCGATTTATAATTTTTTAAATTTATTTTTGAAGTAACCTAATGCCAGAATCTCTATTTTGATGATCGTTCATGTCGGTGGAGTTGATTCTCTTGCAGTTTAGTATTTCATGTTGTCCTTTTTCTGTGTGGAAAATAAGAACCTTCTGATTTGCAGATGGACCAGAGATCAGTTGCAAGTTTTACCCAGTTTCCCCAGTACAGATTTTCAGACCAGCCCTCATCGTGTGTACAGTTCAAGAGGTACTTATTGGAGCTGTGACTGTTAAGAGACAACATAGGGTTCGTACAATACTTAATGCACGCAGCCTGAGAATCTTATTTATAGCCAATAACTATCCGATAAATTCACGTTTTATCATTTAATAGCCATGTTGGAATTTAACAATATTAATGGTTGGAAAAACTGTGTGGTATTTCTCAAACATAATACATATTTAAAAGTTCCAGCCTATAGGTCCATACAGTGGCTTCTCAGATTACAAGATCAGCTGGGACTGTATGTCTACTTATAACTCCAAAGTCTCTTCTGCCACTTCGTCATATTCCTTAAAAGCTACGTACTACAGGCTTATTCACGGGTTGTTCTGTAAAAACCTCAGATAAAGATAAAATTAATAGTGCTACATAACCACCCCTGATAAATATTGCAGCATTTGTTATGTACTTACTTATATCTGTATGCACTTGAATTTCTCATATACTGATTCAGTCTGTCCTGGGATTGTGTTCTCTTCTGTTGTCAGTTTAAAAAATAAAGGTGAAAAATAAAAAGCTTATAAATATACGTCACTGTTCTGTAAAAATCTTGGCTATAACTATATTAAAGGAAAATGATTATTAATACTTTAACATTGTTATCTTCAACTTATATTACAATTAATTTTAATGACTGAATTATTTCAAATGACTGAAAATAAAAATTGCTATGGTTTCCTTTTCAATGCCAATTTTTAATTGATTCATGCCATAAATGCGCAACGTTCATGATGTTATTGATCACTGACCCTAAGGAACAGCAGACGCCAGCTGTAAACACAGTGGAAGTGAATTGAATGAAGGTGTCCCATTTCTGTTTAGTTCTATTTATTGAAAAGTAACAGCAGAGCCCAAATGCAAGTCATTTTAACACTATAGCCGAAAATTTAGGAAGTATGGTGAAGAAAATACAATTAAAAATAAACAAACTGGGAAAGTGCATTTTTGAAAAAAAATTAAGCAGTGTTCATAACACAAAGAATCATTGTCTATACCTAATGTTCTTGCAGTTAAAAAACATAGACAGCTTTAATACACAGTATTTGTGGTTGACACCTTTGTCTGAACTGGGCAAGAAGGCCTGCAGTTATTGGGGATGAACAAGTACAAAATTAAAAGGTGATTATGATATATTTGACAGGACTCAATTTGTGAGTCGTTCGTGGAGAAGTGTGTGGACGCCAGTGAAACATTTCACAGGATGTGCCGGTATTTGATGGGTTTCATTCCATCCCTTGTTATTAAATATGTGTTTACTGTGGCTTGGCATCTGCTGTTGTGATCTGTAGCTTACTTCCTCGGTAACGAAAGAAGGTAAGGATTATTTTTTACATACAGTACACGTTGGTAGCATGAACCATAGCGCTGAACGGAGATTTTAAGGTGAGATGAAAGACACAATGTACGAGAAAGTTGGTGTGAGTCAGCTTCACTCTGAGGCTTCGGTCTTGTATGTAATAATATTTTAGTGGTCAAATAATTAGTAGTGAAATTCTGTTTTGTTATTAATTTGGTGCATAGCTGAAACTGTTGTTCAAAGAAACTTAAAATGCGCTACTTTATTCAGATGCATATTTTACGGGAGGAATTCAGGTTCCGAACGTAGCTCAAAAGCACTGTAGCAGGTCACATTGCAGGGCGACCTTCACATACTGTCTGAGTCCATAAAAACGCCACTGCAATATTGCTGCCTGGTGCACCATACACAGTACTAGGGTAGAGTAACACAGTTTAGGGAAAAACTTGAAGTTGCTGTCTTTGCTACAGTGACTTGAGAAGCATGTGGGTTATATTACTCCAACTTTTGCTCTGGGTCAGTATCATATTTCTGCTTTGGCCTTTGTCACGTTCTCATATTATCCTTAGACAGCCTCTCTGTGGCATTTATAAATTGTGTTGTGGTGATAATCTTACCTTCACAAAGCTCTTTCGTACTGCGTCTTTACAGCGGAGTACTGTTTGTGTTGAAATAGAAATTATTTGCCTGGAGCTTTGTTCACGTTTGTAAACTCATATATACAAGAGCAGGATGAGAAGCAGTGACTGTTGAAGAAGCTGCACTGAATACTTCTTAACGTTTGCTTTTGTTCTGGATGCTGAAGAAATCAGTTTAAAGTAATTGTAATTTCACTAGTTCTCCTGCTGAGGTTACGAAGTAATCATGGTCATTTTTTGTGGCTTGTTTGGAAAGATCCTTTTGCTTATTAGACAATGACTGATGCGGTGCAAGCATTGGCTTGTTTCTACAAACTGACGCCACTCTGTAATTAGTAGCGCAACCCTTGGTATCTGGGGGTATTTTGCTGCCTTAGAACATCTACTGGGTGCTCTTGTGTCATTCCAAGAGGCACCGTAATAGCCAATGAGATCCATTTGCATGAATAACAGGTGACAATAACATGGCCAAATTACTCCTATTAAAAGTGCTTTGGGACTCAATTTGAAACATATAGCAACAGCATGTCTCTGATCTCATCCTCAAACACATTCATTCTCCACCAACACACACACACACACGCTGTCTGAAACCGCTTGTCTCAAGGGGGGGTCGCGGTGAACCGGAGCCTAAACCAGCAACACATGGCACAGGGCTGGAGGGGGAGGGGACACACCCAGGACGGGACGCCAGTCCACCGCAGGGCACCCCAAGCAGGACTCGACCCCCAAACCGGCCAGGGAGCGGGACCCAGCCAAACCCACCGCACCCCCCTCCACCAGCACAGACAATCCTTATCCAGCCTAAAGCACTCAACCAAATTACCCATTTTCTTATACAGTAGACCTTAGTAATAAATTTCTCACCCACACAGCCTCAGCAGAAAGTCAGAGGAATCTAAAACTGACCTTTGACGGGAATAATGAAGGGAATAAGTTTGTGAGAAAGAAAATAACAAAGCTGAATCAAGAAAGAATCTGACCAAAGTGGCAGTTCATTCTTCTTTATCTTACGGATTTTCTTCAGCTTTTAGGCACCTAGCTGTTTGGAAACGGACATGACCAATCCCCTACTTTATTCCACTCCACAGAGACAGTGCTCAGCCCTTACAAAGCTCTGCATTTCAAGTTGTAACCCTTTGCAATTGCAGTTCCCTTCCCTACTTCCAGAGGATGAGTTTCTTCATACAACCTGTGTTTCCTAATCAGCCCATGAACTGGATTGTTTGTGGTGCAGTGACCGGGTTTACGAAGCTCTGTATTGTGCTGCCTCTGCCCCTCTGCAGTCCAGTCTGACGTGTCCATGGCAGAGAGCACCATGTCCCCGGACGAGATAGAGGTTGAAATGACACGGATTCAGCGTCTGCGCGAGATTCTGGTCCGCCGCGAGTCTGAGCTACGCTTCATGTAAGTTGTTTACTCACTAGCCCACGTTTCTTAATGCATTTTCATTATACAACGCATTCCTTAATGCTAATCAGAAGGGAAAAATACTGTAACTTTGTGCTAAGGTGTCTTAGGAGTGTAGGAAGTTTAGTAAATGTGTGGATTGAAGTTTCTTAAGGAACCTTTTGATGTCTTGCCTTGTTTCTCAGCCTGGATCCCACCCCCCACATCCATGCCACAGTCCCACCTGTCACCAGTTCACTAAGTGACACACTGTGCGCTTAAGTTGTTTTCTTATTGTGACAACTGAGTGCTTCATTCTGCAGCAAAGCCGGTTCTTCTCAAATTCTCTTTGATCACAGTTTAAAAAGACACTGACATTCAGGGCTCTGAAGCGGCATTCTGCACATTTCATTATATGCGTTTCAGATTTATTTTAACTGAAGTGATTCCTGAACAGATGACGTGGCAGCACATGGGTGGTTTTCTTTAATTCATTTAATGTATTTGGTTAATTTAGGAAAAAGTGTGCCTAAAATGTGTTATATTAAGTCGTCCAAGGCTCTGTTTTTGGATGTCATGCGACCAGCTGACAGCACGCTGACAGGGCCAGTCTGGTGGCTTCTCTGCAGGCCGCTCTGTGACACAGGTGGCCAGGAACAGCAGAGAGGGCAGGGCAGTTCAGAACCGGCTGCTAGTGGCAGCTCGGGGCCTTTGGTGCTGCTGAGCAAGGAGCAGTGGGAGGGTTGGGATGACTCACTGCTTCCTGATTTATTGCTTGGACATTAGCATCGCTCCCTGCTGGCAGACGGTACACACAGACAGCTGCTCCCTTGCTGCAGAAGGAGGGCATTAGGAAGCAGGGGTGGGCACGTGGGGATTTGCTGGACAGTTGAACTGGGACAGGTCCCTGTAGAGCTGTCTTCCTAATAACGACATTTCTAGTCATGTCCAAATCGCTGTCGTGTACATTTTCCTTTAGTACATGACAAGAGTTCACACAGTATACTTCACAGAAGTGAGACGCTGTCCTTAGATTTGATATTCACAACCACAGATTTTCATTAAAGGACTCAGAGGATTATTATCCTAGGAGAGCTTTAAGTGTCACAGTAGCAGACTCATCAAGTACAAAGTAGTTCCATGTTTTCTGTTCCCGTGTTTTCCTCTCAGGATGGATGATATTCAGCTGTGCAAAGACATCATGAGCCTGAAGCAGGAGCTGAGGAAGATTGTGGCAGTGCCTGGTAAGGTTGTCAGAAATGCCACCGTGTTCTCTTCCTGCAGCCATGCAGTACTTACTATTGATGTGATTTTTTTTTTTTTGTAAAATCTAGGTGGTAGAGCTGCTAGTGCGAGCGCCTCACAGCTCGTGGACTGTGGGTTTGGATCCAGCTCAGGCTGTGTGGAGGTTGCATGTTGTCTCGTGTTCGTGTGAGTTTCCTCCCACAGTCCAGAGACATGTATCAGGTGAAATGGTGACTCTGAATTGCTCTTAGTATGTGTGTGAGTGACAGAGTGTGTGACTGCCCTGCGATGGAGCTCCATCCTGTCCCAGATGTACCCTGCCATATGCTTCTGTGAGAGACTCCGGCTCACCGCATCCCTGGACTGGTCAAGTGGTTTTTAACGAATGGTTCTCATCATGGGGGCACGGTGGCGCAGTGGATTTGGCCAGGTCCTGCTCTCTGCTGGATCTGGGGTTTGAGTCCTGCTTGGGTGCCTTGTGATGGACTGGTGTCCCATCCTGGGTGTGTCCCCTCCCCCTCCAGCCTTACACCCTGTGTTGCCGGGTTAGGCTTGGGACAAGGGGTTCTAGCCGGTGCGTGTGTGTTGTTCTCATCGCTATCATGTCCTCCTGACTGGCTGCCCAATAGAACATACAGAAGAATTCAGATAGCAGAGAGGCATGCAACAAATACCTTACACAGTTAAAAACAAGTGCAGGAGAGAGATTTGTGTAACATGTACTGGTTTATATACGGTGGTATGTGACAAATTGTACTCAATCATGTGTCTGCATTCAAAACTACCTGTTGCTGTGATGCACTTTTTTGTATTGTACTTGGAGATTCCCAATGAATAAATTTAGCTGTAAAGCCAGAAGGCAACAGATGAGTACAAAGCAAACTGGCTGACAGTGGAGGTGGGGGGGGGTCCTTTGGGAATCCAAAGCCAACTGTCTACCCCACTTCCTGAGCATGGTAAAATCTCAGGAAAGTCTCATGGGTTTCTGCTGGGTGCTCTGGTTTCCTCCCACAGTCCAAATACATCCTGTTCAGGTTCCCCCATGGTGTGTGTGTCCCAGTGATGGATGGATGAGTAATCCATTGTAAGTAGTGTATCTAGCAGTGTAAGTCACCTTGGTGAATAAGGTGTGTGTGCTCATAACACTACATAGTGTCAATTGGAAGTCACTTTGGAGAAAAGTGTCTGCTAAATAAATAAATGTAAATGTAAAAAAACAGCCCTGCTGCCTCTGCTTGGATATTTGAATTTATTCAAACTTATACAGTATGTGTTACGTTTAATCTCAGGGCTTCACTCTGCAGTACAGTAGTTACTTTTTTGTCAATAAGAGCTGATTGTGATCGTTTGTAATCCAGTCATTTTCCAAGTAATAATGGCGTTTTCCTCTCTCGGGGACTGAAGGTCAAAAAGAAATGCAAACAATGTCACTTTCATGAATTTCCTCACGCTGCACTGATACCAATTCATATATGCAATTTAAAAGGCCTCCTGTGGAATGTATTGTAACAATATAAAGCAGTACTGATATATGACTCTCATTTACCTCATGAAATATATACTGGGACTTTTATAAATTAAGTTGTACAATTTGCAAAGGGGTTAACGCTGACGTACATCTTGGACTATGCATCATCTTAAAGTGTGCATCATTAGAAAATGCTGAGGGATTAACAGTGACAGATATGTGAAGGCTATCCGTGAGCAGTGGCCCTGTGCTGCTGACACTATGCTCAGCTGACAGGGTGAAGGGTGTATGACCCATGTGGCCCATTGCTGCCCTTTCAGAAAAGGACAAGACCAAGAAGCACAGGCAGAGGGAGGAGGAGCTGATCCTGAAGATTCACAAGCTGGTCCAGAAGAGGGACTTCTTGGTGGATGATGCAGAGGTGGAACGATTAAGGTAATTGTGCTGAACAGGAGGACACGGGTCACAAAAGCTCAGCTCGGCAGCAGAGAAAGAGGCTGCATAATTTTTTTTAAAATTGTCTCTTAAAACCAAGATTGAAATCCACGTATGTAATGTCAGTGGTGAAGCAGGGATGTCTCCTGGTCTAAAGTGTTTTCTCATAGAGAAAGGGAGGAGGACAAGGAGATGGCTGAATTCCTGAGACTGAAGCTCCTGCCTTTGGACAAACTGGCCAAAGTCACACAAGGTAGGAATCTTCTTATGAACCCGTTTGTTTTTTTTTTTAAATTAACTAATTATTTACTTGTATTGATAAAGTCTGGAATGTTTTGGGTGCAAAGCTTTCATTCAAACATGAATTGCGTTAACTCTGCATTTTTGTGCCCGAGGTCCCCCTGAGTTGAAGAAGGCTCCCCTACAGCCACCTCCTAACAAGCCCTCGATCACCAAGTCAGGAGTTGAGATCATCAAAGACTGCTGTGGGGCAACACAGTGTGTTATTATGTAACCGAGTCACCCAGGCCCAAATATTTTTGAAAACATACTGTGATCTCTACCTAAATCTCCTACAAAACTCGTGTTACCTCTTGTTGTCTACGTCACAGAGAACCCTGGGCCAAAACCAGCTATTGATGAAAGAAAAAGGCAAGTAGACGTACAAGGCGTGTATCAAAGTCTTCTCTCAAAACAGGTTCATTATCTGTACTGGTGAATTTAGTTCTTCTGATACCTCAATCCTGACCTCGGATAAATCTCCAAAAGAGCACTACTAATATCTCATCAGGAATTATTTGGTTAATACTGCTATAATTACACTACCTTGCAGTCAGTTACTGTGATAATATACACAAGTGCCAAATATGCATTATTCCATAGTGTAAAATAAGGAGTGTCTGGGGTGAAATACAGCACCCTGGCTGCAAAGTGGTGATTAATATAGAGGTCTTTCCGTCTGCAAACTAAGGAAAAAAAATCAGTTTACAAGCGCAGTGCCTCTCAGTCACAAAGCTATGGTTCTCCACAGCCTCGGAAATTGTGGCGAATCATATGACCATTCCGCAGCCCGTGGAGCAGCAGATGCTGCAATATTTCATAATACGGTCAGCGTTTTACAGCTAGTTCCCTCATAAAAAAAGATTCATTTGTTTAGCACTATTAGATCAGGAAGCATTTCCAAACATATCCTGTACAAGATAACAGGGATAGGAAGGAATAGGAGTGACCAGTTTCATCTGAACTTCAGACCAATGGTGGAAAACATCATGGAGATTTGTGTATTGTTTGTACATATAGCTAGGTTGCAACACAAATGTGTATTTGTTTCACTGCATGTGTGAACTTCTTGCATCTCTGTTGCCTAAGGGAAGAGTAAGAAAGCTCATCACTGATGCATATATCTGCACTGATATATTTTACTGTACCCTTGCATAAATATTGCTTTCCATGTACAGGGTGATATTTGCATGGTAAACAGTTAAGTACTTTACATACTGAGGCAATATTTACATGAAATTCATTTAACCTTATGACAATGTAATAAACAGCTCCACACCTACCCGTCTCTTGCATTTTGGTGCATAAATGTGGGACGACTGTCCTCTGACTCATGTCCATTTTTTTTTTTTTTGTTCGGATTGCACTGACTACTTACCTGAGTAATTTTACAAATTTATGTGATGAACTGGTTAATCTGGATTAAACAGGAGGTTGCAGAGACATTTAAATGTCAATGCATTTGAATTAATTATGCAGTTTTTGCAGAATGTAAACACTAAACGCAGGGATGTTTGTATTATATAGCTTTTATTCATTCAGATTTAGTGGTAGAAGTATCTGTGATCACACTGATTGCATTCACAACGCCTCTGTAATGTTGCATGGACTTCAGGAACAGTGCCTTTGGATTGGCAAACTGGGATGGTGGTCCCCATCTTTAAGGGGACCAGAGAGCACATGGCAAGTATGAGGGTATCATACTTTTCAACCTCCCCAGGGAAGTCTATACCAGGGTCCTGGAAAAGAGGCTCTGGCCGCTAGTTGAGCCTCAGACCGAAGAGGAACAATGCGGATCCGTCCTGACCGCGGAACGGCGGACCAGCTTTTTACCCTCTCAGAAAATTGAGGGGGCAGGGGAGTTCGCTAATCCAGCCTATGTGTGTTTTGTGCACTTCAAGGCCTACAACCGTGTTCCCCAAGAAACTCTGTGGGAGGTGCTTAGGGAGTACGGGGTACCGGGGCTTCTACAGCAGGCCATCCGGTCTCTGTACGCACGGAGCGAGAGCTGCGTCCACATACTCAGCATTAAGCCAAGCCCATTCAATGCGCGTGTTGGACTCCGCCCAGGTTGGGCCTTGTCCCCACTCCTGTTTGTGGTCTTCATGGACAGGATATCAAGGTACAGCCGAGCTCAGGAGGGCATTCTGTGTGGGAGTCAGCTGCTGTCCTCTCGGCACCATAACATGGATGCCTTCAACAACCACTGAAGCAGTTTGCAGTCGAGTGTGAAGCGGTTGGTATGAGGATCAGCACCTCAAAGTCTGAGTCCATGGTTCTTTCACGGAAAAGGATGGCATCCCCCCTTCAGGTAAGGGGAGAGAATTTGCCCCAGGTGGAGGAGTTTAAGTATCTTGGGGTCTTCTTCACAAGCGAGGGGAGAAGGGAGCGTGAGATCGGCTGCAGACTGGCAGCAGTGGCAGTAGTAATGCAGTTGCTGTACTGGACTATAGTGGTGAAGTGGCAGCTGAACCATAAGGCAGAGCTCTCCATGTACTGGTTGGTCTACATCCCTACCCTCACCTATGGTCATGACCTCTGGGTAATGACCAAAAAAGATAAGATCGTGGTTTCAAGCGGCTGAAATGAGTTCTCTCCGCAGGGTGGTGGGACTCGCTCTCTGTGACAGGGTGAGGAGTTCAGCCATCTGGGAGGAACTCGGAGTAGAGCCGCTACTCCTCCGTGTTGAGAGGAACTAGTTGAGGTGGTTTGGGCATCTAGTGAAGATGCCCCCCTGGGTGCCTCTCTTTGGAGGTACAGCAGGCACAGCCAACAGGGACGAGACTCCAAGGTCAGCCCAGGACCTGCTGGAAAGATTATATATCCCAGTCCAGTTGGCCTAGGAGCAGCTGGAGATCCCCTGGGTTGAGCTGGAAGAAGTCACGAGGTATAGGGACATCTGGACTCCTCTCTCCCTACTGCCACTGCGACCCTAGAAGGACTAAGAGGTGTATAAAATGGAGTACAGACATCTTTCTGGAGCACATTATGCTTGTCAGCATGACATGGATATAAGGACACAGAAGTCAGAACTGGAAGCCAGAATTATGCTTGTGAGATTTATTAACATAAATTCATTGGTCCCTTCACAAAATGAAACTGCTACAACATCTTCTCATCTTTTGGGGGGCGGTGCAGACAGCAACAGGCAATTGAAAATGACAAAAACAAGAGTGGACTTGCAGGGCCTCCAGGTGAGCAGATCCAAACAAGTGCAAACCAAAGCACAGATATGTGTCATCTAGAGTGGGGCATCAAGGGCTTCTTTCACCACAACGACATACATAAAACCAACTGTGGAACACAATTCTGAGAACAGACAGACAGAGCCTCCAAGTCTCATTTAACAATACATACACTTTAACGGCAATGAAAGGACTATTTAAAATCTGTAAACCAACCTAAATTATGCAAATGTGCATAAACAAATCAGTACTGACTCTCCTCGGAAGTAATGTAAAACTGCGAGTAAGTTGTAACTGCACCACAAGGGATCAGTAACTCACGACATACTTTTTATGATGTAATACTTCAGATGACATCTTTCAGATTTAAAACATATGTGCTTTATTTTAAGGCAAGTTGTTATTTGGCTCCATTGACCATCATTCCAAAAAATGAAAAAGGTGAAGGAATAGGGTTTGCTGACTATTAAAAGCTGATCATAAAATTTTAAGCAATTAACTTAATATCTGAAAAGCTCCGTTTCCCGATCTTGTGCATCCTCGTATCCCAGATGAAAGAAAACCCTCTGAATCCAAATAATTTTTTGGGCGATTTCTTTCCCCAACTCCCAACATTCAGTCAGTTATCACCAAAAATATGGCCTATGAACACACTGCACGAAATCCTCAGCTGCATCCTCATCAACAGTGTTCAACCAACTGGGGGAGGACAGGAATTACACAAATACTGGAACTACTAAACAAATGGCAAGAAGGTTTTGAATGAAGAGATGGACCTTATGGGTTCGTGCCCATTTGGGATTTTGATCTCAGTCGCCAAACTAAATAAGAGGACAGCAGCAGTTTCTCATCCATTGGAATATATCTCATGATTAATGAACCACTTTAAGGCTCTTTCTTCAGTCCTGCATGTCAATGGCAGCTCTAGGTGATCACTTTGTGCACTCCAACTCGACACTCCAACATGCAGGATACATCATCCGTGGCTTTACAATATAAACACACACATATGCATGACAACCTCACAAGTAAAACTTAACTCATAAGCAGAACAGACACGAGGTGGAGAACTACTCCCATCGCTCCCACACGTGCCATGGCTGATACAAGCCATTGTAAAAGCCAGGCTCTTGACCAGAGAACCTCAGAGGGCCTCTGTCGATGCGCTGCTCACCGGGCCCCTGGGCCCCTATGCTGTTTCCACTGTCGAGCATGCCTTCCCCAACCCCGCCTCTGTTCCACTCAAATGCCAACACTAAAATCACCTTTATTTTGCTATTAAAAATAAAAATGAGCAAGTCTTCGGCTTACCCACAAAACATGCCAACACAAAAATTTGATTTTATTCTCCTCCATTTAAAAAAAAAAAAAAAAAAAAAAAAAAAAAAAAAAAAAAAAAAAGCAAAATCAACAAGGTTAACAAACAAAACCTTGACACTTCCACAAGACTTGTAAAGGAGATTGTACACATCTCCCATCAGCAGCTAAGGCAGTGGAAATGACTCAAAACTACATAAAAATGCGGTTCAGCTACATTTACCATTTGCACGACTGGCTTCCCTTAATTTTGAACATGCACAAAAAGTGATTTATGCATTCCATGCATATTTCACACCACCCACTCAAGTGCAAACCGCAGTCCCTATCAGCACACGTGAAGACACAAGGAGTTTGCGCTTGGCTCGCAGCAGCTAACGGAGTGCTGGAATGCTTCCGTTCAGGCTGTAGAAACAGAGGTGCGAACGCTTGAAGGATGAGGTTGATCTCTTCCAGAGACGCGCACATCTGGCCCCATCGGAACAGACCTCAGACTTGCCAAGAACTTGGGCACAAAAACACTTTCCATGTTGTCCTGCATATTGGAGCAGAGCTGACGACAGCAATCATCTCAAGCACCTAGAGGCTAACTCCCTCTTCATACCTTGTTTCATGTCAAACGCTGCTATCCAAACAATGCACAAAGATGCCACTTACCAATTAACAGAAGCTTATTTCAATGCTGCATTTCCAAACCAAATATTCTAAATGGCTTAAACAAGAAAGGTAATGATGTGATTCACCAAGTTAAACAAGTCTTAGACTCACAACTAGAGTGAAGAGGACACTAATTACTTGTCCATTGTAACAGAGTTACAATGGGAGATGACACCAACACAATGACCCCATCTATTACTTTCTGGTCGCCATGGCCCAACTGTGAATTACAAGTCATAGCCTCAGACTAGAACATAAATCATCTTCATCACTAACGGCAGCTAAAATAAAGCTATACCAAAAATTTAAATGGAACAGAGTTAGTTTTAAAAGTTCCATTTCTAGTCTCATGTTCTCCATACTGAAATGAGTTTCCAGCCAATTTTGGTTGTTCATTCCACAGAGAGCTACTGAAATTAGAGCTTTTAAAAGTCGGCAAACCATTCCGCTAAGTACATCCTTTTGAGTTCGTGACTTTTCCCTCCATGCAGTTTCAACGCACTCACACTTCACTGGTTTATTTCACCCAGTTCCCCACCATTATTTATCCAGCATTTAATTACGATCAAAAATAAGGCTGAATTTAGCACATTCTCATTACTACAATGTTCACGACTACAACCTAAAATGGAAAATTCATACTGGGACCAGAGACAAAGTTTTCATGTAATCCATGACGCTTGCAGTTCCACAAGAAAAAAAAAAAAAAAAATATTCACAGCTTGAAGGTGAAAAGGAAAATGGGAGACAGTGTACAATTAAATACAAAATAAGAGACACAATAGCACATGGTTCACAAAGCCAAACAGTTGGAATCATAAGGAAAAAGGTGAAAAGGAGGAAAAAGGGCAGAAACAGGTGCTCCTGTTGGTGTAGACAGCTAAAATGGGTGAAATCAGAGGCGCGTGACAGGGGCAAGAGAGAAGTTAGCTGCCAGCTTCACTTTGTTGCGAGAGGCCCTTTTACTGGGGCTGTCGGTCAGGCAGGCCTTGGGAACGCGGGGCTTGGTCACTGGAGAAGCTATCTCCGCTTTGAAGGGTTTGCTGTCCTTGACTGGTAGGGGAGAGGGGTCATCATGGCATGGGGCATGTTCGCAGATATCTGGTGCAGATGCAGGAGGCTCTGGGGTCTTTTTGCCTGCATTTACCCCAGAGAAAAGGGGAAATGGTGATTGAGGTGAGGTTATTATGATGTATTAATAACATCAGACCACAAAGAAAAACCATAACCACCATTCAATTGTGGCTTAGCTAACATTTTACTATTCGGTATTTTTCATTTGTATCCTGCACAAGGAATACTATAGTAGGTCTACTTTTGGAACTTGCAAACTTCAGGTAAAAAGTTCACATACTGAAACACTAGCTGCTTCCTCATTCACAAAACAAACACATTAAACCATAAAGGCTTGCTTGGGTTCACTGCTTGCTGGCACACCTGTTGTCAGTGAAGGCTGCTCCTCAAAATGGATCAGATCTGTGTGCTGCAGTAGGACAGGGTCAGGATGTAGCTGAGGAGAGGGCAGGCATGAGGGAACTGGACCACAGAGGAGGTCCACAGGTGAGTTTGAGTTCAGGCACAGCAACTCTGTCTCCACTGCACTGGCAGCTGGAAAACACAAAAGTGACCCCACCCACAGAGTGAAACGCATTCCTTCTATCAGATCAATAGGGTGGTCCATTATTCAGGTAGCGCAAGATATTCTGGCATATCACTTTAAGGTAATATTGTTTGCACGCTATAAATACCAGGATGAAACAGGTGTCTCAAGTTGCATAGCTAGTAATTTTCTGGAACCAGGTGAAGTTCTTTACACTCTGCCTTACATTAAAGCATCTTTATCATCAGGGTAATACACAAATGCCACAATACATCCTTATATTGTGCAGGTTTCAGTGGAGTCCTTCCTGGATTTTACCTGGACTCTGTTCCGCATGCTCTGTGGCTTTTTTTGCACTCTTGCTGCTCTCTCCTTCCAGCACCAGGCTCTCTACTGCAACTGGACTACAACGTGCTGGAGACACACAAAGAACATATCGAGAACGCAGAACTTGTGATAGGACATGTCTTATGATGAACACCCAGGAATCCGCTGAATTTACCTTTCATATCGTTTTTCAGAACGATAATCTTCTTGTGTCCGTGACCTTTAATCCAGACAACCTGTTGGAATCAGTGCCATTTACATTAGACATGCAGCACACTCACCCAAGCCACTTTGGTTTTGGCTGTACTCTGCTGATTAAGTGGGGGTGAAACCAGACACATATTTGGTATGTGCACCTGTGGAATCGCTGCCAGCAGCTCATCAACAGTGCTGTATCCATATGAGCGTGGCAACAAGCCTTTGCCTGTATACTTGCTGAAGGCTGCAGGGAACTCAGTCAAGAAGATCTGATGGTAATGGTAAGTGTGCAACAGAGCCCGCACGCTGCGGGCAAATTGATAGAGCCGAGTCAACCTGACCTGTTCCTTTCCATCACCCTCCTCACTCTCGAAAAGCTTGGGGGGGGGGGGGGGGGGGGGGGGGGAGAAGAGAAGAGGGGAAAAAAAAAATATTTTATATATAGTCCACTTTCAAGCATACTGTAGAGACCTTAGAAAGCAGGGTCTCTTAGCACAGCTATAGGAAGAATTCATAATGGGAGACTGCGGTTTGATTCTCCCTGCAAGTACTCCCCCAAAGGGTACACGCAATACATTTGACATTTTTTCCACATTCTCTGATCACAGACAATAAAACTGGATTTCATGTTAGAGATCATACAAGAAAAAAAAATTCTGGGAATACCTCTACCAGGTAAGGCAGACTCTTGAGGAGCTCACTGAGGGAAACAAAGCCATATTCACAAGGATTTAAGGGAGCACCATGCGTGGTTTCATACTGCTGGCTCAGCTCCTCCACCGTCACAGAGTTTTGCTCGACTGGCAGTGACATGAGTAAGGCCAACAGCTGGGTGGTAAGTGAGCGCAGGGACTTCCTATTGATTAGCTGCACCTCTCGACCATTCACTCCATCCACCACCTGGAAGGAGGCAGGGGTTGTTGGTTCTTGTCTTTTAATACAGCCAAGATTTTACAAATACAGTAGTCAGATCACAAATACAGTAAAAAACAGTTTCTGTAAAGTGTAAGAAAACACTCCCTCTAGTGGTCATGTGTGGCCATACCTTGACCACATGACACAGCTTCTGCAGCAGGGCTGGAACAGAACTGACGTCAAAGTCCTGGAGCTTCAGGCCGTAGCCAAAGGTCTTGCTATACTCAGAAAGCAGATCACTCATAGACAGACTACTGTCCTTCTGGGAGCGTAAAAGTTTCACAAACTGGGCAGCTAGCGCCTTCAACTTCTCCATCTCTGTCAGGGTTAAGATCTTCTCCTCTCCACACTCCAGCACCTGGCACACAAACCAAACAATAACTTGTCACAGGGATCACCAGAAACAGCAGCTGACAAACCTAGAGTAAGTCAGTGAGAGGGTAAATAAAAATGAATGCTTAGATGCCTTCATTCAAAGAAAGATCATATGTCCAGTTACCCAAGTTACACTTCAGCAAATTTAGACTGAAGTAATATTGGTCAAATACATTGTTCAAGGATTTATTTGTAAAGCCCTAGGGATTCACATTGCCTGATACCATATAAAGCTAACATGGTGTTCGTTCCACAACGCACCAGCAACACATCAGGAATAGCCTCAAAAAGCTCCATCAGTTTGGTAAACCCATAGTAGGTGAGCTTGCACTGCCGACCAAAGTGATGGTGGTAGGAGGGGATGAATTTGCTGAAGGGCATACGGCAGTGGGGCTGGTGGCGCAGGAGGTCTACCACTTCCTTAGCAAACTGCTTAGTTCTCTCCACCTCCTCTGGGGTTCGCTCTGCAAAGGAAAGGTGTTAAAATGAATGTCAAGGGTTCAAAAGTAGCTAGAGTACAGAGAAGCATTTGATATCCTCTGTCCAATAACCTCTCTTAGGAATAGAGACTATGGTGTCTGCATCTTGCTGGGTGATAGTAATTGTCGTATCAGGTATCTCTGCCAGCAGGTCCATGAGGTCACACATGCCATAATCGACCACCCTCCAGTCCCTGGAGAAGCACCTGAGAATACAAACACATATGGTTAAGTATGATCATCCCACACAAATTCCAAGTCTCCCATTTAAAGAGTCTGTCCTCTCAGAAACCACACCACAGTACAGGTTCCTGCTTTTACACCAAGATACTGACCAGTGGTAGGCCTGCATGAAGTCTCTGATGACCACCTGCTTGCTGACCTGGAACTTGAGCAGTTTGAGTAGGTCCTGCGTGAAGCGCTTCACCTGTGCACGGTGAGTCAAGGTGAGCATTCTCTTGGACCCCATGCCCAGGATCTGTAACCAGCAAGATGTTCAGGAAATAATGTTGAAGCAATATGCTTACAGGTACACTGAAAAAAGCAACACTCAAAAGTACTAAACCACACTACATTTCACTGTGAATCCATGTTCATAAATTTTATTATACCCACAATTTTTGTAAATATCTAAATATACAAAACATAAAAACCCAGGACATCGACCAAATGAATGTCTGACCTGCAAAACATGGGGCACGGCCTCAAGCAGTTCCAGTAGCTTTGAGTAGCCATAGTCAGACACACGGCACTGCTTTGCAAAGTGATGATGGTATGAGGGGATGAACTTGCTGACAGGCATGATGCAGCAAGGCTGACTCTTCATCAGGTCAATGACCTCTCGGCTAAACTGGATAAGCTGCGGGTTCCCTACGGGGCTCTTGCAGCGCTGAACCCAGGGGTCTGTCGGCAAAGAAAAATGCACCCTGTACTTTCTTTTGGGTCCACACTGCAGGTGGATATGACGGTTTACTGTTCAGGTTGACCCAGCAGGAGCTGGCCACATTCAACATCCCCAGCCTCCACTCACTGTGTGCTCAGCTGCAAGTCCTATGAGGTATATTGAAAACTGAAAAACTGGAGGCTTGTGCCCAGACTCAAACATGTTCTACAGATTGCATACACAGCAAACGATCTAGAGCATTAACTTCTACATACCTGCATTAGGTGCTGGTGGCTTGTTGTGGATCCACTTGATAACCTTGAAGCCATTCTGTGAAGTTACGATATTAATGCCTGGGATGCAGGTAATCAGGTGTTCCAGAGGTACTCCTCCCTCCAGCTCTCCTTCTTCACCTAATGTAAGTGGGCTGAATTCTGCTGCATAACACTCTGGGAAACTGGAAGGAATTTACCAAGCATTTAATAAGACGCAATAGCCGTTTTAGATCATACAAATTTATTTGTATGGAGACATGCTGGAGAAAAATATGGTTCTAGAGCACACCTAAGCAGTGGCACAGTTCCCTCGTGGGTCTGTAGTAGACTGTGTACTTGAGCAGAGAAGGACTTCAGGGACAACACGACAAATGGGACCCTGTATGAGTCCGGGTCGAAGTCAGACTCGCTGTCAAGATTAAGAACAGAGCGAACAAGAATGTAAAGGCCTAAGCATGCCGAGTTCTAAGCAGACCAAATTCTAAGCACAGCTGTAAGCAGCCTACCTGAAACTGTGCTGTGGGTGGTGGCGCTTGCACACTGGTTCGTGGTACTCAAGCTCCTCAAACACCACAGGGCTGCTGCTGGTTGAAGAGCCATCATGGGACTGAGAGGAGCCCAAGGGGCTCTGGCGTGTCTGGCTGCTGGGCAGCAGGCATACCAAACGGCTATTACCCTGATCACGTACTGCCACCACATCCGTCAGTCTGTATAGGTCACTCACTGCCAGCTTGCGGCTGAACCTGTAGAGCACAGCAGTCACGCAAAAACATGG
The DNA here is from genome assembly GCF_900964775.1 of Scleropages formosus. Taxonomy (NCBI): domain Eukaryota; kingdom Metazoa; phylum Chordata; class Actinopteri; order Osteoglossiformes; family Osteoglossidae; genus Scleropages; species Scleropages formosus. The sequence goes on along the minus strand of NC_041825.1, from coordinate 11,636,696 downwards.
AAGAAAAGGCAAACAGCTACAGCAGCACAAGGGTGTGTTCAGTTCAAAGGGAACCACAGGCATTTTTGGGGCTAACTGAAAATTGCAAAAAATATCAAGCACAAGCCATCCCTTTTCATATGGTTAATAACTAAGAGGGTAATACTGCAGATGTGGGAGAAGTACTGCAATAAATGCTGAAAAATGACTGATAGCACATCCACTATTCCATACCATAAATTCCATTAAAAGGTCTTCAATAGATGAAAAATAGACATGTAAAGATGACGACAGGTCGCATCAAAAACATGCAAATAAAAATTAGATTCTTACTTTTTCTCATAGATCTCAGTAAACTTGAACAGTGGTAGGCAACAGGCTGGAGCATCCTGGAGAATGCCAATTATTTCAGAGCTGCAGAAAACATAAAATTTTGACCCCATAAAGATCCAAAACATACTATTTAACAAACCAGAGGAAAAGTGAAATGAGTACAAGGTTTGTGGTACATACCTGAGGGGAGCAAGAGACTTGCTGTTGGCACCAGTGACCAGGGAAACATGGATGCGCTTACTGCCGATCTTGTAACGGTGCAAGCTGCTGACGGCACTAATGGCCTGCTGCAGGGAGCACATCTGCACGGTAGCCTTTAGCTGGTAGTCTGTGTGTGGGCTCAGCTCCACGTTCTTCACCTGCTAGCACAGTGGGAACAATCAGCTTACATATTAAAGGCCAGATGTGTGCCGTCATGTGCATTTCCCTTTGGTTCTCCAACAAACTGGGAGGAAATAAATGACAAGTGACATGTGATTCGCTGCAGAAGCACTGGTGTAGCTTTTGTATGAGACCCTGAGCCTTATAAGCATTCAGCAGACAGCCGCAGCGACGGAGACCAAAGGTCAAGGGAAAGTGCTCTTACCCGGCCATGCTTGGAAAAGGTATTATACAGGATTTGCTGCAGCTCCTTCCGAGACATCCTGTAGTCCATGTTGGCCACCTGGATATCCACGCCATCAGAGAAGGGCTCTGAGCTAGTATCTGGGATAGGGCTGCGAGATGGCACGGTCAGGGGGGAGGAGCGGTTGGACAGGCAAGGCGATGCACTCCTGCACAAAGGAGTAACAGTGAAAAGGCGATGAGCAGGCAGGGGGGCAAGGGCCAAAGCAAGCATCCATCAGGTTGCATCCACCTGCAGAGCTGTGTGCACCATAAACTGGAGACATGGGCCATATGCTCAAGGTGCAGCAGTTCACTTGACAAAAGATAACTCACCTGGATGACCAGGACCCTTGAGAGAGAATGAGAGGACTGAATGTTTTCTGCAGACTGAGTTTACTGAAGGCAGAGGGAGTGCTGACCTGGAACTCCACCCCGCTTCTATCAGTCCTTTCCACAGGTGAATCAGACATGCTGCGTGGGGTAGAGCAGTCCCGTCTGAGTGCAGAAAAAGGTCACGATCAGAATTTGACATTATGCAGAATGAGTGGTTTTCAAAGCAGGGACTTCTACGGAAAACTCAACCTTACCTTACACCGGCTCGCAGTGTTGTGTCTAGCATGCTATTGATTTTGGAGGACAGTTGGACCGTGCTCTCACCATCATTCTGAGAGGGCACAGTGTCACCGCTGCTCTTAATTTTGGGCTTTGGTTCCAAATTGCACAGCTCCTGGACAAAAGCAAGATGAGATATTCTTACTACTGAATGTGTCACCCATAAACCTCTACTTAGCCCTTAAAAAAAAAAGAAAGCTTAAAGCCAAGGGGTCAAATCACATAGCTTAGACAGAAAGAGAAATGATTACATTGCAGGGTACATGCATGGAGAATTGTAAAACTTTCAAGCAACCAGTTATGTTGCAGTAAAAAATTGCTGTTGAAAAGCCACCATAGCATTACACTGAAACCTAAATGCTACATTACTGCAGCCAACATGCAACATATGACTGGGTACTTCATTTTACTTTTCTCCAGATCCCGTTTTTCAAAACAAGGACAAATGCAACAGAAGCGGCAAGCAAAAGCCAGGCATGGTGGTTATATTCTGTTCTGCAGCAGAGGAGGGTTAATCGTAAGCGGGATGAGCTGGGATGAGGCCGTGGCTGGCAGGCTGCTGACCTGGAAGCTCCTTGCCGCAGGGCCACCAGCTGCAAGTGTGCATGAACCCTTCCGAGGGCTGAAGGCCTGCTCAGGGGCGGCATCCCGGCTGCTCTGGCACAGCCGGGCCACGCGACCTGTACGCCTTGGGGACCGAGGCTTCTCTACAGGCACAAATGTGCTGGCCAGGGGCAGTTTGGTGGCTTCCCCCCGCAAGCCCTCTTTGGCACGCGGGTGGAACGACACGCTGATGCGGTTGCCAAAGACGTCCTCATTCTCCATGCGTTTGCTGGCGCGCTCGGCAGCCTCCTGGCTGCCAAAGCGCAGCACGGCACAACCCGCCGAGATGCTCAGCACTTTTCCACCGCAGTTATCCGACAGGCGACGCAGCCTGTTGCTCACACTCTTGCCATCCCGGTTGGTTGGGAGGTTGTAGACATATAGCAGGTTGAAACAGGGCTGGTAAAAGCAAACAAAAATGTACGGCCTTTTTCTCCCCTTCTCGATTCAAGAATCCCTCTGGTCTCCCGAGTTAATTTCAGAGAATTCTAAGCATAGCATATCTCCGTTTATTTCAGTTTGTTCTGCAGAGGAAACCAGTTTGTGTTTTCTAGCATGGCACAGAATTTGCCATTTCCTGATAAAACCAAGTGCGATCAGAAAGTAGGCTGGAAGTGAAGTACGAGAAAGACAATCACACCACACAGACTTCCTTCATATTTTTTGTATTGAAATATAAGCCATATGTTACAAAATAAGGCAGCCTTGCTTCAGTGAAGCAATTTCTTTGGAGGTAGGGAGGAGCCAGTTAGTACGAGTTTCTGCATATCACGCAAGGTAAAAACTCACCTTACAGCAATGTGGGTTTCCAAGTGTGAAAAATGTACCTCTTATTTCACTTGACAGTATAAAGACAGTTATTTTGGTTTGTATAAAGAAAAACACAATGAAAGACAAGTTCAATACAGCTTAATCCCATCTATAACAGACAAGCCAAATATATTTATTTTAAAAAAGGAGGGGGGGGGACCACTTATGTTTCCAGTATTGTCATTAGGAATATGATTGCTCATCTCTGTGGCATGAGGATCAGAGGCCTACCTGCGATTTCATTGGCATTCTGGGAGGCAGGTCAGACACAAAGTCCTCGAAGGCCACATGCTGGTGTGCGTGCTGCAGCAGAGCTTCAGAGGCCTGATTCTTGTGCACCAGGATGACCTGGAAGCCATGTCTGTGACGGAGGTCGCTCAGCTCACTCGCAAAGTTCACGTCGGCTGCAAACAAAAGGAGGGCTCAGTGTACAGCATGGCTCACTGACCTTCATGCACAGCACGAGCAAAGATGAAGGCAAAGCTAATTCTTGCATTTGTCCTTTTTAGGGAGAAACTTACAGGAAACGAGCACCACGGTGGCAGGAGCTGTATGCGTGTCAGCAAAGCGGCGAAGGCTCTGTCTCAGCTTATCGTCTGCTGCATTTTTGGCAGTGGCATTAATGTGTGCCACTGTCACCTGAACAACATGATGAGCCTCTTATCTAAAGTGCCAAGCCAGTCAAGATCTATCAAATACTGCCAACAGACTCTTGCACATCATGAAACTCAGATTACAGTTCCTGTGAGAAACACCACATGACTACACAATTAGACCACGGCTATGAGTCAGCCACAGTGTGTTGAAGCACCTGGCAGTTGTTGAGCTCCTGGATGACCTCCTTATTCTCCTTGCTGATGTCACAGACGCAAATGAACTCTGCCTCACGGTGGCCCTGGAAGAAGTGGTTGCGAATCCTCTGCACCACAGCCCCAGCAGAGCGGCCGCTGGGCACAGAGCAGTTCTCAATATCCCAGAAGACCCCAATTGGAGGGAGGTTCTCCTGTCCCCCACCCTCTGGAGAACCTGATCCATTAGGGAACAGCAGACAGTCACTTCATTGAGAATAAAGTAATCCAATCTTCCCTAAACCACAAGATATAGATTTTGCTTAGGAAACTTGAAATCCTGATATAAAAAAAGTTACACACAACAATCAGAGCAGGTAAGTATGACTCACCATATTTTTGGCTGCTTTTGCCAAGGCTTGTTCCAAGCAACAAAAAGCCATCAGCTGAGGTCCCAGGGACACCGCACCCGTTGCACACAGGGATGGGTACGGGGGCCGACTGCGTTGCTGGAGGGGGGATGCTAGGCCATGCTTTTTTTGAATCTGTCACCAAACCTCTGGTGGACTGAATGGAAAATGAGGTGATTAAGTCATCAAAAATCACACTTGCTTTACCTATAACACTAATCTAAAATGACAAGTATAATAACATAACCAAAGGGCACATGCATGAGTAAGCAAGTAAACAAGGACTTTACTCTTCAATAAAGCGTCCTTTAAGTCCCTCCTTACACAGCTGCCTTAAGCACAAATATGGAGAGAACTTTGACATCTTACATTGAGATTTCTTTATATGCACAAACTTGCTCTAGCCTGTACATGCTGTCAAAACTAGCAAAACTATGTTATATGCAAGTTTATTCTAAGCTATGTGGAACACATCTACTAGTAGGAAGTTTGAAACCAGTTCCTTCAATTCCTATTGGTAGTACTCAAGTACACAAATGAAACAATTAAAAGGTCTAAAAGAAAAATTGAAATCCACAAACCTTTGACAAACACTCTCTGCAGTAGTGCGTGCCTTTCAGACAAACTGTGTGTTCAACATTTAGGTGCGAAGGATTGGTGCAAAGCTGTGTTGAAGTGGCGAGATCACCATGTGTCAGGAAATGCTGGTCCCCTCTGGCTCCAAGACTGTATTCCACACCACAGGGGTAAAACCCTGAAGAGGTCAAGCAGCCCCCATGCAAAGGGGCAGAGACAGAGGGTGCAGTGGAAAGGAGCTTGGACTGACCACAGGGAGGTGGAAATGGAGGGAGCGGGTGCACAGGCCTCAGTAGCCCGGTGCAACAAGGCAGGTGCTGGTGAGATGCAAGAGGCTGTGAGGTGGCCACTGAAGATAGCTGCAGCTCACAACTGCCTGAGGGATGGGCTTGCAGGCAGGCATTTGCCAAACCTGGGTAAGACGGTCGCAGGGTAGAGGTCCCTGGACACGTGAGCTCATCTCTTGTACCTTCAGGTTTAGAGAAATGAAGAGAGAAACTGCTACTACTCCCACCACCACAACTAACACCGCCACAACCCAGCGCCCTGTTGCCCTGCCTAGTGTCAGCACCTAGCTGAAAGTGCAGGTTCCCCTCACAGTGAGTGCACGCGCTTACTTTTGGGCTACTCAGCGGCTGCTGCTTTTGCGGGGATTCCTGGGGATAGGGCTGGAGACAGGGAGGGGGCCGAGGAAGGGAAGCGAGAGGGAAGGGTTTTGAAGAATCATGACGGGGAGGAGGGGGAATATCCTTCAATTCCAAGACAGGATTTCTGTTTTCCATGTACTCTTTCTGAAAAGCAAAGGAGAACAAAGCTAGTAGTTATGACAATTTCCCTTTAGAAACACACTAACACAGAAAATGCCTGTCAGTGTACATGGCAGGCAACATATACAAAAACAGCCTATGTTCAAACCAAAGGTTTCACATGTTTTTCTTGTTCTTAAAATGAAAAGAAATCATGTGCAAAGCAGTCCATCATCCCAGCCACTTTTATAAATAAAATAAAAAAAAAAAAAAAAAAAAAACCCTTGACACACAGACTATTATCATTAATTGTCCATAGTAGAAAGCATTCTGTATTCTTCATATGGTAAATTTGACCTGCATTTTGCCCAAGTCCTGGCATCAGTACAATTCTGGATTAAAGAAAAACTAAACTTCTCTCCGCTTATACTCCCCACATTTGGTTTAGAAAGTTGATCCCTCAAAAATGCAAAACAGTAAGTGTAACTCTCCAAAGTAGAGCCTTTACAAAGAATGCCAGAGCCTACCATGTCCCATATTATTATTCTCAGTGATGCATTAAAAAATGAGCAGGACTGTACATTAGTTATGCTTCTCACTAATGCTACTTATCACATATACATAAGATACACTACACTGAATCATTCACTCCTCAGTACAGGAGATGAATGCAACAGACACACATCAGAGTCAAGAATCCACCTGAAATTTTTTTTTTTAACAACTGTAGGAGGAAACCCATATTAACACAGGGAGAACATGCAAATACCACACAGACTGAGCTGGATTCGAACCCACAACCAAGGTAACAGCACTGTGCCACCCAACTATCCCCCGAAAAAATGGCTAAACTCCAAAATCAAGGTTTTCAGTTTGCTCTAGTTATCATGCCATTCTGGAACGACTGGAAGTGATTTAATCACGCCATGTTTGGAAAATAACTGCGATCGGGCAAAGTACATCTCCCCATCATGCATAGCTGCCGTGTGCTATGATTATTAAACACAACAGTCAAAGGCATGAGCTCACAGATGAGCAATAAAGACAAGCGTAGTTGTTTATAGGACCCAGGATGCGCTCGTGCGCGCGCGCGCGCGCACGCACACACACACACACACACACACACACACACACACACACACACACACACACGGCACCTTGCCTGTTTATCGGGCCGGGGAGGACTGGGTTCCGAGGAGGAGAAGCAGCTGGAGAGCTCCCACAGCCTGGAGGGAGCCTCATTCTCTGCTCCCTTCAGCCACCTGAAGGGCCTGGCAGCGCAAACAGAGCCTTCCTGTCCCACACCTTCCATGGCAGAGCCGGGCAGCAGACCTCACCATCCTCTCGAACAGCTGCTCGCTCATGCTTCCCTGAAACAGCAAGCCATATCTCAAAACAAGGAAGGGCACCGAAACGTGTTCCAGCTTTCCCGCAAGAGCTTAGATAGAGCCACTCTTCTCATTCCTTCATTTCAATCCATGTGAATAAAATTGTACGATTTCGATTACTGTGCAATGAGTGCCTGATGATGGTATAGCCCAGAGGACAGCTGGTAGCCAAGTGGTTAGATTACTGTCTTAAAGGTCGCAGGTCTGATTCCCCCCTCCGACTGTGACTGTGGGACCTCTGAGGTACTTACCTAAAATTGCTCTAGTAAAATTACCCAGCTAAAATGGGTAAAAGATTCTTTACAAAAAACACATTGCCATTATGGCATAAGTCGGGCAGAGGAAAAAAAGTAGCAGCTAAGAATAATTAATTTCAGTACACGCACTTCCACTGCTGCAAGATGAAAACTCGTATTAACACACACAACGTCACAAGCCACAGAATCACTAATTACCCGTGAAAACCAGAAGAACCAAACGATAAATTTACTGCTACCAAGTGTGGAGAGACGTGACGACGACGACGACGACGACGACAAACAAGGCAACTACTACTCACGAGCTCCCGCTGCGCTGTTAATTACAACACACCGGCTAAATAAGGAGCCAGAAGCAATGTATTCTCGAAACTGAGGAAACTTGTACGCGTACACCAGTTTAGTTTCGCGCTTAGTTGAACTTGAAGTGACGGAATCGTAAAACTATTATCCACTGTCTGTGTGGACCCCAACTTGGCTCGTCTCTTCTTAGTTATCGACCCGCCGTCGCGAGCGGGACCCGCGAGGCAGCCCAACGACGACGGGCTCGCGACAGACGACCGCGACGCTTCCCGACGCATGCTTCCGGATCCCTTGTTTACCAGCTATTGCTAACGAGAGAGGTACCCCATTCCGTAGCCTCACTACGTTGTTAGATGACGAACGTTACTTACGCGGTTAGCTATCGCGTTTTCAGGAGGATCACCGATGTTTATATATAGTTTCTGGTAATATCTTTTATCAACACATAAAGTTGTAACGAAAGTTTAAGACCGGAACCTTAAAATTTTACCTTTTCTTTCCCTTAATTCTTCATGGCTTTCTCCCTCCAGAAACTCTTGCTTTCTCCTTCCTATTTCCTTGGAAACGGGGGCCGTTTTCTAACCTGCATATGCCGCCAAACCAGGGCCCACTGTCGCAAAACGGCAAGTACGCCAGAATAACAGTGTTTTCAGTGGGCGGTCTTCGTAAACATCGGTTAAGCCCCCAAAACGCAACAAAAATATCACATCAAATCAACTGTATGGCAAACAGTTGATTTACTTACTAAACTTTCTGTCGGCGACAGAAAAAAAACGGTTGTTCTTTATGGTAGTAATATGGTTGTCTGGTTTACATGATAAGAGAAACAAAAATTTTCGCGAAGGCGTGGTGGTACAGCCCATTTCGTGCGGCGTTGTGTGTGTGTGTGTTGTTTTAGTTGTGTCTTAGTGAGCGTTTACGTATATTGTGCGAATTCTCTTGCGTTACAGTCACCGGATGTCTCATGGTGCAACTGTGTATTTGTAATATTATGGCTCACACCCAGTTATGTTGCACGTATGATATATTTCGTGAGTTTGCGTGAATCTGCTGGGTTAGGAGAATAAATGCATGGGAATGTGTTTCAACACTAGCTCTGTTTTTTTTCTTACATGACATGTTTTACATTACATTCTTCATGGCGATGTTTCAATTAAGATTGAGTTTTTAAAGTCTTTGGTTGTTCGTGTGTGTTATATATGAAACCATGTTTTTAGGACACATTTCCTCCTTAACCGTTATATGTTTTTTAAATCATAGAAAAAAAAAAAACGCCTAACTGCAGTACACTAATAATATTAATTGCACCTAGAGCGAGGCACTCCTGCAGTCACATGAACTAGTCCTATGCCAGAGTGCAATGACCAGTTGGATTTCACTCACTCTTACCAACAAACAGCCTATAGCACGCTGGCCAATCTGAAAAGGCTGACCAATAACGCGCTGAATCGTCACGATTCAGCAGCCAATAGCGCTCTGTGTCGTTAGACACTTCGAGCCAATAGGGCGCAGTTCCTGTTCAAGCTGTTAAGGTTTGGATTTTGACGGTGAGTAGTTGGGGGGTTTTGTCTTAACTTGCCACGGTGGTTTTCGGTTTAATTTCATTGTGCTTTATCGACTTGTTTAACGGTGTGCAGGGAATGAGAGGTAACTGCTGAATCCGTGTTGGGTTTTTTAGGTACGTTTTTATTCGGGCCTCCAGTGTTGGTGCGGATCTTCTGTGTGAAAAGAAACGCCTCAGTCTGTTACGACGACAAAGCCGCCGGGGTCCAACTGCCGCTGGTAGAGAACAGACTGGAGACCGACTACACACACGGGGTAGATATATGACACGTTTGGTACAGATGTGTAGGACGCATCGATATAATATATGTGGGGATAAGTTATACACAGACTCACTGGGCAGAGATGACGACAGAGGCGAAAAAACAATCGCATGGCATGATCATGATGGGGCGAGACAAAACAAGACTAGTCTAGTCTCAAAAATGATCATCAATAATTGTCGTTCTTGTTCGAGTCGATTTGACTCCTGGTGAAATTTACTTACTCACTACTGCGCCCACTTATTTATTTTTTCCGGTGCATTCTGATTCTCCTGTGTAGCCGCGACTTGTGTACAGTGTGTAGTCGGTTAATTCTTGTTGTGGCCCGACAGAGATGTTCTTGTTCACACACATCTAGTGAAGAGTGAAGTTATGTAGCCCCATGAATCATCGCGACGAGGGCAGCTCTTGGCCGCGGGTGACCGGGTCTCGGCGGTGCCCGCAATGGGGGGGGAAAAAAAAAATAACTTAATAAGGTGTTAAGTGTCCATCATCATGGTGGCGGTATTATAAAATATCTTCCGAGCTCTGCGGTGCTCCTTCACAGTACGATAAATGAATTAACTGGGAAAAAAATGTAATTCGTTAATAAGAGCGGAACCGTTATGGATAAACCCTGTGTTGATCATCATCATGTCTGTCAGAAGCTCGTCCTGCTGCGCTTAACTTAAGCAAACTCCGGCACTAAGGGGTTATCTTATTTCATTGCTGCTTTTTTTTAACTTTTTTTTTTAGTCATCGAGCTGTTGTAATCCTACATATCTGTGTAACTTTTTGAAGCTGTGTGTCTAACTTGATCCCACACTCCTGTCTTCTTAATGGTACAACTTTTTGCAAAAACTTTTTTTAAAATTTTTTTTTATTATTATTATTCTCCTTTTTACCAAAACAGCTTTATGAATATTCATTGCATACCTTCTTGGGTATTGTGGCTCTTCAAGTTAAGAGCACAATTTGGGTAGAATTCTGTTAAATCCAAAATCACTTACTGCCAAGTACTGGTCAATAAACACGTAATAAACCTGTCCGTCAATGTATTTCTCTGAAGATCTAAAAAGTCTTGGCTATAGATGGAATAATTTAAAAAAAAAAAAAAAAAAACACAATACTTTGAACTTATTTTTATTGAGCGCATAGTGCTGATCAGAGGCATAATATAAATAAAAGTTTGGCTGTATTGTATATTAAATTACCGCAGTTAACTGTTAGTGAGTCAACTGGCCATGGAGAAAAGGAACAAAAACCTGGGGATCCAAGTGTCCTTCCCCTCCTGGGCATCCCACATTTTAAGGAAACACTTATGTCTGTTTACAGCTCTTTGTAACGTTGTTAAATGCTAATACGTTTCTGAATAAAACTAAAATGAAAACTGTTGGCGGGGATAGCAAAGTATTAACCATATTTATCTGGGATTATTAAGACTGCTTGCTGAAATGAACAGACCATTTTTGAAGCATCATGAGAAGACTTTATAATTTGCCATTAAAGTGTTGACTGACTAGAGATATGTAAAACCTTAATATTGCAGATCCCCTAAATTTATAGGTTGTGTAAAATTCTGACAGCTGTAATGTGAACAATCAGCATAACTTATTTTCACTCACAGCTGCATTAGTTAGAACCAATTTAAAATAAAAATGTCTTTACGAACTTCTGTTCAGTCCCAATTGTTGACTGATTCATATGTAACATTCCTCATCTTCTTAACACTTTCAGATTTGTTTATGATGTCCATTTTGATCACCATAGTAACAGCATACATCTTTCTTACTTGTGCTTCTTACAAGCAGCTCCTCTAGTGTTATAACATTTTCCCCATCTAGTTTTAAAGTGGTGGTAGCTGGCTGATCTGGTAATTGTCTGAAGTGTTTTGCCCTTAGTGTAACTATGTTGCTATTTTTGTTTACCTTGTCACCCCCCCCCCCAGGCTCTGTAGTTTTGTCTGAGATTGTTTCCACACAGACATGGGAGAGCCCAAGTCACCACACTTTGCTTCCATACATGAAGAGTTGCATTACTGGAAGGAATTGGCAGCAAAGCATCAGCAAAGGTAAGGAATTTGAACCATGAGTCAGGGCAAGTCCTGCTTTAATGCCTTGTATACACTTCTTAAAATTAATCTTTTGATTCCAGACAGTTGAAACATTTAAGCATGATAACAGGAAAGAAAGAGCTTTTTATTGCGCTTTTGCTTGGCATGAAGTTACCATCTCCCGTAAACAGTAATGTTATTACACCTTTTACACAGAAAGTTCAAACCGCCCAAAGGTTTTATCTGAATAAAACAAAGGTGACAATAGAATAACTGCGCATGTTTATCCACAATGGGCCTGAAAAGCACTAAAGTTTTGGTTGAATCAATGTTCTGAGATTCTTTGAACCCAGATCCAGTGAAGTTTCCTTTTGAAATGTCTGATTTAATTTAAGGCCTGATTTGTTTTCCCTGTTGCGGTTGGCTGAAGTGAAAGCAGGTTTTTGTTATAAATGGACATGCTGCATTCTTAAATCTTTAGTGAGCATGTGGGCAAAGATGACTTTCTGAATAACTGAAATCTAAAAGATTTTTTTTTTTTGGGAAGGTGAGATTTTTGGACTCTCACTTTATTGTAGTTCTGATGCCTTGTGTCCAGATTGTTGGTCATTTGCTTCCTTAGCATGTTCGATCCATGTTCTCTCCATTCACAGGGTGGAAGAGGTCCAAGAGGAATTACAAGAGTTCCAACAGATGAGTCGCGATTATGAGGCAGAGCTGGAAACTGAGCTCAAGCAGTGTGAGGCTAGGAACCGTGAGCTACTGTCCCAAAACAACCGTCTGCGCATGGAGCTGGAGAGCTACAAGGTAGCACCACTTTCTGCCGTTCTTGGACTTGGACTTTCTCTAGGGCAGTGCTGCAGTGCTCACCTGAGAATACCAGATTGGTGGAAACTAAACTTCAGCAACTGATTTACATTGAAGTACATTTGACAGGCCACTGCAGACAGCGGTTGAATGAGATATGTGGGTGTTATCTGCAGGAGCCTGAGAGTGTATTTTGTGGCGGTACAATGCGCAGCAGTGCATGAACAGTGGCTGTGTGTGAGAGATCAGCAACTGCACACAAAGCAGGGACACAAACACAATTGCTATTCATAAATACAGCCACCAACAGAGGTCTGGTTCAGACCCGTGGAAGCAGCTGATAGTTATTTATGCTCTCTTGTCTGGAGGGGTGTGTGGAGTGATGAAATTAGTGAATGCTTGGTTGTGCTGGATGTCCCAATAGTGTTGTTATAGCCAACATTTTTGTTTCAGTTCTGGCAAAACATCCATTTTGAAGACTAACAAATGAGTGATCAAATAAGTCGAATGGCTTCCTTAGCTGGGGCAAATTGTAAAGCGATTCTGGACGTATTTATTTTATAGTCACCTATGAAGTCAATGTTTAAAGTTCAACCAAAGAAAAAATTCTGTTGGATGAGCTTGAAAATAACAAGCGGTGGGGATTTATTTCATGAAGTGAGATTGCAAGTTATCAGAAATCATGTCTGTAAGCGTTGACAAAATAGTTATTAGTTGTCCAGAATGTTATCCACAGTATTTATGTATTCTTTTGCTGAGTAATCTCGCTCTGAATGAAATTTTCTTCTGATAGTGACTTATTTTGTGTTTTCTTAAATTTAATGAATGAAAGAATTAATTTATATTTTATTTTTTAAAACTCGACAGGAAAAATTTGAGAGCCAGCATTCAGAAGCTTTCAGACAGATCTCCACCTTGGAAGGAGACCTGGCTGAGACTAAAGCTGTTAGGGACCATCTGCAGAAATACATCAGGGAACTGGAGCAGGCAAATGATGACCTCGAGAGAGCCAAAAGGTCAGGGTCTGTTCCACTGACGTATGAAATGCTTCTGTGCAGTTGGAAGATAGGCTTCTACTAATATGTTATAGCCCTACTCTTAAGCTTAAATCTTTTATTTAGGGCCACAATTATGTCACTGGAGGATTTTGAGCAGAGGATGAACCATGTAATTGAGAGGAATGCCTTTCTGGAGAGCGAGCTGGATGAGAAGGAGAATTTGCTGGTGTCTGTGCAGCGGCTGAAGGATGAAGCCAGAGGTTGGAACTGGGGCTGAAATCACGTGAACATGAGAAACTTCCCTCACTTAAAAAGGAGGGCACTACCTCACAACTGTAGATACAATAACTTTTGTTTTCTACATGTTATGACAAATTCATATGATACCTAAGATGGCAGTGGTGTGTATGGTTTCCACATAGACTCGCATGAATGGTGCCATTTCGTTCTGTGTGTACAAGGTTGAAATGGCGCTTCTGATGTGAAGCGTCTGTCTATCTTCTGTTCTTGTTTTGTGGCAGACCTGCGTCAAGAATTGGCAGTGCAGCAGAAGCAGGACCGCCGACCATCGCTCAGCATGTCCAAGGATACGGATAAGAGTGAAGCACTGTTGCGGGCTCCCTCCACCCCTTCTGGACCGCATGGCTCTGCTAATGCCTTCGCCACCCCTCCAGCCTCCTATCGTAGAGGTCAGGTTCTAAAATCAACTGCATTTTCTCTGACAAGTTTTCATTGTCGAGGTCACGTTCACATTAAAACTCACTCGAAATGCTGGTCCTGACTTTTAGCTAAATAATTAGAAATGAAGGGTATTATGGGCAGATGCGTGGAAGGAAGGGTGTAGCTAATTACATTTCTCCAGTAACCATGGTGTCTGTGCCTAGGTGACGGCTTGGCCGGCACTCCTCTCACCACATCTGCACGGATATCTGCACTCAATATTGTGGGAGAGCTGCTGAGGAAAGTTGGGGTAAGAACAAACGGGAGCGATACTTGTATCATTAGTTATATGTGATTTACCTGGACTTCTTACTGGGCAGACTTTTTATTTTTTAAATTTAAATCTAACTGTTGTGTGATGCCCTCAATATCTGCTTGAGCACATTTCTAGGTACTTAGTGCTTTTGTTGGAATTCACAAAAGAATTTCTATATCCTTCAGGGTGGTAGTGTTGTGTTCACTCTGTTAATGTTACCATTTCAGAACCTGGAGTCAAAGCTTGCCTCCTGTCGAGAATTTGTGTACGACCAGTCGCCAGGGCGTGTGGCTCTTGCTACCAGCCCAGGTGTAGCATCCATTCCCCGAGAGGTTCCAGAGAGTCAGTCCAGCCCTAGCAGCCTGCCTCTGTTTGAAAAGGGGTGAGCTTATCACTCAGTTGCAGAGGGTTTCTCACTTACTTTTACTTGTCCTGTTCTTCCACTGTCTTATGCTATTAATGCCTATGCTCACTTCAGACTGCTGTAAGATGGAAATTGCATGAGAGCAGCGCGAGTTTTAATAATTTACATGCTGTACAATTGTAAAGTTGTTAGTATACTTGCTATATAAGTGATTTTTTTTTTTTTTTTTTTTTCTCCCCCTCTTCTTCTCTCCCCCTCCATTTTTGTATAAATCCTAGTTTTATGTTTAGGTAGCCAGAATGTAATTTGATATCTCTGCAGGTGCTCAGTACTTTATGTGGAAATGACTGCTTGCATAAAGGATGCTGCCCTACTCTCTAGGGTGGCAGGTAGCTTAGTGGTTCAAGTCACATACTGTTGTAGTACCACTGAGCAAGGTGCTTGCCCTGAATTGCTCTGGTAAAATTTACTCTGCTGTGTAATGGGTAAAACCTTTTTTGTATCTTAACATTATAAGTTGTTTTGGAGAAAAACATCAGGTTAAGGAATAAATGTAAAGATAATGTCCAGTACTGACCTAAGGAAAACATTGGTTCTTTTTAAGAAAACGACATACTTTAACTGGAAATTAGTAGACAGGGCTTTGCTGCTTTTCATTTCTCCAGTCCTGTTTGTCACTTTTCTTTTTTCCTCCCCCCCCCTTCTTCCCACTCTCACATTTGGAACACAATTCTTAGTCCCTGTTGGGGAAATAGTGCTTTCAGCCTGTTTTCTGAGTGTCTGTACAGCAGTTCTCGCACTCCCCTACCACAGTGTCAGATACTGGCCGGCCTTTCCACGGATGAAAGCCAACCAGCGTCTTTACATCAGCATGTTTTTGTCAGAAGGAATCCTTTGTTTTCTTATCTTGGCCTGTTTTTACTGCTTTATATATCTGCATACAATTTATTTGTAACTGCACTGATACATCTCAAAGTAACTTGGACTGGTAAAGGCAAGGTAACCTGGCTGAAAGCATCTTAAGGATTCTGTTTTCAGCACATCTTTCTGTATTGCAGCTTGGTGAAGCGATTGGACTTTGGACCGGCGCCCTCCAGTGTTGCTTCTCAGTCAGCACAGTCTCCTCAGGGTGTGGTAAAGATTCTGCTTTGAGAGCACAAATACCGAACGCTGCTTCCGAAGAGATATGCTGCATTGCTCCCCCACCAGGCCTGTCAGTATTCAGAATTTTGCCTCGATCACAATGTAGCTTGACTGATCCCTGTTCTCCGAGGTCATGGGTTCTACACCCTAGGATTACTAAGAACACTCGGATATAGTGGACTATATGAATTAAAATGGGAGAAGCTAAGAATCCACCACCTGGCAATAATCCACTATTCTCTCCTTCTCATGGTAGCTCCCTAGGTTCCCCTCATAGCTGTCCTTCTGTAAGTAGTGGAGTGGAGCCTTTTTGCTTTTGCCGTTGCTGCCTTTTACAATGCTTTGTACAGTCCCATTCCTTTCACATTTAGGTTAGACTTTCCATACTCTGAATCTTAATTGCTGTCAAAATTCAGATGCAACTTATGTTCACTGTGCTTCCATTTGGTTAACAATCAACAATATCAAAATGTGTAAAGGAGATGCTCAAGCTCTTTTTTTTTTTTTTTTTTTTTTTTTAAACGGGGGGCAGTTGTCTTCTGCTGGGCAGGACAGGCACACCAAAGATGTAGTAAACATGGTGTATTTGTGTTTGTATGCTTCTGCCTACCAAGGGGAACGTCCTTGCTTTTATTTTGTTGAGGTACATACTGCATACCAAAACACTTGTAACAATGTAATTTGGGGAAATGACAAGAAGTGTCATTGTTAATGCCTGACTTTCTAATTTCACCTCAGTAATGTGAACCTAAATTTGCTTGTCAAGGCTGCTGTTAGAATGTTTCTTATGCATGTCACCTACTTTACTATTGTAAACAGTCATGGGGCCAACACTGGTATTGGGTGGGGGGGAAGAAATGTATAATTTTTTTTGAGGACAGTAAAGGTTTTGTTTTACTAACTTTGAATCAAATGAAAACATTTTGTTCTGTAAATATTAAAACTGTTTGGTGATCCTACTGTAATGAACATGTTTGGTAGAAGATGAGTATTCTGAATCATGCCTTTGTGGCTAATCTTTAGATACAGAGCAGGACTTGGCCATTTTAAAAGATGAAATGTGGCAATTCCATAGCCAAAGCCACTTGACAAGACACATTGTAGAGAAGAAATCTCTAGTTGGACTGAATGAGGTTACAATGTTAACTTTTCTTGTAAATGCATATCATGGTCCTATTCCAATAGTGCAGCACAGCTGATGGGTCATTGTATGTATTGACCTTAGAAAATTATACTTCAAGAATAATGTGAAGAATTGTGATTAAAATTATAGCAGGGCACAGGCAGTAATATGGGTTGATAAATCAACTTTAAATCGCACAACATAAGATAAAGGTCGTGTAATCTGAATGTCTACAGTGAAATTTTTGAGGTTACTGTAATACATGGTCATCAATCTTGTTGCAGTTAACATTTTACTTTAGATGGGTCTTTATTTAGAAATTGTTTACAGGTGATTAGTAGATCTAAATATTGCATAAAGATGAACAATGCATATGTCACATTTATCTAATCTGATTAATCTTTGTTGCAAGTGTAAAACATTTAAAAAAAAAAAAAAAAAAACTGTGACTCATGCCTT
The DNA here is from genome assembly GCF_900964775.1 of Scleropages formosus. Lineage (NCBI taxonomy): Eukaryota > Metazoa > Chordata > Actinopteri > Osteoglossiformes > Osteoglossidae > Scleropages > Scleropages formosus. The sequence continues at coordinate 11,619,557 of NC_041825.1, read as the reverse complement.
CATAAGATACATTAAATGTAGTGTTTGGGGCTGTCTGTAAAGGACCCAACATGGAAGCTTTAACACATTACACCCCTGGTTCTTGCACAGGGAGGAGACAGATGTGGGTAAGGTGCTACAAGACAGGTGGCACATGATGCAAAATTTATCCTTGTTTTGATAGCAATAAATGTTCAGAAGTTAATTATAGCCTATGGAGGTGTTGTCTGACCTGCTTTATATATAAAATGTTTGAAAAATTCTTTGCCTGTTGAATGTGGAAGCCTGCCCAGATATGGTTTGTGAGAGAAATGGCCGAGTTAAGGTGATATTGAGTTAATGAGACGGGGGTCATTTTAAAATGGCACATTTCTTTGAGCCAATATTTTTCTGTACTAAGAATGTTTGAAATGGACTTGGATGTCAGTGCTTCGATAAGTGTGTGTATGTTCCATGTTAAAAATGGGAAGGATTTGTAATGGCACGCAACTTTTGCTTTTACTTGTCGAGGGTACTAAGACTAGATGTTGTACAGTTTAGTATGTAGGCCTGGTTGTTACAGACTGCAGCTCAGGGGCAGAACTAATCTTTGCACTTTTAGCAATGTCTGCACATAAACATCCTAATAGTACTCAGTTATAAGTAGTTTATTTTTATATGGTTTTGGCTGTTACAGAACAAGGAGCAATCTGCTGCTATGTCATTTGTGCAGCTTGAATTAATAAAGTCAGAGTTTATTTACTAATTGCAAGGTAAAGTATGAGGTGTGTGTGGCATCCACACCATACAAGCTTTCCTGTATGTACCCAAGGTGGCTGTATCTAAAAACAGCAGTTTGATTTGCAAACATTTTTTATATCCAAACATCTGTATTAAAAATGTTCTTGAATGTTGAGTTGCAGTGTTGTCTTGCTGATTGGAATATGGGTGAGATAGTGACACTTTGGAAAGCAGCAAGCCTCTCAGGGTTGTGTTTACACACTTTATTTCATGTGCAAGTGGTTTCACAAATATATTGCAACTAGTAACACATTGATTTCAATTTAATTGAAATGTGGGACTATGCCAACTGAAACTTTTAGTGATTGGTGCATGAATTTGTGCAATAGCTGCTAATATTTTAATACAAAATACCTAAAATTGTATTCATTTATAAACTGTTGGATAGTTACATCTGTAAAATTCCTGTTCAAAAAGACTGCAGGGGAGTTTTTTAGTTTTACCTGTAATTCTCATTTTATGGATTTGCTAAATTTACAACCAAGGACTCCATGTTTTTCATACACTTTATGTATACACTGTTATACCTGTCCACAATACTAATCTTTAAAAAGTCTAAATTCCAAGTTTCTCATTTTGAAGTAAACTACTATTAAAGTGAGCAATAGAAACCTATAATCTAAGCAAGAACTTATGCAAAAGGGACTTTCTCCCAACTGCTTTTTAAAACCAGATGTTCTATTAAACTGTTAACTGATAAACATTGGTACCTTTAAGAGGCTTAGACAGGAAATGGAAAGCCAAAGTGCACACAAATTAAGGCCGTAACATGATCTCTTGGTATTAGCTATACTACAGTTCTATAAGCAGACCTCCTGAGTTTGAAAACCATTTGTCACAAATTATGGAACATCAATGAGTGCCCAACTAAACTGATTTAATTTTTCATTATCCAGTGTAATGATAAAAATGATCAGCTTCACCATGAAATAAGACAATGTGAAACAAATCTATTTGGAAAAATAGGTGTTAGATTTAGGAAGCATTGATGAACCATGACAAAAGTGTTCATATGAACTAGTCTGACATGGCTTTGCTTTGTCAGGACAGTTAAACAGCAGTTACAGAAAGTGAAGCGAAGGATTTACATTCCTCTATTAACTATGGGTCTTCCAACAGTTGAAAAATTATAAAAATTTCACAAATACCCACCAACATATAGACAGTAAAACATACCTCAGTTTGCAGTGCATTGATTGGGCTGTTTCACCTACTGCTCTGTAAGCGGGCTGCAAGTTTTTCGAAACGACCAAAAGCAGACCCTGTGATGTCACTGTAGATCAAAGTGATCACAGCTGTATCTGGCAGGTGTAATCGTTCATTAAAGTCAATGACAAAATCCACAGAAGGAATGTAATAATTTAGAGTGCAGTACAGGATATTGCAGCACAAATCAAACAAAAACTCAAACACTTAAACCAATGAGAATGAATGTTTTTGACAACAGAACACATGCTTTCACATTCCTTTTGGTAATGAGGACATAACATTATGCCCTGAAAAGCTGAGGGATCTGTTCACTCTTTGTGACTGGCTGACACTTATCTTTTGTTTGCTGTGCGTAATTGTGGTTGAAAAGTATAGATTAAGTAGGTGTTAATTTGGTTATGTTGCTAAGCATATCTGCCTGGCAACATATAAAGTACTTATTGAGAAGGCACTGCTGAAGAATCATTGTTTAGGGTCCTTTATTCGGCGCTCTTGGTTCCATTGAAATCCCCCTGTAAGTCTGCATCTTCTTCGGAAGCTTCTGTGTTATCGATCATTCCTCTCCGTCCCCCACCTCCAGAACGCCGTGGTGCACTGGTGAAGGATGGTTCGTTTCCACGCCTGAAAGTCCACAGAAACATATGGGGTGAATATCAAGGAATATCATACTGATGGACAGCTGTGACAAGTGGCAATGTTCTCTTTCAGAGCCTTTGTGGGGTATGACAACCTTTGACACTTAAGGTATAGAATCATCCTTTTAGCCTTAGAGCTGACTTAAAGATGGCATAGGAACAGTGCAAAAATACCACCTAATAGCTTACACTCTCCATGAAAGGCTCTAAATAAGATCTTACAACTTCCAGAATGTGACAATTTGCCACTCCTCTATTGCAAATCAAGACTATATACTGTAAAGGTTTCATGTAGGATCCTTCAGAGAAGGTATTACCTTTTAGCTCTTGAAACAATTCATTGGTACTCCAGTTCCAAATGTTCACTCTTCCCTAATGCTGTGAATATTCTTATTTTCTACTATCTCACTTAAGATGCACAAAGTGCAGCACATTGGATTTACATTAAAAAGATATTTTAGGCCTTTCCTAAAGAAAGGCAAACGGATGAGTCAGCCAAGGTTTACTATTTGACCTCATCCAGGTGCAACTAATTTTCTGATGATTTTAGTCACTTTCACATGTGTATAGCCAAAATAAGAGAAGAAAAGAAGAACTCTAAATGCAGAGCAGTAAGAATAAGGTATATAGATTTACTGGTAGGGATATACATAGGAAATGATGCCGTTACTTGCATGATAAGGTAAATGAAAGCTGTCAGAAAAGAGGGAACCACCCGTCACAAGGTGGAGCCCACAAAAGCAAGAGAAAGCCTTTCTATGCTTGGCTTTGCATTAGGCAATATGCCAACTTTTGTTATATAGCCCTGGTTATACTGTATACTATGACATGTTAATGATATTTTGATCCTTGCAAGCTTAAGTACTAAAAGCACAGATGGCAATAAGTTAGAGGGATGAAAGGTATAATGAGGCAGCTTGTGAAGACCACAGATACCTGCTGTCACTGCATGGGATCCTGATTGCCTCTGTAATAAAGACAGACTTTATATGATTTGATTTCCCTGAGCAAGGCAGACCTGGACTCGAAAGACAGACTCTTAATCTAAGGAGGTGTTTTCTGATTGACTCTATTAAGTGTCTGTTTTCAGTTTAAAACTATACCTTATTCATGGCATTAATAATAGATTTTCTATAAAACCAACAATCTGAGAAATAGTGTTAAACCCTGATGTATAGGAATGTGTGCTCAGTTGCTTAATATGAAAAATGAGTTCTATGAGCATCCTCTCAAGGGCTTATGCGACCTGAGGGAATGACACATTGGCTCTCTATGAAGAATGCTCCAGTAAACTGTTGTCAAAGACTCCACTGAACATTTGAGACAGAGATTCAGTCAACAGAGTTGTGTCCTCTTGTACATCAGCTCTTGTACCTGAGCTTGTTCTTCAATGCATTGACTTCTCGGTTCAGTGCTTCGTTGGCCTCTGTGGCTTCGTCCAGCTCCCTCTGCAGCTTTCTGCGTGCAGCAGTTATACGCTGAGACTCCTCCTCTGACTCCTCCAGTTGTCTCTTGAGTTGTTTCATCCTTGAGTTGGACTTGTCTGCCTGTTGAGTAGAGGGTTGGAGGCCTTCTTTAGTAGGACATGCAACAAAACCTCTCCCGGTTGACCAGTCCCTTGCTAGTGTGTAATGAGAGAATTTGTAGGAAAGTTCATGTATATAAAATTTTTGTGCAGAGATGGATCACCTGGTCCTTGTACTGCTCTGCTTGTTTCCGTTCATCCTCCACCTGGATCACCAAGTCCTTCAGCTTCTTGTCCTTCTGGCGTAAGGCCTTGGCAGATGTCTGCTTTTCCCTGTAGGGAAACAGGTATGTTACTAAACACTTCCAAGAAAAAAAAAAAAAAAAAAAACAAAATAGTAGCACTTTGAGCCGTTTCATTATGAATAAAACTGGCTTGTATGACCAAATACTTGCAGAGTAAGAATTCACAGTCAAGCCAATAAACCAATACACTGGGAATCACAAAGTATACGGTCAAAGTGATGACAGTGGTAGTAAGAAAGACTCACAGTAACCAGAAGATGAGAAAACTGATAGTGCTGCTCATGTTTTCAAGAGCCTTGTATGACTGTTTGCATTCCATGAGTAAATGTTCCATTTAACAATAAACTGATTCATATCCTTGCATATTATATTCATAAGCCAGCAGTATATTGCATTTTGACATAAGAATTATAAAGGTGTATAAATTGTTTCATTATAGTGTCATTATTACAAAGAGAACAGGTAAATTTCTCTCATGGTTTGTAGTCACCTGTTCTCCTGCTCCAGCTGTTCCTCCAGCTGTTGCACTTTGGCTTCCAGAGCCATGATGCTGGCTTTGAATTTGGACTTCACTTGGTTCTCCATCTCCTGGAGTTTGGCTTTAAGATCCTTGTTCTGCCTTTCCATCTGTTGCCGTGCACTCTCGTTCTTTTGAGCTGTAGTGCGCTCTGACTGGAGCTCATTGTTCAGCTGTTCAACCTAAGAAATAATGCAGAGAGACACAGAGGATGGGGTGTTGGTATAAAACTTTGTTATGCTTGGTATTTTCATGAAATGTACGATCATGACGCGTCCTGTTTTACTTGCTGCACACTCTTCCTCAGTCTGTCATTGACCATCTCCATATTGCTCTGCTCTTCCTCCAGTTCTTCTTCCAGCTGAGCAATTTTAGCTTCCAAGCGCCGTTTCTCATCAGAGAGTGCTGACCTGCACATGGAAAGAAGTTACTGCCATTGGCTTCAGCTTCACAAAAACTACACTGCATTTTAGGTGCTTGTTTCATTCTTCTGTGTTAACACTCACTTTCCAGATGTGTTGCTGGCCAGTTCATCAGCCAATTCATCTCTTTCAGCTTCAGCCTGTTTACGTGCCCTCTCTGCTGCTGCCAAGTCCTATAAATAGTCATATTTGCTGAAGTTAGGCCTATATTTGTAGGTTATCCTGGCTGAAGAGACCTGATTATGAACTTCATTGTAGTACCTCCTGCAACTGTATAAGCTCAGCCTCCAGACTCTTGTTTTTCTTCTCGCTTTCCTTGGCAGAGGCCAACACTTCTTCCCTGGCTGCACGAACATCATCCAGTTCTCTCTGGTAGTCCTTCATTTGGGCCTACAAGATGGAAAACAAAACTAATGAAATCAACACAACTTCTTTGAAGACCACCTCAATCATTTGCGTGTCGTTCACTCAACGCACCTGGATCTTGCGAAGCTGTTTGATAGCCTCATCCCTGCCTTTGTTGGCAGTCTCGATCTGACCCTCAAGGTCTTTGATATCTCCTTCTAACTTCTTCTTGGCTGCTGATGCTGTGGCTCTCTGCTTGCGCTCATCCTCCAGCTCTGACTCCAACTCCCGCACCTAAGAGAGATGTTGTATGACTTCTTATTCATTCATGCATTATCTATAACTGCTCTTCCAGTCCAGGGTTGCAGTGGTCTGAAGGCTATCGTGGAAGCATAGGGTGTGACACTAGGAAGGATGGTATAACTTTTCATGTGTTACCATTTCACCTGTGCACTGCAAAAGTAAACTTAAAACTTTATATGTGTCTCATAAGAAATATAAATAACAATGACTTTATGATTATAGAGGGCATTCCATCTATGAATTATATGTTGCAAAGAGCACCTAACCCCTATTTTACACCCTCTTGCATATTTTAATACATCAGGGCCTTTGTGGTCTACCTCTGATTTAACTGTCATGCAGAGGAATGAAGACGACAGATCACACCTGTTTAATCAGCTGTCGTTTCTTCTCCTCGCCTTGCTCATCCCTGCCCTGCAAGTCTCTTTCGAACTGGGCTTTGAGAGCCTGCATATTAACTTCAAGCCTAAGTTTGGCATCCTCAGCTGCCTGCAGCTCATCCTCCAGCTCCTCCAGCTGGGTCTTCATCTCTTCTACTTGTGCCTCAAGTCCACGCTTTGACTTCTCAAGTTCATGCACCTACAGGATGAAAAGATTTTATAAGAGAAGAGTTTGTCTCATTGGTCATGAGATGCTGATAAATGCATTAAAAAGAAATAGGAATAAAGAATCATATTCCAAATAATTTGTTTATGAAAAAGTGGAAAGCATGAACCACTAAGTCACTCACATTCTTTCCGACATCATCCTTGGAGCTGATCAGGTCTTCCATCTCTGTTCGCAAGGCTTTATTGATTCTCTCCAATTCTTCACGTGACTCCTGGGCTTCTTCTAGTGCCCGAGCAAGGGACAGGGCCTTGGTCTCTTTCTCTCGGGCCTCAGCCTCTGCACGATCACGCTCATCTGCATACTTGTTGGAAATGCTCTTCTCCTCAGCAAGCATCTGACAGAGGAGAAAAAGAAAAATAGGTGACTACCAGTTAACCATGTATGTGATTTGCCTCCTTCGCAAGATTTATCACAATATAAGCACTAACCTGGTCAAACTTCTTCTGCTTCTTCTCCAAGTTGGAAACTAGCTGCCTCTGGTTGTCAAGGTCCACTAATAGGTCCTCCAGTTCTTGCTGTAAACGATTCTTGGTCTTCTCCAACTTTTCATAAGCTGAGGCCTTTTCCTCAAACTGTGTGTTTGCTGCCTCCAAGTCTCTCTGCAGCCGTTTCTTGTTTTCCTCTAGGAGCTCTACATTGCTGACAAACTCCTCCAGCTTCTTCTTGGACTCTGACAGCTGGTTTTGGCATAAATAAGAAATTAGTGTTCAAAAAAAAAAAAAAAAAAAAAAAAAAAAAAAAAAAAGCTGCAAGCTTTGACAGAATGTATATGGAGACTAACATACATTTAGTACACATTGCTCATAAGTAATCTTCAACAACCAGTCACTAATTAGATAATTTCATCTTTTTTTTTTTTTTTTTTTAAATGAGGGATGTAAGACTAACCTGCACATTGAGAGTAGAGACATGCCTTTCCACTATCCTCTTGGACTCCACCTCCTCATCCAGCTGCTCCTGCAGTGCATTTCTATCATCTTCCATCTGACGTAGTCGCGTTGAGAAGTTTAGCTTCTGGCGGGTCTCTTCTGCTAGCAGTTCCTGAGAGGAAACATACATAATGAGTTTAATGGCAGGAATATAAAGTGAGATTTTTAGAAAAGTGTACAATTACCATACAAGTAGGTGGTAAAAGGTGGAATCACCCAAACTGTGCCAATACCTGTACATCCTGAATCTGAGACGTCAAACTGGTCACATCTTTGCTCAGCTTGATGTTCTTGCCTTCTGCTTCATTGAGAAGATTAGTCACACTGTCCAGTTCCACCTGTCAAAAAAGTTTTTTTTTGATAATTTTACACATATATTGCTTTCTGCGATAACTGGTTAATTGACTAAACTGAAGACATCGAACCTCGGTGCAGCAAGTGGTAGGGAACAAACTAGGTTTGCTTGAGACTTTCATGTCTGCAGCTATGTCTCCTTCTCTTAATGTAATGCATAAATTGTACTTTTGCTGAAATGTACATCACTTTGGACAAATGCATCTGCTAAATTAATAAATGTAAGACATCACACTTTCAGTTAAGAAAGAGCAGGCCAATGGTTTACTCACAGTAATTTTGGAGACACGCTCTCCAAGTTCTCCTTTTTGTCTTTCACTGTCATTGAACCGGGACTGCAAGTCAGCCAGCTGGCTTTCCACTTTCTTTCTCTTATTCTCCACCTCCTGCTTGGCTTGAGTCAGTGAGCGCACCTCCATTGTCAACTCTGATGTCTCCTTCTCCAGAGCCTGTTTTGACTTCTCTAGATTGGATTTCACCTGCAGAAAGGCAAAAAACATAAGGAAGGTGAGTTTCTCCAAGAAATTCAGATTTTGTCCCTTAATTCAAAATTTTTTATACCCAACAGAAAAGTGTTCTACATAATGCTCCAAATTTATATGATGCCTGCTCATAGAAAGGCTTGTACCCGTTTAGACTGCTCAAGCTGCTCTGTCAGCTCCTCCACAGCCTGTGTGTGCTTCTGCCGCATCTCCTGCACTTGTGCCTCATGTGAGCGTGCTTCTTCCTCGATTGCCTTCTTTAACATAGTTACTTCTTGTTCTCGTTTAGCCCTGCATAAATTCACTCAAGTTATGGCATCTGCAACACTAAACAATACCTGCATAATTTTATTGTTATTCTAATTAAGATGCTGTAATCCAGTTTGTTTGGAATGATTTTGCACAGTTACTGTTTCCAACAATATCATGATAGTACATTATTTTTCATAACTAATATTATAGTAATATTTCATAACTGCAAAGAAACAGTGTGGCATAAAAGGAAACAACGATGGACCAAGGAGTCATCACCTAAGCTCTTGCTGGGTTGCCGTTGTGTCTAGGGTATCCTCCAGCTCAGATTTGAGGGCTTCCAGCTCTTCACCCAAATCACGTTTTGTCTTCTCTGCTTTGTTGCGAGCTGCACGCTCAGATTCCAGGTCTTCCTGCAGGTCAGAGATGTGTCCTTCCAGCTCTCGGATCTTCTTCAGGGCATTGTTCTTCTGAGCCATCTCATCCTCCAGCCTGCCATGTGAGCACTCAGTTATATGCTGCTTCAGGCAGGACGCTTAACAATTAAAACACTTTAAATCTAATGCACTGATATATTCTACATACTTCTTTGAACTACCAAACAATGTGTATTTCGGGGTTCTACTGACATGAAGTGAATGTTACTCATCATCCATAGAACAACTTTAGAGAGTAGAGAATTTCAAAGGAAATGGGTTTTATTTGAAAACCAAATGAAGACCAACATGGCAAAACAAAACAAGTGTTGCCCTTGGGGTTCAGGGTCATACCTTGCCAGTGCAGCTTGTAGTTCCTCTTCTTTTTTGGCCAGCTGGGCTTTCAGCTCAGCTATCTGGGCTTGCAGGTCAGCAATCTGCTCCTGAAGGTCATTGGATTCTGCTTCCAGCTTACGCTTGGTCTTTTCCAGCTCCTGTCGGGTCTTCTCCTCTTTCTTCAAGCGCACTATAACAATGTGCAACAATGTTACAGTACTTGTGTGAGTAATTAAAAATCTGTAGATGTGCTATAACGCTGCGTACATACCCTCTAGTTCAGAAATCATAGATTCATGTTTGTTTTTCAGCTTTGTCAAGTTCTTTGATTTTTCCTCTTCTTCAGCCAGATTGGAACTGAAATCTGCTATCCTTTCCTCCAACTGCTTCCGCTCCTAAAATTGCAAGTGGTATTAAGTTTTTGGATCTTGTTGAACTTGGTTGGATATCCTATATTACCTAAATAAAGTTAACCAGCAGCCACTACCTTGAGCAGCTTATTATTGTGGTCCTCCATGATCAGGACATCATCCTCCAACTTTTTGATCTTGGCCTCAGCAGTCACCTTCTCCAGCTGTAGCTTCTGACGAGCATCTTCTTCCTCCTCCAGATGTTCTTCGAGATCCTTGGTACAAGAAAGACACACATATTTAGCAATTTTCACAACAAGGAGTCTATGAGATATATCATGATATATTATACATTTAGACATACGTCTGTAGGTATTCAGCATGTACTTCACTGGACGTTGTGTGTATGTGTGTTTGTGACACTGAGCTACAGAAAGAAAAACTTTGTTAGTGTGAGGAATGAAACCATACCTGAATCTGTTGCTGCATCTTTTTCCTTTCCACCTGCATGGCCTGTCCACGGTCCTCCTCCTCCTCTAGCCGTGCCTCCAGCTCATGTAAGATCTCCTCCAGCTCCTGTTTCTTGGCAGCCAGACGTACCCTCATCTCCTCAGCCTCTGCGTATAGCTCTGTCTCTGCCTGGAGCTGCTCCTGTAGACGGTTTCTCTCTTCCACCATCTGAATACAGGGGCAAAACTGTTTCAAGTTGGTGGTTCACACTTACACACCCAGTGCAGGTAAATGACAAGGAAAAATAAACATACCTGTGTGTGTTTTAGTGTGATCTCCTTCAGCTCTGTTTCACTCTTTTGCGCCTGTTCTTTGACTCTTTGGAGCTCTTCCTCCTTCAGGCTCATCTCTTCCTCTTGCCGTGTAACTTGTAGCAGGGGCTTGACCTAAGTGTTAAATCAGAGGATTTCCTTAACACTGAGCATCTGGGACAAAAATAATACAAACTAATACAAGTAAGATACTTTACATACAAGCATTCATTGCATTATATAAAGATGAAGTCCAATATCTCACCTTGGTGAAGAGTCTCCACCACTGCCAGTTGCGTAGTTTGAGGTAGGCTGCACAGTTCCTTTGAATCACCTTCATGGCTGTCAGCTGCTGCTGCCTCTTGGCAAAGGCCCTAGAAAGAATTAAAGTATAATTTTAAGAAAACGGGTAAAATATAAAATGTAAAAATTTCAACTATTGGCAATAAGATCTCCAAATCGTACTGCTACTGACACACATCAGTCATACTTCAGCTGACCTGAAAAAGCTTAGGAATGAACAAGACTCACTTTCTGGCCAGGTAGCCTCTGGCCTGTGCTTGGAAGGCAATGATGACAACAGTGATCTTCAGGTCACGCTCCTCCTCCAAGTGAGCCAATACCCCAGTGCGGAAGAAGATCTTGCTCTGACCAATGCGGTATAAGTTTGGGTCCAAATCCAAGTGCTTGATCTAAAGGATGAAATTTGAAAATTCTTGCATTCTCCCTGGATTTAGTATTCCTTGAAAAAACATTTATGGACATTTGCATATAAATATCAATATTAAACAGTTTCAAGAAAAAAAATTCTCTTCTCACCATTAGGCAACAAGCTTGTTTTCCATCCATGAAACCCTTAGGAATAGCATTTGCGGTCAGGATTTCATAACTATGTTAAGTGAATAAAGACAAAAAAAAAATTACAATATTCCTCTGAACTTGCTTAAATGTATAAATTACAATATACTTAGTCAGCTACTGGACATTGCTCAGAATATAGTCACAGCAAAAAAAAAAAAAAAAGTCTGTGCTGCTCACCGTTGCCGGAACTCCTGGAAGACAATTCGGTTGGGGAACCCTTGCCGACAAATGCGAATACCCTCCAGCACACCATTGCATCGCAGCTGCTCCAATACCAAATGAGCATCCAGCTTCCCTGCCTGAAGAGGGGGGGGGGGATATAAAAAAAATAATTAAAAAAAAAAAAAAAAACACAAACACAACATGCAATGATTTTCCTGCTTTATACTGAACAGTTTGTCAGAAGCTAACACCATAATACTGAATTTAACGAGAAGGTAACCGTCCTAAGAGCATCTGATTCCATATCAGCAGCATTCAGCATGGTCTCCATACCCTCTTTTCATGGTTGGGAATGATGCACCGCACAAAGTTGGGCTGAGTGTTATTCAGGGTGGTCATTAGCTTGGCAAGAGACTCCTTGTATAGCTGGCCCACTGTGCGAAACATGCCTTTCTTGGTTTTGGATGCACTGGGCATAGAGCTGTCTGACATCTTGGCGATTGTATCCAAGCCAACCACACGGTCCACTGCAAGTTGAGAGACAGGGCTTAGCTAGCTTAGTTTACTTAACTATATCTAAGTATTGAAACCCAAACTGTTTCTGAAGTAGCTTGTGTTTTTCATTCTTACAAACTGCTCTTTAGGTTGCCATCAATGCTTACCATCTTTCCATAGATCCTGAATGAATGGATTTGAGGAGCTGTTGAGCAGAGCAGTCACGTTGTCATTGAGTGGATCCATGTTCTTTGTCAACCAAGCAGTAGCGTTGTAATCCACCTAAAATTAAAAACATGCAGTTAACATTGAAGTATACTTAAAAAAAATGCTATTGAAAGATAAATATAAAAATTTTAGGCATAGACCTTTGTGGTATTTTATTAGGAAAAACTGGCAGAAATTATGTAACGTGTCATAAACGGACACCAACAGGTCAAGAGTACTTGTCTCAACTTCTACAAAAAAAAAAAAAAAACCTCTTCTCACCCTCCCAGCATAATGAAGCACGGAAAATTCTGTCTTGTCCTTCAGCTGCTTAGACTTGGCAAACTTGGTATGGTTGCCCTGTGTGTTGAACAGTTTCTCTACGAATGAGACATCTGTGGCCTTGGGAAACCAGCACTCCTCATCCAGAAGGGCAAGAATGCCTGGTGGGTTATTCTGTAGGGACATATGTATGTGTTAAACATCCAGCTCATGACCTGCAACATGATGACAGAATTGATTCACTACATTAAATTATAGTTTGCGATATCCATATCTTATGGAACCAAAAAGGTATACTGTATATGCTTTCATAAATACAAAATACAGTCCAAGAGAAGGAACATGGAACAAGAAGGCAAGTAGCCTAACTGGTCTCTCAATGAGCTCAATACAAGGCTGCAGGTCCAGGCCAAAATCAATGAAGTTCCACTCAATGCCCTCTCGCTGGTACTCTTCCTGCTCCAGGATGAACATGGTGTGGTTGAAGAGCTGCTGCAGCTTCTCATTAGTGTAATTGATGCAGAGCTGTTCAAAGGAATTGTCCTGTGGGAGAAAAACTCTGTAAGCGTGTGGCTTAGAAGAAAAAATAAATAAACAGATTTTAAGTTGTAACCTGTGCTTCTTGAAACTCAAAGACTTTTGCTTACCTCAAAAATCTCAAAGCCAGCGATATCCAAGATGCCCAGAAAGGAGGCTCCTTGACGTTTTGTTTTATCCAGAGCCTTGTTGACACGCATCAGGATCCAACGGAACAGGCGCTCGTACATTGCCTTAGCAAGGGCCTCCACAGCAAAATCAGCCTGTCAGAAGAAGAGGAAGGAGACCATTTTATTAAATGTACTTTATCAACAGACACTTTACACAATTAACTATATATATATATACACACTATATTTTTACCATAGTTCTTTACACCAGAAATTCAAGAAAGGCACATTGCCCAACTAGCGAAATTTAAGAGTCTTCATTTACTTGTTGCTTGTTTTGTAACGTACAGAAAGCAGTTTGCAACTATCACTCAAACATTTCATGCAACAGAAATTACTACAACAGGTATTATAGTCATATCATTACCTGTTCCTTAGTCTGTGCTTTTTGCACCACTTCTCGGCCCACTTTAATACGTGGCGTGAGGATGGCCCGGGTAAAATCTGTCACATTGATGCCTTGCAAATGACAAACCTTCTGGGCCGCTGAGAATTAAAAACAAGTGATTAACAGTAGTAGGAAAATTCCAGCAGAATCCTATAGTCCTTTGAAGAACTAGCTTAATAAATGCAAGAAACTGTTTCCAATACATCTTTTCAGTTGTTTCTCACCAGTGTTATCTGGCATGGTTGCCTGTTCTTGGTTCCTCTCTTTCTTGAATTCAATGTTCCCAAGCTGCAACACGCTAGAGACTACCTTTAAAATGTCTAAAGACAACATATGATAAGAACATAAACATAAAAAACTGAAAATACAGCAGCAGAGTTAATTTCTAACACCTGCATGAAATATGAGCGTTTGCATATGTTCATACACACACATAAACAGTGAAACTTCTTCAGCATCTTCAGATCTAAGATTAATTTCTGGTGTAAATCACAGGGAGTTGAAGGTAACATTCTATGGCCATGTGAGGATGTGCAAATGAATATTCCAACCTGCCCGCTCTTCCTGAGTGAATCCCATGATATCCATGGCCTCCATGGTCTCTTCATACATGGCATCATCCTCCTGACCTGGGATCTGCACATGTCCTGACACTAGGAAACGGTACTTGTTGAAGTTCTCCAGCAGCAGGTCCTCTGTGAAAAAGTACAATCAATATCACATACATTTGCCCGATTAACTGAAACTGCAACTTTATTTATAGAAAGAACAGGGCAAGTATGTTTATATATACACACAATATTTCCTTAATATTTCTAAAATCATAAGCATATTTTCAGATATACACCTTATACAGAAAATATAATACCTTACTCACAAACATAACTAACAGTGAATGACACCAATATATACCAACAGTAACTTCAGTATAAGTGAAATTTACTCATTGACACAACATAGCAATAAGAGTTATTTTTACCACGCAGCTTGTCCTTAGCCCCAGCCACCATATAGTAAAATATGTGGAAGGTCCTCTCCGTCTTGGCCTGTCTGATACAGCGAGACTTTTCCAGCAAGTCTGTAGTGATAACTGTGTTAAGAAGATTTTTTTTTTCCCAAAATAACAAGTCTCCCACTTGTTTGATATATTGTCACTGTCCAGCTGATAATTTACCTGCTTTGATATCACAACTAAGAAGATACAGCTACAAAAGAATGTGCACAATATCAATTTATGGAGAGGCAAGCAGTTGGATTTAAATAACCCAGGCTAAGTAAAAAGAACCCATGTAATTCCTGAAGTCCTTCTTTTCTCAATCACGTTACTTCAGGATACATGTCTCGATGTTGGCTCCAACAATGTAGCCTGTCACATCAAAGTTAATGCGGATGAATTTACCCTGTAGGAAGAAAGCATGAAATATAGGTAACTGAAAATAGTATGTAAATATGTATGGAATGTACAACACATGTAAGAACAGTATTAAAAAGTTATGATAAATGTATGAGGTGTCCTTTGTTAGTCTGTGGTAAGAATGTGGGGGGGAGGGAGGAGGAAGAAGGAAAAAAAAAGAAAAAAAACCACACACACACACACACACACACACACACACACACACACACACACACACACACACACACACACACACACACACACACAACGTGTGCTATATGTGTCTCTGAGGCTGACAAAATGAGGTACACTCACGAAGCGAGAGGAGTTGTCATTCTTGATGGTCTTAGCATTTCCGAAGGCCTCCAGAATGGGGTTGGCCTGCAAAAGCTGCTTCTCGAGCTCCCCCTAAAGTACCCGTGCGACAAGTTAATGACATCCGCTTCCAGACAACCTCTCAAATTCTGTGGCCTCCGAGGGAAACCGTTACGCTTACCGCTTGCTCGAAAGCAAAATGGAAACGGAAACATTAAGACATGCCCACAGAAATAGACGTGTAAAGGTAATATATGAACAATAAAAGACAAACTAAAATCACTCTGACCTTGCAACTCTGAGTCTGCAAATCATACATCACAAGACAAGGCCATCAGACTGATAGGTGGGTGACAATGACTATTTGGGGTGAAGCAAATAGCGTAGAAATAACCAGCGCTTGGGGGCCTCCTCACCAGTGGCAAAAGGGTGAACGGCTGTGTACCTCCATACAGGTGTCTACAGGCACACTAATGACCTATGGTGGGAAGGTAGAGGAAACACAAAGTGGCCTGTGTTCCCTTTCATTGGAGAAACAAAAGAGGCGTGCCACTGGGTGTGCACTGCAGGAGGTGTGTGCTTGTGTCAGTTCCTCCCTTAACAACTGGTTATGTGGAAGTGACCAAGTTAGGAGAAAACTTGGGTTTTAAAAAAAACTCAGTTGGGTTTCATGTGCTTTCAACACTGACTCATGTGACCAGCTGGTGTTATCGCATTACACGACACAGCTAGCTGCCAGGATTCATCCCCTGATGATTTTGAGATAACGGTTCATAGTGAAATATGATGCTTCCTTATTAAAGCGAGTTAACTTGTCAGCATTGACCGTGCATTTCTCAGTCTGTCTCATGGTGACTTGCCGTTACCGTTTCCTGAGTTCATGCATTACTCTGCGAAAGCGCTGAACTTTGATACAACGTTTAAGCTTAATTTTTGCGATCCGTTTCAAATGTGAAGAACCTTCAGCCTGATTTTCAAATTTCTTCTTCTTCGTATGAGCAGTTTTACCAGTTTTGCATTAAGAGTCAAATATATTCTGTGATCTCTTTGCGTCCTGGAGAGAGAACACTGCTGGTGTCAAGGTGCAGAAACAGAAGCATCAAGACTCAGTGTCACTCTGAGGAGCACTGATCCCCTGATCAAAGGCTGGGGAGTCAGCTGAGCAGTGGGGCCGAGAGGAGGGATCTGTCTACCTGAGGACATCTTAACCGAGTTGCATGGAAATTATTCACTGAGAACATCTGACACAAAGTCTCCTCAGCATGCAAATCCTCTCCAACAGAGTAACCAGCTCCAATTAATGTCCCCGATTTCACTGCGGATAGTAACCTTGTTAATGACACTATGTTAACAATAAAAACACCGCCATATTAATATATCTAGGTTACATATTGCACAAGTCGAGGAGAGGCAGGTAGCTACCAGACGGAGCTAATCTGAGAGAAAAAGACAGCAGAACAGCGGAAAAGAAAAGCAAGCAGTGGAGAGACTTACTGGACACTGACAGCGTTAAATATAACGATGGAAGAAAAGATGGAAAATTTACTGCTCGCCAGGACATACAAACACAGACAGAGAAACGCTTCTTAGAAATGATGTTGTGACTTTTTTTTTTGGAATACGCGATCACGACTTTACAGCACTCCTGAGGTAAGGGGCAGCTGAAGATGGCAAAAGTAAACATGGTATTAAATTGGGATTAAGTTCTCTGTAGCGGAAGAGCACGCCGCGCTCCTCCGAGCCTTACACTCGTAGCAGTACGTACGGTTCGAATGGGCCGAGTCCGTCAGGAGAGCTGCTTTTCGTGTCGGATCGTCGCCTCAACTAGGCCTCAAAGTGAAGCACTTTGGGGTTGACACTATGGTGGCAACGAGGTCATTGCTGCAAGTGTTTCCGAGCTCCACACTGTGCATCAAAGTGTACTACGGTTGGTAAAGGCACTTGTGGGACTCCCCGACAGGTGGGTAAGGAAGAGGAGGTCCGTGAGAGGTCCGTCGTTGAGGAAGAAAAGAGATGGGCATGCTCACACTGTGCTCATTGTTGTGCGACACACCGTTTCAATGTCAGCTTCAAGCGCCGACAGTGAAAGGGCTAAATATTCGTATAAAGTCCCCACTATGGTGGTACAGAGTAGAATATGTCATCTAACACCCTGAATAATAAAAATACTGCATAAAAACATCAGTATCATAAGAGTGATGTTATTGCACCTGCGCTACCCACACAGCTCGCCAACGTGAGCCAAATGCTACGTTGCATGTTAAAGCTTTAGATAACTTTGCAGGTACTGTATTTATTTTACAAACTGCAGTTTTTATCGTCAGTGTTATTTCAGGGCGATGGCCCACGTGGACAGGAAAGTCACTCCACAGGGGTAATGTTACTGCAGTATTTTATCCGGGTGAGACACGCTGGCATGCAGTTTGGAACCTACGGAAAACACACACACAACGAAAACAGAAACTAGGCATTCTCTTTTTACTCACGTAGGCAAACTGCGATCCTCCTTGTGGCTATTTGGAGGAAATTGTGATAGAGAAGTTAACCTTACAGGCGTCCTGAACATTCCACAGCGCTCGCCTTCTCTTGGAGCGAGGACTGTGACTCGGATGTCACAAGACGGCAGCTGCGACGCAAGCCGGCTCAACGCTAAAGTCGAGCGTATCTGCTAATTCACTTCAGAACATTTTTAAGTAAATATTTTATGGTATGGTAAAATATCATCTTACTAGCATTGTTTTCCTTTGGCACTAAATGTTGTATACTTGACTTATGCATTTCTGCTGATTGGTGCTCAGTGACCGCTTTGTTTACAGCAAAGGTAAGCAAGGAGCCTTCCAAGAACTGCAGTGTAACAAAAACATTTGCATTTTTTGATTACCTCGATTAAGTTTTCATAGCCTTTTTGACGCCATAGCTACAGGTCTCCCATAACAAAATGAAAAGTTGATCCTTTTCATGCTAATTGGATTCCCCCCCCCCCAAGAGTCGGGCTTTTTTTTCAACAGATGAAAAAGTGTCGGCCTGAGTATGTGTGACAAGTTCTGAGTACTGCATTACCGCAGAAAAATGTTCCCTTTTTTTCCCCCCCTTTTGCTGCAAGTATCACGTTTGGTCACTGACGCCACTCGGACAGAGGGCGGAGGCAGTCGGGTGCTGATACTCACAACGTTGGAGTCCTTCTTGCCTTTGTGAGAGGAGGCCACCACTGCCAGGTACTGGATGACCTTCTTGGTGTTCTCTGTTTTTCCAGCACCAGACTCTCCACTGCGGGTCAGGGGCGATGAGGAAGATGAGGTGGGGGGGGGAAGTCACCATAACATCACACCAGTTTCATCACTGACCACAAAAAAGACATGGTAATTCCTCATCCACCTAAACTATGACGACGTTCGCGGACCTCATCGATTTTCACAATGACTTGTTGCAGTGCTTGCAGTGTAGACTGCTGTGTCTCACGGTCTATGAAGAGTGACAGCGCCACCTCCTACGTCTGTTCCCGCAGATCTAATTTTCCTTTGATCTCTAATGTAAGAGACAAAGCGACGAGCGATTCCAGCCCACCAGCTAACCCTAACAACACCATAAAAGGCAAAACAGGCCAGTGATTCCCCAGGCCCTGCAATGGGCTTGTTTAGCACACGCAGGAATCCGGCACACGCCGTCGGAAAGCCCATTGTCGACCATGACCGAACCCTTTGCTTTCCACACCACGTGAGCGCCGACACCTCTGACTGACACGAAGGGAGGCTTCTGGACATGTCACACCATGAACCTATCAACACCACCCACTGTCACGCAGTCTGATATGTGTGTTAAAGGTTACTTAGGTCCATTTTTGAAATTCGATAGAAAAATAATTTCTTTACCCTTCCATATGGTTTACTTATTAAGTACAGCTAAGATTATATAAAAAGTTTAAAGTACAGGGCAATTCCTGGCCACTACTCCTCCAGACCTCTCACATCTTATTATACACTGATTGGTTTGGCACGGTTGCCTTTTCATCCGCTCTCTACATGTAAAGATGGTTTACAGGGGCAGCATAACATAGTTACAATACAAACTAAGTTCCCGCACTTTAAGGAAGAATTTACTGATGAAATAAAAATGCAGTGAAATTTTATTTGTACAAATTCCAAAGAGTGGAACAAATGCATCATAACTTGTTTTATTCATTTAGCCGACACTTTTCTCCAAAGTGACTTACAGGTGAAAGCTACTTACGTTACTTTACCCATTTCTACAGCTGGGTAATTTGTACAAGAACAATTCAAGGTAAGTACCTTGCGCAAGGGTACTACAGCAATAGGTGGGGTTTGAATGCATCTAAAGGCAGTAGCTCTAACCATTATGCTACCAGCTGCTATGCTATAATTCATATTAGTAACTTTTTTGTACTAGTAAAAATTTTGAAAACACATTATACCTCTTCTCATTGACCTAAATCATCTTAATGTTTCCTCGCATCCATTGATTTAAAAATACATTGATATTAATAGCAAAATGTTTCCGTTATGTGGCAGCTAAAATTAATTGCTGCTGCTGCCTTGCAAAAATTCTGTTCAAAAAGCAATGCAACATACTGGGATCCAAAAATAGTTTTCAGCTCCAAGCTAAAACTGATTGATTTTATTTTTCTTCAAAGACCTGGGAAGAAGACTAAGGCCTCTAGGCTCATTACTAAACATATTTGTTATTAGCCATAGAAACCCTGTAAACAACTAGGAAGTGAACATGCCATTATGCATAGCATTATAGCCAATACATAATGATATTTTTGCACTGTTGATTAATAACTTTTAGCTTCCCTCAAGTGAAGAAATTAAGTACAAATGTGACAACTTCTTACCACTCTATTATTATTTATTCCTTTAGCTGTTATGTTTCTCTAAAGTCGCAATGCACTATCCATGTCGCTATATACATTTGAGAATGTGATTTGGTTTTTATTGTTGTTGCTCAGCGTTTAGCAACATCAACATGTAGGCAGGGCACTTAAAGAACTGAGAACCCACAGGAAAGTACTCTGTGGTATAGAGAGAGCACCAAGATGCAATCAGTGAACACTACATCCTGGCATTAGCCAATTTGGGGAGGAGAGCGCTCAGGGCAGTGAGCTGGGAAAAGAACTCCCATTTCCGTCACAAGAGCCCAGACAGGAAAGGTGGGAGAGCCAGAGTTCAGCCTGAAAGATCATGTTTAAAGTCTGCTTAACCCCACAGGTTGCACTCGATATGGGAACCTTTGGGTCATCTTGCACATGGGACACCGGGCACCAGCGACGAGCTCCAGGAGGATGTGTTGGGGGGATTCTCCGCGCTTTCACAACTCTCTGCCCAGATCGGTTAATTTTATCCTCAACTGGCTTTCTCACAGGAGCCTGGCAGAATGCCGAAGAAATGGCTCATTTAGGGTTACCAGCTGAACCCTTTAATGCAGCCCATGTGGGCTTCTTAATGGGGACAAGAACAAAAGCTTAGAAACTGAAATAAAGGCTTACTGTTTAAATAAATTACCTTATCTTTTAGCATATCCACATAAGTTGCAGGAATCTCAAGGGTACAGTACCATTCTATATTAACGCAGCATTCGTCATAGCAGCTGAAATAGCATGCTTTGCTGCGGTGCAATTCCCAACAATCTGGCATGACCTCTAGTTTTGTGGGAAGAATATTTTTTTTAACCACAGAGGCCACATGTCAAGGCATCTCTTGTTGGACAAATCATGAAACAGTGATTTCAATTCTGTACGTGAGGTCAGTCAAACGTAGGGACCAACAAAAAATAGGGTGAATCTGCTTGGATTTTAAGTACAGAACCTTATGAACAGCAGAGGATTCTGCATTTATAAAACATTACTTATTTATACACTACTTTTTACTTATAAAATTTTACTAACAGAAAAGAGAAGGGAAAAAAACCTAATTCAGTCAACACAACTCTCAACATTGCTTATGATGAACATTAAGTAAACGAACACAAACATTGCCGCAGACTAATGAAATGACTCTTAAGGATGGATGTGGTTTTAGAATCAGGACATAGGGCTGGTTTCCTGTGAAGGGAGGTCAATTCTGAGGGGAGCTGAACCCTTGGGTTCATCTGGAC
This sequence comes from Scleropages formosus, assembly GCF_900964775.1. Lineage (NCBI taxonomy): Eukaryota > Metazoa > Chordata > Actinopteri > Osteoglossiformes > Osteoglossidae > Scleropages > Scleropages formosus. The sequence goes on along the minus strand of NC_041825.1, from coordinate 11,598,187 downwards.
CTTTCCCACTGCAGCCGTGAAATGAAAAATCCTCTAGACTTCCTGTCTGCCTCTTCTTAAATACCACTCAATTCAAAACTCCACGCAGCTATAATAGCAAATTCCCAGCGCTGTCTCTGCAAACACACCACAGTTTCTCAATGGTTGCCATGACACTGCAGCACGATTATAACACTGCCTTATAATGGTATATAACACGGCTCTAAAACACCATCGTGACAACCTTCTCCTTACTTCGCTGACCTGTTCTAGAAAGAACCTATTTCAGTACTTGTTGGGTCTCTGTAAATTAAAAAGGGAAAAACAGTAAATGTTGGTTATAGTAATTACTGTTCACTCACGTGCAGAGAATTGACTGGTCCTCTCGATCTGTGGGGGGGAAAGAAAAAAAAAAAGTGAAATATCAGGTTAGCTATTTCCTTTAACAAGTATGTAGCTGCCTGATGAATTTATGAAGGCAAATGACGTAAGGAAAAAAAGAAACGGGCAGGAAAAAAAGAATGAAACATCTGAATGTTTCTTAAAATGGGCCTCAGCGCTGGAATGAGAAACCCAAGAGGATGAATGTGATTTTAAATGAGTTTGGGAGCGGAATTGCACTTATTTTTTCCCCGAAATAGCAAACAGGCAACGCATGTAAAATAAAGCCGTTCCATTTATGGGAATTTTTAAAACGTATCCTTACATGTTCATCTGAACTGGGAGTCTTTGATAAGACTGTAAGGGACAGCCATCAAGTAAGACTAAACAAATGATTATTTGCGTTTACACAATCCTGACCGTTTTGGGCCTCCGAATACTATTAGAGTTTCGTATATGGCACATGTAGTAAAACAAGGAGGAAAGAACAGTCTCCAGATGGAAAGACCTTTGAAAGGTCCCTACAGGATCAGGTGGACACCTATGTGAGCGCAACAGTGTACGGCTGTGGCGTACTGTAAACACTGGGAGCAGCTATTCCTCATTATGGACATGACTTGGCTGGACTTAATTCCATACACAAAATGCTGCCTGTTCCATTTCTTCCTAATTAAGGCAGGCTCAGGGACATCCAGCGGTTTAAACTCGCGCCGGAGAATGCGAGACTGAGGGAGCGCGAGGCAATGGATGGCTTTCAGGATCTACGAGGTCAAAGCTTTCACGAGGACTTTCCAGAGTATGTGGTACGCGGCATTCGCAGTGATTATAAAGACCAGAATTTGTCGTGCCATTTAGGTGTTTGCTTACATCTAGCAAAACACTTATCGCTTACCATCTTTCAAGCAATTTATGGGAATTCCCTTTATCTTTCACATAGCTTCAAATACAAACTGTTTACAGTCCTGGTCAAGGAATGCTGATCTTGCCGAGGACAAAATTTCCGATTGCCCACAATCAGCACAAGCTTTGATTGCTGATAACTACAGAAAGTTTACTGCTTTTTTGGGGACAAGATTTACCTACGTTACACTGCATTATTATATACAGTAAATCTGTTAAAAAAGTGGATACAAATTTACATTTATTCGTTTAGCTGACACTTTTCTCAGAAGTAACTTGCAATGTTAAGGTTACAGATATTACAAGTTAAGCCATTTATACAGCTGGCTAATTTTACTGGAGCAATTTAGGGAAATACCTTGCTCAAGGGTACTACAGCCGGAGGCGGGGGTGAAACCTGCGACTTTTGGATCCAGAGGCCGTAGCGCTAACCACTACCCTACCAGCTGTCAAATATAATTTTTTTATATAACAACACTAATGCTTTACCTTGATACTTCTGATCTAACAGGAAAGTTTCACAATTAATACTCCGAATAATAAGTTCATGTGTTCATATCAGACCCGAATTCCACGACGCTTTACAACATCGTTATACATCATATATAGCGTATAGATTTCATAAAGATATCTGTGACCTGTTCAACATGCCACACTGACTGTGCAGGAAGAACATCACAGTTACGCCTAGCAATCCAAACTCACTCTGTTTGTGTTCATCTGGAGACCTATTTCCTCTATGCTGCTTCTTTACCCTGTTTACTCAAAGAGCTACATGTACACAACACTGAAGGACAGTGTAAACAAAAGTTTCGGTGGCATGTTTGTGCTGAAAAATTCAGTATTCTGAACTATGACAAAACCCGTATTCTGATTTAGAAGTACACAGAATTACTGAGACCCTTAAGAAAGCCAGAAATTCGGCAGCTTCAGTAAAACGCCAATTCTGATTGGCTGGAAACACACTAATGAGAAATATGTATCAATGCTAAATATTCATTCACTTTAACAGAAGCAATCAAGAAGGAGCATGGAGATGAAGTGCAGGTGCTTAAGAAATCTGACATTTTTTCCAAATGTTAATACGCAAGCATCTGGAACATTTTTCAGGATCTAAAACATTTGGGGAAAATCTTTGATAACTGCAGTGAACATTGATCGAAGAAATTATTAGCATAATTACTTCCACTTATGAGCTATAACTGCATAAACTAAGAAAGCAACCAATACATGATGAAAAATATATGGTCATCACAGCATGGTACTGCAGCTCAGGTGTACAGTGTACCTGTTGTCACTTAAAGAAATAAAGCAGTAAAATAAATTGTCTCATTAAAACTTTACCAACTGATAAAATAATTATTTCTGTTGTTTAACAAAACGACCACACATTTATAGTTTACTTAAGTTTCTTTTGTTTTTTTTTTTTTTTCCTCCCTTCTTTTCCTTCCAAGAGTGCTCCCCACCCTTGAGTGAATAAGTAAGGAAAATTAATAGATCTAAAGACTAAAAGGTGAGGTCATCTTTGTTCCAATTTGGCTTTGGCATGGGCTCTTGACCTAACTCGGTGCTCTTACATATTATTACAATTTGAGCAATAGTGAAATAAACCCCTGCAGGGTCATATTGCACAAACTCCACAAAGGTTTGTTGATTTCGTTTAACAGAGCAAAACCATGATCTCATTTCTTCATAACAAAACCCCCGGAGTGGTTTTTTTTCCTCATTCAGAGTGCAGAGCGCAGTGCGTGAGCAGTGATAGACCCTCATACAGTACAATAAGACAGGCACACTGCCAGGTCTTGTTCAATCATATATATTGTAGGCTATACAGTACGTAGGCTACTTTACTAGAGGAATGATGGCAGATCACACCTACAAAAGAATGTGCTCATTTATCTGCCTTGCTAGGGACTACATGCTCATTACTGCACACATGTCATTATCATTCTGATTTTGTCCCATGGAGAACACATTAAACATAATTTCAACTGGATGTGACCATAAGACAGTTCGGGGCGGTACATTGGTGCAGAGAGAAGCCATTTCACCTTAAAACTCCTGGGCTGTGGGTTCCAATACAGCTCTGTCAGTATAGTGTTTGTGTTCTCCCCTTGTTTGCAAGGGTTTTCTTTAGGTACTCTGGTTTCTTCCCATGGCCCATTGATGCATTTTCATTGAACTGGTGACTGCGAACTGTCGATCATGTGTGCTGTGCATGACTGGCCCTGCAATAGTTCCACCCATCTTGAACCGTACACTCTGCGATTCCTGGCATAAGCTCCAGACCAGTGCGATCCAGTACTGAATTAGCAGTTCTCCAGAATGAAAGTATGGCTGGCATAAGATAGTTCCTGATAGAACAGATCTACTGTACTGCTGCCCTGCGACAGGCTGGCATCCCACCCTGCGCCCCATGCTGCCGGGCGAGGTCGCGGCGAGCCGGTCGTGGGACATCAGTCTGTCGCAGGGCACCCCAAGCAGGACTCGAGCCCCAGACCCACCAGAGAGCAGGACCTGGCCAAAACCGCCACGTCACCATGTCCCCCACAGAAATTAGCGTTTATCATAAAGTAATGTACAACACTACACCTATAACAGTCCATCTTGTACATCTATTTAACAACAATTACACTTAAACATTCACGTAGGGAATATGAAGAGAGTGGCATCCCACTGAACTCTTACTAATTCAGTTTACAGAGAGTGTACAAGAAAGGGAAATTCGTCATTGCTGGCACTCTCCAGACAAGTGCACATGCATTTGACAAGAGCAATCTGTAAACAAAGTGCAAGCAGAGAAGTGTGTGGTGAGCTCCCACAATCTTATAACTCACCGTGGTCACTCAAGGCAGTGTTACTGTGATGGATGCATTTCACGAAGCCCTCACATTTCGGTAAAGAGAATAATACGACATCCCACAGCTGTTTTTAGAGTGTCCTACAACAAAACCTCAATGCTGTCAGAAGGCCCTTCAGCTGAGGAAATACCACTTTAAACTGCTGTTACTGTTAAGAACCAAAGCCTAAGTAGACATGGCCAATTTATATTAGGCTAGAAGCTAATTAACTGTTTATTTGTTTGCTGTCGATCAATACGGAGTATTCAGACGACAGTTCGGGAGACATGCATGTTTTGCAGTAGCTCATATCCAGATGAAGCCCTTTGTCTTTGTGAACGTGAAACCTATATACAACTGAATGGATTTCTCAATACTTTATAAAAACATCTGACAAATATTTGTTATTCGTGGTTCTTTAAAAGAAGAATCCAGAGTGGGTCCAGCAGTGGAGCACAAAAGTGTGCATAGGTTACCTTGCAACATGTTCCTGTAGGCATTGTCAGCGATCGCATAGATGTGAGGAGGAACCTCATGACGCTTCTTCCCCTTGTACATATCAATGATCTTCTCAGAATAAATGGGAAGCATCTTGTAGGGGTTCACCACCACACAGAATAGGCCCGAGTAGGTCTGTGGGAAAAAGAGCACACCATCAGAACTGACACATTTATACCTCTGAACTCAGGCTGTTTCATATTGGGATGAGTTCTACAGAATACCGTTTGGCAAGTTAGGAATGAGGCCGGAATCAGCAAAACAGGCTATATGATTAAGGTGGTTCCAGTGATGGTTCTTTCAAAGGCCAGTTCTCTTTACATTCAGCCAAAAGTGTTTACTGTACCCCATACGCTATAGTTCCATGTGAAGGTACTCAAGAGTGTATGGTGTTCCAAGTGTAATGAAGCCATACCCCTCCCTTTCATTCTTGGGCCCAAGGTAACACTCACATAGATGAGACCAGAGAAGTACCGCTCCCGCAGGTTGTGCAGCACGGACGCCTCGTTCAAGCATGTCAACTCAGCCATGTCTTCCACCTTGCTGAACTTAGGTGGGTTCATCTTCTGGATGTCATCCTTGTTAACGGTCGCCTTCTTACCATTGTCCACGAGCTCTACCAGCACTTCTTCTCCATGCTCTTCCTTGATGCTGGCAGCCTCGAACCCATGCTTCTCAGACGGGACCCACACCAATTTCTTTGCGGTCCAGTCGGCTTGTGCCACAGGACTGTTGATGAAGTCCTTGTCAACGAAGAGGAACTTCTCGTCCTCGCTTAAGGATTTTTTGGACATCTTGGAATTAGTTGACGAACTGCAAAAAGACAATTACTGCCATCACCGTTTTTCCGAAAGATCTTGTTTGAAATAATTATTATCCAATTAGAAAAACGTAAACAATTACCGCTAACCGGATCAACACTTAGTTTTATAGAGTATTTTAATGGAATATATTTATTTAGAACTGTATATTTAGTTATGAAATTATGAAAAAATATTAAGAATGCCATGAAGGTCTCTTAAAAAGTATTCTTGTGCAATTATATCCACAAAAAAAAATGCATACGGTGTTTTGTCTATAGGTCGGAAATTCATTTAAAAACAACACTACGTCACACAGCTTTTCTATATCAACCAGAAGCTGTGCAACTCCCTAAGAGCACTCATTCTCATAGATTCCCCTCTCCCTACACATACACAAATGCCGCAGCGGAGAAAACCGCAAACCCTAATTTAGCACTGTGGGCAATGCCCGGGAATTAAACACATTACAATTAAGACAAAGAAATGCCATTTACTTTTATGAACCGTGCAAACACCAAAGCGCCGGCAGAGCAGAGGAAAAAGCAGTGACAGAATATATAGTAAAACAGCTAGAGCAGCAATGATAACAGTTACTCTGTACACCAGAGCTGCGGTACCATGCTGTGATGACCATATAAGGGAACCTTCACTGCCGAGCCTTCTTTTTGTAGACCTAAACAGCGAAGCAAGTGAACTCCCAAACAAAGCCCTTATAGGGAATAATATGTCTGCAGCAAGGCTCGTAGTTTATGCCAAAATGATAACACAGAGCAGGGAGCTACAGGAGGTTGGAGTTAAATGTTCCTCTGCGCCCCTAACACGCTCATGAACAACATATGAATATTAAGAGGATACCTCATAATAACGCTCTGCTTAAGCTGTCAGTCATGAGTGACATTAAATGATAGCAGGGGCACTTTAACTTATTATTATGCTTGTTATGCCATTATTATACTTATTTTGCTACTGGGATGTTAAACGGAAATTTGTGCATGATAATATAGTTGCATTTCAGCAGAGATGGTTATTCCGTCTCCTGCCAAGTTCTGTGCTAAAATGCTGGACATTATGCTCTGTTAAGCAAAATACTTGGAAACATTACAGTGACATAGGAGACAAACCATTAAAAGTCTTTTCATGTTGTGGGACACACTGCTGGTAATGCAGTGAGGTGCTGCTGTGCCCATGTAAGACTGCTGCTTAAAGAAATTATACATATCTAGCAATTTATGAGTGGTGTGCATATAAATGGACAGGAGGAGTGGAATCTCTCAGGGATGGTCCACATTGTCCACTGGTTAGTCACAGATGTTTTAGAGTCCCTGTACCATCCAGTGCAGACCGTAAGCCCCTTGGGCACATTTCAGACCGACCAACAACCTCAGGAGTGCAGTCACATCTGAGAGCAGTCTGATCCCCAGTGAACCCAGAGACCAGCAAAGGGTGTATCTGCATTTTTCATACGGTTTAACATTTGGCAAAAAAAAAAACTGATTGGATGAAAAGTTTATTGCAGTCCTTATTTGTTGTAAGGACATAATCCAGAGAAAACAATCCAGAAAAGAAAACAAAGATTTCGACATCTGATATCTCACGCAACATTGTGCTGCACTTTAGATAGTCTTCTTTCATTGAGACTGAGGCTTGAATCTCATATTAACAAGCCTCATTTACAGTGGTGGTGGAAGCCCCCCCCCGTCTCCCCTCAGCGTGCACTGGAGACGGATGTCTAAATTGTGCTGACAGGCTGACAGTTTGCTGATAAGTGCCGGAGTGGTCCGTGCTTTGAGGATGCTGTGGATTAAAGAGCCCAGCTGCTCCCCACAGCCCTCACAAGTCATGGTCTGTCAGCACTCACTGTGGTGGGGACACATATGAATGAAACCCTAGATGTCCCCCCCCCCCCCGCCCAGCGAAATGCTTATTTGGATCCCTGCTGAAAATAAAACTAAACCAGAAAACCAAACAAAATCAAACCCAACAGAAGAAAACGATGAAAGGCAGAAGACAGGAATTTTTGCACAGGACAAAGATATCGGCAATATTTAAATTAAAAAATAAAAAAATAAAAAAATTGAGAGAGGAACATTTACAGTCACTGGTGTCATTTAAAGGACAGTCAATGTAAAGTTAAAGCATTTAACCTCTAAAATTTTTGAGATGGGAAAGGGGCGGTGAAGCATTTACTTATTGACAGTGTTAAATGAACGCTTTATTTGAAACACTAGAAATTTCAGCACAGCAAGTTTGAAGCTTTCATCCCTTTAAGTTTCTTATTTTAAAAACAAAAGTTCCAAGTTCCTTTGGCTGAAGGGGGGGGGAAATCAATTTTTCAGAAATACATTCGTACATAACTCACGATGTTTATTTAATTTGTCAAAACTGCATCTTTCTAAGCAAAAAATCCAGTGGAATTGGACACTGTTTAAGGCACTTGGCTCAGGGAATTAAGAGTACGACGAACAAGAGTACAAAGCAGTGAAATTATCTTTCAGTTGTCCCTTGTCGTCTCTTGTGTTTAAAACTCCAAGTATGAACAATCAGAAGCAACATATTTCAGTCTGAGCAGCTGTATACCCAACCTTTGGATATGAGAGCTTTGGCAAGGAAAGGGTGTATAAACTGTAAACTTTCTCCACATTTTTACTTCTACCCTTACAAATAATACTTATTTCTAAAAATCGCATGAAACTGTCTTTGATGGACATTTAAAATGAGAAGTGGAAAACACTAATTTTTAATACAGTTAATACATACATTTTTATTATCACAATGAGGCCAATTTGAGGAAAGAAAAACATTAATGCGGGTCGTTGGGTCCTGTGTAATCGGGACTGATGCCCAGGAGATCATGTGACCACCTATTTCAAAGATAGAACAATGACCCCTGGGCATGTGAAAGGTTATATTTTTCTCCTGCATTCAGCTCCTCGCAGTACTCCCCCTCCACCGGCCTCCAAAATGCAATTTGATTAGTTTCAGTAATCCACAGTAATGACACTTGATTTCTGGAAGTGTACCGGAGTCTTTATTTAGGTAATTAACATATGATTCTTAACTGAGATTAGTGTACTACGGGTTTGACTATGTTTTACCCCATAAAGGGACATGCTGGCACACAGGAGGGGAACGAAACAACTGTTGGAAATTTGCAAATTACGGTGCTTTGTCTCACAAAATAATTCCAATGTCTTCTCATTTATATGGACCTTACGTACTCTGATTTAGAGTACACAGTCTAGAGTTTAGTCTAGAGTTTTGCTGTTACTTTTACTACACAGCTTTTACTGAAAGGATCCAGTTCTCTTGTTCAACTGCATGTATACATACTAAATTTTGTTTTTACATACTCTATAGTACAAAACATTTAGTCTGTATAGCAGTCTTCATCCGAGTTTTACGCGTTATTCATCCATTTAATAGGAGAATATGCATCTTGCCAGTGTTTCAGAACCATGCTCAATTTAGGATTTGTCCTGTATTAATGAAAACAGAAAGATGCACACATTAAAAATGATGTGAGGTCATGAAACCAAACACATCTCTGGCAAAGACCCCGACTTTTCAGTGTTCTGTGAAACCTCCAAGTCTCTTTTTCAGACGGGATTAGTGAAGTGAAACATACAGTAAACACGGATTAAGGCTGTAAGACTACTTTAATGATAAGCGCTTGACTTTCTGTGATGCATCGTGCAAATTACTATTACTGCTTCTAAAATTCTGCAGCCAGTTATGATAATTAGAAGTATTATTCTCAATGTACTTTTCCAGTAGCATCAATAAAACCAGATTAAAAGCCTTGAAAAAAAATGTCTTGCAATTAATTAGCAGACTTCCTATGCAAATAATGATAAAATGATAAACCTGTAAAATGACTGGGTCGTTTTCACAGGTTGAAAAGACTACTGTAAACTTTGTATTCCCCAACAGTTTATTGTCTAGTTGCATAGCATAATAGAAACTGTCATGTGTACATGTGAAACAGGAAAAGCTCCAGCTGGGTTTAGCTCACAATCTTTCTTCTCTATTGAAAGTCTGTTTCCTCCATTTCCCACACCATTGTTTCCAACCACAAATAAACAGACCTGGGTCTTTTTAAGCCTTTCAAAAACTTCTCTTCTCCGAGTGTAAATGTTATATATGGAGCATTACTTTCTGTCCCCGAGTTTGAAAAATGAAAGATGCCTTACAGCGCATCACAAATTAACTCATGCCGTAAGTCTGACAGGTGGAAACACATAACACTCATAACTGCTTCTATACATATTAGTCAAAACTGGTGTGATGGGGGCGAGATGTTCTGCTGCAAAGTCAACTTTTCACACCTACACAGTGCAATTTCCCCATATCATTGCACTGACACCACCCCATGGTACACTTTACAGATAAATTGCTTGCAGTTTAAGCTCTAGTTTAAACACTATCATTCTTACACTGTTTATTACTGTTCTGAAACAACCCAAGTATAGCTGGTGGAAGAGGCACCTGCTGCCTTTAAGTTTACACCCCAAGGTCGCAGGTTCGAATTACAGCTCTGCAGTGCTACATTTGATTAAGGTGTAATCCAAGTTTTTGAAGATGTAAAATCCCTATGTACTGGAGCAATCCCAAACACTGATACTTTGGCTGTTACGCCAGCTTTTAAGATTTCTTTCATCAATTGTCTACTGATATTTGGTTTATGACTTTTTTGTGTGCTACACACGCTTATTCTCCCTTTGAGTGACTTACATCGTGGTCACTTTAAGAAATGTATTCACTTTAAGTTTAAGAAAGGGAGAGCTGGTAATGTGTAGTGGTTACAGCCGCCGCCTTTGGACCCGCTGGGCGTAGGCTTGAGTCCCACCTCCGGCCGTAGCACCTGGAGCCAGGTACCCCAATCGCACCAGTAAAATTTACTCAGCTGCGTGTAACTAAGTGCGTAAAAAATACTAGCTGTACGTCTTCTTTGAAGGAAAAGTGGGAGCTAAACGAATACATGTAATACTTGCTTTTGTGTCACATTTACACTTACTCTTCTTGTTTTGCGCACTAATCATCCTAGTATGTCGTGCACTTTCAAACTTGTCCTCCCCACACTTTGGGGAATGTAACGCTTACTTTCAAACGAGGGACGCAGCTGTCAGCTGAGCGGCGCCGGAGCGCGGTACTCAGTACTCGGTACTCACTACTCACAGGAGCGGCGAAGGGCTTCTTAACGCGCGGGTGGGGGAGGCTTTGGAGAGTCCGGTGCTCGCGGGGTAACTCCACAGGCGAACTGTCCGAGTTCACCGCGCCGCGGCCCCGGCGCCCTATTTAAACCGAGCCGCCCCCTCGCGAGGGAGGAGGAGCGGCGCGCGCGGCGGACAGATCCACCTTCCCGCACCTTCCTCCAGCTCGCGTCCCATCATCACATCACCTTCCCATCAATGGTCCCGAGTCCTCGATCGGCACGTACAGCACCGCTCTAATAATAATAATAAAAATAATAATAGCGTTTTCGAACTCACATTTTTTTGGGGTGTGAATTATTTGCACGAATTTTGCGATTGCATTATTACACGAATCCTTTAATTCTTCTTTGTTCCAAGTGTCCAGTCCATTTTACACCTTCACATCACTTACTGACACTGTAGTACACAAATGTCACATATATGCATTATACGTTACAGTTGTATTGACTGGGGCTGGGAGGCAATGCCATAAGTAATTTAATTACAAAAAAATTACCTTTATGACGCTTCTGGTGATTCTCTTCTGTGTGCTGATATTGTAAAAATAAATAAATAAATAGTGTAATGAATAAAAATAAAACCTTCAAAACCTCTGGTGATATGAGGCGCACTGTGGAATTTATTATTGTTCTCCTTGTATGCAATGGTAACATTTATTCCAATTCTTGATGTCAGATCCTTAAAAACCATATTTATTCATTCACACAATTTTTTGGCAGCACAATAAACAAGGCTGAAGTTTTTACCTACCCATACCTTAAGGGCTTAAAACAATGTACCAAAGAATTGAAAAATAAATTAATAATAATTTATTTGAGTGAAACATTGATCCAAGACAGATTATAAAGTTGAATAATCAACTTTGCAATGATTTACCCATTTAAACAGTGGGGGGGGGGGGTTGTTACTCCATCAGTTCAGGCTATATAGGTTGATCAAGGTCACTGCAGCAGGAAGGGGGATTTGAACCAGGGGCCATCAGATGAGAGGAGGAGAGCCCTAAACAGCATGATGCATGCTGCCCCGTATTAGTACAAAGCTCCTGCTAGTATGTCAGCCATTCCCCGGCGTGCCATTTCCTCTCCCAAAAAGGCAGAAGCGCTGTTATCATGGCGGAATCCCTGCAGCTCTCCAAGAGGTAGTTCCCCAGGACCGAATGGAACAACGGTGACAATGCCCCTGCGTGTGTCTGTGTGTGTGTGTCCCCTGCCGTCACATGCGTCACATTCCTGTCTGTCCCTTTCCAACTCCCCACCTTCCTCCTGACTCAGATGGAACTTTCTTTATAAGGAGAGCCTCTTAATTTGTCCAATAAATCACTGGAAGGATGCCTCTGTTTTCCAGGGCCAGAGATAGATAGGTATGTGAGCAAAAGTGATGCTTATTGGTGACAGAGATACAGAGCACAAGGGTTTTGGAAATTGCAATGCAGTCTCTGGTCATCATCAAGGTCGGGCTGGTGGAGAGCGAAGCGGCTGAATGATGGAGAATCTGGGAAGCGAAGGGAGTATGAGGGAGAGACGCATGGGCTTGCACAGGCCTCGCGTGCCATATAAGGACAGTGGGGTCTGTAAGGAATCTCTGCAGCATTCTCTGTTTGAAAGTGCAGCACAAGCATCCCGGACCACTGACTAAATATGGTGTACCAGCAATGGGACTGTTAAAACAAACAGCGCAGCTTGTATGGAGACAGCATTCGGTGGTTTTCTTGCAGCCTCGCTTGTCTAGGCTGGTTTATTCCTTGGAAGCAACTTTGCATATTAAGTTACCTGGTAAATAAGCCCAAGTATCGCACCATGCTGGGACCGTTCCAGCGTAAGGTCGCCTAGTGCTGCGTTTGGTGTTGGCTTCGCGCTCGCCTTGGAAAGGACGCTCCAGAACAAAGGTTGGGTGAGGATGCTCGGCGCTGATGTTTCTCATAGTTCACGTGGAAAAAGAACCCTTCCCCAGAATTCCCCGTCCCTTTCACGGTGGCGTCGGGGACAGCACATTCTTGGAGAAGCAAAGCGACGTTTCGTGCGCTGGGAAAAGCAGTCGATGGAAAAAGTTCAGGGAGCCAAGTGCGGGGCCTAGACACCAGTCGACTCGGTACTGTGCAGAAACATCTCTATAGAGCACATGAGTTAAAAAAAAAAAAAATCTCCTTTTAACTTGAAGCAGCAAAGCTGTGTGAGTCAGTAATTTTTGGGGTTTATCAGCTGTCCAAATATGCCCAGTGATGATGTATACAATGAGTCTAAATGTTGGTTGTAGAGCATCTCTATTAACTGTCTGGTACAAACTTTGGTGCGATGGGACTCCAGAAACAGTCATTGTCATTCCAAAATCTAAAAAAAAGTTGCCAAGTATATATTTTGTTTTTTTTCCAATTGTCATCTTCCTCACTAACTGGGGCAGCAGGTGGTGTGGTGTTTAGAAACCTCACTTTCAGATTTAAAGCCCTGCTGTCAAATCCCTGTTCAAGCTGCAGTGCACTTGGTCAAGGTACTTGGTGCAAATTCTTCCAGCAAAAACGACCAAGTTGTATGAACCAGTGAATCTTTTTGAGTAGCTTAGCGTGCAAATGTCAACATTAACGCAAGTCGCTTTGCGGAGGAACTTCGGCTAAATAAATCTTGCATTTTAATTCGTAAACTCTGTTGGCAAAGACGTTTTAACACTTGTTTTGTGCACGAAAAGAAAGGGCTTCATTCGAGTAGAAAACAATTATCTTTGTGGTCAGTGGAGCTTAGGTTTCAGAAGAGTGTTTGTTCAGATAAGACTGTCGAGTTCCCTTTTACGGTGCGGAAGGAAATGACATAGTGAGAAGCCGGCTGCGGCTGATGATTGCGTGACCCGCACATGCTCTGGTCCACAGGGTCAGTTTTCTGACCCTATAGTTGCAGTTCCAAGAACAGCATGGATGGACAGTCCACGTTTCCTGTTACAAACATACCTGTGGCCGTTTGATCCACAAGAATTCTCAGACTAAATTTTGATAATACTTTCGTGGTGCGTATATTTGGAGCGTTGTCCTTCGATGAAACAACGTTCCTACAGGGAAGGGGTGTATCGACCTGCTGCGGACACATCGAAACAAAGAGAAACCAGAATTCAAACTGACGGCAGCATGTAAAGAAGAGATCTGTGTATGTAAGTTTTTGATTGTTTAGAGCGTAAGGGAATGTAAGGGTGAACTGATTATTTCATGAGGTAAAACAGGTGTAATCCTACATTCAGTCTTGGTGCTCAGATAAAATGTTCAGTATTTTATCTGTATTAAGAAAATAAGTACACAAGTCTACCAGGGGCCACACGGACTCTCGGGGCTTCTGGACAATATTCCCAGAGGTGTTGTTTCTGTGACGCAGGAACACGGCCCACAATTTCCCTTATACAGCCACACACAGGCTTCTGCACAGTCATCCAGCTGGTTTATAAGGATGTGTGTTTAAAGCATTCAGCTATATTCCTTGTATGATCCATCAACTTCCCATATAAGTGAGCAGCTGTTAGCTTGTTCATATAGTTTACAACTGGCTGACAACAACGCAGAGAGGACCTTGAGTTCAATAAATTACTCATTTTAAATATTACTGTTATGTATTGAAATATATTCTTTTTAATGGGGAAAGTATCAGGTTAAACATTTAAGTGCTCTAATATAAACATGAAAATAAAACCCAACTTTTACATTTCTACCTCATTAAGAAAGTTCAAAATGGCAAAGATGACACTATTATTGTTGTACCACACCATAGAGCACCTTATGCTCAATACTGAGCGTATGAAAATTTAAATCTGTTATGATATGATGCTGCCACAATGTGGCGGAGAACCAAAACAAAACATTTAGTGCAAACAGCTGGATCTTGTTTGTACAGTGCAGAAATTGCAGATTTCAAACACAGAGAGAGAGAAAGATGGCCAACGCACAATAAACTCAAGAGATTTAAGAAATTCACTCTTTTGCTTTTACGAGATGTGAGAAATCATTATGACAAATGAGGCAAATAATGGTAACAGAAAAGTTTGTACTACAATCGAGAAATCAGTTGAGAAATCAATTGAGATGTACGTTGTTTTGGAGAAAAGCGTCTACTAAATGAATAAATGTAAATCAAACTTACATTTACATTTATTCACTTAGCAGACGCTTTTGTCCAAAGCGATGTACATTTCAGCAAAAGTATAATTTATGCATTATGTTAAGAGAAAGAGACACAGCTGCAGACATGTGACTCTTAAGTAAACCTAGTTTGTTACCTACCACTTGCTGCACCGAGGTTCATCGGTCAAGTAGATGCACGAAACGCAGGATAGACAAATCTTAATACCCTCCTACCATTTTTTTTTTAATAATATTAAGATATACAAGCAAGCAAAAATTTGATAGTAGTAGGTTATGTAATTCATTATGACAGTTATTCAGACTATGGATAGTCAAAGTATTTAGCGCTTTTCTATATAGCACAATCTTTCACATCATGTTTATGGATTTCATTTACCTGGAATGATAGAAGCCTCGTTTTTTGAGTTCAGAGAACACGCACCAATAACACAGAAAGTCAGTCTTCTACTGGTCAATGAATCATTTAAAACTGCAATTAAACTCAAACAAGTTATACATCTAGTATTTTCTTTTATTATTTTATGCATTTTCATTCAGAGCAAAACAATAAGCACCAAAACTGAGGAACAGTGCAATGCCCCTCCCATTCACTCCCTTTCCACTTCTTACACAGCTTCCACACCAAGCTGAATATACCAACTGTGTGTCACACAATGCCTACTTATCCCTTGACATCCTTGGTTTTCAAGTGTACTCTTGGTACTTCTGAACTGCATATATACTGACAAAAAACAAATTCACTGTTCAGTACCAACTGACACGACATTACACAGTGATTTTATGGCTCTGTTCCAGTTGCTGCCATGGAACCAGATGTAAAATGAATCAAGGCACAGGGCCCGTAGATCAGTGGAAATAAAAACAAGAATTAGAACTAGCTGGATCTATATTTGGCAAATATAACTCAACCGAAGGCCCGTCATCTGTATCCACCCTGCAGGACAAAGTGTTCTCTGCTGCTTTTTCCAGCTGGAAATGTTTCATTGACACCTGGTGGCAGAAACAACGTTTTAGAAACCAAGCATTAACGTAAGAGTATAATGCACAATGAGGAACTATGCAGACATGGTATATGAATAAGAGCTCAGTTTTTCAGGATAAATTATTAAATACGCATTTTTAGCAACCAAGGGAAGATAGACAGAGAACCAACATCTACTCCAATGAGTCCATATTACCAGTGTTGAGAAAACCTATGGGTAAACTGTGTAGCCAAAACTATTTGACGCGATCGTAAAACTAGTTATATCCACAATTCTTGATTTGCTCTTAAAACTGCCGTCTTTCAGAAATGTAATACACACCACATAACACTGTAGATGGTGTTCAGCGCTCTCTTTTAAAATGATTCACAAGTTCCACATAGTCAAAGTGGACAAATGGAGATGGCGATTAAAGAGCTCAGAGAAATGGCCTTAAGCTGACGATGAGAGCCTCACCTATTCTGTTTGCGTCGCTCATTGGACGGACATTGACGTCTCTTTGTGCAGGTGCACCTGAGCTCCGGAGGAACAGTTTACCTCCTTTCTCTCCACCACTGTTGAGAAAATGGGACAGCAAGCCATAGAGGAGAGGCCTGCAGGGGGAGAAGATGACTTTCAGTAAGGCAAATAAAACTAAATTACCCGCGAGACAGTCAAGTACTTCAGCACTTACATTATTCTAAGAACTCAAGTTTTTGTCTACTTTCAGCAAATCATTTCACACAACATCTGTACTGTCCAATTTCATATACTGCAGCTGGAACAGAACTGGATACAAGAGAATAAATAAATCTTACAGGCAATAAAATAATGCTTCTCTTGGACAGCAAAGACATGTTATCACAGAACATCATGCTGTATTATTTAAATACAATTTTTAATTGAATACATTCACATGTATTCATTCAGCTGACACTTTTCTCCAAAGTGACTTGCAATGTTAAGGTACTTACAATTATTCAACCATTTATACAGCTGGGTAATTTTTACTGGAGCAATTTAGGGTAAATACCTTGCTCAAGGGTACTACAGCTGAAAGTGAGAATTGAACCTACGACCTTTGAGTCCAAAGGCAGTAGCTCTTACCTCTATGCTCCCAGCTGTCCCTACAATATGTATATATTGAAATATAATATGTAAATATCAAAATGTGTACATCATTAAGTGTTAAATTACAATCAGTTTAAATACCTTAAAATAATGATTTACAAAGAAAGTAAACAAAAAGTTTTAAACCACAGATGTCTGAATATGACTTTTAGAAGTTCTCCAATAGCAACACAACCCTTAATGCATAGTAAACGACATATTAATAAAACCAAAATGGTGAAAGACAATAAGCAGCAAATGCTTTCAGTGTTTTTTTTTTTTTAATTTTCAACTGTCATCAGTGACTCAATTTGAGAAAAAGCATAAGTGAATGGATCACACTGTGTACTTACATAGTTGAGGCACTTGGGTCTTCCACCACGTTCAGCTCATTGGCCATAAACTGCCTGTCGAGAGGGACCTCGGGTTGGCCAGACTCTTAACAGAGATAAACACACCAGAGCAGACAGGAAAGATTTCAGTGAAGTTCTGACGATCACTCCTACCTTGAAAACCAACAGCTCAGATTAATTACGGGAGACACAAGTGTGTTTCATTTCAATCAAGCTAGACAAGCACAGAAACTTACAATGAAAACGGTAACACTGTACAATCACATGGCATGAAACCAACAGCTGAACATGAACAGTAATATGTGGAGATGGCATATTATAAAATTTGTTTTAACGCCCCTAAAACTCAAGGAACACCTAAGCTATGTTTTGAATGTAAGGCTACTTTGGTGCACTAATTCTGAGAATGTGATAGTGATACAAGCCTATTGGAACTGTGTTCACTCAGCTGTTCAAAAATCTTTATCAAAAAGTTGTGTTTGTCTCCCTCTGTCTACTTTTCTCGGAGAAGTTCTGGAATATAGACATTACTTACATACTTGGCAAACAAATGCATTTTATTGTTATGGTCTTCACGTGAATTTTCCTCTGTGAATATGTGGATGACTGAAGTAATTACATTTGATCTACATGCCAGTTCAAAAGAATTCGGGAGTATTCGTACACATTTCTAGAACTTATTAGTGCTTCAGGATCACACCTGTGAAATATTAAAACCTTCTGACCTTGTTTTATATATATGGAGCTGTATTTACAATTACTTAGGGTACTGTTACTGTCTCTATGTTTCTGTGACCCCATGTTCATCATAAAATTAAAAAAAAAAAAAAACGCAGAATAAAACGTTTGCTAGAAAACACACAAGGAAAGTGCCTGCCAAGTGTATAAAAGTAAATTTAAGTTTTGCGGCCAACGTGCATGTGTTTAGCAGGACAAAAAACAAGAAGCGGTGACTAAAGAGACATGCGTGGCTGGGTGAGTGAATCGATGGATGGATCAAGAGATGAATGGATGAATGGATAGATGGATGGGCAGATGGAAAAATGGACATACGGATGGACAAATGGAGAGAGGAATGGATGGACGGACGAGCGAGCGAACGGATGGATCCGATGGATGGACAAATAGATGGACGGATGGATCTGATGGATGGAGTGGACGGACGTCCAGCGGGTACCTGCGGTGAGCACAGAGGCTGTGTAGCGGTACTTGTTGAAGAGCAGGTACTCGCGGATGAGCTCGTTCAGCAGCAGGTTCTCGTGGGACAGGGAGGGGCGGGGCTCGCTCGTGTCGTCCAGCGCGTGGAACACCTCCGCGCGGATGCGCGCTTTGAGCTGCCCCAGAACGCCGCGAGACTCCAGGGTTTCTTTAAGGGCTGTTAGTGACGGAGACAGAAAGACAAAACGACAGAGAGACAGTTTCAGTTTATGAGGAACAGTGAGTGAACAACCACAGTGAATGACTGACAGATGTCAGCAATCCCCGATACCAGGCTTAGCCCCTTTTCCATGTCCGTGCACATAAAAATGGCTATTTGTTATCAACTCTTGTCACTGGCAAACGCCGAAACACACAACACAAGTGCCACATTATTTACAATTCCAGCGAAGTGTTACTCCAAAACCTAAGAATTTGTACATTTCCCTTGCCTCGTGGCTTTTAGCTGTACTACTAAACTCGCTAATGTACTACTGATTTCCTGCTGTTTGGAGACGTATCACCCTCGTACCGGTTTTCAGCTCTCCTACGGTCGCCATCGTAACGAGTCTAACGAGTCTCTTCCTGTGTGACGTCACTAAACTGCGCATGCGTGCCGGCGGAGCGGGGTGTTGGTGACGCGCTCAGCTCTGCCGCCTGCGGTAGTTCGGTACGGTCGTGAAAGCGCGGTCGATATAATCCTGCTTGGGTTGTTGCTTCTGTGTCTGCCTTCTTACCGTGAAATTTATGGAATACTAAAACTTTGAGACTTGGAATATCACATGTCACATAATCCACACGTGTAACATGTGAACAGTACAGTATAGTATGGTATGTTCAATGATTCCGGGATAAGGTCCGGACCAGCGCGACCCAAGATAATGGAAGGATAGATGAATTGACGGATGTTTTTATTTACATTTATTTATTTAGCAGACACTTTTCTCTAAAGCAATTCCCAATATACTCTAGTGTTATCAGCCTACACCCCTTATTCCCCAAGGTGACTCACACTGCTAAATACACTACTTACACCGGTGACCAGATCACTCATCCGAATCCACACATCAGTAGACACACTCTGTGTCACTCACACACTATGGGCGAACCTGCACAGCATGTCTTTGGAATGTGAGAGGAAACCAGAGCACCCGGAGGAAACCCCCGCAGACACAGGGAGAACATGCATTGCAGACTGAGCGGGATCGAACCCACGTCCTCTCGTACCACCCAGGTAAAACGAGACAACATTTTATTACTTATTATATTACTCATTACAGTGGAACCTCGGAACTCGAACGAGTTTTTCGAGAAAAAAAACACAGTATGGAATGCCTAAATCTACAATTTGCATTATACTGATTCGAAAAAAAAGAGACCATCAAAGCAGCTGATGTTCGTTGCTAAAGGTAAAGCTTATGACATAAGTTATGTTCATGTATTTTATGGGTTTTACACTTTTTATTTATGGTTTTAGCATCAGGTATGTATGTATGTATGTATATAGGATAGGCAATCATTTGAGGGTCTGGAACGGATTAATCCAATTTACATTATTTCTTATGGGAAAAATTGATTCAAAACTCGAACTTTTCAGAACTCGAACGCCATTCTGAAACGAATTAAGTTCGAGTTCCGAGGTTCCACTGTATATTACTGTATATTTATTATATATACTGTCATATAATCAATAATATAGTAAGTTAATAAATATATATAATATAATTAATATAATTATAAGTATAAATAATATATATATATGAAATAAATATAATAGTTTGACATGTACTAGCTTTTACTGACTGTGCCTAAGCTGTAGCGAAATGAATTACAAAAGGCTTTTCAGTATTATGTGTTTTAGTTGTTTTACATTCAACAGGGTCGAGTTAAGTTGTTTTAAATTGTTCTCAAATTAATAGAGTTCATTTGAAGTCGCTTTGGAGAAAAGCGTCTGCTAAACAAATAAATGTAAATGTAAACGGGGTAATTCAGTAAGATTACCCATTTTACTCACTGAATTCAGTCATATATGCTGCTCTGACAGAAATGACGATTTTTTTTTCTGTTCCTACCATCTTTCTAGTGAGCTGAGTGTGAAAAGAACAGTTAAAAGTTCGTATGGACAAGTGCTGCGGTGCGTCAGTTCATTATTAAAAACAGACACAAGGTGGCGATGTTGTTCCTTATTGTAATCTGGACGTCCTCTGAAGACTGCGTGTAACAAAGTGTCAAGACACCAAATTGAGCAAAGTTTAGCAGTGCTGTGATTCAAATACACTGGCAAATATTCTGTTTTAATTACAAATGTCTTTTTCTATTAACGCAACAACTCTCTTTCTTCTAAGTTGCACCCTTATAATAACTCGGACAGAGGCCTTATTCTCTAACCGATTTGCCAAGAACCAAAAATCGAAATGAATAGATTTAAAGCATGTATTAAGTAGCAAAGGCTCGTTTGAAAGGAATATAAATTACGACGGTGAATCTTACATATCTCCGCAGCAGCTCTAGTGCTCTTTGCTGAGATACTTATTTATTCATTTACCTGATACTTTTCTCTAAAACACCTGGCTGTATTACTCTACTTATAGCTATTATTTAATTTGTACAACTGGACAGTTTTACTAGAGCACTTTTGAATAAGCACCTTGCTCAAAGACACTACAGCCAAAGGTGAGATTTGAACTTACAACCTTCAGGTCCAAAGATGACAGTTCTAACTATTACCCTACCAACTGTCCCCCTTTTAGGTTTGCACCCTTACAATAACTCGGACAGAGGCCTTATTCTTTAACCAACATGCCAAGAAACAAATAAGCAAAATTAATAGATTTAAAGCATGTATTAAGTAGCAAAGGCTCGTTTGAAAGGAATATAAATTACGACGGTGAATCTTACATATCTCTGCAGCAGCTCTAGTGCTCTTGACTGAGATACTTTTATTCATTTAGCTGATACTTTTCTCTAAAACACCTTCCTCTATTACTCTACTTACAATTATTATTTAATTTGTATAACTGGGCAATTTTGAATAAGCATCTTGTTCAAGGACACTACAGCTAGGGATGAGAGTTGAACTTGCAATCTTCAGGTCCGAAGAGAACAGCACCATCCACTATGCTACCAGATGTCCTGTATTTCCTTCCACCTGATGCAGTAGTACATTATTTAACATTGCCTTGGGCAAAAGTACCAGATAAATAAGGGTAGGAAGTAGCGAGGTTACTCCACCGCTGAATCTGGCTTTATTTCTAGAAAAAGTTCACCATAAATTCAACATATGGATTATATATAAATAATTAAGAGGGCAGTGCTATATTAGTTAGCACTAAAGATAAAACAGATAAATTTGTGTTGTTTTCACATAACTGTCAAAATGCATTACCTGTGCTAGCGAAATATATGTTTTGTGGTTTTGCAAAGCTTTATTTAGCAGCATCTTTATATGTCAGCCGCTGGTGCTGTGGGTCCAGCTGAACTGCAGACAGATTGTTTCAAAATGAATGGCTAGCTGCTCTGCCAAAGAATTGATACCATATAATAAAACGAAATTAAATTAAGTTAAATGGATGGCTGAACGCACAAACTACCGCAAGCATATCATTTGGTGGATGATGAGGGATCAGAGAGCTGATCCTGAAATCCTGTGGGCTTTTCAGTTTCGTGCTTATCGCAGTTTCTTCCTCTGTGACAGATTTGGAAAAACCTGTTAAGGAATGCCGTGTCACAAAATTGTTTAGCAGCGCTGTGATTTAGATACACTGGCAATATTCTTTTTTTTTTTTTTTAATGCAACAACTTTTTTCTGTTGAGGAATCAGCAATTTTAGGGTCGCCTGGAAATGGCATACAAAGCCTGCCAAAGTGTGTACCTCTAGTAAGTGTAGCCGTCACACACATCAGGTGAGATACGCTGGCAGGGCACCTGCAGAACATATCTTGCTTCTCCTGTACTGTCAACTTGAAACTGGGTGATCAAGCAGAGGTTTTGGGTCCAGAATGTGTTTTGTGGTAGGCTATGCTATTGTGGCTGTGCTGTGGAAATGTGGTTGACTAGCAGGGTGTATTCACATAAAATGGCATATTCCATAACAAGAAAATCACATCCCACGCGGAATGATTTAGTATTAGCATTGACAGCCATCAAATGAACTGTCAGTCATGATGAGCGTTAAGAGGAGCTACAGAGCTCCGGTCTTTGACTCTTTCAGCCGCAATGTCTATCTAAAGTACTCTTTTTGGCTCAATCAAAACTGGATGACTTTCATGTGAAAGTGCTGTATGAAAAGACAACTTACAGCATTGACTCCAGTGTCATTTTATGAAGGGTGTTCAGCATTTTTTTACAATAATATAGAGAATGGGTAGGCTGCAAGCTAGAGAACCTTTTTATTCATGCTCCAACTGAAAAATTTGGACCTTATGGGACATCTTGAATTTCTGAATAGGACACGTAAAGGGAACATAACACCAAAGAGTGAATGAAGTGCTTCCGTTAAAATTTGCTGCTAGAATATCACCTATGAGACCGTTATCTGCCTGCTCTTTTTCAAAAACCGCTGTAAATAGCAACACCGTGATCCAGGTGAGGGGGCGTGGTGGCGCAGTGGGTTGGACCGGGTCCTGCTCTCCAGTGGGTCTGGGGTTTGAGTCCCGCTTGGGTTGCCTTGCGATGGACTGGCGTCCCGTCCTGGGTGTGTCCCCTCTGGCCTTACACCCTGCGTTGCTGGGTAGGCTCCGGTTCCCCACGACCCCGTATGAGACAAGCAGTTCAGACAAGGTGTGTGTGTGTGTGTGTGTGTGTGTGTGTGTGGTGATCCGGGTGAAAGTTTCCTTCTGACAAGGGTGCCAGGCCATCAGCAAGTACCCTCTCTTGCACCACCTATCTTTTGGATCATGGCAAGAAACCACACACACTGAAACCGCTTATCCCAAGCGGGGTCACGGCAAACCAGAGCCTAACCCGGCAACACAGGGCGTAAGGCTGGAGGGGGAGGGGACGCACCCGGGGGGGACACCACTCTGTCACAAGGCACCCCAAGCGGGGCTCAAACCGCAGACCCATCAGAAAGCAGGACCCGCCCAAACCCACTGCGCCACCGCACCCCCCCGGCAAGAAACTAATGAAAGTTAATCAGTTCTTCAGACAGAGATTGTGACAAGAATGATGGCAGTGTTTGGAACTGCTAATCTCAGTTCACTATCTATTCCCAATTAAAATATTACACGTTTATCTCCTGACATTTGTAGTGTTCTAATTAGAGATACGGCTGTGAAGTAATTTTTTTTCGTAAAAGTCAGCAGATGCACTCTATTCACCATTCAGGTAGTGGTGGAAAAAAATGAGTGGACCAAGAATAAATTTTTCTGTTTAGAGTGTTTTCAAAAATTTATTTCCCCCAATAAACATGTAAAATTCAACAGCTGAATCCAAAAAAATACAATGAACTTGATAGTAAACCAAATGTAACAGATTAAATATAAAAAGTATAAATATAAAATCATTTTTTACATTTGTATTAAAACGCACACATTGATTTATATTATGTGGAAGTATTTTAACATCTTTGCACATTGTCTTTACCAGTAAGACAAAAACACAAACTTAGGAAGAAGCTTACTCAGTTAAAAAGTACAATCATGACAATGTGAATTTATGATTGAGAAAACCTGCCTTCCGCTGCTGTTTAAAACGGATTGCAGGGCTACATTGAAATCCGGGAATAAAAGGCCTGAAAACAGTGATATGTACATAAATGTAAAAATACAACATCTGTAAACTGCCAGATACCAGCCTGGGGAAGGCACATAGTGTGAAGACTTGCGTCTTGTTCAATAAGACATTCATACTTACTCACTTCAGCATGAATTTTTTTTTTTTTTTTTTTTTTTTTTGGTTTTATTTTGATATTTTCACTGCTTTTGCTTTATGATCTCAAAACTAGTGCAAAAGTGGTGGTGCAAGATTCAAGTTAAATAGCCTTCAACCATTCATTCTCTATCAAGCATTTTACATGTTTACTCTACCTAAAATAAACTAACACCACAAAATACTTGGAAGCCATAGGCTTGGCTCATTGTCATGTTTTCATCCTTGCCCAGCACTCATAAACTGGTAAAATGGTTTGCCAGGGATCAGATTAGGACGACTCTGGGTACGACTTTTTGGTAACGCAACAGAGAAGCTGTGAGGATTCTTGTCGCTGTTTGTTTTTTATTACCAGGGTACATTTTCCAGTAAAGTCAGTAATACAGATTGCCGCTTTTCTACAGAATTTCGAGTAAAGCATTTAAATTGGGACTTTCTCTGAGTATTAAGGATATTGTGGAGGGCATTTATTTCTGTCTTCACAAGATGTCCTTTAGTAAGAAAGTTCTCTCCTAACCGTGTTTTCACATACAGTCTAAACACTTTGAAGACCTGGTACCTCTACATCTGGACTCAAGGATTTATATATAGCTATTTACAGGATACGCAGCTCTTTTGTTCGACCTTGGTTTTTACTGATTTAATTTAAATCATGACATGACTGTATGTCACTTCCCCTGATGTTTAAGGTGAAAATCTGTCATTATTTCAATGCTAACTTAGACCTTCCAGCCTGGACTCTGAATGATTGGGACAGACCACCGACGCATTCCACCAACAAACATCTCCTGAAATCTATCAAGAGCACCATTATTAGCCTTCAAAGCTCCCTCTAGAATCCCTGCTAGAATGTGTCCCCTCCCTCTCTGAGTCCCTGTGGTTCCATGTGCACTGCATAGCTGCTAGTTTTGCTGATGTCAGCAACCATAATGATGTGACCCTTTGAGCTTATCAGTCGGCTTGTGTTTTTGTATCAGCGTATTTTTCCTTATGACAGTCTGAGCTTTACCAGAGCAGCTCTGTTTTTCCCTTGTTAAACTGCAGAAGAGAGAACGAGGCTCCAGGACATCTGGTATATTCCCCTGGCCAGGACCCTCTGGCAGGAATCATCACACGAGTCCAGCTTCCAGGCACATTCTGTAGAACTGGCCTCGCTTTGAGATGAGATTGGCTGGTGAATCCATCTCTGCAATGTGGCCTTTGTCCATTACAATAACTCTGTGGAAGGGAGGGGGTAAACTGTAAAACTCCCAGTAATGCAGGAAAGAGCACCTTACATTGCAGGAAGAGTCTTTTTTTATGAGCACGTACTCCCATGGAACGGGAGCAGACCGAGTTGTGTCGTTTTACCTGGTATAGTCCATGATGGTGTTGAGCCGATGGGCAATGGTTAGAACGGTACAGTCCTCAAACTGGCTGCGGATTGTGGATTGGATGAGGTTGTCCGTTTCCAGGTCGACGGCCGCTGTGGCCTCATCCAGAACAAGTATCTTGGTTTTGCGGAGGAGAGCGCGAGCCAAGCACACCAGTTGACGCTGTCCCAAACTGCAAGACAGTATAGAGAGCAGCACACTGATTTACAGATGTACAAAGACTGATGAGAGACATCGCTGATGAACCACAAAACTAAGATATCCGACAAGACTTGTTATCTGTCTATGTGTACGTTATTGCTTTAGAATGTATACTGTAGATATTGCTTCGAATAAGAAGTTTGAGAAACGGATTGGTTCCTCCCTGGTTCTACCTAAGGTTCTCTCCTCCCTCTGAGCACTCATGGTTTAGTTTGTCTGGCAGTCCGGACACAAAGTTCTTAAGGTGGGCAAGCTCCAGAGCGGCCCAGATCTCCTCGTCCGAGTATGCGTCGAAGGGGTCCAGGTTCATACGCAGAGAGCCAGAGAATAGCACGGGGTCCTGAGGAATTCAAAATTCAAGATTCAAGATTCAAGAGTTTATTGTCATATGTACAGTAAACAGTCTGTTATACCATACAATGAAATTCTTACTCTGTGAATCCTCCCCACAGCTTATGACATAAGTTATAAAGACATAAGGAAAAAAAGACACAAGACATAAATTACAAATTTACAAAATAAAATAACTATTAGTGCATGACTGTGAATGAATAAGAAATAAATCACAGTACGGTACAAAAAACAAACGTTACTACACTTTTAAATTATCTTTATATTGCACAACTGATAGAAAATCCAATCAAAGCCATGATAAAATGGTTTATGTTCATGTAATATATATTCACAGAAATTTCCACAATTCATAAGAGGGTAGAGAGAGCATTTCTTTCACTCATTCAGAATTCTGTCCTGGTGCTACTTTGAGTAATAGGGGTTAAGATGATTTAGATGTTGTAATTTATGACTGTTTTTTGTGACATTCTTGCATATAACTGCAAGATGGATATTTATGCAGCTTAGGGTACCTGTGGGATGATGGTGATGCGAGACCTCAGATCATGAAGTCCTATTTCTGCAATGTTGATCCCATCAATGTAGATTTCACCTTTGGCAGCCTCCAAGATTCGAAAAATACCAAGGGCAAGGGAAGACTTTCCGGCTCCAGTTCTACCCACAATTCCAACCTGAAAAACAAATACAGAAATGAGTGAGATTCTCAGGTGTTCTGTGAATTTCTCCTTTAAAAAAATGTTACAAATGAACCTGTACCTTTTCTCTCTCTTCGACGCGCAATGAGATTCCTTTGAGCGCCCAATCCAAGCCCTTGCGGTACTGTAGTCCATAGTCATGGAATTCAATGGCCCCTGTTTGAGGCCAGGCGGCTGGGATGGCACTGTTCTCCACGGACCAAGGTGCCTACAAAGGAGCCGCAAGACAAGTCAAGGTATAAGCTATTTAGGATACAGTTAGTTAATATATGAGAAAGGTAAAGGTAATTTTTAGGTGCGTACCTCTTTGGGTGTTTCGGCATATTCCTTTACCCTTTCCACAGACACGATGTTGTTCTCCACATCAGTCCATGACCGTACGATCCAACTCAAAATTCCGGTCACCTACAAGATGTGGCTAAGTTAACGCTACGCTGCTTACATATCAAAGTTCACAAATAAGACTTCATTTCCAGATCATTAGACCGCAAAGTTAAAGCACGTTTTTAAAAGGTTTGTGTTTTTTGCTATTCTAACAGCAAAAATAATTGCTAGGAGAAAAGGAGTAAAGAAGCAGAAAGGTGTTAAAATTATACAAGTGAATTCTTTTACCTGGAGAGAATGAGACACAGCAAGACCCACAATGCCAGGGCTCAGAGTGTCTTTCCCCATTACAGAAAGGATAGCAGCAGCAAGAACCACACCGTTGCCAAGGAACTCAAGGTTCACAGCCAGCCACCTATGAAAATCACATGAATAGTGTATAATGAATATAATTTCATTGTCAGAGATTATGGTCCACATAATTGCCTGGGATATCCTATTGTCTTATGCTAAGACAATTACAGTTCACAAAATAAATTACCAGCTAGCTTTTCAACTGTTTACAGGATCATCTTAAGTCACAGAGTGACTGTATCTGACCTGGTCGCCACGAATCGGGGAAAGTAGGAGGTTTGGTTGTGGTCAACCTTAGAGTTTGCTTGCAGAATGAATCTGGACTGCTCTCCAAATGCCCTGATCACACTCGCTCCCTGCACCGTTTCGTTGAAATGAGTATAGATGGGCGATCGGCTCACGGACTCCAGTCGACGGAGCTGGCAGGATGTGGCCACGTAGAAACTCTGAAACAATATGCATGCACGTGTGGGTGGGGTATTCAGACTTGTAAAAATACAATGACTTTTGGAACTTTTCCCCTTTATTTCAGATTGCACATATGTGAGCTTGTGGATGAAATCTGATACAAAGTCAACACAAAGAGCAGGCAGTCAACCATTTCTTTCACCGCTGCTCTGCAGAAAGCTTCTTCAGACTCGTACCTGAACGAAAGCGTAGAGCAGTGCCAACGGCAGGATGATCACGGCTGCAAAAGGCGTTGCCAGCAGCACAATGATGCAGACTTCCAACAGCTTGAAAAGGTAGTTCAGCATCATCTTTAGCCCATCAGGAATCATGCAGTCAATGGCATCCACCTCCTTGGAAAAGCGGTTGAGGAGGTTGCCGCTTGGCGTGCACTCAAAGAAAGACATAGGAGAGCGCAGCACGTTGTTCAGGAGATCCAAGTGCAGGTGACGTGAGGCGATGATCCCTCCCACTGAGATAGCCACAGTGGTGCCGAAAATAGCCACGCCTGAAAAAAAGGAAATTCAAATTAAGCAGAGGGCTGGCGGTTAGGTATGAATTCCTCCGGAGAAGTAACTGCTTCCTTGCGCATCTCATGCAAAGCAGCCACTGACCCTGTGCAAAGCCAAGAGCCCCGTAAATGCCAAGCTTCATATCTGTGTCAATCTGTGTCCCGTTAACAATGGGATCATCCGCCCACATGCTGAGCCAGTAGTTGTAAGCCAGTGAGGCGGCCTGCTGGAAGGCATACAGGAAGATGATGGGCAGGATGAGCGCCAAGCCAATGGTCTTGAAATACTCCATGTACATCTCCAGCTTCACCTACAAGAGTTCAGAAAATGATATAGGTCAAAAAATGTAAAGGTACCAAAACCTGTGACGCTGTGAGATATGGAAAGAATGCTTTATTTGGAACCTACCCTGCCTGTGCGAGCCCTGTCCACCTCGGTCAGCTTTCCCACATCCTCTGGAACTTGGTCTTGTTCCACATCCGGTATTGGCTCCATAGTCTGTAGGCTCGTGTTTCCCATGTCACCACTGTGAGGGACAAAGGGATTTTCCAAACCTGATGGTGCTTCACGACTGGGCAAGCAGTGTCAGTGATGTGTAAATTTCATGTTTTTTTTGAGTGTAGGTTTTTGCCATCCTTATTGTCTCAGATTGCTGAAGCATAAAAAATTAATTGCCTAAAACAGTTCTTCCAAAGCAATGTAAATTGTTTAATAGTGTAATAAAAGCTTGTATGTTATTTGTTGTTATCGTTCATACCTAATGAGCTGTTCCTGGGAGAGGTCACGCGAGACAGGCATGAAGTCAGTCATGCTGAGCCGTGCAGACTTTCTAGTACCTGCCGTAAGGGCACATGTAGTCAGCTCTAGCCGTTGTCATTTTTGTCATTTCAAATCATCTATTCATTCTTTTTACTATGTCTTTTATATTAAGGCCTTCGGAAGTAATTGAAGTATTTTTTTTTAAATCTATTCAAATAATTTAATTACTTTTAGTTGCAAGATACATATAAAAGAAATATAAATCAACTGATAACGGAAAAGACTGAGCTAATTTTTCATAGACTGTTATTTTTAGCATTACGGACATTGTTAAAGCTAAGCGCTGATAAAGTAATAGGGAGAAATTACATGGCAAGAGTTATGCTGTAGCTTTCTGTCTTACGGAGAAATTACATGGCAAGAGTTATGCTGTAGCTTTCTGTCTTTTTACCTCTCTGGACGGAGGCTTCTTTGCGTTCTGTGCTGGCAAAGGCCCTTATGAAATCGGCAAAGGCACCGTGCCGACTCATCAGCTCAGAATAGGAGCCCATTTCTGTGATCTCTCCATCAACAAGGACAAGGATTAGGTCTGCCTGTGGTAGGAAGCTCATCCCATGCGTAACCAGGACACGTGTCTGCAAAGAAAATGCACATATTGTTATCATTAGTGGTGCTTAAAGATGCCATTAAGTTCTGAACCGGTGGCAGTAGGTATCATAATGGTTGAGCTGCCGTCTTTGCACCCGAAGCACCAAGGTTTAATGCCGTCTTTTGCTGCAGCACCCTTAAGCAAAGTATTTGCCGTACTTTGCTCCAGTAAAAAGAAAAAAAAACCCAGCTGTATAAATGGCACTGTGTGCAGCTGAATGTTGTAAGCTGCTGTGGAGAAAAACCTCAGCTAAATTAATAAATGTAATAAGACTGGTATAAATATTACTGTTGCGCTGGGCCTTACAAAAATAAAGCAGCAATCCACTTTTGGTGCAGCTTTCTCATAAAAATTAAAGTAGAAATGTGGTTAATAAAGTTTAGTTTAAAAAGTGGTTAGACCGCTGTCGGCTGCAGAGGAGTGCACAGATATAGTCTTTACGTAACACTGATTATGTGCAGCAAATTTTCAATGTGAACCATATAGTGATGGGACAGGAAACCTATTCATAATTCATTTTGTTTGTAATTCCACAGTCACAGCTGATTAAAACTTAACAGATACAGATCTCTTGTTTTATTTTCTGCTCAGATTCTGTAAAAAACCTTGGATAAAGATGTTAAAACTACTAAGATATTGTATTTTAACATTTTTATTAACACCAAGCTACAGTTCATTTAAACCTGATTTAAAATCACTGAAAATATAAACATGTTGCCTTCACAAACTCATGTTCAATGCAGATTGTTGACAATTCATCCCACAGACATGAACAAAATTTCTCATCTTATTTAGTCTCATCTAATCACAGTCACGAAGACCAGACACAAGTTGTAAACACTGTGTCACTGAGTTGAACAGAGTCAAATCCAAACTACTACCGTTTTTTACTGCCGTCTATGGGCACAGTAACTACGCAGGTCGAGCTGGCTCTAATAAAAGATTTTTAAAAAAAGATGGAAAAATTTATTAAAAATGTTAATATATTCAAAAATTCATACCATGATCATTGATAACACAAATTTAAACGTCTGGACACCAGCTGCAGTTATCCAGTAGCAAATGTTTCAGTAAAGTATTCACATATACCAGAAAACTACTGAACTATTCAACAACCAACAAGTGAAAGATAATAACAGATGATGATCATATATTTTTAGATCAGAAAATCAGATTTGCAGTTATTCCTGACACAAGTGTTTGATAGTCTTTTTCCATTGTCCCATCTTCCATCTATGCCATACTGGCAGCAAAGAGGCTTATGGTGCAGGAGAAAGGCATGCGTCCGTGCCTCTTACCTTGTCTCTTAGCATACCCTTAGGCCCGATGACTTTGTCAAAGATGTGCTGACCGACATGGGCGTCCACAGCAGACAGAGGGTCGTCCAGCAAGTATATGTCAGCATTCCTGTACACTGCACGTGCAAGGCTCACCCGCTGTTTTTGTCCACCGGACAGGTTCAAACCCTGGGGCAGCAAGTCAGGATAACAGTCTTTTTATTTTTAACAACTAAGGTCATCCAAAGTTTACCACTGGTTGAAGTGTAACTGGAGAAAAGGATTTTATCATCGGATGGCCAACCTTCTCTCCAATCTCAGTTGCATCTCCTGCAGGCAAGATCTCAAGATCAGGCAGCAGGGCGCAAGCCTCCAACACGCGCTGGTACCAGCTCAGTTTTTTTTCACGCCCAAACATAATATTATCTTGAAGAGCGGCATTCTGGATCCAAGCTTGCTGAGGGACATAGGCCACGGAGCCCTGTGGGTGTCAACAAGAGACCTCTGCATAAGCCTAACTCATCATCTGTTAGCATTTTAAGAGCAATCTTGGGTGAGCACACCTAAGATAAAATTGGTTTGAAATGTACATGGTTACTCCAGTTTTGTTTTTCATTAAGTACATCACACATGTGACATACCAGGGCATCTCAGGTTCGTGAGACATTGGTTGTTTTTACTTTCAAAATCTGCGTTTACAAAAATTCAAAGGAAATGGCTTGTCAGTCTCAATCAAAGAGAAACCAAAATTCTCAAGCATAAACGCAAACATCCCTGTCTTAGCAGCACACAGCTCTAAACCTTTATAATAACAATGAAAAAAAGAAAAATTGAACATAAAATAACGACCCGGATTACCGTGAGTTTGGGCGGGAAAATGGGTCTATTGTAAATAGTTGGATTGTGGGTAAGATGTAAATAAAGTGTTCAACCAGTGGGGGGATTTACGGGGAATATAAGGGGGCGACTGTGTTTGCCAGTGAGAAAAGGGAGAAAAAAACCTGGGGGTGCTAAGCAGTCTGGCTTGAGGTATAGGTCCTTGAGGAAAAGGGGTCCTCATACCGTGAGAATTACTTCCTCGTGTGCTGGTGTTCCAATAAGCTTTCGCAATGAACTCTGCCCGTCCGTCCTTCTTCACTCCATCCGAACCCAGAGTGCTGCCCGCCACAGTATTCTGTCTTTAGCTCTCCAGGTCTAATTCTATATACAGACTCTGACTGATTCAAATGGCTGCACCTGGTACCTGTTTCCTCAAAAGTCGCCTCCAGGCATGGGTGCCAATCTAGAACTGACATGGGTATGGCCAGGCTCCAGCCTGCCAATATACTGTATGCGAAAGGTAGCAGTCATCTGAGAGGGTGGTTTCTCTGAAACTCTGTACGCTAAGCATACACACCTTGACTGAAACCCTGCCACTCCGTTTTTCTGTTTCCCCCAGCACTGCGGACAGCAGAGAGGATTTTCCGCTGCCGACGTGACCCACCACTGCGACCAGAGAACCACGTGCAACTTGAAGGTTGATTCTGGAAGAGCACAAAAAAAGATACGCTTTGCACACAGCGTGTAAATCCTTAGCGTGCGTTCAGGAAACTGGGCATCTGGAACTGCAGACAGTGTCCTTTGACTAAAAGTAACCCTACCTACACCGTAAACCATCGTCCACTTGTCTTGCAAGAAACACTGAAACTTACTTCTTGAGACATGGTGGAGCTTCTGTAGACCAGCTGAAAGTTCCATTTTCTATAGTTACGTTGTCTGCATCTGGGAGGACAGAAGGACCAAGCTGTAATTAAAACTGGTTTTGATTTTTGATCTTGGGTATCATGTCTAAAATGTATTGGTTTGTAGCAGTCACATACACCACTGCAGTGACACTGGAAACTACACACATAAGCCAAACAAGGGTGGAATTCCCTTCTGATGAACTGTAAAATTACCGTCGGTCTGTAATTGCAAGATATCTAATTATCCTAGTTTTCCAAATGACTGTGTTGGAGTTTCAAGACTTGTCTCAAACAGCACTGACAGTTCAAGAGTTTTGCAAGTGGGCTTTTCTGTCTCAGGGCTTATATTGTATTTACAGTGTCAGAACTGCTTTACTTCAGCACATTAGTAAGAAAGGTATCGAAGGTGAACCCATTCCAAGTTTTATTGCATCTTTTCATACAATACAATGAAGTGCTATATAGTGTACTTTTCGTTATTTAACCCGTGATGGACTGGGCATCCCATCCAGGGGATACCTTAACTAGACTTGCTCCTTGTGTCTCGGGGATAGGCTCTGGACTGTTGCGACCATGGCTTGCACAAGCGGTTAACTAAAGTGAGTGAGTTATTTTACACGATGAATATATTATAGATTCTATGTTGCCGAGTTTTGCCCTGGGTTGCAATTTTTACACAATGTAGAGAGTCGTTCTAGATACGTAAGACCTCACGTCAGTGCTTACCAGGGCTGTAGGGGGATTTGTCAACACTGTCTGGCTTTAGTTCCTCTTGGCAAAGAAATTTTCCGAGGCGCTTCAATGAGACAACAGCCTGAAACAAAAGACGCCGATTAAAATTCACCATGTCAGTGATACTCAAGTCAACAATCAGCAGCTTTTTGTACCAAGTGTAACATAGTAGTAAAGGAATGTGGGCAAGAATTTTTACAAAAACTTAATAGAACATAAGAGCACTGAATGAACTATATGTAAAAGGGTTCTACTAGAGCTGCCAGAAACAAATGGTACAGCATTAACATATTTATAGAGATTATTTTGGACTGTCTGCTGCACCTGCATGGTTGTGCTAATTGCAAAGGGCAACTGGCTCAGCGGGGTCTTCAGTATGTTGATGAGGGCCATGGACACAAAGACCTTCTGTGCATCCAGGACATTTTTATCATCTATCAGCACGTAGACTCCAAACATTGCAAACGCAATCTGAAGGGAAATCAGAAATGCAAAGGATTAGGTTACTTTGGACACAAGAGTTTAGCCTTAATTTTGATCAGGAAGAGACGGATTTATACACACAAGAAATGATGAGGAGTTGAATGAAGCAACGGAAATGGAATAGAGGATCTGAGATTTCTTCAGGGCCTTAAGTTCTTTCTGTCTGTATCCCAAGACTTGCTCTAGGAAAGCCTTCTCCCAGGCGTAAAACTTGAGGATCTTGATTCCGTTCAGTATCTCATTCATGAGCTTTATGCGGCCATCCATGAACTTCATTTGGACCTCCTTGTAACGTAGGTGAAACACAGGGGATTTTACACGTTTAATCATTCGTGAGAACGCCTGCAATGGCAGTCAATCACCCTAGAAAGTTCGCCACTACTGCAGAGTATCTCTTAAACACTGAGCCATTTTAATGTGGGGAGATCAACAAGCGTGGGGAAAGCGGCTAATACATTTAAATGTGTAGTTTAATTTATGTTGTCACATCGCCAAATGTCTGTTGTTACTAGAAAAATAAGCGAAAATAGAACCTTTATAGCCGTTTTTCTGCGGTTGTTTTTCATAACAGTAACATTTGCGACTTCAAAGGATGAAACATGCAAATCCAACCCAAACACCCACGCTACTTTCTTTTGTTATCTAAACCAGCTGTGGACACTGACAGAATGACAGAATGCACAAGATGAAACGCAGCATTTACAGCCTGACTGTAATGGGGAGGGTGAAAAAAACGAATCCAAATACACATCTATGCCATCCAAATACTTGGCATAATACCTGCAGTTTGCTTCTTTTTTTGGCAATAAATCCATTCAGAGGAAAGATGAGAATGACTGTGGCAATGCCAGCAAGGGCAGATGGGCCCAAGTGCTAAAAAGGGTAATAAAAAACAGTGTTACTTAAACATAAAGCACATATATACTTTGTACATGTATCAAAGGAAACCATACTCATTTATCCGTTACATTATTTGTTTAAAAATGTTTTGCCAATAAGGATATTAATCATGTTTAAGTTAAGAGTCTTTAGGGTGGTAATCATTCCGAATCCCTCACATTTGGTGGATGCATTTCACTGCAGATGGCTAATAATATGTTTCGTGTTTGCGTTGTCAAGTTGACAGATCTGTGGGCACGTTGGGAATTCCGGTGAATCATACTGTGTCATTAAGCATGGATGCCCCACCTGCCACAGAAAGAAGAGGCACAGCGTGATCTCGATCGGAGCCAGCCACACCGCGTTGAAGTAAACGACAAAATCCATGAGCTTCTGCGTGTCGGCTGAGACGAGGTTCACTATCTCTCCGACAGTACAGGTCTTGCGTGCAGCACTGCTGATGATCAAGGACTGTGGGGCAAAACGGCACAAGTGAGACCAAAATTGTGCCTTTGCCTTAACAACTCAAGGTCTTTTGTTTGCTTTTCGCTTCTGCGTAACTCTGAAAGACATACCTTCCTGTATACCAGGCCCATCACTGCTGTTTTTACCCTCATCCCCACGGTGAAGCAGGTATACATGTACTGATGGTTGAAGAGGGACTGGAGACATGATAGCAGGAACATCAGAGATGCGTAGAAATAGCCCTTCCACAAGGGGGTGTCCTCATCCCGCATGAAACCCAGCAACAAACTGTGGAGGGGAACAAGGTGTCAGTGTCGGGGGGCAGCTGACCTGGTGCCCTGTCCTCGAACAGAACACGTATCGCAGCGGGGCAAATACGAAATTACATTATTCCTCAGGAGGCTGATAAAGAGCAGAATTAGCATTTTGATTACAGCTTTGCTCCTCGCTGGCTTGGCTGCGCTGATGATGCGGTGATTATTACCGAAGCTGCTGGTTATGTAGCCCACACACACACACCAACGCAGGTTATACAACGGTGTCCTTCTGGTGGCCTCGCACTTGGCTGGCGGATGGCTTATTGTGGCCTGTCTGTGCAGCCTCAGCATTTCCGGGATTTCAGGCCTCTTGTCCAAACTGACTCCTCTCTGGAGCACCGGACACCGTGGGCGACATTCTCCATCGAGTTCGTGCATCTCGTTGGCCGCAGACACGCCCTGTATTGCAATACAGCGCTACTCCTGTCCTGGTTGAGTCAACGAGCTTCTCTCTGCGCTTTTCCTTTTACCGGCACACTAGGGTTAGCAGCGGTTGGTACCGGTATTGTTTGGCCTGATGCACTTGGAGCAGCAGGTGTGCAGTGACGAAGGTGTGGCAGAGCGACACCTCACCTGAGGACTTGTGGGATGGAGAACATGAAGGCATCGTGGATTACGAGGCACAGAGTCCCGGTCAGAAAGTAGGGCCCGAAGTTGCGAGCCAGAGTCCTGAGCAGGCAGAAGCCGGAGCTCTGCTCCTTGTGGAGCTTCCTGAGGAGCTGGGCCTGATCTGCTAGTCGGGAGCCCAGGGCCACGCCTGCGCTCAGAGCCTTCTCCTGCCTGCCGCAAAACACAGCAGAAGGCATTTGCATCATGCATGGTCCTACGTAGCGTCTTCCCCTTTGAACCGTTAATGTGAAACAGAGTACGGAAAAAGCAATACGTTTCTCGCCCTTTTTTTCCTTGTCAATACATTTCTCGTAGTGAAACAGGCAGTTTCACCCATTTTATGTTTTGCTTTACCAGCTGTAAAAAGCATCATCTGACCTCTACCATGTGCGCAAAGTCCTGAACATTTAAAGTTGTAAGATT
Source organism: Scleropages formosus (assembly GCF_900964775.1). Taxonomy (NCBI): domain Eukaryota; kingdom Metazoa; phylum Chordata; class Actinopteri; order Osteoglossiformes; family Osteoglossidae; genus Scleropages; species Scleropages formosus. The sequence goes on along the minus strand of NC_041825.1, from coordinate 11,561,395 downwards.
TAATGATGAAGCTTCAAAGCTGAAGCATATTAACAAGCTCCTAAAATGACCAGAACTGTCCTCACAAAGTGCCATTTGACAATGTCTTTCCCTTACCGTCCATAAAGAATATCTTACAACTGGAATTTTGGATATCTAAAGCATCAACAGGACCTTAACTGAAGGTCACTCAGCACTCTGACTTCTGCTCCCATAGGACACACAAGGTACTGTATATCTTTTAAACTAATTAATAGGAGAGGCTTCACGGTGACACAGCCGCCTCACAGCTCCTGGTCTTTTCAGGTGTAGGTTCCAATCTGACTCAGTCTGGGTTGAGTTTACAAGTTCTCCCCTCTCCTTTCCTGGTTTCCTCCAACAGTTCAGAGACATGGGGTGAATTTGCAAAATCGCCCATAGTGTGTGTATGGATGAGTGAGTATGTGGCTGTCCTCTGACGGGCTGGAGAAATGTACCCCGTGATTCCAGGACAGGCTCTGGACTGCCGTGACCCCGACCGGGACAAGAGGCTCCCAAAAGGGAGTGAGCGAGCAATGCAAAGAATGTGTAGGTTGTTTACAGCAAGATTGGGTGTGAATCTTACAGTTGGATCCTGTTGCACTCCGCTGTCCACTCCTGCTCTAAATCAGAGATAATCTTCTGTGACGTGTCTTCCTCCCTTAGAGACCAGAGATCTTCAGCTTGGAGGGGTTTGCGATATCCCTTCACCACAAGCCTGGGGGGTCACGCACACAGCAAACAGACTAATCAGAGCTGTACATATATTTTCACCAAGTTGTTCCACCTCTCTCGATAATGGGAATTTTTCTTAGAAAACTTACAATTTCTAAATATGCTGCTTAGGGCTGAAACGCATTACATTTCAGCACAAGGATATCTTCTTAATAATTACATGTATAAAAAAATTCCTACCCGCTGAACCACCAAAAGAGGATCTTTGACAAGAAGGAAGCATCTTGAATGGGGCAGGGGTTCTGTAAAGACAAAAACGCAGGTTTCAGAAGCCATCCCAGCACGCTGGTGGTATGGTACCACATGTGCAATTCAGGAAGACACAGGGCAGGACGACATAAATGAAAATTTGTTCTCTGTTTAAGCTTTTAATGCAGTTTTGTGCACATACTATTTACTGCTTGTAGAATAACTGAACATGATGATAAGGCTGCCTTGTGAGGAGCAGTTAGACGTGTAAATAGCAGCCGACGCTGGCCACCCCGGGCAGAGAGTAAACATCAGCAGATGGGGAGAGGAGGCTCTGAGGTCAGAGCCGTGCGGAAATGTGTCGTCACCGAGGCACGCTGCACACAGCGGCGGTTTGTGTTCACCCGCTCGCCCCCTCGCCGGAGCTCGTTCTGGGCTGGGGTGAGTAAGTCTGCCCAGTATGCGGAGGAACACCACGGCTGGAGGCGGCGGCTGCTGGGTGTGTCACCAGCGGAGCGTCTCCCTGCCTGTCCACGGCCCGGAGCGCTTGGAACCGTCCGCAGCCAGCCACCGTCAATGGTCCCCGTGGCTTGCCCTCCCGATAAACTCTTGTCTCGCGTGTTGTTTTCTTCAGATGCTGTTATTTCAGTAAATATTTGTGTGGGATCATGTGTTTTTGTCCTATTGTGCTTTTATTGGGGCTGGAAACCCGCGGGGACTTTTTTCTCTTCTTGTAGCGCTGTTCTAAATGCGATGGAAAACGCGCAGGTTGCCGAGAAACCTGGAGCGGACGAGAGAAGCGACCACGGCACGGTCCATCTCCAGCGGCAGCGTGAGCAGAACTGCGAACGAGACGAGCCAAACCCTCCTCCCACACTAACACGCTCAGGTTCTTCTTACAGCTCTCAGAAGAAACCAGAGGAAGAGTGGGCAGCAGACACGGCAGTGCCAGACAGGATAGACATCGACTAAAAGCGTAGTTGGGCTAAAAATGCACATGACTAATATAACATAAACCGGATCTTGAGGATCTTCATTTTTCCCTCAGCAGAACCAAATAAAATGTGTATTTTTGGGTATCCTTGAGAAACGCTTTAATCGTGCAGCTTACATAATCAGAGGAGCGTTTCGAAGACTATCAACAAGTGGCCCGAGTCTCAGAATCGGAGTTTGTCTTGAGTAAAGTGGACGGGTGAGTACGTACCTTGGTATGGCCAGTTTTACCGGTGCTTGGGGGCTGGTCGGAGAAGCAGCAGAGAAAGAGCTGGGCCAACTGCAGTGCGAAATAGGAGAAAAAGGCCAGGTATCGCACTGCATCTGTAGCAAAGCCCTGTACAAATGAAAGTAGCATGTTAGAGGTGATCTTTTTCAGTTGCACACATTTACTTCCAGAACATACCAACAGTATACGTGAACAAAGGTAACCACGCACACATTGTCCGAAACTGCTTGTCCCAAGCAGGGTCGCAGCGAACCGGAGCTTAACTAGGCAGCGCAGGGTGCAAGGCTGGAGGGGGAGGGGACACACCCAGGACAGAACGCCAGTCCATTGCAAGGCCCCCCTAGCAGGACTTGAACCTCAGATCCACGGGAGAGCGGGACTGGGTCAAACCCGCTGCGCCACTGCACCCCCCTCGAAGGTAACCACACAATTTGTAATTACTGCACCATGCCAATTGCAAATAGCTGTACTGTTATGATCATTATTATTACTGGCATTGTTTTCAATGCTGTAATACTTTACATACTTGCCCCATACTTTGTGGTGCTTACCTTTCATAAGCTTTACAACTTTACAGTAAAATGTTCTATAAGTTTACCAGTAGCATTTCTTTGTGTTTGTATTTTTTTTACTTACAATAGTATTTACTATAGCACTATTTTTACTATAGTACTATAGTTTCTTAATGTAAGAGACAATCTTTACTAAAGTATACATTTTAAAGCGGTTTGCAATGACACCTGGACGTATGGATAAAAAAATGCATTTTTCTTGATGTTTCAGTATCATTATTCCATAGTTACATCACAACATAAATGTGCTCTTACAGGTAAAATACTGCGCTAGTGTTCAGTTTGCCATCAAAGTCACTTGCTGGAAACCTAGTGCTGATGTCATCGCAGAGAGGGGAAACTTTGGATAAATTTAAACTGCACTGTAAGGGATTACCCATAATCCTGCAGTACATTTCGTAACCACAGCCGCCACATATTTCCTGTAATAATGTACTGATGGTTTCATTTCCACTGCTGGATCAGAAGTGAGACACCAAATCTCTGGCAAAACCTCCCATTGGAATCTATGATGATTAACCTAAGTTACAGAACATTGGTGGAAGACATGTAGCCTTTGAAACACTGTGGCACCTGGGGATGTTGGACCTTCAACAGCCTTGATCATGTCTTCAGTGGGGACCTATGTAAAATCATATATTATTAAACAGCAGAGCTAATGAGCATATTGTAGGAATTACAGCTCCATAAAGCTTATTTTTAACAGTGAAATAATGGTAAATGGTGAAGTCTGTAGTGGTTTAGAATTCATAAATGAATTCCACATAAGGCTTTGGTGGTTAGTAATATATAAATGAATTCCAAATGCCGGAATAATAAAATTCCCCAGTCACGCTAAGACGCTTATCTCTAAGTAGAGGGTTTAGGGCTTAGAAACCAAAGTGTCCTGAAAGTGAAAGGAATCCATGGAGCTATATTCCTTCCCCAGCATGTTATTTATGCATGAAGCCTGGTGTTCATATATTGTTCCAAACATGAGTATTTGGGGTTTTGGAAGACTGTGTTTACGTACGTCTTTATGTACGCTGCTGGATGCTCAGTGCCAAAACTTTCAAACTTGAGATGTGTAGTAAACAGGCTCTCCCTGGCCGTTGCGGCATCAAATGTAGGGGAGGAGGAGGGCTGTTGGACGGCCTAGGGCTTGGAAAGGGGATCGAGTGCAACCTCGCTTCAGCCACAGACAAAAACAGGGTCAGATGGGCAGTAAATATAATATAGGTCAGACCAACATGTTGAAAGAAGTGTGTCTGCAAGTTTGAGCTCAACCCAGCAGCATCCCAGACAACCACACACTGACCTCAGTGAAGCCAAGTACAGGACCTGCACAATATCAGAATGCTATCTGGAAGCACTGATATCTAGGGAGGTTTCGTTTAAAATAGCCGTGTAAAAGTACTGCAAGACCCAGCATCAGAGGTTTAAAGCGATTGTATTTGTGTGTAGCTCGGTTGAAGATTTTTTTTTGTTTAAATTATTATTTTGAGGAATTTGTTTGAAGGTCCTGCGAGCATCTCTCGTTTAATCGCCAAGGTCATAAGCGGGAGAGATACTGATGAAGGGCAAAAATGTATGCATTCTGGTATATTGCTGCTCGCAGTCTTGATCACATTGTTGGAAATGTAAAAAAATAATATTTTTTCTTTAATAAAAGTAGTAAAACTGATAAGTACAGGAAGTCATTGTGTGGGCTGCAGTGATCACGTTACTTCATTACATGATTATCTAGAAGACCCGTGAGATGAAGTTTAGATCTAAATTTAAACAAAATTGCGCTGTCCGTGGAGAAACAATTATGTGCCAGATGTTGCCTCGTTGCTCTGACTTATCAAAGTGATGGTAAAGTAGTGGCTTTTGGTCTGATCTGTGCAAGCCGCGTCTAGCCGTACCGTGCCCGCTACGCCCTCCGCTATCCATCAACCCGCCAAGCATCTTAGGGACACAATACCGGAGGTTAGAGTGGTATAAATATCCGTGGACTTTTATAGAAATGCAAACACGTGAGCGTGCACGTCCACGTCCATGCAATCTTTGAACGCTCGCCTTTCCGAGTCAGACGTTGAATACCTCGTCTGCGGAAAGCTTCGCGACGCAATGGAGGAGCGCGAATGAGAAGCGCGAGGGCATCCATCACAGCTGGGTTCGTCCGCAGACTGTAAATAGCTGCCGCTATCTGCTGCGGATTTGCCACCAGCGATGCGAGGCCCTACGCTGCAGCCACGCAATCCGAGCCCCAAAACAACCGAGGCATTGTGCCGTCTGCCTCCGGGCTTCATGGAGTTAACTGGTGCGATGGCCAGATTAGAGAGTACAGCAGACAGATAAACAGGGAAATAACATAAAACGAGGTAACATTAGAATTATGAAGTCTGAGAAAAAGAAAGAGTCTGTGTTTACGCTTTATTTGGGTTATGTAATGGCAGAGTCAAAGGAAAAGAGCACATCTGGGGACGGTTTTATGCTGAATTCGTGTGGAAAAAATGATAAGACTTATCAATAATGTGGTGGTGACCGAATTACCGCTTCAGTGACTGGACTCACAAAAACTGTGCTAAACTGCAATATTAACACTGTACTCACTTTTGAGAAGTGTTGCCATGATTTTTTTTTTCCTCTGAATGTTCAGATTTGATACAGGTACAGCTGTGTGACAAGCGCCTATGGGCTCATATAAAATTAACCCAATCAATTTTTCCCAGTGTAACTCAGGTGTATTGGGGAAAGACAAATATTTCAGATGAACCGGGGAATATAAATTGCTTATAGTGAGTGCACTATGCTGGTCAGCTATTTTGATGAATGAATGATTGAAAGAAGTATCTGCTATTACACCATTGTCTATTTACTATTATATGTTACCTTGGATAAAGGTGCCAGCTAAATACTAGTTAGCAGTATTCCGTATTTCCTGGTGTTTTTTTTTCTTTTTTTGCATCACGTGGTCCAGGCAGTATTTCAGTGTGTGAGTACCTAATGTCAGTGTTCGTGCAGGAGCTCTCGGGTGCGTGCAGAGCAGCAGAGACGCCAGAACGGGGCCCATCTCAGCATCATTTCTCTCACCTCATCTATGGCCAGCTGGATCTTGGCCCTCAAGGGCACCAGGGAACACACCACTGCAAGGAGCCAGAAGAGGAACAGGAAGACAGATGAGCGGCAACCCCTTATCCTCTCCAGCTGGATAATGCACACGGCCAGAACCTGGAAGCAGAGACCTCCAGTGAACAGACGCTCCGGATGATAGAGAGCAGGACAGAAATCTCTTGCAGACTCCAGTTTAGATCCCTGCACGTTCTGAGTGGAACACCCAACCCTTCACTGACTCCTTCGGTACTTTTATTAAAGAGACTCTACATTTCAGTTGTCACAAAGTATTGCATTGTCGAACCAAAATACTGCGTGATTCAAGTTTGTCTGCCAGAGCTCGATCAGACAGACAGTAAATGGTTCCTGCAGTGGTTTTACTGAGCAGACATTACTCATTGAAACAATGTTGATTTAGAGGAAAACAAGAATATGTTGCTTCATACCCGTGAGATTGAATGCCTGACCATAAGTGCAGCTGGTACCCCTGCACGCCTTCCCGATAACATTCTTGTGCAACGCTTTTGATAACATTTTCTGTGTTTTGCACCCTTTTTCGTACAAGTGAGTGGTGTCGGTGTCAAAGTCGGTTAATTAAGAACCTATACTTCTGAACAGTACACGTCTCAGCAAGGGCCAAGCTCGAATGAGTACTCAAAGTGCTTCAACAATTACTGTATAGTTTACATGAAGTGTAAGTCAATAAACAAGTGATGTACAGTGGTCACGACAGTTATTCTCTATACAGAAACTGCAACACTTTATTGAGGAAGAAAACTAAAGTAAAAACAGTTTTACTAGCAATATTACTACTAGTGGTTGTATATTTCATGATGAAATAAAAGCCTTATGAATCAGCTGATGTTTTAATTTACAGAACAGTCTAGTGTGTGTGTATATATATATATATTACATATATAGAGGTGGGGTGGGTTTGGCCTGTGCCTGCCCTCTGGTGAGTGTGGGGTTCAAGTCCGGCTTGGGGTGCCTTGTGACGGACTCGCATCCCCCTCCAGTCTTGCACCCTGCATTAGGTTCCAGCCCCCCACGACCCCGCCTGGGACAAGCAGCTTCAGTCAATGTGTGTGTGTGTGTATATGCTACTTTATAGCATTTACTATACATGAATAATTGATTTTCGTTGGGTGCAAGTGGGCAAGAAAAGCCCCCTCCCTCCTAAATGTAGTGGGTGGAAGTCAGTACATTACTTCACCCCAAACACAATGTGTCCCTTGTAATTACATGGGAAGTTTTTGGTGTTTTAGAGTAAATAGCCTCTTGCGTCACGAATTGTTGGTTACGGTGGATGTTGGACACATACCTCATGGCAGGAAAGACAGTGACCGCGATCTGAGGGATTCGGATACTTGTGTACAAATTCCAATACATTGAGCAGATTGGAAGAAGCCCAGCAACACTGGTTTATCACGCCAGCGGAGAAGTAAGGTGACAGTGGCAAGTGTTCGTCTTCCTTATGTAAGGCACTAAACTGTTGCAAGGAGGAAGGTTTCACAAAGACAAGGATGCTCTGTTGAGGGGCGTTTACGATAGCATGCAAAATCTTTTGAATTGCAAGACGGCTTTGGCGCTTCTGGAAAAGATCGGGATCGTTTAAAGAGCACCTTGGCCCAAAGAAGTGTCTCTTTGTATATGGGACTTGCTGGTGTTTTTCTTGCCTAAGCAGTATCTGATATTGACTTTAGCGTCTGAGGAGACCGCAAGCTGACCCAGAGTCTGCCTCCGAGACAGATCGTCTGCACAGGAGGCCTGCTTGACCTTTCCGTCCCTGACACAGCCCCCGCCGTAAATCTCTTTATGACTCCTCAACAGAGAAAACACAACGTTGTTTCATCCGCACCACCCACAGAACCTGTGCCTCTATATTATGCAGCCCTCCAGCATGGGGTTAAAGACAACTTTCACACAGGTCAGACAGAGCTCCTCTTCCGACAAACAGGGGCAGTAAACTTTTGGTAGTAACCTTGGGTGTTGTACGCAGTAACCCTAGTTATGTCATGCTCTTTACATGACGACGTGACTTAAATGTATGATATTCTCAATTCTATGGTACATTTTTCCATTTCAAATTCAGATGCAGTTTTTCTCCTGAATCATTTCAGTGGCTCAATGTAAAAATGCACAAACTGAAATTTGGGGAAGTGTCTGCCGTAGATCAAGTTTTAGAAAATCTGTCGGCCAATCAGATGTTTTGTAAAATGCACACAAGTCTGAGTAGGCAAATTGCCTGTCTTGAGCACATTTCGCCGGAGTTCATTGAGCTTGAGCATTTACTAGTTAATTTTAGACTGAGTGAAGACAAAGCTGGTTACCACAGTCAGGCTGCGAATGATGGGGCTGAGTAGGAACACTAAATGGTGATGGATGTCCTGGTTTCTCTCCAGCAGAATATAGAAGAACTCCACAAAACCAAAGGATGTCAGGAAGAATCCCAGGAGCTGTGTGAGGGTAGAGACAAGTGTCAGGGGGCTGAGCAAATACCCACTTGGCTTCAGATTTAATATTGTTGAATCTATGTAGATTCACCTTCATTCTTAAGGTTGTTTCAACTGATTAATTTTCAATACTTGCACTGGCAATATTATTCCCTCGATAAGTATTATAAAGCTCTTTTAACCCAGAGTGGATTTCATATGTACACTATCCATTTGCTAGTTAAAACACTGAACATACTCCAAAACTCCGTTTACTTTGTGTTTATGGTGCTCTATTCCCTTACACTTGAATGTTGGGACCGTGATTGTGAACACTTGTTGCTGCAATTGAACGCTTCGTGATTGAGCACAAGTGTGACGAATTTACGGATAATTTGACTGTGGTCCGGCTCACCATTTTGGCATTGCAGAGACAGGAGACGCGGATGTGTCCACGGTCATGGCAGTAGAGATAAAGGCAATAGAATGGTGCGCACACCCAGAGGTAGACACATGGAACCCACACCAGGATTGTGTTCTGGAAACACTGGGTCAGGTCTGGATTAGGAGTGTACCATGTCCGGTTCCAGTCCTACAAGAATCATACACACAAAAAAAGACAGATATGTACATAGAATTTATTACAACACTCAACAATGTTGATGAAATACATCTTTCTTGTATGTGAGCTGTAAACATTTGTGTGTTTAAAAAATGAGTAATATAAAACCTCCGGCTTGTGAATCTGGACAGCGCAGCTCCGAGTTCATATTTGCAAGGATTATTCTGAAGACATATTTATTCTCATGAACACCTTTAACATTTTATCAGACAATATCAGCATGGGTCACAGAACAGGTTGCACTGTACCGTTAAACAAAGTGCTTGAGAAATGTGTCCTATGGACCTCACGTTCTATTTACTCTGAGAAACTGTGACTAACCAACAAGATCTATGTGTCCTTGTAATCGTTTCGAGACTCAAAGAGCTGAGTCAGGATTGGAAAATTCCTGACCAGCTCAGGCTGTTTGAGAAAAAGAGCCATTGGGAGGATCAGCTGAACACATTAGGTGCATTGTGAGGTTGGGGGGAATTCTGAAAATATCGCAACACTTTGTGTTAGTGACTGAGAAGTTTGTATGCAAAGGGAGGATCCTGACCATGAGATTGCATTAAGATTGCACAAAGTGTGTGTCAGGCAGAACCTAATTACCCCAGAACACAGAAAGCCCCCACTTGTTGTCCTTCACCTTCTCAGCAGGTTAGTTTATATCAGCAGATTATTGGCTTCCAGCACGAATGCAAGGCATAATGGGCATTCAGGCCCTGTGCTGACTGGCCAAGAAGTGGTTAAGGTAAGGATGCCGCAAACACCTAGATAGACGGAAAGTGCCCCAAATTCACCTGAGCTGTGCACCAATTACTGAAATCGCTCACGCCACATGGCTGGAAGCCCAAACCACCATCTCTGGTCTGTCGGAGGCTAGTGAGGTCTGGCAGTGATGCTAATGGCACAGGTTGCTGCGGTGTCACCGGTCACGCCACCCGTCACCGCTAAACAAAACTTTGGTTTAACCAGTTTAGACAAGCCCCTATTCTTCTGCCAAAATGGAATGGACCATTCCACTCTTGTTTACTGTGTCACATTGTTTGCTAAGTGCGTATTTGATAAGAACTTCAGTTGCTCTCGCTACCTTTTTGGGTTACACAGTTCAGCGCTGCATGGCAGCGTGCCAGCACCGTGGTTCAACAGCAAAACATTAGGTCGTATGGAAGAAATCCAGGTTAGTCCAGAATAGTCCATGTTTTTGAAATTGCAGGACTACAGGGTCACGGTTACGGCTGCCGCAACTGGTCTGAAAACAGGAGCAGCCCGTTACGCTTGGCAGTCCCGCCGAGCCAAGTGACATGCAGAGGCTGACCACGAGGCACAATTATTTTGAAGGGAAGAGGTTTTCATTGTCTTGCTTTGCTCAGCTATTTGCCTGTGGTGAGTCTCAATAAGGCCAGCATTTCAAGACAATCCTTTGTTAGTCCAGTTAACCCAATTGTAGAGCAGTCGGAGTGCAGCTCGACCACAGGTTAAACTCTGCAGCCGAAATTGCTTCGGCACTTTCTCCGAAACTTAGAACCTTCATTTTGGCCGGACGTTTTCTGTGAAATCCTTCACTGAACATACTTGAATTTAATCAGCACCCTAGGGAATAAAGTGCGAAGCTGATGTGTCATCAGAGACACATGCAGCGACTGTTTCGCTAAGATCTATTTTCATTTTGGTCTTTAGGTCTGGTAGCTTTTGTACTACTTGCCTAAAGTGAATATAGAGCCTTATAAACCCTCAATAGAACAAAGATGAGCTGCGTGGCTGACAATGCATCCTAGAGTAAAAATTGAGCATTATTTTTAGATGAAAAGTTCAAAGTTGGTATCCCTTCAGGGCAATTTAAAATGATATATTGTTTCTGCAATGCTACGTACTGTCAAAAGCACGATAATTTTCTGGACTCTTCCACTAATAGTCAATATTTTCAAACTTTTAACAATTTAGCACGAAACAAAAGGTTGTAACTAACATAGCTCTTGACGATGAATTTGCAGCGGAGCCAATGCTCACCTTTTTGGGACCTCAAACTTCAGCCACTCTAAGAATGTTCGGCGCCTTTTTTTTTTGCTGTGCTTTATGCGTTTTGCTGAACTGGAGCTGAAAGCTGACGTGAACAATTTGGTGTTGCCATTTTACCGAACCACTCAAAGCAAATGACACTACTGGCTCACAGAAAAGATAAAGGTAGACAGACAGAGCTAGAAATGCTGTAGCACATGTTTACAGATATCTGGCTGAGTTTCAGGCGCGAGTTCAAAGAGTCTATAAGAGGCCTTCCACATCACTCAGCTGTGACCACCATGACCCCATAGGTGAGCCTGTAAGGTCCCTGGAGTCTAAACACAGTGGTCTGATGTAAGAGAGGGCAATGATCACCAGCTGGCTGACGGGCATGGCACTTGGTCACTTGACCTCGGAGTTAATCTCGCAACCTGAGTCACTGCCAAACAAACCTCGCGCTGATCTGCAGGGGTTTTGGTTGCTTACTTTCAGTTTTTATTGCTGTATTGAATGTTTTGTTGTCCTTCACCTTCTCAGCAGGTTGGTTTATATCAGCTTTCAAGCCAAAATGATTTTCTAAGCCATGGACACTGGAGCTGGAGTGAACATTACATCTACTTGCTTCCAGTTGGAATGGAGAATGCCTGTAAACCAGTTTAGCAGCAAACGCTTACTCTTGCGGTCTTGCTGTGGTTAGCCATTAGGTTGAGAGGTTTCAGTCGGCGGCCAACGGTGTGACAGAGCTAGTTGTGCTTTGAATCAGAGCCATGCTAAGTTTCAGTAAGAAGCTGCCCTGAGCTCATTTTGTCGTGAACCATACATTTCTGATAAAGTTCTTTGGATACTCTACGCAAGTGGTGGTTGCGATGCCAGCAGAGTGAGATGAACGCAGAACTGCGAACAATTACAGCCATAGAAAATTACAACACAGAATGGTTCCTGTCCCTGAGCCTCTTTCCAAGCTAATGAGCAGGACCTCAAATTGGTCCCCAAAAATAACTCCAAAACACCGCGCAGCATCATTTAACACTGTAATTGAAATGGATGCTGGAAGGCTGCTCACGATTACAGTAAGATCTGCCTGTCTTGTTAGCACCAGAAAGTCTGTGATCCCTTGCCAGACCGAGGAGAAATGAATAGAGATGTGTGTCTAGACTGAAATCTTCCAGGAAGGAGCCGTGCATTTGCCTCGAAACAAGGACACCTCTTCAGACTGATACTCAGAATGCTGGGCTGGGGAGGGGAGAGCTATCCCTGCTGTAGTGATGCACGAAGGAGCCTTTTACCATCATTTTCAAACGCAAGTATAGAATGTAGATGTTTGTGTTGGCACAGTGAGTACAGGGCTTACCGACATCTTGCACTTGTTCTTCTGTGTTGCTCATGCTGTGTATGAGTCCCATTTGCCAGCTATATATGAAATACTAACTGTGTTACCTTCAGTTCACCTCAGGATTTTACTGCTGAATAAGTACATTAACAATGAAGCTTGTTTTCAATGAATCGAAATGGTGATAAAAGTAGCAAGCGTTTCTGCTTTAAATGCTGAAGATGTCATATTTACATTTACATTTACATTTATTTAGCAGATGCTTCTCTCCAAAGCGACTTCCAATGAACTCTATGTAGAGTTATGAGCCCACACACCTTATTCACCGTGGTGACTTACACTGTTAGATACACTGCTTACACTGGGTCACTCAGTCATACATCAGTGTAACACACACACTCTGTGTCACTCACACATATTTATGCTGTTTGTTGTGTTAGCGGATCTGTGTGTGTACCACTGCACCTTTTCACACACACGACCCAACCAGTGTAACTGAAGTGAAAACACGTCACAGATGTTTTGTATTTTGGGGAAAAAGAAAAATTCTTTAATGGCTTTTCAGTAAAGCAGGTGTCCTGACTTGGTAGGGTCCTTGCGTGAGTCACTCATTTGGTTCCCTGTCATTAAGCACTTAAAACATGTATGGTTTCACATGGTTAACAGTGACTGGAAATTCTCTGCATTTCTGAGAAAATCTGAGTTAAGTCGGGTCACTTGGAATGAAGTTCTGCTGCACAAACACAGATGAGTATTTCTAGTGGATTATTGCTAGGGATGTCGTAATGACGGAGTGCCGGGACTTTTCAGTAATCACAGTAAAACCAGTAACTCACAAAAACACAATTCAATGGCATTTCTTGCATCCCATTGAATTGTGATGAAAACGCTGACATGCGTTTCACAGATGAAGCTGAATTAATAGAAATAAAACCGACGCGCAATTACAAAAAACTCACGGACAATGTATATCGCGTTATGCTTTAGACGCGATGCACAGCGAAGAAAATGATTTATTTCTACAAATAATGCTTTGGTAGCACATAGTTTGCTGTAGTTTCACTGCAAACTTGTGGAGTCTTACATATGGTCCACTTTGTCTCTGTGGTTTTGTTTATAGAAGCAGACCTGAGATACTCACCCACAGAGGGTCCAGGCCGCTGAGACTGCAGAAGGCATCCATCCACACTCTGGTCCTTTTCTTCCGCAGCCTCACGTCTCGCCGTAATATCCGAGCTGTCGAGGCAGAGCGGCGCAGCGCTGTGCGGTCTTTCGACGGGTGTCTCTTCCCTGTGAGTCAGACTCTCCTGTCTCTTGGGCCGAGCGTGCACCCTGTGGTCTATATGCCTTGCTCGCACCTTGCCTCACGGAGCGCTCCTGGGTGTCTGAGTGCCACTCGCTCTGGCAGCCTGCTTATGAATGCCTGCCTGCCAGCTTGTCTCCCCTTTTTAGGTGGGTGGAAAGATTTCCAGGCTCACTCTCTCTCGCTCTCGCTCTGCTTTCTCCCACGTGTGCTAAAATTTGGTGAAAACACCACAGTGAATCCCCTGAAGATGATGACAACCCACCCCACCTAAAAGCCAGAGTCCTCCTTTCGGAAGTCACCCCAGCACGACTTGCTAAGCTTGTCGCGTCTGTGATTTGAGCGAATATTTGGGCTCGAAAGCATTTGTACTCTGTAAGTAAATAGATCAGGACAAGTGCTTTGTTTACAGAAGTTAACTGTCCTAGTGCTTTAAAGAGTTTCAAGGAAGCATACACTAGTTTTATGCTTCTTCAGGATCACTGCATTTACAATATTACGGAAGAATTTAACACGAAATTTTTCTGCTGACTGTAGAACTATTCCTGTTATGTTTTTTGAGTTTTTGCTAGTGAAATTATGTCTTCTATTATTCTGAATTTCACAACTGTTCCACCATGGTAAGGGTGGACCTCCTCCAGTATGTCCCCCGGACTGTGTCTTGCCCTCCGTGTCATATGGCTTCATGCAGAACGCTTCAAAGATGAAATGTCAGGTGTTAGACCGAACAAACGCATTACGCTCCCAGATGACAGCTCAGAAACAATAAATAAAACTGTTCCGGCACATTACCATTATTTATTTAAATTATCATTTGCAAAGCTTGCGGAGACCAATAAAAACATTTGTGGGTCATCTTGTGTTCTTTGCAGTCTACCCTGCAGCACCAGGGGGAAACAGAGGATCGTCATCACTGTCAAAGCCAAGGAATTCAAGTGCTTGTTGGAAAGTATTACTTTCAGCAATCATTTCAAAAGACCAGTGCTGAGGGTCATGGAAAGAACTCCTGAAATGTCATCCCAAGTTCACATTTTTATGCCAAGTTCATTTTTGAATAAGAGGAGGGAAATGGGTGTGTTATGCTAAAGTGGTGTGTCTATCTATAGACTTTTGCTCACTTTTGGTTTTTCTGGGCATCAACAGTGTTATCCGTATCAAAGATATGAGGAATATTTTTCACTCGTTAAATTACAAAAGAATCATGATGAATAAACAGGATTTCAGTTTTCACCCCACATTTGCTTGATTTGGTGTGTCTGCTCCATAAATGAAAAGTGTATTACACACACACACACACACACACACACACACACACTGTCTGAAACTGCTTGTCCCAAGTGGGATCGCGGCAAACCAGAGCCTAACCCGGCAACACAGGGCGTAAGGCCGGAGGGGGAGGGGACACACCCAGGAAGGGGACGCCAGTCCATCACAAGGCACCCCAAGCGGGACTCAAACCCCAGAACCACCAGAGAGTGGGACCTGGCTAAGCCCACCGCACCAAGCAGTTGTTGACGATGGATGGTTTCTAAGCTTTGTAGGAAGTTTATTAATTAAGAGCATTATTTTTGGAAGCACTCTTACTTTACAGCTTTTTTCCCGAAGTGCCTAAAACTTTTGCACAGTACTGTACTATAGGACGTTATATAAGATATATATCCTCTCATATTGCAGGATTTTTCTCTGATGCCCCTGCATTGATGACTGATGACCATTTACATCTCAATGGCTGTAAAACTGTAATGCTCTGTCTTCTGCTGGTCCTTCCACCTGTTGAAAGCTCTAAGTCAGACAAGATGCCTCATCTTCCATCAAAAACCTTTGAAGAACAACAAACTCATGTCTCTACCCCTCTAAGACACTAAATCCATAACCTGACTTTGCCAACCTCCTCCACGGAGTTCATAGAATCTGACCATTCGTCATCCTACACACTTCCTGGTACAGGATATGATGAAGTCTTACCTAGAGTAACACAAGTTCCTTGTATATGATCTTCCAGCCTCTGGTTGTCAAACAGCTATAATTGATTCAAAATGTCTTAGACCCTTTAACACATTCCCACCGTGGCCTTTTCTGGTTTCTTTCCATTGGATTTCTTTGGCTGCCTATATGAAGTCTGAGACTCCAGTCATGATCTACAAGATGGTCAAAAGATGAGCAACCTCTTACTTACTGGCTGTAATCAATCCTTACACCCCAGCAAGAGTGCTGCGCTCCTCCACTTGCTTGTCCTGTCATAAGTATACCGCTTCTGGTCGCAGTGTTGAACTCAGTTCTATCCGGTCTTCAGATGGCTGAATCCCTGAGAACATTCAAGAAATAATTAAAGACTCATCTCTTTTAGACCAATTTTTGTTTCAGTTTCCCAGCAGCTTCAGAAATTTGCCTAACACCATCTGCTCAGCTACCTGTCTATTTGCAAACTGAATGTCATGTCTATAGTCAGCTACATAACTGTGTAAAATAAAAAAGCAGAATAAGCTGTGCTTTGATGATCCTGTGTTTGTATCTAAAGCTCTTTGTTCTATTCAAAAGCTGCAACTGGAAATTTTGCCCAAAAAGCTATAGCGTTTGGTCTTGGAATACAAAAGGTCAACACAATGACTCGTTGTTAGGAACAAATTGACTCTGTCTCAGAATGATTTTACACACACACACACACACACACTGACTGAAACCGCTTGTCCCGAGTGGGGTCGCAGCGAGCAGGAGCCTAACCGGGCAACACGGGGCACAAGGCTGGAGGGGGAGGCGACACACCCAGGATGGGACTCCAGTCCGTCACAAGGCACCCCAAGCAGGATTTGAACCCCAGACCCAACAGAGAGCGGGACCCGGCGAAGCCCGCAGTGCCAATGTGCCCTCCTTAGAATGATTTTAAGTTTTTAATTTAATGTATACAAACATTTTAAGCACTGACTCTCTTAATGAATTTTCAGCTATATGTGACATTATGCTGCTCACTTGCCAGTATGTTTAATCTAGAGACCTTGCTCATTTTAAATGGTTACTGCATAAACTTATGCAAATGAACCCTTAAAAAATTAGGAGATTGTATACGAAGATATGAGATGGCATATAATGACTCTTTTTGCATTTTAAGGGTGCTTAATTTGTTAAATTCTTTAAAAGTTAAACCATTGCATAAAAATATGACTTACACATTGTACCTCATCACCTCCTCTGTGATGTTTTTTGTATAATGTCTAGAAACAGCCTTCTACTGTATAATGTTGTGTAACAGACAAACAATCCTCAACCATTGTTGACACCATGCTGCAATTAGTGTGACTAGGAAACGTAGCATTATCGATGTGGTAACTTACACCAAAAAGATAAATTGTCGCGGGATTTAGGAAACCAGCTGCAAACAACATCTCAACCGCTGTATTATGTCTATAGCCGTGTGCTGAAAAAGGCCTGTGTGGTGTGAGAAATGGGCCGAAACAGACCAGGCCCTCCTCATTCAGGAAACTGATGCTGCTTGCGGAACCATGGTAACAACAAGGGCACCGCAATCACGAGGTGTCCACTATACTGAATTCTATTCACAGATGTCCTTTTGGCAGGTTTTCCGTAGTTGATACTTACCGACTTAATGACTTTAATTATCAGATATAATAATATCCAAACTAACATAAATAGCATACAGTGTTCCAGTCTAGTTGTTTATACTGACGAGCACTTTCTGAATGCATTCAATTTAAATATCTCTCTCAAGGGTAAGACAACAGTTATTTGCTTGGAATTTTACATGGCAAACCATCCAGTACAAGGCTACTATATTCATAGGAGCAACAGATAGTGTAGTGATAAGAGGTATCACCTTACAATCAAATCCTGCTCTTAATTAATATTCTTGATCAAGGTACCTACCCTGAATTGACACAGACAGAATATATTGCTGTATAAATGGGTACATTTTTCTGACAAGCTTTGTATACAGGTAACTGTACACTGTAAATCACCCAGAGCAAGGATACCAGATGAATCTGCCTGAAATTTTTCTGTAAAGCACATTACTGTCATGTCTGTGCCCGACCACAATTGACAGCACCTGACACCAATCAAGTACTCTCCTGAGCACTCGCCTTTAAAAGACCCTCCTCAGCTCCCGTACAATCGCGGAATATCATTGAGACAACCATCCCTCCTGCGCTATGTCTAGTTCTTCCTCATTCCTTGTTTCCTGTCTCTTGTTTCCTCGCTTTCGACCCTTCGCTTCGTCCCCTCACCACGTCCTTGGATCCTCGCTTTCACTCTGACCGCCAATCGACCGACTCTTCGCCCATCCCCTATAACAAGAACTTGCCTGATCCCTTGGTTCCTGATGACCGATCCTGCACTTGGGTCCATCCGCCCCCATATCCTTGGTTCCGCGTGACAATTACAACATCAAGCGAGCTACAATTATTTACCCATTCATACAACTAGGGAATTCTTACTGGAGCAATTTAGGGTTAATGCCTTGGTCAAGGGTACAACAGTAGTAGGTGGGATTTCAACATGAAACCTCTGGATCCAAAGCCAGTAAATCTAACCACTATGTAACTGTCACGCGAAACATGGGGGGTTGGGCCGGTTTCACCCAAGTGCAGCGTCGTTCGTCTGAAGTCGAGGGATGAGTCAAGTTCTTGGTGTAGGGGACAGGCGAAGGGTTGGTCGATCGGCGAACAGAGTTGGAACGAGGATCCGTGGACGTGGTCGGGAGATGAGGCGAAGAGTCAAAACCGGAGGACATGAGCTGAGAACTGGAGACGCGTAGGAGCGAGGAGTCACAAGGAAGGGCGGTTGTCCCTGACTAGATTCCGCAAGGTATGGGAACTGAGGAGGGTCTTTTAAAGGGTGAGCGGTTAATCAGGTCCTGGAGAGGAGTCAGGTGTTGTCGGTTGAGTTGTGGACGTGACGGCTACCTGCTTAATAACAGTTTCTCTTGTGTTTGGCTTGCTGGTGAACTGGTTAAGAAATACATTTAGTTCAGAACTTAAATGGGGGAGAATAATGTGACAATGGCTCTGATTTAAAGCAGTCTTGGGAGAAAGTGCATGCTTCTTAAAAACACAAAGTGGGCCCAAACACCAAGGTGCTGTCCATATACGGCATCTGTCAATACAACACATTCCTCTGAATCCTGATCCAAATTTAAGGTCCAACTCGATTTAATCAATGCCCTCGAGATGCCAAGGAATTGGGTGTGATTTTTAAGCTTTCAGAGTAAATATCAGTTATTCTCACTGTGAGTTTGTGAGTTCCTATGAAGCTGCTGCCATGTGGAGCGAGCGCAGTGTCTCGGCAACACAAAAATGCGATAGAAGACCCCGTAAACAAGGTCGAAAATCATAGTTTAAGTTTTATAATAGCTGTGTGTTTCATAAACAGGGGTCCAAAATCTCTGAAGAAAACAACGACCTGTTTATGCCAAACTGAGACTGAGGAGGCCAGGATGAGACTTGGGGAGGCTGCTTTGGGACTGCAGCCACCCGCAGCGGCAGCCGGCTGCAGAGTGGGTCCGGCGGGCTGTGTGAATCAGGCAGCCTGTGCCCCTGCCAGCCTTGGAGCGGGAGACGCAGCCGACCGGTGGTTAACCAGACCCGGTCACCTACACTTCCTCTGGCTTCTCTCAGGGGGAAAAAACAGTCTAGTCAAAATAATGGTGTCATTTTGGCTTCTTGTACCCAAGCAGGGGGATAAAAATAGTAACACCAAGGGAGAGCAGGGCCAGAATCATTAAGAATGAAAAAAGAAAGAGAAAAATCTCCTCAGTTTTCTTTTTATTTTTTTATTTTTTTTTTTAAATGTTTTAAACAAGCAGTGCAAAAGCTGTGGCTTTCTCCTAGGGAGCTCAAACTGAATTCAGATGTCTCAGCCTACACACGGAATTATGACTCTATATTTTCTGTTGTCTAAACAATTTGTTTCCCTCTCTCGTACCCGCTACCTCTCTGACTCTCTGCCTCCCTCTGCCGCTTGATCTCCTGCCACAGGATCTCCTTCTCACCAGCTGCGGGACAGCGGGGGTGAGTGGGACCGAGCCAGGTTTTGTTCTATCTTCGCTGGTCTAAAATGCTATTGCTAAGGCCAAGTGTGATACTAAATGGCCACTGGCACAGATATTGTCAGTTTGATGACAACTTCACCATACAATTCATCAAATGTACTAGAAAACATTACTAAATACCTTCACATTTTTCTACTGTGGTGAGTGATGAATGGCTTTTCTATGGGAAATGAATACACTGCAGGGGAAACAAAAACCTAGAGGCCGAAGACAACAAAATTATCCAGAATAAAGGGCCAGAGATTTATACCGAGAAACCACAAAAATGGTTTCAGTTTGATTTATGAGTGAAAAACCACCAACGGAAGCACAGCAGGCAGCAAGACTGTTATATTCAACTTTGTGTCTCAGCTATTTCCTTGTTTTTTTTTTTTTAAAAATTAAAACTGTGGCTAATGAAGGTGATCATGAATACCTAAGTGGTGATTTTTCATAAAGAATGAGAAGAGTAAATTGTAATGATATTTCCATACCACAAAAAAGCCCAGTGTGAATCTTTAATAGCTGTATTCACAGTTTCACCATAATACTGACTTTATAAACAAGATCCATGTATTAGATGAGTTGGCATGTCATTTATCAGCTTATTTCAAATAACTGTTCTGATGCATGGAAAGATAATATTTCCTGACTATATGCAAGATTGTGGGGTCTGTTTATTGTGAGGTCACTAAATTGCAATAAATATTTGCTTAGTTGACATCTTTGCCCAAAGTCATCAACGATGTTAGACAACTTTCAAGTATTTACCCATTCTTAGGTCAGGGAAGTCTTACTGGAAGCAATTCCAGACAAGTACCTGGATCACAGGTGAGTTCAGCAAGAGAGATGTTTTAATGAGGACACTGCGAGACAACAGACCTAAACACTGCCCTACTGCTGTCATTGAAGACAACATAAACTCTGAGATCTCTTTATTACACCTATACTTTAATAGAAAGATTGTGTCCTTCCTTTTCTCATGCTTTTCTTGCAACACAGATCAACATTTCACTTTGGTAAGTGTAGGTCCAGGTATACTGAATGCCATGTACTGCCCTCCAAAATTGGCTGTTATGCAACTGCACTGACATTGCCAGAAGTAGCTGACATATGGTGCCCTGACACGTGTTACTCCTTCATTCTGTTCAATGATTCTAAAGGATCCTCGGATGTGGGCACTTTCCAAACTGTATGTAATTCTCATATAATTCTGTAAGTCGGATGAATCCGCCACTTTTAATTTCACCTAGTGTTACATCGGGGGAACGGCAGTCGCTGTAACAATTTCAGTTGTTTTAAAAAACACAGGCATACTACACATTTACAAACTTACAATTATTTACTTTGCTAGCCACCTTTACGAGAGCAACTGAAGGTAAGCACCGTGTTGAAGGGCACTAGAGCAAGATGTGAGATTTAAACCTCTGACCTTGGGATCCAAAGGCAGCAGCTCTAAACATAACACGACCAGCTGCCCCAGATACAGCAACTGTTTTAATATTGTATAAATTATTATTAATTAGAACTTATTTTATTTCATTGCCCTTTAAAAACAGAGCTCCTCCAAGAGTTATTTTAGCTTTCTAAAATTGTAATACCTGCTGCCTAAACAACCAAACATGTTACTCCTCTTAAACAGAAACAGAAACATGTGCAAAAGTTAAGCATGTCCTTGTGTATTTCTCATAATGCAGAGAAGCATATTTCATGACAATAGCATGTTTCATGACAATATTGAATGTGCAAGATCCCCACCAATGTACAAGCAAGCCTAATGCTGACATATCCTATTGGGGTTATTTTTTCATCTCTAGGTACCTGAAAAGTTATGGCACAATGTTTTTCATGTTAAAGTCTTACCACTGACATAACTATGTGTTGTGCTTCAAATTTTGGTGACTGCAACACTATCACATCACTTTAGTCTTCACCTGGGGCTATTGTCACTGAAGGTGCTCATAATTACTGAGTGCTGGGCATATGATCTGTATTCCAAAACCTCTGGAGTAACTACTAAGAACAGTAATGCTTTTACCAATGGTTTATAATTAGCTAATGAATAAAGTTAATTGCATTTGTTAGAATGAGTGGGAGGGTTGTTTTGATATTTCTTTGGACTTTTAAACACATTCAGTCATCGCTGTTGGCAGGAACAGATCAGTCCACAGTCCAGAGATTCAGTGCACTCAGACTTTGTGGGGTCATTGACAGTCTGCTCAAGCATTTACAGAAGGGATCAGCTGAGTTAGCTTTTGCAATAAACATCCACTCACTTACTTAAACCCTTGTTAATAGGATGCTGTGGCTTCTTACAAACAAAAAACAGTCCCATTCCAAAATAGAAATCAGAAGAAACCCACGGACCAGACTCTCCCCTTGAGTGCCTATTATTCCTGGAAACATCACTATAATGGAACCCACAGCCTACTCAACGGTGTTCCCTGACGTAGGCTGATTCAGTCATGAAACAAGCAATAGCGGGATAGATGTTTATAGACATGGTCCATTTTACTGAAAGATTGCAGCTTGAAGATCTAACAAGTAAATGGGAATGTGGAACATTGTCACTTACCTCCTTTTCGCAGGAGCCTGATGGCTGAACCATGTTTATCTATGCGTATTTGGGCAATGAGTCCCTTCCCCCTCCCATACGTAGCCCCCTCTTTGAGACATGAGTAGTTTTCCTTAAATCACCGATTATCACTAGTCTATTGGCTGCTACTTCACATCACAAGTAGTAAACTGGAAGTGATTTATGAGTGTATGGGCAGTATGAAATATATGTTGATCTGATGGCAATGAGCTGTTGCTCCAGTCTGCCTTACCTCCCTTGTGGTTCTTATTTGTTCGGAAAAGCCAAAACTTCCTTTGCATCAGACAGCAGCTGTTTTCCATATGGGGTCTGAAATAGCTGCACAAGAACAGCAGCAAGGAATTAGATGTAAACACAACAATTACACAAGACTGAGGTGGCACAATGCCCCAAAGCCGTCTGGATGTTTTCATAAATGTGTTTTTGTATAGAATTCGAGATTCGAGTGTCATTTATGTAACCAAAAGTGCACAGTCCCCACCAGGAATGAGACTAAATTCCAAACACTACAAAATTTAATTTGAGAACAAAAATGATCTTGCTTTGTTCTTCACTTGCTTAATGTGTCTTGATGTTCAGTTATCTACCACCTTGTCTGGTAGATCTTTGTTACATAGTGGTAATCAGTTGTCACCGTGAGCATTTAGAAATATCTACTAGATCTTAGCATATAAAAAAGACTTTGAGTGTATTAGTTACTCCTGCTTCCAATGTGCCCATGCTGTCTTCATCTAGTGTAAACCCTTAACACACACTTTAAGGCCTGGATTATGCATGGTTTCCGGAACTCCGCTGTGAGAACATATGACGGTAATTTCCAAGGCATCAGACCACAGTCCCGTCGGCCACAGGATATACTAGGTAAATGACAGGCTTGATAAAGAAGGATCCGGCTAAACGTCGCAAATTTTAAATATGGCCCTGCAGCCGGGATTTTTGTGTCCAACGCTCAGCCTCGAAAATGCTAATGAACTGTCAAGATTTACATTCTTACGATTTGTTGATTACTGTTTATGAATGTACTCTTAGGGGGTACACATGGTTTGAAGTGTTAGGCTCAAAATATGTTCGAGTGGCCAAATTGTAGTTCTTTTTTTTGTTGGTTCATTTCAATTTCACCAAATGCTGTGAAGAAGTGCAAATTACTGGAGAAACACTTAGTACTGGCGGATGCTTTAAATTTTAAAAATGTTAAATGTTTTCATATCATAATAATGCTTAAATGTGCCACTGAGAATAATTACAGCAACTGAACCATCCTCATGTTCTTCAGGATGATATATGGGAAAAACTAGACAGTAATCAAACACATCATAGAGGCAGCAGATGGACTTTTGACCTGTGCAAGGAGCTGGAGTAGTATCCTTTAATAAAGTACTTAATTACATTCTGTAAAATCAAAAGTTGTGTAAAAGGACCTGCAATGGACTGGCGACCCATCCAGGGGTATTCTATGCCTAACAGCTAGTGCTCCCGGGATAGGCTCTGCACCGCCGTGACCCTGACAAGGACGAGCTGTTAATGAAAGTGAGTGAGTCACTGTAAAAGGACAGGATGTGAAATTTGCTCTAGAGTACCCTCATCCTGTGACATTTTCTTCCATAAATTGCAGCATCTCCTGAAAAAACATTTAACATCAGTTCCAGCTAGAACAAGTTTAAAGCTGAAGATTATGCAGGAACTTAAAATATATTTTTATATATATTATACAGCAGATATCTATCTACTGTAAGAGTAGATGCTGCGTCACATAATAGTTTGCCCTGCTCCCTTATACTAGAAGGACTGGAATCTCACCTGCTTCACCACCCTTGTTTAAGATATTTACCCAGAATATATATATATATACACACACACACACACACAAACACACACACACATTTTCAGAACCGCTTGTCCCATACGGGGTCACGGGGGAACCGGAGCCTACCCGGCAACACAGGGCATAAGGCCGGAGGGGGAGGGGACACACCCAGGACGGGACGCCAGTCCGTCGCAAGGCACCCAAAGCAATACTCGAACCCCAGACCCACCGGAGAGCAGAACCCGGTCCAACCCACTGCACCACCGCACCCCCCTTACCCAGAATAGCTACAGTAAAAATATTACCCAGCTATGTAAAAGGGTAAACCATTATAAGTACCTTAAAACTGTAAGTTACTTTGGAGAAAAGTATCAGTTAAATTAGCTCATGTTCATGTTTTCATATTCAAATGTTGATGTTTCACATTTTTTGTTCCCATTTATTTGAAATAGAAGAGCATGGTGGCTTACTGGCTAGTGTCATCGCCTCACAGCTGCAGTGTTGTGGGTATGAATCTAGCCCCAACACTGTTTGCGTTGAGTTTGCATGTTCTCCCCATGTTCACGTGGGTTTCCTCTGGGCACTGGGTTTCTTCTCAAATTCCAGACATACTGTTTGGTTGAATTGGAGATTTCTAAAGACCAGCATTG
This sequence comes from Scleropages formosus, assembly GCF_900964775.1. NCBI lineage: Eukaryota > Metazoa > Chordata > Actinopteri > Osteoglossiformes > Osteoglossidae > Scleropages > Scleropages formosus. Next base: position 11,536,842 of record NC_041825.1, on the reverse strand, counting down.
TGTAGAGAGGGTACCCTTATATGTCCCAGGACTGGCTGTGGACCACTGTGATCCTAACTAAATGAAAGGTTGCTGAAACTGAAGGATGAATATTGGAAATGCTTTGTGTAACAGGCAGCATGCATCTGCCACATATAAGCATCTTGTGGATTTATGCATATCTTATGAGTCACAATTTCAGTTTAGCATGTTTTTAAGAAAAAAAATCATAACTGTGACAGGAATGCGCAGAAAAGTGATGAAAAGAGAAAAAAACACACCAATGAATGGTTTTACTCCTTTCGTAACAAGTGCCATTCCAGGACTATCTCACTGAGGAAAAATTTAAACTGTGCATCCAAAGATTTTTGTCAGTCTAAAAGTCTTACACTCACCTTCAGATTCCAAGGGTCCCTTTGAGATTTACAAAAGAAAGAAAGACGAACACCTGTGATTTACTGACTGCCGTTAGAAGATATTCAGAAAGATAAAATGCTGAAAACTTTTCCGCAGGCAAACATACAGTGGCTCTCTAAAGCGAAAGAACGCAGACTGTTTTCGATGTTTTAACAAGGACTATTCAGAGAGACATTTTTTAGTTGTAAACATTTAAATGAAATGGTTCAGAGGCCAGTTGCTTTTCTCCCTGGTCTTATATAGGCAGCTATAAAAAGAGTTGGGTGGTTTTCAGGAGACTTTACACATTTACCAATTTAAGACCAAAAACGAATTGCTTTTTACTAGGCAAGTTGTCTTTTTCGGAAGCATGCCACGACGCAATTAAAATGGATACAAGTTTTAAAATAATACCAGTGTTGCACAACCTGATTGCAAGTGACCCATTTTCCAAGAGGTCTACACTGAGTGACCAGAGTCTGGTTCTAACCAAGAACCACCTTCCATCTGACACCAGGGTGCACCCTTTTTAGCCAATGAAGGACAGCAATGGCCCAAATGAATTACATCTTTTCCACACTGCTCTGACCACATTGTGCACCAAAACAGTCAATGGCATTCTCAGATGAAAACACTGCAATCTCAAACTATACTGCTTAGAAGCACACCCCATTCCTCCTCAGAGGTGAAGAATCTGGGGTTTCCCCCCGTCTGACACCAGAGCCTTAAAAAATGATAAACATCCTACCAATTTAGTGCAGACAGATCGTAAACTGTCATCAACATTTCTAGAGTTCTTTTACTTTGCTGATTCTACTCCACTGAAACAGTAAATTTATAAGGCCCCCAATCAAATTTATTGCTGAATCATAAAAAAGCTATGAAACCATTAATTAAGCATAAATAAGCAGGTAATAAGCCTGTCAATGCTTGCTGAATAAAGATTAGTGACCTTAATGTTTTATTCTAAATTAAATACATTAAAGCATATTTCTGTCTAATGAAAAAGATATACTGTGATGCCTTTTTAGACAGAATTATCCAAGTATAGCCCATTAACTGTGACTGTAATTTTGTACAAAACATAACCATACATTGCATTGTCGATCAAGTAATTGACAAACACCTTGGTTTTTATAAATACTTAGCAATTTTGTTTTTAATTTTTATGATTGTTATGCATATTTAACCTACAAGTCTATTAAAATAACAACCATGCAAAAAAGGAAAAATTCTGTTAAGACAATTTGTCACTGGGGAGATGTTATTTCCCTCTACAAATTTTTAAAGCTGGGATTCCGAACTGTCTTCTACACGCTGGACAAGATCTTCCATGTCCTCAGGTCCCTGTCTAGGTGGAAGCTGACTAACTCACAGTGGCCCGAGGCTCTTTGGCTGAGCCTCACCACAGCTATGCAGCAACTGGCTCGGGCCCGACAGCGAGGGCGTACTAAACTTCCACCCCGTCTTGACTGCGCGCTACACAGCATTCACCCGGCTGGCCAGCAGGAATTCGGGGGAAGACATTACGGAAAACAAGTCTGTAAGATGAGACGTGAAACAACATAACAAATGTGAGCTAGAGAGGAGAGTCAGGGAGACACAAAATTTCAGATCTGTTAGCAAAGTCTGGAGTATTCCTCTATGAATGCCTTCAAACCAAGGCGTTAAACTGTCAGTAAGACTATCAATGTTAAGTCATAGACTTTTCTTGGTTTGTATTATGCCAAAGACTCTGTGTCTCTGAGCACCTAAGCACTTTGCTGTGGGAACTGTACATTTGCAAAAATTCAATTAAAAAGCAATAGAATAACACATAGAATATAAATTTGTGTCAATAAGGCTGTGGGGGGTGTGGTGGCGCAGTGGGCTTGACCGGGTCCTGCTCTCTGGGGGGTTTGGGGTTTGAGTCCTGCTTGGGGTGCCTTACGATGGACTGGCGTCCCCTCCCGGGTGTGTCCCCTCCCCCTCCAGCTTTACGCCCTGTGTTGCTGAGCTAGGCTCTGGTTCGCTGTGATGCTGCTCAGGGCAAGTGGCTTCAGCCAATGTGTATGTGTGATAAGCCTGGGATTATTGCTTTTTTGATTATGAGTATCCATTAGCATCACATCATTAATAGATTTCATATCTGTGCTGACAAATAAATCATTTTACAGAGAAAGAGAAACTGTAAAAGGTTAACAAATGTATGTTCTACCATATTTATGTGATATTATGCAGCATATTTTTAGTAACCCATAAGACTAATGGCACAATTAAATCTCAATTACTCATGAACAAGCAAATTATCATCCTTTCACTGAGAGATTCTGCACAAATAAATGATTGGTGTGTTCTCTATAAAGCTGTCAGAACAGGGCATATATTAAATATGTTAAAAACAGACTGCGATTAAAAATCATATTTTGGTAACATTCTCATTCCTTCATATTGCCACTAGCGATTTTGCTGCACCTCATTTTAGTCAGAGAGAAGCTGCTGTGCCTGTTTGTGCAATTGTGTGCCTCGTACCCTCATTTTGTGACATTTTCTTCCATAAGTAATGGCAAAAAAAAGGAAGCAGACAAATGGAAACAAATTTTCATAGGTCAGATTGTTGTACAGAAACCACACATAAACACGTCATAAATGGTTATTTATGGATCTGATGGCATGAGTTGTAGGAGTACTGCACTTTGAAGCAGCAGCGGCCCATCACATCATGGGTCAGTTCACCCTTTACCATGTTCTTTGGGATGTGATGCCTTAAAAATCCTTAATTTATGAAGACCAGCTTTTAGGCAGTCAAAAGAACTCTGTAGGTTCTATAAAAATGGGAAATTTAATCTGTATTTGTTGTTGTTGAATGCGTTGAGTTTCTAGACTCTTGTTGTCCAAATTGAGAGAGCGCCTCCAGAAAGTTCTCTCCTCCACTATGTCTTTAGGCTTTGAAGTGGCCCATTTTCATTACGAGCGGGAGGTAGGACCTTTCGATTGCCAGACAGGGGAGTGGTGGTACCTATTTTTCAAAATAAGGAGTTGAAGGCGTATTCCAACCATTAAAAGATCATACTCCACTGCTGGAAAAGTCTTCAGGTCTCCAAAAATGTGAATTCCTTCCTGGTCATGGAATCATGGACCAACACTTTATCTTTTCAAGTTTACTGGAAAAGTCTTGGCAATTTATTAACCCAATTGATGTGTTTTGTAGACGTGAAGAAAGCTTATCATTGTCTGACATTGGGTGCAGAGCTACGGGGTACCCGGTCTACTGCCATGAGCCATTTGGCCCCTGTAATTGCAAAGCAGGAATTGTGACTATAATCTCATTTTAAGTCAACCATGGTCCATCTAGACAAAAAATGAAGTGTTTCTTGTCTCTTCTTCATTTTGCGATTTTCATAGAAAAGATGTTAAGGTACAGCCAGGCTTTGTAGAGGATGCAGGTTGAGAATTCCATTGTTACATCACTGTTATGTGCTGATGTCCTGTTGGCCTTGCTAGAATGTGATCTCCTGCAGTTTGAAGCTGGGTTGGATGCAACTAGGATGAAGATCAACACCTCTGAGGTCATGGTTCACTCATATAAAAATGTGGCTTGTTTTCTGGAGGAATGGGGGGTACGTGCCTCAGGTGGAGGAGTTGAAGAACCTCAGGATCATTCTCCTCAGTAATCGTAAGGGGACCGTGGAGACTTCTAAACCGTGTAGAAGATCAATCCAGCAACTTCCTCAGACAAAGCACTCAATTTGCCAGTCAGTCAACAGACAGGATGAGTTATCTGGGAAAACTAATGAATAGCCTAAAGGTTTTTAAATTTCACCATAAATAATCACTACAAGCACAGATAAAATTTCTTTCTGCAGTATAGCTTGCTATTATATACGTGCCCTGTGAGTTTGGGTGCAAGTTGTAATTTATTTCTAACATAATTTAAATAAGCCTCAGCAAACTGCTGTGTATGGGGACAGAAAGTACTGTTACATGTGGTAGTATTTTCTATCTGTACAATGACGCCACCTAGCCCACAGTTTGCGGAGTTTCATGTTAGTTTTTGTTCGTACAGCTAACATTTTACGTCAAACCGCATTAATTGCAGCACCTATTATTACTGCGGTTCCATTTTAAATAAATAAAAACTGACACATTTTTAAAACAAGATCAGTGTCGTCGAGGCCGATGCTGGTATCACAATTGCACAGCAACTGCAAATCTCCACATGATGTACTATGTACACACTGACTAGTTTCCTTCCCAACTATATGACTTTTCTCACTTTTACGTTTCGTACAGGAAATGCGTTGTAAATGCTACTCATATCTCAGTCCGAGAATATATTTTTTTATGTATATGCAGAGTACATAGGTACGAGAAAAATAATTATCCCCGCAACCGCAACAGCAGCATTTTCAACTCCAGAGATGACGAAGTCGGGTATGCGCGTGACGTCATTTAAATGCGCCGACCGCATCCGCTACTAAACGTAACGCGGCAATAACATTGTTTTTAAGCCATTGAGAGAAATATGGCAGCGGCGATGGAGGGAATGCGGACATGGCGCGGTCTGCGGAGTTGCTGGGGCGCACGGCCGTTGTGTTCAGGTTACACAAGGTTTACTTGGCTGCATATGTGATAAATATATTAATAAGTACTGTTTTGTGTTTAACGTACAGCTAGCCTAGGGCAGATACCTGCAGAATGAGTGGATGCACAAACTTTAGCCTAGGTCAGATTTAGAGATTTACCTCCTTGGCTTGGCTTTTTCATGTAGGAAACAAACCAGGAGGAAACTGCTGGAGATCAGATGTGTTGCCACATTCATCAGTCTTTCTTCAGCCTTAATTTAACTGCCTGCCTTGTCTAAGGCAGCCTACACTGTTAGATAATCAACTTTACATTGATTTACCCAATGATTTAGCAGCAGGCCGATAGAGTATCGGTTCAGGGTAGTACCTACAGTAGGATTCAAACCCAGAGCCTTCCGATGACAGTCTGACCTGTTATACAACACTTGTTGTGCACGTAAACTGTTCCCTGTCCAGTCTTGCCAAGTTAAGGCATCAGATCAAATGAGTGATACATTTGAAAAAGATATGTCGATTGTGTCAGTGATTCAGCGTTTGAAATAAATATGTGCTGTTATAAATTTCTTTGTGTGAGCAGCAGCGGTTCCCCTGTGTTCCCGGAGTTACGGTGTGTTGCCTCCTCCTCGCGATGAAAAAGAGAAAGCTTTGCTGCATAGAATGCTCCGAGTAGACCACGCAGGCGAGTATGGGGCCAACCGGATATATGCTGGACAGATGGCAGTGCTGGGGAGGACTCAGTCAGGGCCCCTCATCCAGGTACTGACAATCTAAACAGTCAGGGTCTCTCATGGCATATGCACATATTACTTATTATTAGCACCTGTTTGGTGTGTGAGGATCTCGGTGTTTAACTGGTCATTTAATATTTTACTTTTTCTGTCTACGTGCGGTGCCTATAGAAAATGAACAAGTTGGGTGTGGATTTAGATTGAGATCCGAGTGCAGTGCTGCCGTTAGACTTCTAACTGCTTCTTCTAATGTGCTTCAGTACTGTGAACTGTGATTTGTAAAACAAGTTTCTGTAAAATATAGAAAAGCATGTAGTAAGAGAATAATGAAATGCCTTCTGTTTATATACCAGAAATGGAAATATTTTTAAAACATTTTCAGTTTCTAAATATCTGCTTTTTTATGTTTCAGAGTCGGCGAGATACTAATTTATTAATTTTTTTTTAATCTGTCATCGCAGCATATGTGGGATCAAGAGAAAAAGCATCTGCAGAAATTCGATGAGATTTTGGCTGAGAACAGAGTGCGACCCACAGCCTTGTTGCCCTTTTGGAACATAACAGGGTTTCTACTTGGTGAGAACAGGAAGGAATAAATGGTTGTGAGAGGGTGCTTACATCTGCTTTCCTTAAAGGATTAAGCTATAGCTAACTGTATGTGCTGGTAGGAGCCTCCACAGCCTTGCTGGGGAAAGAAGGAGCCATGGCATGCACTGTGGCAGTGGAGGAGAGCATCTCTGAGCACTACAACAGTCAGATCAGGGCACTTATGGAGACTGATCCAGAGAAATATAAAGATTTATTACAAGTAAGAATTTACAAAATTCCCTTCTTTTCCCTGTACTAGTTGTATTAAACTTGCAAATTACATTTTGCTGAAGCTTTTCTCCAAAGTCACTTACAATGTTAACCTACCTACAATTATTTACCCATTTGTACAGCTGGGTAATTTTTACTGCAGCAATTTAAGGGAGTACCTCCCTCAGGGGTACTACAGCCAGAGGTGAGATTCAAACCTGCCACCTTTGGGTTCAAAGGCAGCAGATCTAACTATTACGGTACCAGCTGTCCCAGACCAAATACTAATTATTAGACCAATTAGATCACATACCATGATAATACATTAAAAAAATCCTATGGAAATGGTTCTCCACGAGTTTCATTCATTAAAACTGCATCGCATTCTCCTCATTAAGGGTGTACCTTTTTAAAAATACTAAAAAATATATCGATGCCCTCCAGATGGCGATATAGACTGATTAAAAAGGACTGCATTTCACCATGCTCCAACTAGTCAATGCAAACTGACATTCTTCATGTGCATCAAAATGTTTGACTTTTAACGATGTTTACAATTTGGAAAGAATAGATGTTCTGAATTCTTTACAGCAGTTTCAGTGCATTCTAGAAAAGTCAGATTTGAAATAGGAATTGTCATTCAATGTCGGATTTGTTGATCAGTTGATTACAGAGTGTCGTGATGAGGAGATGGAACACCATGACACTGGACTAGAGCAAGATGCTCAATCGGTGAGGACTGTTTTCATGTACATACCTGATGTTAAAGGCAGATAATTATGTTTTTGATTTCATTTTTGAGAAGTGGCAAAATTTTTTGTAAGACTCCCTGAGACTTTATAGTTTGCCTTGTTCATTGTGTAAGGGGGCGCGGTGGGTTGGACCAGGTCCTGCTCTCCAGTGGGTCTGGGGTTCGAGTCCCGCTTGGGGTGCCTTGCGACGGACTGGCGTCCCGTCCTAGGTGTGTCCCCGCCCCCTCCGGCCTTACGCCCTGAGTTGCCGGGTAGGCTCCGGTTCCCCGCGACCCTGTATGGGACAAGTGGTTCTGAAAATGTGTGTGTGTGTTCATTGTGTCTGATATTGTCTTGAACTCTTCTGTAATCTTTTTTTATCCTTTATCTTCTCTAGGTGCCTGGATACTGGCTTTTAAAGAATGTGATTCAAGCTGGCTGCAAGGCTGCAATATATATATCTGAGCGCATCTAAAACCACTCAGTATTTCTTAAATTAAGAGTAAATGGACGGAAATGCTTGGAAATGTGTAAATATGACAAGTATGTGCTCTAGTTGTTTGATGGCATGTACAGGCAGTCCCCGAATTACGAACGAGTTCCGTGCCCTCAGTCTGTCTTTAAGTCGGATTTTGACGTAAGTTGGAACAGTTAGGCATGGTGGTTATCTTACTTCAGTTTACCGAATGTTTGTCTTGCTATATCATATATCGTTTACCTTTCTATGCATAAAAAAATTAAAGAAACACTTCGGATACACAAAAACATATTTAATATAGCAATACAGTAATAATAATACAATGTAAGCTTAGTAACCATCCATCCTTGTCCTCAGCGGGGTCGCGGTGAGCTTGGCCGGTCCTGCTCTCAGGAGGGTCTGGGGGTCATGTCCTGCTTGGGGTACCTTGCGATGGACTGGCGTCCCATCCTTGGTGTTTCCCCTCCCCCTCCAGCCTTGCGCCCTGTGTTGCCGGGTTAGGCTCCAGTTCGCCGCAACCCCGCTCAGAACAAGCAATGTCAGACAGTGTGTGTGTACTATTTTCTTTAACAACATATAAAACCCTTACTGTAATACTGTAACTTTTTGCAAAAGGAATACTGGGAAATCTAAAATATGTTCTTTTCCATTGACACTAATGCAGAAGACATTAAATAACGGTCTAAAACAAATATTTTTGTGAAACAGCGAAGTGCCTAAGACTTTTGCACAGTACTGTAACTACAGTATTTATAATAGAGAGAGACATAGAAAGATAATAAATGTTACTACTGTCATGATGAACAGAGGATGCAGGATTGTTTATTCAGAATCAAAGGCCTAGACATGTTATCTTGGTTGGGGATGGGCTAATGGTTGGTCGATCAGCGAACTGAACAGAGGTGAGGATCCGAAATCGTGGTCGAGGAACAAGGCAGGCAGTCGTTATCAAAGAGATGTGGAATGGGACTGGGGAACAATGAGGGACAGGACTTGAAGAGCAGAGCGAGGTAGGTTTGAGAATGGGGGGAGGGTTGGTCTGGAGTGAGATTCCGCAGCTGAGATTCTGCAAGTGTTTTTTTGTAGCTTAGTCCTCTCTCAGGGAGAGAGAGACTGTGTGTTTGTGATTGTGCATAAAACATTAATGAAACTTTAATGTTCGCTTTTCCAATGTTTGCTGGGGTTTAACATTTTGCTTTATTATTTCCACTTTAGTTTCAGTCGTGATCATTTTTCTTTTCTTGGATGCATCATCATCATCACTTGCATCACATTTACGCTTTGGTGCCATGATTAAGGAGGGTAAAAACAAAAAATTAAAGCCAAATACAATAACACACGAGACACAGGAAAAGAGGGAAGTCTGTCTTTCCTCGGGCTCACGCGTCCCGCCCACGAGCTGACAAACTGCTGTAGAGGAAAGCTGTTCGGCAACTTAAAATGCAATATATCAAATTCATCATTTGAGAGACTAAACCTATTCCACTTAGCTTTCTTGTTTGCTGTCATTCGTCAGTCACAATAGACACATTAAGTAATTCTAGGAGCATTTAATAGTGAAGCAAATGTCTCCATCCATCCATCCATTGATCCTGGAGTTCATTACAGTGTATTAACATGTCTTTTCCTGCAGATTCCCAAAGGTGCTCTCGATTTTGAAATTGACATTGTACAATTTAGTAGAAATTGTTATATTTACCCTCTAGGTGTAAATCAGAGGACGCTGAATTTTCATGGTCATAGAGTCATAAGGATGAATCCGCAGCAACCAAGATGGCTCAGAAATTAGTGCAGATTCATGGCATTTAGAATATCCCTTGAAATGAAGTCTGAGGAGTTCCTGCAACATGGTTCCAGACTTCAATGGTGAACATTCCCTAATTCATCTCTTTTTGCTCAGATACCCTTTAAACTGCCCTCACTATCAGACCTGAGAAGGACACAACTTCTGAAGTACTAACAGTCAAGCTACAGTCCACTATGTGCTTTCAGGAACTCAGGTTTTGGCTCTGCTGATGCTATTAATCTGTAAGAAGGAGATGTAATGGACAACACAGAGGAATACCGTTTTCCACATGGACCGTAGACGTGGGCAGTGGGAGGGAAAATCTTTTTCTTTAGTACCACTCACTGTTGTTGCAGTGGCCAAATCTGCTGCCAGGTATACAGAAATTAGTGACCTCAGATTGGTCCTTGGGCATACCACTGCTGTGATTCTGCCTATTGTGGCAAACGTCACGCATGGTTGTGGTCACACAACATGTATCATTGCTTATGACAAAGTTGTGTCAAGCGTTCAGAGCCATTAAATTTAAAGACTTTCAAAGATGCTTCTCCTTTTTATGGTCAGTTGTTTATGTGTGTGTCAATAACAAATGACATCAGAGTGTTAAGATACTGTGTACCTAGTTGAACTACTTCAGAGTATTGCTCACTAGTATAAATAAACAGTGCCGCCTGCATTCGATAAATCTTCAGTGCCCAATTTAGCGCTGGTTAAACAAAAGTCCATAAATTACAATAAACAAGTGTTATACTGATAAACAGTGTATCAGCAGTATCTGTAATCTAAATCTCAAAGCCCCCAAAATTATCAAAAATTGCAGTCAAGTACATTATATTTACTGTATTTATTTATATTGGAGAAATCTAAATACCTCTGCATATACACAAGAAACATTTTTTGTAACCATATTGTTCTGACACTTTATATTTGAATTCAAGTGTTTGGTTTGACGATTCCTCCTGAGAAAAACGCGTAGTTTATTGCTTGGAAATATGCACAAGTCAGTTTGTGATTAAAGTTACAGTTCTGTGGTTTTTTCAGCATATTACTCGTGTTAAAACTTCTGTTTCAATTTTAAGGCACAAAGTTACAGCTTCTTTACATAAACTGAAACACTCAGCAGCAGACTTTGCATCTAAAATCTGACCACCGGAGATTATTTTTATTTCAGATTAATAGTGTTGACAGCTTTACTGCAAGATCCTAGACTTTAAAAAAGCATCAAGTGTGCAACTACATTTTTGGCTCAGCAATGGGTGACAAAATTACCATTAAATAAAACATGACTTATGACTTACGGTCAAAATGCAGGTGTTTATACCAGTAAACCATAAGATTAACATCTAAATTATTCACTGCTTTATAAAGAAGCAAGTGAAGCTCAGCACATTTATTAAGCATGCACATTGATTACAGTCAGTTAGTTCTGTGTACTTTTTTTCAGTTTTTTCAAAGTACTTTGCCCAGAATTGCTTCACAAAGGAATCTGTTGATATACAGACTGAGAAATTGGGAACATGAATTGAAAAACAGGAATGAAAATCAGTCAGTGCTACCTCATACTTATGAATTATCGTGCCAGTAAATCCTAAAAGCCCAAGCTGTATAAATTTATTATGTGTCATAAAAGTTTTCGGATGCAGATCATATTGTTATTTGGCAGTCATTGTAAGGCCTGCCAATCCTTACTTGTGGCAATGCAGTTCTGTTGAAATAGAGTACAAAGCAATCACCTTGCTTAACAACCAGCTTCAATCACAGGGCCTAATAAATCTCAACAATTTTAAACTCTTTGCCCTGAATACTGGTATGCCTTCTGGTCATAATAGCAGTACTCCACATTTCTCCATACAAATTACATGTGACACCAACTTCATACAAAAGTTTATAACTAGAAACTCTTTTAACCCTAATTGCCACCTTGGAACGTGCAGTGCAGAAGGGCATGAAACAGACTCACGGAACACACCTGTAATCAATAAGCATTGTTTCCAATCACATATTTAACCATCTTTCCAGAGCAGAAAATGGTTGTAGATCTTAAAGGGATCTGAAGGTTGGCTTCTTCATGTTTGCACTAGTTTCCCAGTAATTTGAACCTTTACATGATTGTATTTTCCTCTAATATAATGTACTTGTACCCAGACCTGAGTCTCTGTATCATCCAATTTTCCAAAAAATGGGAATTGCCCAAGTGGTGGTAAGGAAATCAGGGAGACCTGATGAACAAAATACCCCGAATGTCAAAAGGTAAACACATCAGGTGTTTCGCAGGCACTGTTGCAGGCCCTCCCATTGATGGAGGTCTCATGTCAACATGTGGAAATAGATGTCATGATTGTTTTTAGCTGCCCTTGCTATTCTCTGCATAAACCAAAAATGGTGAAGGAAGAAATGAATAATGTAAAGTCCAGTAGTGCTTGTGTTAAATAACTGAGTTTCTGTGCTGACAACAGAAAAGGGGTTGCGGTTGCAAAATCTGATGCCTACCCAAGACATTGCATGGATCAAATGCTGGACTGTCTGCACATTGCTCACTTTAATTTGACACTGCTTTGACCAAGGGCTTCTGATAGCTTCTCTTGTCTTCGAAGTCCGAACAGATCTCAACACTCTTAAATCCTTTTGGTTTGCACAAATTCTTCATGCTTCTGTTTGGACCTCATAGGGCCCCGCCCATGTTTCAAATAGTGAGAAAGAAGTTTCTTTACCCACATGCTGCAGCATATTTAGATAATGTCATCATCAATGGAAATGAGTGGCAGCAGCCTGAGAATAAAAAGCAGGTGAAGTTCTTTTTAGTATTAGCCAGTTATTACAGGTGCTATATCCCTAACTTCTCAGAACTTTCTGCCCTGCTACTGAATCTCTTTGGTCAATGATACTGGTCTCTGGCAGTGGAGGAGGGTAACAAATACAGCCTGCAGCAGCTGTCTCCTAAGGTTGTGTGAGGAGGGCAGCAGTTTTCAAGAACTTCTTATTTTATCAATAATTTCATCCCTAATCACCTATTTATCCCTCTTTCCGCAGTACGAAGTTGCATGCTGGCTATGAAATGAAACTTCATCCCGGCCTTACATCTAACTCTCTCTCCTTTCTGTAAATACGTTGACTGGTTCTTTACGTTCACCCAAATCTGCTCTTCCGTTCTTCCAAATATGCTGATGGCCAGACACTCTGCACGACTCCCTTTTACCTCAAAAAAAAAATTTACTCACACACGCACCTGAGTCTATGCATTGACCTGTCTGCCTGTTCACAAGAAGTGCCACAATCTTATTTTAATAATTTATCCCCATTCACTGTATTTTGACAAAAATATGCTCAACAGGACCAAAGTACATGTTTACTGGAAATACCTGTTAGAACCTTCTTATATCATATTACCACAGGGCACAAGACACCAATAATTGCAAACATTGAAGTATTTCTCCAGAATCACTGCACACGTTATTACACCAAGTTATTAGTTGTATGGAGTCATGTACAATATGTAGATGAAGGAACATGTATACTGCTCTACTAAATTTGAGTGATGTTACTGTGCTTCTTGGAACATGACATAAGTCATCAGAACAACTCTATCATTGCATCAGTGAAGACTTCCTTTTTACTAGTGTAATGATATTACTGGTAAAAAATATGTGGATGCATGGATGGTTTTGGTGATCTTATACACTGGTGAGTTCATGTGACCAAGTGACTTGACTTCTGGGGTAGTAGACTCAGTGCTTGTTGTGAATCCAGAGTCTTTAGGATTGTGCTCCAGGGATGGTAGCTCTTTCAGCACTTGTGATGGCTATGTTTTCTTTCAGCTGGAGCTGCATATGTAAGTGGCCTGCAGTTATGCTGAGTGCAGCGTGACCCCCTCCACGAGCCCATCAATCACTGATGTGCCAAGCAGAGAGACAGGGGGTGGCTGCACCAGCATAATTTCAAGGCCACGTTGCTACTGGACTCTGTCATGGGCCCCAATGTCTCTTCAAAATATTAGGCAAGGCATTTGCAGAGATCCTGTGGCCCACTTACTCTACCAGAAGCTGACACATAAGAGCTTCTCCTCTGCCATATACGCTGGTTAAACCCCTCCCAGCCTTTGATGATTTAATCTTTGTTTTGCTCATATTGATTTTATTACAGAAAATTTATCAGTTTCTTTGTTCAGAAAATGAATCTTTCGACACCAACACTGTGTGATGCTGATCTTTGTTGCTATTATTCTTTATTTTGCTGTTCCCTTTAATTAAAGTGATTTAAGAGTTCCGTTTTGCAATTAGAAGGGGACAACAGCATAGCAAACTCTTGTTAGATATGGCTATGGCCAGACAATCACTTTTAGTGGATTTCAAGGATGCTATGTACTCCTGTCATCTAAATCTCAGCATTAATTAGAGAATAACTCCCAGATTACCATTTTTTGTTCTATTTCACCTTATCCCTTGACTACAAAATGTTTGTGTTGCACATACTGCAGACCTGGCCAACACAAGCCTACTAACATTAAATTCAATAGTAAAACAAACCTCCTGTTCCTCACAACAGCTGCTTTGTTCATTGTCACTGCTGGTATTTCCCATGTGGCTCAGTCAGTGGTCTGTGTAAGGGTTGGGGTGGTAAAGAGCTGAGCCTATTGAAAACCGGAGGGAGCTGTCACTGCAAAGGCACGCTGGGAACGAAGAGCGAGGTGCTTGTGAGCGCACCCCTACACCCGTCTCATGGTGATGCCTGTGAGCTTAAGTCATTTTGCCCCTTTTTTGGGAGACAGTTACATCACTTTTGAACCTCGGTCTGTGTGTCAGGTCCATTCATCACCCCTGATGTTTACAGGTGCTTTGGTGTGTGGCAGTGTTAGAGTAGCTGCTAAAAGTTACTGCAGGCGAAACGGACTTCAAAATGCACCTGCCTTTTGATGAGCTTCTGCACGGCATACTCGTTCCCCCATTAGCCCTCTTTAGTGGGGATTGCACTTTGCACCAGTTATGGAGCTACGCTGTCAGGCCAGCTGATTGAACTGAAACCCAGCACTGGCCCCAAGCCCAAAACCCCCCTATACCCTGGACGAGGTTCTGACTCTACGAGTGGCGTTCTAGTGCTGCTCGTAAACAAGCTGTTCTTCGGTTTCATTAGTGATGTATTTCTCTCATGGTGAGTGCCCTAGCTGGTGACAAGTGGGAAATATTGGCTGATGTTGTGAACAGATTTGGATGTAATTTAAACTAGCGATGTCAGAATTGATCAAATAATGGTTTTTCAGGCAGGGGATTATGCGAAGTGCATTGAGTTCACATAAGGGTGCATATCTGAGGCATAATACACACCACTGGCACATACATTTTTCAGTGCATCAGGTGTGTAATTGAAGGACACCCACACAACCAGCATATGGTTATGTTTGAAGCATGAATGGTAATTTTTGAACTTACTACTATCGGGTTATGACCTCTGTCGTTTTCTTGGTTGACATCAAGCCTACAACAGTCTTCATAGCATGGTCTGCATTGGACCTGTCAGCTGATAAATGCTCTTGCTTGCCCTTAGACCAGGCTGTAGTGATGACACACATGCACAGCAGACAAAGTGCTCAGACCACCCGGGTCTACAGAGCTTCTTGTCTGACCTTGGGGGGATCCATTTTAAACACGGATTCCAAACAAAGGAGAAGAGTATAAATTGGTGTCCTTCTTTGCTTCGGTGAGAATGCTGAGTGGTAGCATCCATATTCGCAATATTCCAAACTGCTCTTCTCTTTTTGTCCTTTCCACTGTATCAACTTGTTGTGCCCCTGAATGCTTAAAGGCTAAATGTTCCTACAGTGGAAGTAAACAAGCTGTTGGTGAACTGAAGGTGAAAATTGTGCCACTTTGTAATCCCTGGTATCAGTAGAACATAGACAAACTCCAAGTTCAGAGGTGGGAAGCCACAGGGAACTGGGAACATCCATATTGTTTCTTTATTGATCTACTTCAAATTATGACTCTCAAATCCAGCCGCCAACAAAAAATATCATCTGTCGGAGCAGATATCAAAGAAGTAAAATGCTAGCAATTCCTTATAAGAGGTTTGCTCACAACGTTCTGGCTGAAAAGGTGATGGATTTACAGCAATTTTTTCATTTTTAAGGTATTTCAGGTATCTGTTTAACAGATTGTTGAATAGATTTCTGAGAAGATAGATGGTTCTTTCGCATGCTTCTAAATAGTGATGGAATGAAAAAGTTTTAAGCTCGGTAGATCAAATTCAGAGTGGGTATGTCATTGAATTCCTTTTGAAACAAAAATAAATTGTAAAACAAAATAAATTATCAATAAAACATTTTCACATATCTTAGTGTATTTTCTGGCATCACTAAAAAGCTACCAGAATAGCTAACAGGTGATAAGTAAGCAAAGATATAGCACACAATTTCATAGAACCTGAAAAAGAGAAACTGAAATAAATCAGTGACTTGCTATGATTCTTTTAAAAAGTACAGCCTACTATACTTGGAACATCAGCTTCAATTTGCAAGCTTTGGTTGTTGGTATGGTGTCTTCATTGCGTTTTCTTGAATTTTAAATAATTTTTAAAAACCAGCTAGCCACATGATTACTAAAAATAGGTGTTCCTTTTGGGGATCCCTATCATTATTTAACAAAGTAGCTCCCGTTGCAAAGATTCCCTTGTGTAGCCAGGGAACACGCTCAAGAGCATCTACTACGCTACGGATGTGAACTGTGTATGTCTCCATCAATTAAAAAAAAAAAGCCTTGAGAAATATAAAAGATGATAAAGAAAGCAAAAAGATAAAACATTTTTAAACTACTATATAATCACGAACCTACAGGTGTGCTGTGCTAGCTGCAAGGGACATGCAGGTATGGAAGGGTACTTTCTGCACTACCCAGGGCGCCTGCTTCAGACCATTAGTTCTGTCCCTCTACGGGACTCATTATTGGCTTGATTGACAACTTGGGATGGTGTGCATTTCATTGATGAGAGTTTCAGAAGCCAGGCTCGGGATCTGCATTGCTGATCAGCACGTCACCCTGCAGCCATCCCAGGGATATGTGAGATCGGTTACAAATACCCTGGCTTTTCGTGCCCAGAGTCAAACTGCCCTGCCCTGCACCACTGATTCACACCTGGTTCTGTTGGAAACATGCATAAAGGTAAAAAAAAAAAAAGAATCATTAAGAATAATTCTTTATCCCAGTTACATCATGAGTTTAAAGAAGAATGAGTAGTACTACATGTGTTACACATTTAGCATGCTTTTTTTTCTACAAATGTTTGCAACTAATTTAATGTTATGTTTTTTTCTAAACATGTCCATTAAATGTATAAATATTTTCTATTTTCTAATAATTCATGCTCTTCATGCCTCTCTTTATGTGCTATTACTTTATTACATGAAATTCAACAACTTCAGGATTTTGTATAGCCTCTGTTTCAACAGAATAGGTCCAACATTAACTTGAAGCAAAGCTCTGAAATAGGCTGAACTGAGCTTAAATTGCACATGACAGTGTCTTGTAGCTTGTTCTGCAAAACTATAGAGCTGAAAGCTGAAAAGCGGAGATTTT
Organism: Scleropages formosus; assembly: GCF_900964775.1. Classification (NCBI taxonomy): domain Eukaryota; kingdom Metazoa; phylum Chordata; class Actinopteri; order Osteoglossiformes; family Osteoglossidae; genus Scleropages; species Scleropages formosus. The sequence goes on along the minus strand of NC_041825.1, from coordinate 11,519,819 downwards.
GGAGTACAGGAAATATTGAGCCCTGAATGTGGAGCGGTTTGTGTTACTGTCTGTGACTGAATCACACATTATTAGAAGTCTCAGAACTGCAGCATGCATCGATTGCACACATTGATCTGTAAATAAGTGACCGGGTGAAGCATCACATTAATTTGTGTTAAAGCAATATGTAGTACTAGCCAGTTGTAGCTTTCCCAATTACCCACTTTATGCTCACTCTCGCCCTTAGGCTAAGTTCTCTCTACTCAGTAACAATATTCCATTTTTAATATAAAAACAAAGTTCCACATTTAAAAAGACTATGAAACAAAGATCTGAAGCAGATTTTGATAGCTTAGGGTAACTCGTAAATCGTCAGCTGTGTGAGCCTTCGCTCCACGTGTAGTGGGATTCGAGAATTGCACCTCAGCATATCTCGTGGTGTTGGTTACTGATGCAGCTGGCATCCGTTGTACCTTGTTGATCTTCAGTATCTGCAGTGACTATTCATGCCATCAAGCTGACTTAGACAGCAATCCAGGAACCGTGGGGAAACATACCACCTCAAATTGCTGTGCTGTTAGCCTCACCATGTAAGTGTTTAAATCAAAGCTTAGCCTAGTGTAAAGGGGAGGGAGGGCTTAATGCGGGAATGGGTTGGGGCCTTTGAAATGAGTTCAGGAGAACGTGTGTTATCTTTTCTCCTCGGCATTCGCCATCCAACCCCGTGTGTCGTCTGCCCGGATTTGGCGGCAGCTCAAAGGGAATGCACGGAAATGTGATCCATATGGTGGCGCTATAAAGTCGACGCCACACCTGAGCCCTAACCAGAATTTACGAAGGCTTCCTCTCTGCCCGCCATTCACTCTTGGCCCTTGCAGCGACAGCAGTAGTTCACCTGGCCTAGAGGTCCTCTCTTGCACCTGCTGTTTACCAGAAGTGCCTGCTGAAGGGTATGTATTGTATTCCTTCAAGAGATTTAAACAGAGGTCTGGTTCCTTATTGCAAATTAGACATCAAAGCAAGAGAATACTAATGATAATGTATAGTTATAACAATGATGTAACTGTGACTCATCATAACTGTTTCCTTTGGTTTCTCTTTGGGAGAAACTTACTTCGACAGTAAACAGAAAGGCAGCCTGGTATGATTGCAATTGCTGAGATTTGCAGATGGAATTTTGTCCCTTTATGAACCTATATAAATATAAATGTTCACATGCATAGGGTTCAGCTGCTATTGAATCAAGTCCTTGACTAGATTTGTAAGGCTTCGCTCTTCACCTTCAAGGTGTTCTGGCTGGATCTGCGATGAATGTCCTGGGCCATGTGATTCTGCTGCTCCTGCTGGGAGTGGTAACCTGCCAGAACAACCGCAACGCCAAACCCGCCAGCAAGTCTCCCAAGAAGATGGGAAGTGCAGGGGGAGAGGTGGCCCCTGAGAGCGAGACCCAGCCCGTCACTAGTGCTAGTGAGCCGAAAAGCGGTGCCTCGAACCAGAAGCCCAGCGATGACATGAAGCTGCACTTCCTTAAAAACACGCAGGTCACCTGCAATGATGGTACAGCAGCAGGGTGAGACAAAAAAAAAAAAAACGACTACTGCCCCTGGCCTGGTTCCTTCAGACCTCCAGGGAACATGCTTTCTTACACCAGTTTTGCACATCTACAGAATTCTCCATTAGCCTTTTTGTAATTATAAGTTTACATTGATTTATGTCTATTGTAAATGAAGCAATAATGTAATTTATATATTCACTAAGCAAAAAAAAAAAAAAGATTTTTAAAGCCAGATTGTTTGAAAAATGCTGTGAAGATGTTGGTGAAGGTTTCATTTTTGTATGCTTTACTGGTGCCCCACAGGTATTACTTAAAAGAATTCAAGGGAAGTAAGAGATGGCTCATATTTTTGGAAGGTAAGTTTTTATGCACATCGTTTGGATAACTAACAGAACATGTACATTAATAAAATGCTGCAGATGGTGGAATTCTGACTGGTAGATGCCATTTCTGTTTTTTCACACTCTAGAAACTTCACAATTCCAAGTCTGATTAAATATATACTTGAAAAACTGTGCACGGTTATTCAGCCATTTACTCTGAAAAAGCCTTTTGGGCGATGTCATATAGCCAGTGCTCTATACAAGGTTTTTTTTCTCAGGATGTAAATCTCAGAAGCCTGTCATCTCAGTGAGTCCAGCTGCAGGCAGCTCTTTACTGGTGACAATAAAAAAGCTCAGGCAGGTGAATGGAACAAGTGGAGCCACAGGTGCATGAGCTTGGGCCCATTGGGATCTCCCTTCTCCACTCCTCTAATACTAACATTAGTGTCATATTTTTAGGTGGATGGTGCTGCTACAACAAGGAGACCTGCGACTCCAGATACAAAAATATCCCTCGCCTCATGAGCTCATCAGAGTGGCCCCAAACACGGAAAGGTTTGCCAGCAAACTCATATCCTCTACCTTTGGCCCGTGACACAAGTCCCCCCCCCCCAGCACTCATCAACCTGTGATGCTGACTTCTGAGTAAATATGCACTGATTTCTATTTGAGTCTGACAACTTTGAACACTTTCTAGGCACTGGGATCCTGTCGTCACAACTTGAAGAAAATCCACACTGGTGGAACACCAACATTGTGTAAGTTCTATGAAGTGCATTTTTTAAAGACATGTTAACAAGTTTAAAACACTTGGCAAATATTTTAACTAGGTTAGTTAAGTCAATTCTACTGGCATTTAACTTGTGGAGACTGCATAACAGCACAGATACCCCCACCTGAACCTTTTGTTAGAATAAACTCATTTGTCCCAATGATGTTGGTATAAATCAGTAATCTGGTTTGAGTTGTTAAAATTTGTTTTGATTATTTTAGGGTGAATTAAATCTCAGTGATTTTTTTTGTTCTAGGTTTGTTCCATACTGCTCCAGTGATGTGTGGAGTGGAACTGGACCGCCAGTCAAGGCCCGCCAAGGAAAAGACCCAAGTATGGCAATATTTCCCCTTTCATGTTCCAGCCAACATGATACATGAGACCGTGTCTATTGCGTAAATGGTATTTGCATGTTGTGTCTCTAATGCATGTGTAGTGCATGGATGCATATTGTCATATGCCCTGAATATCTTACAGCTGAGTACGCCTTCATGGGATCCCTGATAATCCGTGAGGTGATTAAAGACCTCGTTCTCAAGGGCATCAAGCAAGCCAAAGTTATCATGCTGGCTGGAACAAGGTAAACTTTCACATCTGACCGTTACACATATTTTCCAAGGATCTAAGTCCACCACCTTCCTAAAAAGGGGCCGTTGTAAAATGTAATTTTTTTCCGCATGACTGGCTCAACATGCTTTGTGATGACTTAAATAAAAACTTGATTGCCAATTTAATTGATTAGTTACTAGTTGCTACCTGGTGCAACTGTTATAAAGAGCAATGTTCTGGAACCATACAAGATTACATGCCCTCCCTGTTTTGCTCCTGTGTGGGACATCCTGTGCTTTCACATACAACACTGACATCATGTATTTTTGGCACATCCTGCTGTCTGCTATAAAAATGTGCACTGGACCTTGCATTACCACACCTAATAGCACTACGTCTATAAATGTCCCCTAACGGAAGCAGAATTTGCTCTGAAAATTCCTCCCAGTTTGGCAACACGTTTAAGGGAGTTTTAAATAAGGAACCTTCAGCTCCCTAATCCCTGCATTGTTTTAACTGATGTCACAGTCTACTTATTTCCATTGCTGAGCACTTGGATGTGATGAAAAGGGAAACCGAGGCTCTTTTGTGCTGGCAGTGCTGGGGGAACAGGTGTGCTGCTGAATATTGAGAAGGTGTCAGCTCAGCTGGAGCAGCTGGGGGCGGAGGCACAGGTGCGAGGACTCGTGGACTCCGGCTGGTTCTTGGAAAGCAAGCAGCAGAAGGCGACAGAGTGCCCCGACAGTGTGTCCTGCACTCCGACAGATGCTATTAAAAAAGGCCTTAGGTAAAAAGCGAGCACCCTGTGTTTTCATGACTTTGGTACTAAAAATGGAAGTTTGGCCTTTTTGACATGTTGTCTAGGTGAATTTGAACCTCAGACCAGTATTATATGCGTGAATATATAGGTTGGACAAAAAGACATACAACATTAAGCTTAGGCTACCTGCCACTCCATATGTAGAACACCTAATTAACATTCAAACCCAACTTTACCATATAAACAAACTGCTGCTTTGCAAGATACTTTTTTTTTTTTTGCAGTTTTTCATACAATTTTGCTTGTATTTTAGTATTTGATAGATAAATACAGCAGTTCGATATATAGTCTTTAATAGCAGCAAAATATTTTTTACTCTTTTCTTTCATATGAATGTGGAACAGAGCCTTACACAATATGCCTCCTTTAGAGAGACTTAAAATGCAGTGAAGCTTCCAGTGTAATACAGGAAATTATTGCAACAAGGCTTCTGCTGAATTTCCCTCCAATACTTTCTGATATCCTTATATCCTGAGTTAATTTTTTAGCCCTTTTGACAATTAAATAATTTTGTTAATACGCATTTCATAAATAATCAGGACGTGTTATAACAGTTCCAGATATGGAAAAAAAAAGAATAAATTAGCCTTTAAGCTTTGTTTTTCTTACTCAAGTACGGCTAAATTGTGTGTCCTCGAGCAATGCTGTTTCAATGAAGGTAATCCCTTACTTTGACATGTACTCATTAAATTATCATAGCAATTAATTTCTACTTGTGGGGGGTGCGGTGACACAGCAGACTTGGCCGGGTCCCGCTCTCTGGTGGGTCTGGGGTTCGAGTCCTGCTTGGAGTGCATTGTGATGGACTGGCGTCCCGTCCTGGGTGTGTCCCCTCACCCTCCAGCCTTGTGCCCTGTGTTTCCGGGTTCGGCTCCGGTTTGTTGGGACACGCGGTTTCAGACAGCATGTGTGTGATTTCTACTTGTCTTGGGATGGTTAAAGATTGTAGAGAGATTTATGTTGCCTCTCCAGGCTGTGGAATGGGATGATTCCAGAAAAGTGCCGGCAGCAGTACAAGAAAGGCGAAGAGTGGCAGTGTTTCTTCGGCCACAAGCTTTACGCCTCCTTGTCTCGTGAGTGACACATTGCACATTTGCGGCGAAACGAGCATGTAGCCCCTGCACTCCCACAGTGTCGGTATACCACTGAGAGCATGGTAATTAAAGCGGAATTGCATGTCTCATTGACTAAGATGATGTGCGTCTTGCCCTCAGCCCCTCTGTTTGTGGTGCAATGGCTGTTCGATGAGGAGCAGCTGCGGGTGGAGAACATCTACCTGGGTGGCCAGTCTCTGTCTGAGGAGCAGTGGACGTACATGCAGAACCTGGGCAAAGAGCTCAAGAGCTCACTTAAAGATGTTTCGTGAGTATCACACAAACACCTCCTGTCCTTTTCCACAAGAGCGCTCGTGTTATGGTTGCTTGTACTGCGTACTCTTATGAATCCGACACTGAGAGTGAGCAAAAACACCGGCTGTGATGTTAAGAAATGGCAGCGAAAGGGACAAAAATGTGAAAAAGAGCACCAAAAATGACCACAAATCCAGTCTATAATCTGAGACGTGAGTATAGTGTAGCATCGCTCTTTCAAAAAGGAAAGTGAAAAAAATCTTGACAAGAAATAGACTCCGGGGTGATTGTGACTGTGAACTGTGGATGTGAAACGTAAGTGTTTAGTGCTGCGGCGTGGCTTTCGCGACTGCGTTGAGGCCGTTAGCCCTGCGTCGCAGTGTCGCACGCTAGCGTAACTTTGTCATGCGTCGGAGAACGTTTCTCTGCAGCGTAACTGTGCCGTGCGGCCGCGCTCTGCGTTCCCCGTTGACTGTTTGCTGTGTGTCTCTAGGGCGGTGTTTGCTCCCTCCTGCTTGTCCCACACATTGATCACTAAAAGGTAAGGACATCTGAGCCGGGCCTGAAGAGCAGATTAACAAGCTTCGCTCCATCTCTGCAGAATGAGCTCATGCTACTGTTTCCGTGTGCTCGTTCATCATGCCGCATTCTGTCTGTCACCGGCTGCCATTTCACACTTTCGCTGTCCGCCATCTGGGTCGAGCCTCCCAACTTCACTCGCTGGGGGGCGGAGTCTGGAAAGGGGCCAGAGTCAGGGGTTGATGGGCATGGTTAGCTAGGGTCTGAGGTCAAATGGAGGTGGAGCTCGCTGTAGGGTCAGGGCTTGGTTATGGAACGAATTTTACGGTGTTTCGCAATCCAAAGCGTGGAGGGAAGGGTAGAGAGCTGATTCACACATTGACGAAGATTGAGTACCTGATGCAAAGATTCGCTGTTGGGTGTGCTTCCCTCTTCTCCCTGTACACAGTAACTGGATGGATTTCCAGGTTAAAGGAACTTCTCTTGCAAGAGCCCTGCAGTGCTGGGACAAGAGCCTCCAGGAGGCCAACCGTAACAGCAAGACCGCCATCAAGGGTTGTCCGTTCCACCTGATCGACAGCTGCCAGTGGCCGCAGTGTAACCCCACCTGTCCAGCTCTGATCGATCAGGCCACCCACCAGGAGTTGACCCTCCTGCAGATGCTAGCTGCCATGGGCCTGGACTTGCAGAAGTTGGGCCTGGACCCAAAGCAAGATGGCAGCCTGACCGCCGTGGTTAGTAACGGAGGCTAGGAAGCGACTGCACTGCAAACGCGATGCACAGACCCAGTTCTGGTACTCACTTGTGCCACACAGCATTCCTTTGTGCTCTACTGCAACTTGGTGTTTTGACCAGTGGGTTTTGTCACTGGATTTCCGTACACACGGTTTTCCCAGGCGTCCCGTGCCGCCGAAGGGAGAGGTCTCTGTATGTCCCAGGCCGGTTTGGGATTTGTCTGGAAGACTTTTATGACCTGGGCATTGAATGTCTGAATTTAGCTATTAGACTTCCATCCAGTCCACTCGGTTATGCTGCATCACATCCCATTTAGCCATCCGGCAAAGGAGACGTTTGTCTGCTTTCACTTTTTGGAGCTTTTCAGTTAAATCTAATAATTTTTCCAAGATGCCATTTTGTACTTTTACGATAGAGCCGCACTACCTGTGTATCGAGTGGTAGAATTAAGATGAGGTGGGTTACCAGGAATTACACTGGCTGATGCACACAAAATAAACAGCTCCATTCCTAGGCTCCCTAGTTCTCACTGTGCCGAGAGAAGGACTGAAGTACAACAAGGTACTTCTCTGCTATCCATTGACGTCATACTGTACAGAACGATTGAAAAGCCATTGCCTCCAACCTCTGTTTGCTATTCTGTATATTACCACATATAAAGTATAATATGTAATGTCATCTTTTTGCTTTTGCTATTGCTTCTGTCACTGAAAATATTCTTAAACATTGACTCACTCACTATCACTCGCAAAGAAATAGCCACAACCATCTCCTGATTAAACTGAACTTCAAAAATATGCTGTGTGCATGCAACAAGATCTTAGATTGGTTGATGTGGCACTTGACTGGTACATTTAGGCAGTGTAATGATAAAGTGAATTTCTGAATTACCGGTCGTGGTACCAACTACACTGTTCATTTTTATTGTTTAAAGTATTGGCTTTAAAAAGTTAAATGATAATTTAAAGCATTTCATGCTGCATTTAACAGCAAAAGACTTGCATTTGGGTTTTAAGTCTCCTTTAAAAAATGGCTTTCATTCAAAATTTAATAATGAGTTGTGGGAAATTCATCTCTGTGTGTGTTTTTTTTTCATTTGTTAAATTCTTTTCGGATTTTGCTGATTTTTATTGGATCAGATTTTAACTTAAAAATCACAGATCTACAATGCCTTCAAATGTATCACTTATAATTATTCTATAGGTAAAATATTTATTGTTTATTGTACTTGTTAATGTATATTCATAGGTACAAATATCCACCTTATCATTTTTGTTTATTTCTTGTATTGGAAAAGAATTACTCATTAAATAAAGCTGAAAAATAAAGCTCATGTCATGTTTGTGCTTCATCAACATTCCATATTTAAATACAGTCCTAAAGGCATTCAGTCATATTTGTATTTTATTTCCTGTGTTTTCTGGGGAAGCTCTACAAGAGTCTTATGTTTGAATTATGATTTTGCTCCAATGTGCAGCTGATCGCATTAGGTGGTAACCTTGTTTTTCTTAGTTAACATTGAAGAAATAGGATCCATTCAATAGCTCCCTTGCATCTATTGCCCTGCAACATGTTGTTTCTTATGACTCCTAGCATAACTTTACAGCAAATACAAAATGAGTGGAAAATTCCAGTGTCTTCGCTAAAAGAGATCCGTCTCAGCGCACCACGTGCTGGAGCAGCTGGTAGAAGTGGTTAAAGACATTGTCTTACAGTAGACAAACCCAGGTCCAAACTCCACTTCCTTCTCCTCCTGTGGAAGTTACTCAAGTTACTCAAGTTACTTAGTGAAAACTGCCTGCCTGTGTAATCGAATATCAACTCAAGAACACAAGAACATGCAACTATTGAAAAAAAATCAGAGAGAGTTCAGAAGGATCAATGTCAGCGTTTCTCTGCTGTACGTTTTTTGGAGTTCGATCGGTTCTGCTACCTTTGTTCATGCTGAGGATAAGTTATATATGTGCTGGCATCGGTACAAGAATAATTTCATTTGGCTTGCGTTAGGTCTCTCCCAGTTTACCCTCTGATCATGCTTAAAAACATATGATCTGCAAGAAAACAATGATAATCTCAATAAATATTGACAAAAACCACAGAAATAAAGTACTATTGAACATTTAATTCAAAGCGAAGCCAATGTCTAATAATGCGGGAACCGCAGAACAGAGACTAGAGAAAGACACTCATGAATTGTTCGATGTTTCTTGCATTCTTTGTACACTCTTCATTGTCTTGAAAGAACACAATTTAATGTCATATTTACATTTAGCCGTCGCTTTTCTCCAATGGGGACACAGTGGTGCAGCGGGTTTGGCCGGGGCCTCCTCTGTGGTGGGTCTGGGGTTTGAGTTCTGCTGGGGGTGCCTTGTGGCGGACTCGCATCCCGTCGGGGATGTGTCCTCTCCTCCTTCAGCCTTGCGCCCTGCGTTGCCGGGTTAGGCTCCGGCTTGCTGTGACTCTGCTCAGGATAAGTGGTTGTAAACATTGTGTGTGTGTTTTCTCCAAAGCGACTTACAATGTTATGCTTCTTACAGTTTTCTACCCATTTATACAGCTGGGTAATTTTTACTGGAACAATTTAAGGTAAGTACCTTCCTCAAGGGTACTACAGATGGAGGTGGGACTTGAGCCTGCAACCTTTGGTTCTGAAGGCAGCAGCTCTTTTTCCCATCACATACAACATTTCTCTCAACTGCTGGAAGTAGATTGAAAATTAATGTTTTATTTTTTTTCACTGGGCTGCACAGTGGCGTAGTGAGTAGCGCTGCTGTCTCACAGCACCTGGGGGTGTGAGAGAATATGAGTTCAGTCCCCACTCAGTCCATGTGGAGTTTACATGTTCTCCCCGTGTCTGTGTGGGTTTCTTCTGGGTGCTCTGGTTTCCTCCCACAGTCCAAAGACATGCTGGATTGAGGACTGTAAGTCACCCATAGTGTGTGAGTGACAGAGAGAGCCTCCAGTGTTAAAGGATTAAAAATCCCACAAAGCAAGTTTGTGTGTAGAGTAGACGATGGCTTCCCTTTTCGCTCAGGTACCGTAGTTAAGTGAAGTGGTTGGCGTGCCCTGCACACACCTTGCTGGTGTTTCTGCAGTTTGACTCTCTACTCGTTTGAAAATCCATTCTCAGACACAAGGTGTCAGTATGAGACCTTGAGTGGCCTTTCTTTTATGTTCTTTTAAAGAGAGTGGAGCAAAAAATGACAGCCTGCCGACTGAAAATGGAATACAGAACAAATTGCTTTTATTAAAACATATTGAACCAGTTTGAACACTTTTAAGAATTCGTGACCGAGACGATAACACGATGGTTAAGGGGTTTCCTCGAAGATCACAGGCTGGAACCTGTTGTTGGTTGCGGCTTCGAATAGATGCATGTGCTCGGAAAATAATTAAGGCTAAGCGCATGAAATTCCCAGATAAAATTATCAGGCAAATACAATAAAATGAGACTACTGTATCGTTCAGAAAGGACGAAAACAGGCGACTGAACATTCGTGTCAGCAATGCTATAGGAAAAAAATTAAATGTGATGGTGCGGGCTTTCGAAGTAGAAATACATTCGGGGTCGTAGCTTTTCGAAGAGCCCGGCTACGTGTTCAGCCAGCCTGCAGAATGACAGGTGATGGCTCCCTTCATCTCCATGACAACGTACTTTTACCTTAGTCCCATGCATTAAACTGTCCACCTGCTCGGGTTACCGGCTTCAGTCAGGGCTTCGGAGAAACATACGAAATACTCGGAAGGCCACGCTGCTGCACTTGCCAGTGCCTTTTAAGCCATCCAGCCCTCTGCACACAGAGGCAGAAGAGCTCTCTCCCACAGGCTGTGCGCAGAACCTGTTGCCGTGGTTGCAGGTACCCAATCAGACTGCTTTAAATCGTTGATTGCTTGCTTTCTAGGAATAAGACAGGTTCAGCGATGGTAGGGCCATGTTGACAATCCACGTATTTTGAAACACAGGTAAGTTTTGGTATCAACGAAAGACTCTTGGCTCGTATGTGACAGTGCAAATATTGTTGTTTTCTTTATTTCCCTTTCTGGGAAAAAATAGGTAGAGCAAATTCGGAAATAGGAGAACGGTGCACGCAACCTGTCTTGAATTTTTGCTGCGAGGAGCGGGCAAGAGCAAAGAGGAAGAAAAAGAGACACGCGAAGAAAGAGAGAGAATGTATGGGTGGGGACTGGAGGGAGTGGGGGGGTTGAGAGCGGGAGATAGGTAGACATGGTGGATGTCGTGCGCTGGGTGGGAAGTATCTGTGTCTCGGGGAATTGATAAAGGATGGAGTGGCTTTGGGAGTTTTTTTCTTTGTGACGGATGGCAAAATGGACAGAGAAGAGTGGAATGCCATCCCGGATGGACTGTGAGGTGATGGAGAGAGACTGAAATGAAGATGGCATATATACAGGTAAGTCTGGATTGACATAACGCTGTCTTGCAATCTGGATGCTCAGGAGAAACACATTCAGGTGCACATTTCAGATGTGTTATTTTTCTTTTGTTCAGTCCCTTCGTGCACACACCGATTCTACTTTGAATTGCACTGTCTGTGAATTGCTTCTGCATTTTTAACGTATATGTATTTGGTGCACAGTAATGAAATAATTATTTTTAAATTATCACATATTTGTAATTATGTTTTCATGAGAACCGGGTGAAGATTGAACCAGTTTTTTGTTTTTTTTTCTTTTTTACGGAAAATTAACAAATGGACGCTACCACTACCACTAATAATTATTTTAATGACAGTTCAAGTTCATTCATACTGTTCCTTCCTTTTACAACTATTCTTTCACTGTATGTTGCACATGTCTAATTTATTTACAGATAAAACAAAGTAATAGACTAAATAAACCTGCCCGTGCTTAAGCAATTGCATGGTTTCTGTTTTTCCACTAGATTGTCCAACAGGTTGTATTACTGTAACAGTGTTTTATAACAGTGACAGTTCAAACTGTACAAAGGTATTGTGGTCACACTTGGTCATCTGCTATTTGAACAGAAATACAGAAGAAGATGTGAGGGTTTCAAAAGAATGTTTATTTGCTTTTTGCTGTAGATGTGGACACTGATGTTCAGTATCCTTGCTGTCAGGGAAGGGGATCTGTGAGGTATCTGTGACAGGCGTCTTCCTGCCTCTGGCCTTCGTCCCTCAGGCCTTTCTGAGCATCACAACGATAGGGAGTGGGAGTGGCAATGCAAGAGTCGCTGTTGCCATGGTTACAGCCACTGCTAATTGCAAAGACAGGGCAGAGGGGCAGCGGCTGGGAGGAGCCTGTCTGGGTAGAGAAGGCGCACACACACACACACACACACACACACACACACACACACACACACACACGACTGTCAGCTGTAGATAAACAACACTGCCACTGAACAGCCCTGCCTGTGGTCCTCAAGACAACATGAAAATTTAAGAAATGACTTCTAGTGTTTTACTGAACATTGAGGTGGTTTACTTTCAGAGTAGAAGTTTTTTATATGAACATATTATTATTATTATTATTATTATTATTATTATTATTATTATGGGAATATCAGGCAGTTTACGTAAAGGGTAAAAATGCTCCATGATGAGTTCTTGTGCTATAAGGTCTTTCCTTTGAAATACTCTGTGCACCTAAGGTGTACATTGCCCTGTGACAAAATCACACATTGCGATTTTTGAAACAAGGTCAATAGATTTCTTTCCAAAAATGGCACAACCAAAACGTGTAACTGAACACACATTTACGTGCTTAGAGAAATTTTTATTGTAGTCAGCATTGCATTTGTTCCTGTTTAATCAAAATAGGTCGAATGAAAGTAATTCTGTGTTTTTTTTTTTTTTTTTTTTGTTTAAACTAAACTGTCCCTTTTCCTTTTGCTTCTTTCCCATCTTTTATTCCAAACTGGCGTCTTCTCATCTGTGGCTCTGAAAAAGGACAGTTGGAACCCATCAATGAGGTAAGAAGAAGAATGTATCAGCCAACAAACTCCTGCCAAGATAATTTCCATTCTTAAACACACCTGGTCACAGAGAAAACTGTCCAGATTTCCTGCACAGAAACAGCTACATTCTGCTGTTCTCTGTGGGTTTGTGCATTTTCAGTAATGTACCACCTATTGCGAGGTAGCCTTCAAGTGTTGGCTTTTTGAAAGAAATGATAACTTTCAAACGGAGATGTTTATAATGCAGTGTTTTATGATTGTGACAGTGATTTATTTACATAGTGATATATGCAACACATCTGAGAGACCTTTAAATGCCCAATTGATTTTACATATTTATTTTTTAGATAATTGTTTCAACATAGTATCAAAAGTTGTCATATACATGCTCCTGTTACAGGAGTACATATATGAGACTATTGGTTTTACATTTAGAATTCCTGCTAAAACATAATAAATTACATGAAAATTTTTTTGTAAAAGCTTTACTGGCAAATAGTTGTGCTCTTTATTTTGAGCCTCCTGCGGTGTTTGTGGAACGCATCTTTCTTGGAGATTTCAAAGTTTAAGCGAATTAGTGGAAGAGCACCCATCTGGGGAAAAAAAAATTTGAGAAACCATTAGAAAATCTGTATTCGATTTTCAGATTTATTTCTAGCTTTTGACCTCCAGAGATTTGTCTCTCGGTGTATTCTATTAATTCGCTTGCTGTAGATGATCTTGAAAACAACAATCCAAAAGAATGGTTTTTAATAGTCATATGGTACCAACTCTACTGGGGACACCGGGGACAGATGCAAGTCTCAACGATAGACCGAAGTCCCCCACAGAGGCTTCAGTAATCACTGCACTGTTTGCCCCTTAGTCATGACTACATTGGTACTGACTGCCGTAGCTTCACGGGTACATTACGGGACAACCTATTGTTCTTACTTTCTTCCTATGGAACTGCTTTGCATGGATGCAAGTCTCCATCGGACGCATGTGTAGCAAGTCCGCTGAAGACATCCCATGGAGAGATCGTAATCCCAGTCTCCCCTGCCGATCGAAGCAAGCGTAACTACAAGTACATTGGCGGCAAGGTCTCTTAGTGGGGCCTAGAGGAATGCTAAAGTATAGTGTATTGGCATTTTTGTGGATTCGTAAACCATTTCAAATTTTTCTATATATTTGACTGTTAAAATCACCGGTACTTTAAAATAAAATTCGTGATGTAGCTCTTTTACGGATCGTATTGTCTGAAAAACCGATTTAGAGATATATTTTTGTTACGCAAGAAGAACCCGACTTTATGCTAGCTAGGATGTTAGTTAAAATTCAAATGTATGCATATAATGACCAAATGTCTAATGATCCGAATATTATTTAGCAAGAGTGTGGTCCAGGAGAAACCCTATTTCACGCCGATGTATATTCTAAACAAATTGTGGAAGTGACAATAAAGCCGACTTTGACTTTGATCATTTAATACAAAGTCCTTCGATAAAAGGTCAAAATGTCAAAACACGGTAGAAGTACGTGGTATATCGGAAAACATCTGTACGTAGTTTCATAAATATTTCACTTTTTCCAACCTTTTTCATTCTTACTTTTTTCCCCATTTTTATGGCAGTTTGTGATGTCGTGCTGCATATTGAATTGCCAGCATGTTGAAGTGTGCTGTCAGCAAACTACACTTAACAGTCCCCGGCCCTCCGATGAAGATGTCCGATACCACTGTCTTCATCCCTTCGGCTGTATCTCTGCACGGTGTGGAACGCATCCTTATCTTACGGCAAATTCTGTATTTAGCACATCATTCAGTTCCCCTAAACATCATATCACCGCTGTTGCAGATAAACCTAGAGAAGGTTACAGAATAAAACATCAAGTCTCCGGAGTCTCAGCGTGATTTCTTTACACTGAAAAATAGTATGATCAATGCAAAAACTGAACTTCCCTCCCGTGGTGAACTGAGTTTATTAAGTGAATGTCTGAGAGATACTGATTACATAGTAAAAGTATATTGCATATTATTAATATTGCATATTAAAAGCAGGAGCAAGTAAATGTTTGAGTGCATTGGGCCTCGCTGCGTGGGCTGGTTCAGGAGGCACAGTATGTTTGTTCAGGTTACGCTGGCTTCAGGAAGTAGGCAATTTGTCCTGTTTACTACATGTCACGCTAGGGGAGGTTTGTCGGAACAGGAAGGCATGAATATTTCAAAGTGTATTTTTTTCCGTAAACGCATAAAAGTAACCTTTGTGAAAACAAGTTTTTTTGCTTTGAGCAGGAAATCAGCCAGATCCCGTTGTGTTTTTAACTCTAAATTCTTTATATTTACTTGATACAGTGCCTGACATCTTGAGCACTAAAAATAAAGATGGGGTCATTGGAAGTCAAGGAACAATTTGATTAGCTGTTCAATACTATTTCTGAAGGTTTAGCCAGGGACCTGGATTCTTCGCAGAGATGCTTCAGTAGAGCGTCAGTCCTATAAGGGGGGCATGGGGCATTGTGGGTAGGTAGCACTGGTGCCTTTAGATATGAATTTGAATACGGCTAATTGGTGGCTCCAAATTGCCACCACCATGTGTCAGTATGTGTGAGTAAATGAATGCGTGTATGCAATGGGCTGGTGTCGTGTGTATAACCTCAGTGTACCTAGCCTTGTGCCTTTTCCTTCAGAAACGGGCTCCAGACTATGTTGGTCCTTCATTGGAAAAGCGTTTTTTGTTTAATAACTGATGGATAAATTATGGATTTAATCCTCTTTTCGACATCATGCGTTATGGCCCAGCAGAACCGTGACAACACAACTGCAGCACATCTAAGACGTGGAAAGGAGATTTTCTCATGAAAAAAAATCTCTTTCTGTCTTTCAATACTGCAGAACCTTCTCTCTGGTCTTATCTTTTAGGGTCTCCTTTCCAGACTGTCCAACCTCCTCCTGTGTCGCTGGACGTGCCAGTCTTGTTGGCAGTCCTGCTGGGAGTGCAGCTGCTGTCAGCCCAATGAGGAGGAGGTGGAGATCCTGGGACCTTTCCCTGCCCAGACCCCTTCCTGGTTGTGAGTGTCCTTTCCACATACTCTACAATCAGATGTATAATTACTTATTATTTACACTTTGTGCTTGCACTTAGGTGTAATGCATTAATACACCAGTCCTTTTTATAGCCCCATTCCCATTATTGACATTGAACCTTAATGAGTTCTCTGCATCTTCCTAAGATTGTTCCCTACCTATACTATGTTCACAACTAATCACGCTCCTTGATGCTTTATTGCCGAATCGCAGCACGTCACAGCGGATTACGTGGAACTTGAATTTGCGTTTGCCTCTCCAGTATTGTCAGCTCACACAGAAACGACTAGCGGTACCCTTCTGACCCAGTGCCAGAGAGCTGCCTGCTGCATTACTTTGTTAATGGGTGCATGGGCTACCCACAGGAAGCCTTTCACAGTTTATGGGCTGTGATGACATGGATAACATCTGGACTGCCTGACTTGCATGTAGGCAATGGCCAGATGCAGCTTTCCTTTGCTCCTGGCAGGGAGGTTGGGAGATGGGGGGTATGTGAGTCACAGGGGCCGCAGGCAGAAAGCACTGAGCAGACACAGCTCCCAGTGAGTCATTATGTCGATAGCAAAGTCACCGTGGCTTACAGAGCGGCATGGGGGCGGGTGGAGGTATGACACTTTCTGCACGATTACCTAGTTTGCCCTGCAACTATGCACCGCAAGCTAAGATCTAGAATGTAAAACAAAAGTCTGCCTTTGTGCCGTGAGAACATTTTAGAAATCTGTTGCACATTTGTCTAAAATTTTGTTTCATAACTACTTCTAATTTGTGCTGCAAATATTCCTTGCATTTAATGAATATACTTTTCAGTTTAAGCTTTCTGGTTCAGTGTCAATGATTACAATCTTAAACTGTCTGATTCTCTCCTTGGGATATCAGCTGTTACCACTCCAGGCTCATTCTGTTGCGTTGAGGGGGCGGGGGTTTGTCTCATACCAAACAGGACCAGCTGTCCTGCTGCTCTTAAAGATCACATAAAGTGGGTGGAAGAAATATTGGAAACACCATATACAGTAATAGTGTTAGAGTTAAAGCTATTAAATCACTATTAGAAATGCAGCTATACAGGTAAATCGTTAAAGGTCAATTCCAGCATGTGGTAGCTGAAGCAGGTCTGATACTGAACATTTAAACGTGTAAATTTCTAAAGCACCGAGAGAGATTACGGAGTTAGAAATTTCGGGAGCATCTGTGTCACAGTAAATTATTTAGTACAGCAGCTACTTAGAGAAGAACTTCATTCTGAGTACAACTTTAGCGCCGCTATCTTTCTATTTCCAGTGAAGACACACACACACACACACACACACACACACACACACACACACACACACACACACACACACACACATCTATACTGAGATCTTTTAGCTTGATACGTCCCTGAGCCTGAAAACAAGCTGCCTCTTATATTGGGCTTAACTCTTTTCAAAAAGCCAGCTGGTCTTCATTATCTGGACAATTGGCATGTCCAGCCCATAATCTGGAGAGTTGGCATGTTTGACCAAGCTGCATAACAGGAATTCAACTACTGTCGTCTGACATAGAATGAAGGCAACGCAGTGTTTACCCTCGCTGCAAAGTACAGATTTTAACAGAACGCATAGATAGAATGAAGAATCAGGTAAGAGGAATTACTGTAGTTTAATTTGAGTAGACAGAAGTCTTGCTTAGGAGACACCACTTGTTTTCTGCAAAAATCAGTCAAAAGAGAAATCTCAGTTTTTCAGACACCCAATTTCCATTAATTTCAGTAAAAAAAAATTAAACTGTGTTCCTAGTCAGGTGGCGCGGTGGGTTGGACCACAGTCCTGCTTTCTGGTGGGTGTGGGGTTTGAGTCCCGCTTGGGGTCCCTTGTAACGGACCGGCGTCCCGTCCTGGGTGTGTCCCCTCCCCCTCTGGCCTTACGCCCTTTGTTACCGGGTAGGCTCCGGTTCCCCGCGACCCCGTATGGGACAGGCAGTTCTGAAAATGTGTGTGTGTGTGTTCCTAGTCTTAAGCTTCTTTGTCCAAGTCACACAATTTTTGATTGTACTTTGTTTTGTCTGTTGTGTATGTTTTCATGTCAGTGACTTTCCACATGCTTGATCGATCACTCCGAAAATGATTTGTCTGGTAAATCGTACTTGTTTCCCTGTTAAAATCTCCACAGCACTTCAGATTTCTGCTTGACAGAAATCGATTAAGTGTACAAAAAAAATCAGGGAATTTTAGCTTATATAATGTGACACACAGAGACGCGTTTGGTCTCGGAAATGATCAGACATGAAGCAATAAAGCGTGAACTTACAGCTTTTTATTAGTTCACCCTATGTGGTACAGCCTACTACTGGCCACATTCATTTTATCTAAATAAGAAGAACGGAATGAAAAATGGAAAACTACTATTCCTCTGTGTAAAAATACTTTTTAGGGAAGAAATTATTCATGGTGTTTTCTTTTTCCTGTCAGGGTCAATGATTGCAAAGATGAAAAAGAGACAAATTCTGAAGCAATAGCTTTTGATGCTTCTGCCACACCTCAGAAGAGCTCCCCCAAAAGGCAGTCCTCCAACTGGGAAATGTCTCGCTCCACTTACAGCTTGGCCCGCCAGCTCTCCAGTGAGTCTCTGTCCTGGACTTATGGCTAAAAATGTTTCTGTTTTACCCTTGAGCAAGGTAACCTGTACTTTTCAGCTCTACATGTAAATATTTTCTTTTTTTTTTTTTTTTAACCTTAAGATGCGAATAAGAACAAGGATGTGAATATGGATGGTAGTAGTGTAACTGTTGTGACCAACTGCTCCCAATCTTCTGGCAGGCATGGAGTCTCAGAGACCCAGCTCTCCTCTGGTGGACATCAAGCCCATTGAGTTCTGGGCCATGGGTTCAAGGAAGGAGGCGGTGCAACCTGCCATCCTGCGGAAACCGTACGACAAGTCGGAAGACTACTTCCGCAAGCTGGAGCCCCAGCTGTACTCGGCGGATTCCAGCGGCGATGATGTGGACTCCTTGACGGATGACGAGATTGTGCTGCGCTACCAGCTGGGCATGCTGCACTTCAGCATTCAGTACGACCTTGTGCACAACCACTTGAGTGTGAGAGTAATCGAGGCACGTGACCTACCACCTCCCGTTTCCTGTGACGTTTCCCGCCAAGACATGGCCCACTCCAATCCTTATGTCAAGATAAGCCTGCTGCCTGACAACAAAAACTCCCGGCAAACTGGTGTCAAGAGGAAGACTCAGAACCCCGTCTTTGAGGAGCGTTTCAGTTTTAAGCTGCCCTTCTTGGAAGCACAGCGCCGCACGCTGCTGCTTTCGGTCATTGATTTTGACAAGTTTTCCCGACACTGTGTCATCGGGAAGGTAACTATGCCTCTGGGTGATGTCGACCTGGTCAAGGGTGGCCACTGGTGGAAAGCGCTAGTGCCAAGTTCTCAGGTATGTCTCAAAAACTATTTAGTTTGATAGTGCTTGGATAATGTTGGTTTTGTGGAACATACTTGAGATCCCCAAACTGCACCAGCCGTGACTGCTGATGTCATTGGTGTTTTGCTCTTAGAATGAGGTGGAGCTTGGTGAGCTGCTCCTATCCCTCACCTACCTGCCCAGTGCTGGGAGACTCAACGTCGACATCATCCGAGCCAAGCAACTGCTGCAGACTGACATGTGCCAAGGCTCAGGTACTCTCCATTGTGAAAAACAATAGTCCTTCATTTATGACATACGACTTACGACAACCTGGACTTCCGAAAGCTGTACCATTAACCTTATGACAGTATATTGTTTCTGAGTCCCGGCTTTTCATCTCACTGTATAACTACGACTGCTCAATCTGCTATACGACAACATGAGCTGTCCACGCTGCCACAAGGCACCATATCTCTTACTGACTGTTACCGTGCCTATCAGTGATTATGTCCGATTTTCAAAAACATTGTTTTATTTTCAGAATGTTTCGTGATTGCATTAAAATTGCTTTTTCGCAGTGGTTAGCAAGTGAAACCATCAGTATTCTAGTGGTATAGAAAAGGAAAAAACTAAGGAAATCAGTTAGAAATGAAAATGGAAAATAATAGTGCAACATGAAATACACCTGTAATATTGTCCTGTATTATTCTATATGAGTAATTTATATTTAGTCATTGAGCACACGCTTTTCCTCCAAGGTGACTTAGAATGCTAGATACACTACCTATGTTCAATCACCATACACTAGAGCAACACACACACACTCACAATGAGCAATTTAGCCACCAGTTCACTTGAAACACATCTTTAAACATTTGAATGTGTAATTTTAGTGAATGTATCAAAGTCCTATCATACAACATTGCCTTCATGAATGCTGACTGATTTTACACCCTTATGGTTCCAATAATACCATATAAGGGAATTTTGGACTAAGTTGACTTATGACTGGGTTCCTTCTGACCACCTGTATTAGAAAGTAACAGCTGAAAAGCAAGTAAGCCTGTTTTTTGAAGGAAAAGTCACACCACCACTCACAACTGTCTTACAGTCACTGTGTTTGTTTACACTAGTTTAGCCAGAGGAGATTAGTAAAGTCATTGTCTGTTCTGGATTCACAGATTTTCTCTGCTTTTCTGGCACATGACTATGTGACAAGTGGAGTGATTATGGTAACATTGTCTGGTTTTTATGTTGTTAAATATATTGTTCTATCATTTCTTGGATGGAGAAACAGCACAGACCTTTAATAATGCAAGTCTGAGAATATACAGTATATATATATATATATCCAAGCTAGTTGTTTTGGAATATGACCTGAAGTCTCGATATGGGTCAAAGATGGAGATCTAGTGATCCAGAGCTATGGTTAAGAAAAAGGTTTAGGAAGTTATTCTACAGTTGCATAGTTTGTTTTACTGGTCACAGATGCTTTTATTTATTTATTTGTGCAAGTTATTTGCAATACCACTCCATTTGTTGTTTTACCGTGCTGATTATTAAGTAAACATGCAGTAATACTGTGTGTGCTCATTTATCATTCATAGACAAGACATCGAAAAATATCAAGAACAAACGTTGCCTTTCATAAAACCTCCCTTTAACACATTTTTCTCACTTTGTTTTAAACTCTATTTGTCTAAAAAATTTGTAAAATATTTGTAATAGTAATGTGTTTGTTTTTTGTCTTTCATTTAGATCCTTTTGTCAAGATCCAACTAGTGACAGGGCTGAAGCTGGTGAAGACCAAGAAGACCTCCTGCATGAAGGGAACCATTGACCCTTTTTACAATGAGTCATTCAGCTTCAAGGTCCCTCAAGAAGAGCTCAGTGAAGTCAGCCTGGTGTTTTCAGGTACCTGGCCTCATCGTTGTATTTGCTTGTACATGTTGTGATAACAGCTGCAGCTAAAATCTTTAACGATCATCCCTTGGGAGGATGACCCTGGCCTAAAAATAAGTGAAGCTCCTAATATTTTTGCAAACCACAGAATAACAAAAAACTGTCAGTAGGGACTGATCTTTTAACTCACGTGATGGAATATTAATAAGCTACTTAGAGACCTAAGTTACCGTAGTCCACACGTCTCTGCTATTAAGGCCTTTGTTGCACTGATTGGTTTCACTAATTGCAAGGTCTTTTCCTACAGCTTTCAGACACTTGCTTTGACAGTGATTTGTGTATCTGAGCAGAATATGGTGCGGTGTCCATGTGCTGATCTGCTAAATT